>NC_060210.1:15125000-16325000 GCF_021130785.1 Homalodisca vitripennis
TTGTTTAATATTTTATCTTTATGTTTTGTTATGTATAATGTTTCATATGCGTCGAGTTCTTCTTGTTTATGGACTTGTTTTAATAATGTAAAGTTTTTAAAGGTGTGGTTTGTTTCAAATGCATGTTGGGCAATAGCAGATTTTTCAGTTTGTCCATATTTATAATATCTTTCGTGTTCTTTAAATCTTTTTTTAATGGTTCTTTTTGTCTGGCCAATATAAAATTTTATCACAATCTTCACAGTTAATTTTGTAAATGGCACTTTTATTTTCATCTAAAATTTTATCTTTAGGATTTCGAATTAGGTTATTTATCTTATATAGTGTGTAAAATGTTATGTTTTTTTGACCAAAACTTTTATAGATATACTAATATTTATTTTATTTTATTTTACTTTTAACCATATAAATCTTGTTAGTTTTACTCAGCTGATATTTGTTTTTAAATTGTTGATTCACTCCTGATGATGGCATCTTCGATGTCGAAAGGCCTCGTGGTAAAATACACAAATTATTGGAGAATTTTGAGTTTTCTTTTGTAAAATAATAGAAAATTGATATTCCAATAAGAAGAGCTCCTCCTCCTTCATTGCAATCTTGTTCAGTGTTTAAATATATTTAATCATTATAGGAACAACCACTTGACAGTATAGACACAATAAGTGACGCAGTATATTATCAGGGACAGCTGTAGACCAGCATTCAAACAACTAAAAATAAAGACAGTCACAGCGATATATATCCAAGAACTCATTCTAGATGTGGACAAGCTTGGACTTCTCCAGGGTAACACGACCACATTGCTACAATACCCGGAATGCGTCTCTCACGCTGCCAGTCAGACATCGAACTGGACAAGAAACCCTCAACAATGGGAGCACGACTTTACAATCAGCTCCCAGCTTCCTTCAAACAACTAACTGGAAAGGCAATAAAGAGGAAACTCAATTCGTCGTTATTGGAACATTCTATCAACACTGTTCCAAGAATTCACCGAAGAGATCAGCCAGACTTTAGACTAATACTTGATCGACCATAAATGAAAATCATGTATTATTACCATGTATCACATGTATATTCTGACGCATAACTGTTCTCAATGTTCATGTTAATAAAGAGATTCTGATTCTGATCTTTAAAAGTAATCAATTGCGTTTCTAAAAACACCAGTAAATTCTTACTTTATCAAATTATATTTTGGTTCTAGTGGCATACTTGGGAGTGAGAAGTAAGGCTAAACATACGGGAAAATGTAACAAAATTTATCAATAGATGGAAGCACTGTGTGGCCAAATTTACTTGTGTGTCTTTGTTTTCCTTAATTCTCAACCAATTTTAATTTTTAAAAACACATTTGTAAACTAAAAAATTATAAAATTTGATACATAGACTCAGAAAATTATTTTATTACTAGAACAAAAATTAATTTAAAGAATTTATGGTTAAAATTAATAATGAAAATTTGCAATTAGTAATTTTGTGGACAATAAATTCTCATCAATTTAAAAAATTTACTTCTATAATTGGTTGAACAGTTCGATCGGAATCCCTCTTTTTCTGTAATTTCTTAACAAAAACCACCACAACACTACTGCACAACGAGGTTGAATGGCAGTATTCCTGGCAAAAACCTTACAAACTATACTAAGAGTGATATTGTGTGCAGTTACCCACTAAAGCACGGCGCCCACTGCGACCGGCCCGGCCTAGTCGCAGTGGGCGGGTGTTCATTTGATTGTGTATATTTCGACTTCACAAAAAGGCCAGTCCATAGCTGGTATCCGTAGCTGTTATCCCAGCTGGGATGAGCCGGTCGCAGTGGGTGCCATGCCTAAGAAGATACCATGGCACAAAAATTTAATACAACATATGAATTTATCTAAGGCCGCACATCTCTTTAAAACAACTATGAGAAGAATAGTGTTTCATTTAACACGTTCACGATGACATATACTCCATCGCGTACACATGATCTTTCACAACTGCCATTGTGTACCTGATCGTTGTTAAGCTTTTTTTTATTCCATTTTTCTGCTTTGTTGGTTTGTTTAATTTGATCCCGAGCTTAAATAAATACTTCAGACTATTATGTACCCTGTCAGGCGCATGTTTGCTTAATTTTTAAGCTAAATGAATTTTTTGGAATCCCCCTTGGGGTACACAGAAAAATTGGAAACAAATGTAATGTAATATTGTTTTTGTGCACAATTGCTAAGTCTACATACTTTACTTACTAGTTATACTTAAGACACTTGACGTAAAAAACTGATTATGGTTGTTTGCCAAAAGTCCGGAAAAAAAGCTGTCGTCGTGGACGTGTTAACTCTTTTAGACAATAAATTTAAATGTAACTTTGCTGATTATTGCATGTATAACATCCATAGGCTATTATGGAATGGCATTTTGATATATTTGCTTCATTTTGATCTTGGTCTATGGTGGATCAGTTTGGAACCACTCAGGCATTTTTAGCCTTAATAGGAAATCACCAGTTTCTCTGTGGGAAACAGCTATCAGAAAACAAACACATGTTTTCGATGTACAGGCGTACTAATTTAGGAGGATTCACTCCTGGCTGGTTTATACCTTCCAGTTGAACCTATAATGGACACAGCAAAAACCGATGTCACTTAAATTTGAGTAAACTTATGGATGTCCAGGAGCGGCAAATCACTAGCCACAAATGTCAAGATTCTGGAATAAAATGGTTGATCAATAAGTTTAGTCTACTGCAGAGGATGTCTGTTGGGCCAAGTGATAAGGCAGTAAGTTGCTGACCTAAATATGAGAAACTGCACAACTAACAACATTAGGCCTGTAAATTTAAGGTTTAACTCTCTCCCGGTTGACACACTCTTTCGAACCGGATTAAATCGCCCACTCTGTCCAGGAGAACATTATTCGCATTTTTCTAATTTAAAAAACTTTGAACAAAACTGTCACAATGTTCCTTGTCATTGTTAAATTCCCTATAGTATAGAGGTATTAATAACATTGTTATCCTTACAAAGTTTACATTAAATGGAATAATAATTTGCATTTTCAAATGTAAATGAATGTTTACGTCCTCTACATACAAACATTAAGATTATACACTCAATTTGTTTTTATACGAGTACCATAAAACTTAAACTTACATTTACTCTTATTATGAAATCTCTATCCTTTTTCCTGTTGGTACTAAAAACAAAACACAATTGGTTTTGAAGAAACAAACACCACTTTTCTCATAGGCAGCAACAAAAGTAAAAATCAATTTAGTGAACATGGATAAAATTAGTGTGAATACATTATTTCATGTCCAGTTAGGAACTTATGATGGCAGTACAAAACAAAGAGCAATGATAAAAACAGATTTGGGCAATTTGAGACCATCGGTTAGGAGAGGACTGGAAAAGTCGGGTGGATTAAAATTAAAAAATCACCCCTACGAATCATAAAATAAAAGACTGTATTTGATATAAACAAAATTACATATCATACAAAACCATAATAATGTGGAACACTTACAAAACAACACTCTTTTAACACAATATATTGCTATACAATCCTAATCAACTAGCCTGCCTTGTATGCCTAAAGTATCACAGAAAAAAACGTGGAGTGTATATACAAATGCTTCGTCACTATATGTATATATATACAAACAGGCACCTATAGTGTACTCATGGAATAGTAAACAACTACAACAATCTAGTCTATCATCAAGTTTTATGCATTATGGCATTGTTTGATCAAATAATACAATTTTAATTTTTTAACTTATGGCGTATAAAATCTGGAAAAATTCTGAGTATTAAAAAACCAAGCTGTATAAAAAAGTGAAAAAATAAATTTGTCTATACAATCAACAAAGACGTGATTGATAACACTGAAAAGGGTCTATTTCTTAAACAACATTCAACTTGTTTTACTAGTTCAATATATGATTTAATGGAGTACTATGGCTAGAAGAATGCAACTATCGGAAAGCATACGTTTCAAAACTGGTATACACTTTTAATTCTTATAAAATGGAAATCATACATCCATTCTCTGCTATTCAGTCTCAATATAAAAGAATTACAAAATGTTACAACAAAACAAAATAGTTTAAGAAAATTTTTCAAGCAAAACAGTCTAGAACGTTTTATGCTCAAATGAGAGCAGGAATATTCACTACTTTCAATTAGCCACTATTCATAGTAAATCACAATTACAATTTAAGTTTCAGTAACACTTAAAGAGTGATCTAACTAATTCAATTCAATTGAATAATTGGAAAATAATATGGTAAACACAATTATTTTACAGAAAATCAGATACTAAGCAAAATATAAACAAAACGTGGATAACAAACATGAACATGAATATATTAAACGATCATAGAATAATAAATCCAGAGAAAACACAACGTAATCTGTCTATAAAATATTAATAAACAAATTTCATTAGCACTACAATATCTGAAGCAGACAAAGTCTTATAGCTCTAGGAAAATAATACCTTAAAATGTGTTAAACTTCCAAAAATAACGTAAACATGTTACTCTTTGAATCTGTATCGAATAAACAAACTTGGCAATGAAATAGTTTAAAATCAGTTTTGGGCACATCCGGAAAAGGCAAGATATGAGTGAAAGTTTGAATCAAGTCAAACCCATTCTTGTCAATATTCCAGAAAAACATCAGACAACAACACTAAGAATAGTATGTATAAACATGTCTAGGTTTATCATTAAATTTGAAACACATTTTACATTCAGATTTACAAAAATAAGTTAAAACATTTTGTTTCAAGTTTAGAAAATAGTATAAAATTAAAACTATCGAAAACGTGTGGATGGAAAAAACTTTGCTACAACAGCCTCCAAGCAGATGGTTCCAATTAATTTTACTAGTGAACATAATTAATAACCTTCCGGAATAGTTTCTGCACTACAACGATAAACGATCATCATCACTTGACTGCTGATATAATAATTTTAATTTGGGGTTGCTTACATTTATGCGATTTAACAGTAAATAAACGAATAAATAAATAAAACAGATTTGTTAAATAAAAATCATAGAGATCAAAACAAAAATGCGATAACAATAAATAAAAAGGAAAAACAATATAAAACACATTAAATTTATTTTAATAATTTTTTTACCTATATTATACTCCTATACAGAGTGCTTTGGCTTACAACAAACTATATACCTTCGAGGTACAGAAAAACAAACATAACAAGAAAGTAATACAATTTAATTTTGAATAAGAAAAATAAACAGTTTCCTCCAACTTCTTAATTTTAAAATATTTTAAGAAAGAACATTAATGCAACTATCTATTAACTACTTAGCGAGTTCAAAAATACGATTTTCAAACCATTTAGAAATACAATATCGTACAAGAGTTTATGCATGTAAAAAGTTGTATTTTTAAGGTAATATCCTGAGATATGGTGAGCCTCAAGAGTTTCTGTAAAAAAACTATCCAATTATAGCACTAATAGAGCAAGTTCTTGTAGTGAGTGATCTTGAGGAACTGTCAACCACAAGTGTCTGGATGTTACCACGGTAGCAACCACAAGTGCCTGGATGTTGCCACGGTAGCAACCACAAGTGTCTGGATGTTGCCACGGTAGCAACCACAAGTGTCTGGATGTTGCCACGGTAGCAACCACAAGTGTCTGGATGTTACCACGGTAGCAACCACAAGTGTCTGGATGTTGCCATGGTAGCAACCACAATTGCCTGGATGTTGCCACAGTAGCAACCACAAGTGCCTGGATGTTGCCTCAGTGTTTAAAGTGGTGCCATAAATAAATGCATCGCTTCTGAACGGTCCAGTTTCAACTCAATTCATCATGTGTACCACGTAGGCATATTTTAAACTTTCTGGTCAGCTGAGTATACAACACCAGCATTTGGCATCGATGAGAAAGTAGGTTTTAGTTTAATTTATACAGCAGGAACACCCACAGCCTAACATATCATGCCTTTTATCCACTACATTTTTGAACTGAGAAGCAGTTAAAAATACCCAATTTAAAAATCACCTTGTCTGTTGATATGTTTAGAAAAACAAAATTACAATAAATTATTCATATGATATACCAAGTTTTTAGCATTCTTAAAAACTATTTCTCCGAGGCTATTTATTTAAATTAAATTTTATGTCGTTACTTAACACATTCTTTTATCTAATGCACAATTTACAATTGTTTTTGAACCCTAATTAAGGTCACCACATCCCGTGTATCAATTTTTTTCATATATTTTTATATAAACCAATTTTTTTGTTTGTTTTTTTTTGTATATCAAATGGATTTGAATTAGAAAATACCCTAAATTAACGTTTTCAAATATAAGGAACATAATCGTTTGCGGTTAATCAGCAATTACTTTAAGTAAAAGTTGTACTTTTAAGTGTTTATTTAAATTGTAAAATTAATAACAATTTTACAATCTCCGTGAATTCGGTTTTCCAATTTGTATAGTTTAATTTCTATAAAACAGTTTTTCCTTTACTTACGCAATTAACAGTTTAATATTCATCTCCAGCTCTGTGATACACGCACCACGAGAAACACTTTTGCATATATGTACACCAATGACGGACGAGTTCAGGAGAAATATGAAGTTTCATTGATAATTCACACAAGCTGGAGATAGCAGTAGAAATCGGTCGCAAACTCTTCCTGACAACACTATTTACCGAAGCTATTTTATCAGTTGGAAAATGTGACAGAAACCTTAGTGGGGTGAACTTAGAATTGGAAATTTATAAGCATTTCAAATTGCAAACACTATTGGATCCTAAGACATTCCGGTAGTAATCAGATATAAATTGTAACAGATCTTTAGTACATAATTAAGGAATTAAATTGCTTTAGAAGCACCAATTATGAGTGTGAGTGAAAAGTTGAAGGTCAAAGTCACACTTTGGACCATAGTATTTCTTCTACTATTGTGACTAATATTGAAAATAAATTATGAAAGATAAAACTACGATTAATTAAAATCTCTAGTTCCATTTCCCTAATACTTCCAAAGTTTACTATATGAAATTGTATGTGGAAATAATAGCTTACAAAACATTGCTTTTCAAACGTCCATGAAATGCAGACAAGCTTCAATGAATCTTAGACGACAAAATTAAAAAATATGAAATTGGGCTTAAACAACATTATGATAATAGTAAGTACCTTAAGAGCTCTACTGGCAGCCATCTTGATTTTTCTCAAAAAAAAAGATAAGTGGTAAACCTGTAACCATTCTACCTAGAAACCATCTATATTTGGTCAGAAAGTTTTACAAGATATTTCCCATTTTCAAGATATGGATTAAATGCATTGTTTTTTTATAACGATTTAATCACTCCTGGTCACTAAATATGAAATATTTTATAAAAAAACCCAAAGAGGTTTTGGCTGCATATTAGTTGCAAGTTGAAAACGAGATCTTGCTAAACTGTGTGGCCAAATATAAGAGAATGAATGATTCTAGGTTAAACATTATTCTTATAGAGAATCTCACCGTTGATTCAGTATATCCGGGTGTAAATTTGATGGCATATAGTTAGAAAAATTATTTAAGAACATTCCTTGATATGTATTTTTGTTGTGTTAGGCTTTCCCTTCATCCTAAATGTATATGACTTTCTTGACAGCCCTCAAAGTCCCGAGGAATATTTAAACCTGTTATATTTTCTAATCCTATTTAAATTACAAATTTATTGCTCATTGAATTTAGACTTTTCAATAAGAAAAACTGATTTTTGAAACTTTTACGGTATAAACACGGGTTTCCTGTTGAAATCCATCACATGCATTTTTTTAATGAGGACTTTATTTGAATTTGAAAAGCATTATTATGAATAAGTGAGAGATTCGGAATACAATATCTGTGTAATAATTCTTTCTTCCAAGTAACTACATAAATTAAAAAACTAAGAAATTCTTTTTTTTTGCAAATACTGAAATTATTAATCAGACAAGCTTTAATTATTGAATTTATCGATATGTTGATTTTTATGAAATTCTCTTTTCCGTTTTACGTTCCAAATTAATTCCTGAATTTTGTGTGCTGTGTCAAATTCCTCGTTGCAAAAGTGATCAGATACAAATCCTCTTTATCTACAACAATTACTTTCAAAATGTTTCTTTAAATATTCTGCTACTTGAAAGATACACAAATTTAAGTTGATATACGTGAAGAGTTGCAATGATCTCGCACGATCTAAAAACGCGGCGACAAAATGGCACCAAATTAATCAACATGAACAGAGGCACGCCCCAGTCACACGAGGTCCCCCAGCTCCGTCTCCAGTGAGTCGCAGTCCGCCAGTGCTTCCCGCTCGCCGGCGGACTGGTAGCAGCTGGAGTGGTTGTCGATGCTGTCGAAGTACTCCGTGTCACTGCCCGAGTGACGCCACACACGCGACGGCAGCGACCTGTCCAGCTCCTGGCTACTGACCTCTGACGCTCGGGGCTCATCTGTGTTGAGAGAGTCGGGGTACTCCGAGACTGGTCTGGCCTGCAAACAACAGCAACATTAGTACGTTACCGTCGAGGAAGTGGTTTCAATTAAAATATTACTTTCATTTAAGTCAGAGTAACGGTAGATTTCTTATGTGGCTGTCATCTAAAAATCAAACGAAAGATGCATAATCATTACTTTAGGAAGGTTAACCTGTACATCACTGATTAATATATGACGACTCATTAATGACTGGTATGTCAATATAAAATTGGGATTTTGTATAGAGGTATAATTTATTAGAAACTAAGACCAAGATAATTATTTGATGTAACATACAACACCTACGCAAGGTATAATTATACTAATCCTTTGTAGTGTGTATATCTACAAACAAAAATATCGTAACAAATAATAAACATGAGTATAATGATATTATTAAGCACTCATTTGAAACATTAACAGCAACAGCAACTAGAGTGATACTCTTTTTTCTGCTTCTCCGTAATTAGCATGATTTTGTGCTAGCAAAATAACGCAGAAAGTTAATGATCACTGGAACTGTGTTGGTGGTTGTGGTCAAACAGATGCATCCTGTATGCAATCATCCCAAAGATCCTCCTCATCCAGTCTTATTCAAACACTTTTATTTCAGAATTTTATGTTTATCCAATTTTGGCGATCTGATTGTGTACAGAACATGAAGACTGTAAAGTTGTCCTTAAATGACAAAGATATCAATAAAATGTCTATTAACACGTAAAACAATGACCTGAGTTCAATAGGTAATTCTTTATGCTTAGCGTGATAAAACATCCAGAAAAAGCTGAGCCAAAAATCTTCACGTATTTGATAATAGTATTGCATCCTCACTAGGCTAACTAATAATAGTGACTATTACTGTAGAAAATTATTCAAATATAGTACTGGTTATGATATTATATATGGAACTGCGAATGCCTTTTTAACAACTGCAGTGCATCTCTTCCTCCATGTTCATGAACCAGTCGTCTCCAAGCCTTCATGTTGTCAATTATTTTTTTCCTATACATTTTTTGGGAACTACATTCATTTCCTTTTTTATGTTTCTCCATAATCTTAAACAGGGTTGCTACAGGAGTCCAATAATGAAATTCCCTGACTTTTCCCTGATTTCCAGACCAAATTTTTCATTTTCCCTGACTTTTTCGACGCAATCCCCAGGGTTTTTTGGCAATTAATGGTGGAAAAAAGCGGTGTTGAGGCTAACAGGGTGGCAAATATAGAAAAAGCAAAAAATAAGGTGAACACAGTTTAATACGTACAAAAAGATTGACTTAAATGATCTTTTACAACACAGAAGTAAAATATGCACCGCGTCGTCTGCAGGCTTGGACTCGGCACGGCGGCAGTAAGTTTATTTGTGTAAAAAATTTTATATTTTTCCCTGACCAACGTGAAAATTCCCTGACTTGAGACCGGATTCCCTGACTTTTCCCTGATTTCCAGTCCTGTTTTTTTTCCCTGACTTCCCTGATTTCCCTGACCTGTAGCATCCCTGATATATTATTATGGACTTCTCAATCCTTTCAAACACCGGTCATTCTCTAACTTAGGTTTTAGCCGCTTCACTCCTACGCCAGTGGCCAAGTGTAGCGGGTACAACAGTTATCACAAGATAACTGGATCAAGCAATGTCGAGCGTGGCTGCTGCTTGGATGGGTGACCGCTGAGCAATCCTGTCCTTGCAAGCAGTCTGCCCGGCCGTTGGGGGTGGTTCGGAAGTCACCTTTAAGCCGTTGGTCCCCAGGTTAAATGTTAGAGAGGGCTTCTTAGCCTTAACTTCGCCTGGTAAAATAAAACGTCTTTACTATTTCACTAGTAAATCCTCGTTTCCTTTTATACTCCAATTAGTTGTCTAAAAAATTGTGCTTATCTCACTCGTTCATTGATTTCCTTATCAATCCTATCATTCTATTATGTGTACATTTGAAAGTCCTTTATCCTTTTTATCTTTTCCTTCTCCAGGAAACAGCTCTTCTCTTGAATCTCTTTCAGCCTAAATCCTTCTTTCTTTTCCCTTTATAGTAAGTGATACCACCATCTCATTTGCATTAAACATCATTACATATTGCCCAATCTCACATAACCAAGCATCCATCTATTCCTGTACTTTATCTCCGTCCAGATCCATTTGTCTTCCACAAATACCATCATATTCATTTACATATTTTTCTATTTCATGAAGCACAGCTAAGAGGACATTATTCTAATCTAGTATGGTGGCTGACCTAGTATCATGATCTTGGGAGTCGGACAGATTGTCGAATACGGAGCAAGAAGAAGAATGATTGTAAGGGGAGGAGCAACGCTATAGTTTAGGCGGCAATGTAATCACCTTAACATTTGGGCCATCATCCTTACGTTCCGTTTAGAAGGTTATTCGAAATATTTAAATATGGAATAAAAAATATATTTCTATGGGTGTAGGAGCCACATACTGTTAGCGTCCCACGTCCTAACCCCTGGGCGGGACCGTTGAACAGCTGTGTATTGAGGCGGTAGTAGTAAGATTATGAAGGCGTTCATTTTACCGCAATAACAAATACTATTGAAAAATATTGATAATACATTTTAACACAAATATATGTGTTAAATATTTATTTTTCAATAAACGGCACAAAGAGCTGTTAACTATTATTACTGCAAATAAAATTTAAATAATTTCAAATGTCATGGTTTTTTATTTGTATCCCTCGTACACTAAGCGTTAAGCGATTGCATTGTAAAATGTACAGCCTGTATGTAGAATTTTACAGTAAACACTGAAAGCAGCAGACTGAGTGTGTTGTTTGCGTGGCGTATAATTCGCGAAGTAGCGCCTTCAACTCCCAGGTAGACCAAGGCTCAGGGGTCAGGACTTGAGACGCTAACAATACTAAGGAGATAATTAACTTTTAAATCAAACTAGTAGGAACACGTTTAGGCTTCATTGGGGAAAGACATACCAGTCAGGCAATCAAAGTATATTTAATATAATTTATTTAAGACCCATAACATGATAAGTAGCTCTTGGTAACAATTATATATCATCATTATTTATCCATTAAAGGTGGCAGGAGAATTGTGTTTGTTCAGGAATGTTGGGGCTCCACAGGATAACAGAATTAACCACATGTACACATTATTATAAACATAATCCTGTATAACAACACTATTTTAGCCTGTAGTCCAGGCTAAAAATAAATAGGTGTTGGGCTGCGAAATTCCAACACTTATAACCACACCACTAGTGAATCTTTTTTTCTAAATTGGCAAACTTCTTATCTTGTGAATTTCGAGTTGAAATTAAGTAATAAATTTTACTCCATAGGAACAACTATATGTAGGTGTCATATTATTTGATCAACTAGGATTGATTTATGTGAACCTGGATGTTACAACACTTTCATACTCTGAATGAACACAGTGATATAAAATTCTGGACGTGTAAGCTTTATAACCAAAAATTACTATTACCACACTAAATTAACATTGTTTTAGCCCTTTTAGTGCTAACATCTAAGAAGAAACACTGAAAAGATTAAGAAAAATTTAAGGTCTAAATATGAACTAGTAAAATAGTTCAGGTGAATTATTGTAGACAATTCACCAACAATATTACATACGATTCGAAAGATGTAGTTGACACTTTCAACGACAGTAAATATTCAGCAACATCTGACTTGCAGACGACAGGTCACATAGTGTTAGTCCAGATTAAGTTACCATGCCCATGCAACAACAGCAAAGTCAAGATAGTCGGAGGTAACTTGCCCAAAGCCAGCCCAGCATTTATCATGCTCCAAATCCCTCTTGTAACATGACCAAGTCAATGAAACACAACCAGAGTACATAAGCATGAGATTCACCAGCATGGATACAGTGATCACTATTTACACTGGAAAGTACGAGGGGTATTAGAAAAATAAGGTTCCCTATGCCGCGAGACAGAATGCGATATGTTGGGAGAAATCTGGCAACACTGTCTTACTCATCAGCTGTCCCTCGCTCTATCCATCCCACTCACGCCTCGCTACGTCCAACAGTGCCGGCCTAGCTGCCTTCGAAGATGGAGCTCCCTATCGTTGTTACCGCCAGATGCGCAATTCGTGCTGTGATACATTTTTTAATGCAAAACAGATTTCACCTATTGAAATTCATCGTCAGTTAATCAAAGTTTATGGGGAAAACTGCATATCTGTTCAAAACGTTCGGAAATGGTGTAGAGAATTCAGTGAAGGCCGCATGGAAATTCACGATGAAAACCAAAGTGGACGGCCTTCAGTTTCAGATGGAGTTGTTGAAAAAGTTGAGACAATATTGCATGAAGATCGGCTATCCCCCCTACAGCCCAGACCTAGCCCCAAGTGATTATCACTTATTCCCAAAATTAAAGGAACACTTGAGTGGCCAACGCTTAAGTACCGATGATGAAGTCAAGGAAGAGGTTACTTGATTCCTCAAAGGAATGACGGCAGAATTCTACAACATGGGAATAGAAAAGTTGGAGCATCGTCTACAAAAGTGTTTGGACAGAAAAGGTGATTATGTGGAAAAATAGCTTAACTTTTAAGTTTTAAATTGATGTATAACACTAAGTAGAAATATAGAGCTGTCTATTTTAAAAAATCATGAGAACCTTATTTTTCTAATTAATTGTAAATCCCCTTGTAAATTGAACAAAAACAGTCTTCAGTAAAATCTTGTTAAACTTAAAAAATTTACTTTATAAAAATTTGTTACATTTTACGAAAAATTTAAAATATTTACTTAGAAATCTTTTTTGTATGAATTGTGTTTGTCATACATCTAACTCCTGAACTGGCAAATATCATTATATGGGGTAATAAAAAAAAAAATGTAAGTATTTATGAAGGAGGAGGAGCTCTTCTTATTGAAAATATCAATTTTCTATTATTTTGTAGAAGAAAACTCACAATTCTCCAATAATTTCTAAATTTTAACACAAGGCCTTTCGACATCGAAGATGCCATCATCAGGTGTGAATCAACAATTTAAAACAAATATCAGCTGAGTAAAACTTAATACAAAAAATTATGGTTGCCTGTAAAGTCGGTTTTACGGGCGAAGATTTTACGTGACGTCTTTTTCTCGGTAGAATATTTATTGATATGAATATTATTAAATTGCACAATAGGAACAAGGAATTGAATGAAAATAAGAATTGCACAAATTTTAACTATAGAAATATATTTTGTTTACTAAAACATTGTACATAATTTGAAATTAATTAAAATTTGTTATTGTAAATGGTAAAGTTGAATAAAACATTTACTAAAATTGGAATTTGAAATTCTTGCTAAACACAGTTAAATTCTAACTCTGCGCGTGGTGATTGGTCGGTTTAGTTCGTTTGTTTGGTCGCACTGTTATGACAGGTTAGAGGTTATAATTTGTTATTTTAAATGTTTGACTAGCAATACGCGCTGTTTCTTCTCAATCGACTGAATTACGATTGATTGCAGAGTGATTTAAACTAATAATTTACTTAACACTCTCAACATTTGTCAATAGTATGACATAACCTATAAACTCAGTTTCTCAACTTTTGTGTCAATCTAACAATTAATCAATCAATCATAGTTTTACGATAATGAAATATCAGTGTACAATTATTTACCTTTATTGTTGTAGTTGTTGTAAATGACGAATCTAAGCACTCCACATTTTCACGAATAAACATAGTTATCTGCTTTATCCCGTGCGGCGGACCCACAGTTATCTGCTTTATCCCGTGCAGCGGACCCACAGTTATCTGCTTTATCCCGTGCGGCGGACCCACTGGACGGGCATCGTAACGTTACCGGGCGTTACACTTTTTCATGAGTGACTCCGAGCCGCAACCTAATTTAAGACGTTGTCACGTCAAAATTAATTTTTGTCTGTGTTTCAAAATTAGTGTAAATGGACTTACAAACGATCTAGCTAAAAAATGAGCAGGATTTTGTTAAATTATTAGAACTTTTTCTTTTTTATATAGATACAATTAATGATTTTCAAGTTCAGCTAATGTGTGTTACATCAATTCAATGTATGTAAAATTATTTACTCTGTTCCTTGGAACAGTACTAATACAGATTAAGTATAATACTCTCAGTCAACTACATTATTTATATGAGAATTACTCGAGTATTAGATGTTTTGTTCTTTTGTGCATGTTAATTTATATAGAGCTAGGAGAAACAGGATAGAAACACCCTTATATCTATGTAACTGCTTTGACCAGTAAAACTAAACTCAGCATGTCTTAATATTATATGAAAAGGCACTCGTTCATGACTTTTGTGACTTTGTGGAATTTTTCAAAATGGGGTGTTTGCAGGATAGTAACATTTCTTATGGAAAGCTCCACCTAGCGATGCCTAATTTTAAAGGATCTGGTGAAATAATATGAATGGTGAAAACTAGAGGTTTACATGAAAACTCTGTCATTCCATAAGAAAATACAATTTTTTAATAAAATATCCTAATATGTCAAATATTCACCATTTTCATATGGAATAAGCTAGAGAAGCATAAGCACCCCCCCTCCTACTTTGTTTTACTTACTTTATATTGCCTTGTATTATAATTATTATAGTTATTAAATTATAAATTCTCTCAATAAGTATTTAAGTAGCTTTGTCTAATGATGTTGTAAGTGTTCATATTATAAATTGTAGTCGTTTGGAAGAGTAGTATTTATTGTATCTTTGATTGTGTGTATTATAGATTTAAGTATAATTACTTTATTTTTGTTTTTATAATTTAGTTGCCATTTGAACTGTGATATTTTTAAATTGCAGTAAAGCCTCCAATCAGGCTTAGCCTTGGAAGATTAAATATTTCTCATGATATACTTCTTAAATGTATGTATGTATGTAAGGTGTTGTTTGAGAAATAAATTTCTTTCTCTTCTTTCTTTCTTTCACTTAACAAGGCTTTCCATCATAAATAATGTAGTTAACCGTCAAATACCCCATTTGAAATAGTGGACGACAAAAACACCAAAAGTACACTTTTTTATCCTATTAAAATGTGCTGTATTTAATTTTAGTGGTTAAGGGGGTTTGAAAGATAAAAGGGGGTTCCATACTTTTGCCTAATCGCACATAAACTTGTCACTCAAGATATGTTATCACAAGCACCTGAAAAAACATCAAGTTCAAATTATTAAAGGAACAAATCAAACAAAATATTATTCATTTTGAGGTTTTCGAAAAACATTCAAATCAGTTCTTTGTTTGAAGTTTATTTTTGACGATGGAAGGATTGTGAAGGAAACAGGATTTTTCCGGATATTTGCCATCATTCAGTGAAACAAAAAAAAATCAGCAACACTACGTTTCTATATAGTATATGAAATCAGTCATATACTACAATTTATAACAGCTTTATAACAAGTTTGAAAATTGATTAAATAGTTATTTGTACAGGAGTTATTCCGAAGGTTTTGAGATACTGGCAGATACTGCAAATTTCAATAATCTTGGCAGATACTGCACATTTCAATAATCTTATCATTCTTATCTGATTGTCAGAGCCCAATCAGTATCTGACAGCAACTTCATCAGTGTACTTGTAAAATCTGTTTGGAAAGATCAATTTTGTGAAGTCGTGAAATTTTTAAGAGCATTTTTGGGCTATGGTTTTAAAGTAGGTTTGTCTCAAGAGAAGTGCTCTCAAAATTGCCTTTGGTTTAGAAGCACCATCACACTGTTTTTAGATGGGATTCAGAATTTAAAGAGTTTGTAATTCGTTTTATGACAAAGAATGTTCCGCATTTCGGTTTCATCTAAGAAAATGTTCAGAGGGTGCACACTATGATCCAAGAGAACTGACACTCCATGTATTTAATGATTAAAGCTTCCCTAAGGATTGGATCCACAACTGTGCAAATAATATTGCATTGCTTTTTAAAAATCAAAAAACTTTTTATTGAAACAACAGATGAGCAAACAGCTGACTATATGAAAATCAGCCAGCAGATCCTCAAACTGGTTAATAATGGTGGTCATCGGATAATTGATACAATTTTCACTGGTAATGAGACGCACAGACTATTTTGTGATGTTCCAACTTGAGGAGTCGTGTATGGTTGTATGAAGACGAGCCATGCCTCACAATGGTCTAGAAACAACAACCGGTGAAGGCTATTAATGGATGGAGGAACGAAGAGCTGCCACAAATTGGTACACTGAACTACAATTGCTAGAGTTTTGCAGAATTTGAACATTAAGGGTTTAATTTTGCACCACAACAATGCCTCTTCTCATACTGCCACAAAAACTGTGAGTTTTTGGCCGAATATAGATCAAAATGATGGAGCACGTCCCTTAATCACCCAAACTCGCTATGTGCAACTTCTGGTTGTTCTTCGATCTCAAGAAAGATTTGCGTAGTCATCGCTTTTCTTCAGAAGCCGAAATTGATGAGAAATTGTAAATATTTTGACTACATTCCAAATATTGAGTGGCTGGGTGCAGTGGAAAATCCGGCTTCAAAAGTGCATTGACGCTGGAGGAGATTACACAATTAATGTTTGGCAAATCTAGCACAAAAACTATTCATATATCTCAAAACCTTCAGAGTGACCCTAGTGGTAAGTACATGAGTTAACACTGCCAGTTCTTGGGGTTACACAATTTAACAACAATTTGTTGAAAAGAATAGGTTTTTGGACAGTAATTGTTACCATTACAAAAATAGAAACTAATGCTGTACTGATAACAAAGGCAAATATCTGAAAACAGATTAGCCTTTCAAATTATCCATCATCATTGGCAAACTTTAAACTGGTTGTTATTAAAACAACATTACCAGTTATGTTCTCAATGATTGCCCCCAGCTTTCTTAACTCTACATATAAAAATTTACCACTTGTTATATATCCCAATCCACCTCTATTTTGTAATTGTTATTGGACTCTTGGAAAAATGCACATTTCCTTGATGACTTCACAGAAACTAACTGAAATCTTCAAGAGTTAATTACATATCATGACTACTATATTTAACCAAAAAATGAAATACAAGTCTCGGATCCCCCAAACCCCATTGTTAATAAATTTTGTGTGTATGTGTTTATAAAGGGTGTCCTGTAATTCTCCAGACAAAGGTATATCACATTATTGCTCTTCACTATATCAACATGAATCTCCAGTGCTTAGTTTTCCATCTGACTATGCGTTTTTATTATAAAAAATGAATATCTTAAAAAATAATGAATTACATCTACCAAATTTTGGTCACATGTTTACGGTAACAAGGCTAGTTACTACAAAAAATATTATGATTTCATCTTTAATACTTTTAAAATGAATGGCGGCCATTACAATTTTTTAGTGTAGAATACCTAAAAAAACCAGCAATTTTATTGACGAATTACAAAAACAAAATTGTTTGGTGAATTTCATCACAAATGAAATAACACTAAAATGATTTAAATCAAATAATAAGTAACCGATAGAGCGTATGTACTTTGACAAAACAAATTGAGCCCCAAATTGAGGTTCCCAGCAAATGGCCAACAATACAAAAAATTATAAACAGCAGCTTCAGAATATCGCATACCTGACATATCCTAGTTATACAGTTAATATTCACTGAGAACCTCAAAGTGCACCTTGTCTTGTCACAGTAAATCGGTTATTAATTACCCAATTTAAATAGTTTTAGTACCATTAGATTTATGATAACATCTGCTAAGATCTGTTAGTCTTGTAGGTTTTAGTAAAATTGCCGGTTTTGAAGATATCAAAAGTTAAAATGTTTTAAATGGCCACTATTTTGAGAGAATTAAAGATAATATCACATTTTTTTATAATATTAGTATTTCCTATAGCTTTGTGACGATTAAAATTTGACCCAAATTTGGTAGGATTTAATTTATTATTTTTGTACAAACCCATATCCAAATGGTGAAATATGTTTTTCTTCATCTGGGCAATAGTACGATACACCTTTGTCCACTTAGTTACGGGACGCCCTGTATATTTATTTACAGTAGTAATAATGTAAAAAGTGGCTTCTCTGCCTACTTCACTAATAAACCATAAAGTGTTGTGACCTACAAACAAATATAAATCTTTAATGATTTTGTGATAAGTTCCACTCCTATATTAAAGATGCCTATCACATAAAATCCCACCAGACTGAAAAGCTTTTATTGTTGTATTACATATTTTATTCTTTAATGTCAAATCTTTAGAGCACAAAGTGTTAAAAAACACATTTTTCATCTGTTAACAAACAGTTCATCCCACAATGCAATTCGCTTTACTTTCCCAGAGTTATATATAATTGTTGTAGTGCACAGTCAATCAGAAGTGTAGACAAAGTACCCACTGAAGTTATGATTTCAACAACATGCATGGAAAACACAAACTACAGTTTTGAAAGACCTGGTATGACAGTTTTCTAATGTATTTGGAGAGTATTATGTAATCAATATAAGTTCAGCCTTAATCACAAAGAATGTGTGCATTTAAAAAAGTAGAAAAGAATTTTATATTTGAGCAATGGTTGAACAATTTATTAGCAATTTTATTTCTTAAAAGGCATGTCTATACAATACATAGAAAGGTAAAAATGACTTCAATGTAATACTGTAAAATAATAAATTAATTTGTTCAAAATTATATGTTATAAGTAAATTTAATTTTCTAATGGGGAAAATATTAAAAGGAACTACTTGGTTTAAAAAATAACCAAACAAATCATTTAATAACTTACTCGTACATATACAGACGTGTTTAATCAAAGTGCCACATTTTTGTATGTATGTACATAACTCATTAAAAAAGCCAAACCAAAGAAAAATTAGCACAGAATCCACTTAGTTAGTTTGGTAATATATGGTAACAGTTTGTACTAGGTTTCTGAACTTGGAACACCCAACACCAATTACAGCAAACCAAAAGATAACTGCAAATAAACCAAAATAAAATGAAAATCCACTTACAAATACGAAAGGTGATGGAAGTGGCTCCTGGTTATGTCCCTGGTGATGACCATCGTCCAAGAATGGGGAGCAGGAAAACGGGAGGTTGGAATTCAAGGAAAGATGTTACCTGCGGAAATGTTAAATGAAACCGATAAAAAAGCAAATAAAGCAAATCGCTAAGCAATACTCGTGGCCCACAACACAGAGTGCCTCATTACGAAGGGCCCGACATTCGAAGCCAGTTACTCCAAAAAGACAACTTGGATGGTCGTACCTTGGACTCACTATCTGAGCTAATAATCCTGTCTCTCTGGGGAATCTTCTTGGGAGCTGGGGAGGAGGGGGGGTCCCGCCGAATGGACGGGGTGGAATTGGTAGAGGAAAAACTACCGTCTTGGTTGGAGGTTTTACGGACTCTTCGGTTGATGTTGGAGGACGTGTTGACACTCTCTCGACTGGCAGGTCTCGGGGACTCCCGCTTGCCAGCAGAGATGTCCTTCATACTCCTCGTCACCGGATCCCAGTTCTTCTCTTTCTTACCCCAGGATGGAGTGGTGTCCTTAATCTTGGTGGTAGTCCTCACGGCCGCTACCGGTTTCCCAGAAGGGGGTTTGGGCGCCGTGTACGACTTGAGGGGGATCTTGCTGGGTGGCCTCCTCCTGGGACTGTTGATGTCATCGTGATGGGCGGACTCAGTGCTGCTCGAGTGGTCGGTGGCGGGGAGGGGAGGGGGCAGGGCCAGGCGGGGCAGGAGGGGGGCAGGGGGACTCTCGTGGCTTGGCGGGGGCAGAGTATGGCTGTGGGTCAACTCTCCTGATAGCTTTGCTGCTTGCAGACGCTCCAACAGTCGCACCCGCGCCCTGGTTCCCTCCAGCTCGATGCTCTTCTCTTCCAGCTATAAGAAATTCATAAATTTATATTAATATATGTTAACTTGGAAAGGCCTTGATCTCTCAACTACAAGATAAAAAATAACAAGCTGAGAGCTGACGTGGTGATATATCTTACAGTCATTCAAACACACTATTCTATATCAACTCCAAAGTGATCTCTCAAGTTAAAAAAATTGTATCAGCAACACTTTATGAACTCAATAGAACAATCTCTCCATATCCAGGAAACAAGTGTTGGTCCAGAAATTCACACTGATCTGCTAACTGCCACATACAGATTCATGTAAATCACACATACAAACAATATCAAAATAGTAAAAGGAGATATCAAACAGTTGTGACAGAAATGTAATTGTTCAAAGAAGGCCAATCATCTTTTTGAAAGCGAATATTACTGTGAATGGGTATTGAGGTTTAAAATGGTTGACATTTCCATGCACATAACATCCAAAAACAACATAGTTAATCAATAACAAGGCAATTATTAATTAGGGTTCAATGTAACAATTGTTTAAGCTTACGCTTAAAGTGGACAACTTTTCAGTTTTGATCATTTGGATATGGATACTCTGTACGTTATGTGTACTTTGGTGTCGTCTTCTGAAATCGATTTTAGCTCCCTGGTGGCACTGTGTGGTTTATAAGTTACCAGCCATAGTGAATATGACTAGCCCAACAAAACTAACCGTAACACGTTTAACCCCACCTTAACCCCATCGCGTACACGAGTTCTTTCACAACTACTGTCATGTACCCAATCAGGCTTTCATAAAGGACGTCATGCACCCGATGCTACACATTTCATTACTGCGGTTTTATTGTTTGCTTATCTTGGTGATTTGTTAAATGTGATCCCGTACTTAAATAAATACCTTAGACTATCGTGTACCCCGTTGAGCGTACAATTGCTTAATTTTAATGGTAAATTAATATTTTATGTACCATTTGGGGTACACTGAAAAACATTAAAAAAATATATTGAAATACATTTTTAGTGCAGAAAAGTCTACATACATTTCTCGTTAAACTTAAACGTTTAAAGTAAAAATAAATTATTATGTTTTTGACATTATTATTGGAAAATTCAATGAAAAATAAAAGTCCGGAATTAAACCGTCATCGTGAACGTCTTAATGCCCATTCACATGACACTAGCTACTAGTCGACTAGTATAAGTAAAGCACTAGTATTCACTAGCACAATAGGGTTTTTGACATGTTTGACTGTACTAGTCACTCGTTTATTTTATTTTTTGCTAAGCCCAAGTGACAAGCTTAAGATTAGCTTTGAACTGCACGATATCTCCTCTTAAGTCTATTGACATGATAAAACTGATCTCTATGACTTGCTATCACACAAACTTAATACTGACCTGAAACCTGAGATCCTCATTATCCTCCTTGACTCGGTCTAGCTGCAGGGAGAGATCCTTGCAGGACGTCGATAACTGTTGCATTTTGTGTCTGGCCACCTGTAACATTGCAATTTACATTACACAAATATATTTGGAAAAAAATTCATTAAGAGCAACAAACAAGTTTTGTTACTTGAATATTTTTACTTCCAAGTTTGTTCTGTGCCTTTGATTTTGATATACATAAAAATCCAAGCTTTCCTGAACTATATAGTTCATGGCATGCAAATTCCTTAAGTGGCAGTTCTCTCCCTTGTTAGTTTTACACAGTTGGTGTGATAACTAATATCCACATTTTCCAGTTTATCTAAACATTGCTTGAACAATTGCGTTCTTGAAATATTTCACCCTTACAATGGAGAATCATATTCAGTCAACAGATGTTGTTAGGAACCGAATGCAATGGCAGTTATCTTGATTTTAATCCCATACGAACAATGTAAAACCTCATGCACTTTTACTACCTCATTTTTAGTTGTAGAATTTATGGGAGGTGTCTCATTTTAAAGATATACTCATCCAAACTTTTTTTAGTTTTCAATATTTTTGTTGGTCACTCTGAAAATAATCTCACACTTTATTGTACTTCATCATTTAAATGTTCAAAGAGGATACACATTACAAGAAAAACTAAAAAGTATTTGGAGGAAAATGAAACATCTCCCGTAATGCTAAGATTAAAAATAAATGCGTAAAAGTGCATGAGGTTTTACATTGGGGAAAAACTGAAGGTTGTTTATCAACACTCAGCTCTTAAAAAAAAAAAACATAATTTCAGCTCTACACGTGTTTCAGTTGTAATATATCTCTTGACTGAGGATGAATCTCTACAGTGCATTTCATATTACATTTGAATGTACTATTTACATTTAGACCTGTTTCCAGTGGAAACACTGTTGCTGTTATGTGAGTGGGTAAATATGTTTTGTAAAATGCAAGTTATTAACAACAATTTAACAATTTACCACCAGATTAAAAATTACCTCATGATACTAACTGCTCTTATTATGTTACCATTTTATAAATAAAATAATGTATTTTATTTGGAAATATTTTAAATATTAAAATTAGAAATAATGTTATATGCTATAAACATGTACAGGAATGTTTTGAACCCTTACAATCGTAATGCACCCAGATTAAAAAATTATTTTATTTACCCCATATGAGCTAGTTTAACTTAGCTTTACTATCTACCTGAATATACTATCTACCTGAATATAATTTAACTACAGTTTTCTTTCCGAGTTTTAAGGCAAGGAATGTTTTAATAAATAATACAAGTGGCAGTTTGAAAGATTGAGAGCAGGAAAATGGGATGGATATCTGAGGATGGCATGTCCTTAAATGCAATTGCTCTCTATACAACTATAAATTTCCCAGGATGGGATCTGTCCTTACAGGATCAATTCATGACATTCTAAAACTGTTATTGCTCCATTAATAAATTTATGGACGTCCAGAACGTGTTTTATTTGTATTATAAACCACTAATAGTAACATCACAACTGTAGCCAGTAATAAATTCTTATCTATACACTCAGGAAAGATCCATTCCTCATCATAGGTTGTGGATAGAGTTATGAAATTTGCAGTCGAATCGTTGCCAATGGGAAACCATAAGGTGGCAATAAATGCACTGCTACCATCCTGTTGTAACATGCCTGGCTACTGGCACAAGGGCATGTTGGGGAAGACCTAATTGACAGGAGATGTGTGAGGAAGGAGATTTGGCAATGAGGAGATGAGTTGGCTGCTACCAGTACATGTATATGTGGATTGCCAACGCACTGGCACTGTACCTCCTCCATAGTCGTTCATTACACAACAGAAGCTTTTAATCTTCTACATCTCATTAAGTTTACATAATCACTATCAACACTGATTGTATAACACTAAACAGGGGGACAGTGTTGGATCACAACTGCCAGAAATCGTTAATATCATTCACCATGACCTTGACTGACAGACATAATCTACTAGTGATTAACACCACGAAACCAGAGTAGCCATAGTGAGGCTTCAAAACAGATTTTTAGAACAATATACCTTCTGCCCAACAAGACCATTTGAAGTTAATAGATTTCAGCACTATTGTGATCAGCATTTGCCTTATGGGTAGGCTTGCCAGACGTCCCGGTTTGACCGGGACAGTCCCGGTTTTGAATTACGATCCCGGTGTCCCGGCCGGTTCACTACGCGTCCCGGATTAATTGAAATTTGATCCTATCCTAGGCTCTTGTACATAAGATCGCATTCATATTAAACAAGAATTTGATGGATTTTATGACAGATGCATCGCATATTTGAACCTTTGGGAGAATAGCTTTGGACACGCTGAGAAATTTTCCTGGGTAGATCTGGCCACACAAAATGTTCTTTCATAGGAAAATGTTGAACGTTCCGCTGAACTTATCAATGGAAGTCTTCCTAATCATGGCGATCTAAAAGTGAACGTTGACTTTTTGTTTGACGAAGTTATTCTTGCCAAAGACTATTTTCAATCCATCTGGGAGAAGTGGACAGAGAAAGAAGCTCTAAGTGATAAGCGTATTCCAAGTGAATAGAAATGGCTGAGGTTGTTTTCTCACTTTAAAGAAAACCATATAACAGCAAACAACCTATTTAAAATTATTGAGTACGTGTTCTGCACGCCGGGGACATCAGCACCGGTTGAAAGGGTGTTCTCCTTGATGAACAATGTGTGGACTGATGATCGTGGTTTGATGAAAGAGTCAACGGTAAAAGGCTTGATGACTTGTAAAATTAACGTTGGCCTCAGCTGTGAAGAATTTTACACCAAAATAAAAAGCATGAAAGAAGTGCTGAAAATGACGAAAAATACAAGCAAAATGTAAAATCTTAATCTTAAACTTATTTTAATGTGTGTTTGTCTTTTGCCATGTTAACGAGAATAACATTTATTCATTTTCATTTATAAATTATAATATAATGTCTAATTTACTTGTTACTAATTTACCTGCATATACCTATATTTTTCCAGACCCCAGGCTCTTCTGATGGGCGGACCCCCCAGCCCCCCCCCCTTTTTTGTCCCGGTTGAGCTTTCAGAAAATCTGGCAAGCCTACTTATGGGCCCTGTTCTCTGGAAACTTTTTCGTCCCTACGCTATTTAAATATGAAAACACATTCTGTGTAAATTCACTTTTCTCAAACAGAACCACGAAACATAGGGCAATGAAACTTCTACACTGTTTTAATAAATATCTAATAAAAAGTGTATATTTAATAAAATGTAAAAAAGATCAAAATAGATTTACTCCAGTTATTCCAGTTAAATAAATATTATTCAAGTTGATATGTAAATCATGTGTGTACAGGTGATCTACATGAGAACAAACCAAATTCTTTGAGATAAGCCCAAGTCATTAATATTTAATTTTCTTGTTAAAAAAATGTTTACACTTGAACACATGTTTTTCAAGAATTGTTGAACATAACTTAATGAAATGTTTTGTACTTATGCACATAACTCTACACACATAATATAGGCTACCTATTATTAGCTTGCTGTTATATAAATAAAAAAATGTATTATTTTAAATTCCATAATATTTATGTATTTACTTTTCCTTTAAAACAATTTAGTAGCTAAATAATAATACATATTTACACACAATTATTATTGAAGTGTATACAATTTATTAGACATTTAAGGCAGATTATATAAGTTAAATTTCCTACGTTTGGTGGTTTATGAGTAAAATAAACGTACCTAAAAAGAATTTCTGTTTTTTTATTTTATATGTTTACAAGGGAAAAAGCATATCTCAAGGAAAAAGTTGTCTGACTCCAAAACTAATAAATGGTATCAGAGTTTTCAATGCGCTGAATTACCACTTAAGTGATGAAAAGCAAATGGTGTAATTATTTACTCAGTTGACATTAGATTTATTATTTTCAGATTATTTTAGAGTAACATTTACAGGTTTTCAAGGTAATTTCTTTATATTACAAAATTAGTAAAAGCACAGGCAACTAAAGTCATCTTTTCCAATGCAGCTTCTTAGACAAATTTTAGGAAGCAAATGCATATTTTAAATGCTGTTTTCTGTATTTCTCTAAGTTATCCAAAATTGTAAATATAAACCTTCAAATCTGTGGTAACAGACAAAATCTGGGGAACATTTCTACCAAGAAAATCCAAACCTAGACTTCTCACGGGTGAGTACTAGGGCCAACAACGGATTTGATAATATTTGTTCCATGCAATAATGTAGTTTCTAGGTCTAGTAATACTAAGGCCATAAGCAGAATTCTCTAATGTTGTTCTATGCGATATCGTAATTTCTAGGTCTAGCAATACTAAGGCCAATAAGCAGAATTCTCTAATGTTGTTCTATGCGATATCGTAATTTCTAGGTCTGGCAATACTAAGGCCAATAAGCAGAATTCTCTAATGTTGTTCTATGCGATATCGTAATTTCTAGGTCTGGCAATACTAAGGCCAATAAGCAGAATTCTCTAATGTTGTTCTATGCAATATCGTAATTTCTAGGTCTGGCAATACTAAGGCCAATAAGCAGAATTCTCTAATGTTGTTCTATGCGATATTGTAGTTTCTAGGTCTGGCAATATTGAGACCAATACACAGAATTCTCTAGTGTTCTGTGCAATATTGTAATTTCTAGGTCTAGCAATACTAAGGCCAATAAGCAGGATTCTCTAATGTTGTTCTATGCGATATTGTTATTTCTAGGTCTAGCAATACTAAGGCTAATAAGCAGAATTCTCTAATGTTGTTCTATGCGATATCGTAATTTCTAGGTCTGGCAATACTAAGGCCAATAAGCAGAATTCTCTAATGTTGTTCTATGTGATATTGTAGTTTCTAGGTCTGGCAATACTAAGGCCAATAAGCAGAATTCTCTAATGTTGTTCTAAGTGATATTGTAGTTTCTAGGTCTGGCAATACTGAGACCAATACACAGAATTCTCTAGTGTTCTGTGCAATATTGTAGTTTCTAGGTCTGGCAATACTGAGACTAATACACAGAATTCTCTAATGTTGTTTTATGCGATATTGTAATTTCTAGGTCTAGCAATACTAAGGCCAATAAGCAGAATTCTCTAATGTTGTTTTATGCGATATTGTAATTTCTAGGTCTAGCAATACTAAGGCCAATAAGCAGAATTCTCTAATGTTGTTCTATGCGATATTGTAGTTTCTAGATCTGGCAATACTGAGACTAATACACAGAATTCTCTAATGTTGTTTTATGCGATATTGTAATTTCTAGGTCTAGCAATACTAAGGCCAATAAGCAGAATTCTCTAATGTTGTTTTATGCGATATTGTAATTTCTAGGTCTAGCAATACTAAGGCGAATAAGCAGAATTCTCTAATGTTGCTCTATGCGATATTGTAGTTTCTAGGTCTGGCAATACTGAGACCAATACACAGAATTCTCTAGTGTTCTGTGCAATATTGTAGCTTCTAGGTATGGACCATAGGATTTAGATAAAAGATTCATACATAAAAAATAAACTTTCAGTATTTAGTAATATAACTAGAAATTCTAAAGAAACAGATTATATGCACTACAGAATCAAGTGTATTTTAATTACAGCAAACCAAAGGTTGTTGTTATAATCTATATACAGCTTGCAGCTGTATACAATTGTAATATTTCAGCAAAAAGACTAATGACAGTTTCAGATAGAATTATGAATACTTTGAATAGAAAAGTGGTATTTGCGATATTGTTTTAACAGCCCCATATTAGAGAGGAAGAGATGGTTAACCTAATTAACCTATTGAAGAGAACTAAGTAATACATTAATTTGTAATACCTTGTTGTAAGCTGTTAGTACCAAGGATTATTAGCTGAAGGGAAATTATTAATACCTCTAAGGGGAAATACATGTGCAGAGATACAATCACGTCCCCTCTGGGTTCTTCACTGTAAGCAGTAGATATTATCTTAACAAATGAACTCAGCCTGGAGCAGATGATTGTGGAAGGGAAACAAGAAAATGGTGCACACAATGGCATTGAGTCAGCTGCTAACAATAATACAGGCCTAATTCGCTACATCCTGTGCACACAAAGGCGTTTCTGCACGAAGGTGGGTTTTGTTCTGTGTGACCTTGGCGTTTAATACTGTCTCTACGACGAATCTAACTGTTTAATGCTTTCTTATCAACGGTTAAATCTGATATGTTTATTTAATATACGGCCTTCAATGTTTACACCAAGTTTAAAGTCTCACAATGGGTAGCAATAAAAAAGTCTTATGAGATATTATACTGCAGGTAAATATTTATTTGCTTATTTCCTGCTGCATTAACGGAAACAAAAGGAAAAAAGTAAAAATTACAAATATATCAATGGAGCTGCTGATCTATAGTATTAGCAAATAGGGATTGCTGCTGATCTATAGTATTATCAAATATGGATTGCTGCTGATCTATAGTATTAGCAAATAGGGATTGCTGCTGATCTATAATATTATCAAATAGGGATTGCTGCTGATCTATAGTATTAGCAACTAGGGATTGCTGCTGATCTATAGTATTATCAAATAGGGATTGCTGCTGATCTATAGTATTGTCAAATAGGGATTGTTGCTGATCTATAATATTATCAAATAGGGATTGCTGCTGATCTATAGTATTATCAAATAGGGATTGCTGTTGATCTATAGTATTATCAAATAGGGATTGCTGCTGATCTATAGTATTAGCAAAAAGGGATGGCTGGTGATCTATAGTATTATCAAATAGGGATTGTTGCTGAGCTTTAGTATTAGCAAATAGGGATTGCGGCAAAAGGGTGCTCGCACGCACGCACACCCACACTCACGAACGCAGAGGGTGGGGTCAGCCGTTTTAAGTAAAGGGGTTAACCAGTAATGTCGTAGAGTAATGACTAGCAAGAATTATACGTTGTTTATTATAATTTTTCTCATTATAATGTTTATTATCTATATATACTAATCACTTTAGGACAAAACATTAAAAAAAAATTGGGGGGTGTCAAGACTACTGACATTTTTCCGTAGTGGACAGAAAGTAAAGCGAGTGCAGTCAACCGCTCATTTCCCGTTTTGTTCCTTAAAAAGTTCTTCATCAGTTTCTATGTTGAGAATGATCTTTCATCAGTACATGTCGGTAATACTGAATTACTTTAATAATAATAATTGTTTGCTAAAAAAATTAATTGGAAAATTAAAAATTTGGGTGAGGGATCCGGACCCCTTGAACCCCCCCGCTAACTACGTCCTTGCTGTAGGATAACATTACAAATAAGAAAAATCTGGGTTTTGTTAGAGATGCACTAGGTGACTAACGGGGAAATTCAGACGTTCCTAACACCCTGCACTCAAGATTGAGAGGTCTGCGCGCGGGCGTGTAGCCCACTTGTTAATTCCCCCATTTGGCATTATTGGCATTAAAATGTACCATCTGCCATATGCGTTGCTGAACAACTATTCGCATTCAATAACGCAACAGTGAACCTCGGAGAAATCCAATTCTGTCGAACGTTCCTCTAATAACAGTTGTGCCCGGCCTGATGCAATGCTTTCCCTCAGCCATCATTGACCGCGGTCGCGCCGCCGACCTCGCCCGGGATGAATAGTCCTCAGTCGTGCGACTGCGGCCCGCGGACTCCCAGGTCCAGTGACAGTCGGACTGTGCCGATGTCGGGAGAAAGTGAGCGCGGCCCCAGGCCGGGTATTTATGGCCAAAATCGTGGCCTATTTCGTCAATCACATCGGATTGCTGCTGGACAAAACGTAGGATTGGTTCCCAGCCACCATCATATGCGCTGCAGTAAGGCCATTACGACACCATGTTGTAATCTACAACAAATATAACACAATCCGACCACCATCAGAGTGCGTTACCCGCAATATGGTAAAGTGCCTCTGACCTGTTTCCTAATTCATTCATATCGGCTGCCCACCGGGATCTCTCAATCTATGATTGGTGCGCAAGTTATTTAGAAGTGGCACGGCGCGCCTGGTTCTCCATAACGGTGTGTGTCTGTCCGTCTGTCTATCTGTGACGTCATTACCTCCCCTTGTCCCTGATCCGGACTTGGGTCAGGGGAGCAACCAGCCAGAACGGACATGTCCAGGAAGAAACTCATTGGTGGGGGGAGAGAGGGTAAAAATAATCGGAAAAGAGTGATAATTTCGACGTATTTGATTGAAGCTTCGGCCTTATCTAGCCCTCGGGTACAGATGTAGAGCGAGCTGATTATCTGGTAGGAAGATTAGATAAGGACTTTTATCTCCTGAACACTGCCAGCGCTTTAGAAAACCAATCGAATGGTCGTCTTTGCCACAGTTTTTAGAGGAAACAATTCGAACTGGAGAAACTACTGCGATGTCCTCAGGGTCAGCAATCACACGGCGTTCGGCAGATCGATGCGGTACGGTACACCAGAAGAGGTGGGCCGGTCTAATGGAGGGTGACGGGCTACCGTTACAGTTTCCACCTTGCTTCGCCGAGCTCTCCCTGGCCTGACACTTCCAGAGTGGGCGCACAAGTAGCGGAGTAGAGACCCTTAGTAGGGGGGGGGGGGGGTTGCACTCTGCGAAGGTACTCCAAGACTGTCCCTGTCTCAAAGTCCAATGAAGGTGTCTTCTCGTCTTGCAAATTGTGTCTTGGCGTGGAATCATCGGTGGAAAACAATGGGTTTTTGATGATTTTGGACGGAACTGCTTGCAAATAAACAAAAGAAAAAAACAACAAAAAAGCAGAATAGCGGTAAAGACAAGCCCTGTGACACAGACAGCCAGCTTGTCGTGACGTCATATGCACAGTGTGTGTGCGGGAGACATGTGCGAGGTTGCGTGGGGTTTCCCTGCACACGTGCCCCAACACCGCGCCACGCCGCGCCGCCTTATATAAACACCACCACACTCCTTCTCTTCACTGACTTTTACACGTGACGAAATATATCACTGTTGTGACGAACGAACTTCATACCCACTAGTCCAGTCATTTCAGGTTTTATCTGAGGAAAAATTCCTAGCAAGCTGAATTTTGGTGTACACCTTCATTATAGGGTTTTAATGAAGATGTAAAAAATCGACATTGATATCGTGCCGGCTAAAAAAGTTTGTAAGGGTCAAAAGGTCACGAAAATCATTTTTTTGTGAATATCTCGCAACTATAACTTGGAAGTCAATAAAGGTCAGTATATAAATTATTCCTCATACGATTATCTACAAAACATGTCTCTTGCATTTTTCTGTAAAGACAACAGTTTTCGGGCTAGAGCACTGACAAAGCGACTACATTATGATGATGCACTCGTTTCCGCACCGTCTTTGAGGTAGAATGCAAGGCACGTTTTTACATGGTTTCCCCCGTAGGCATAATCCATGATATGTAAAGTTTTTTTATGCTCATTAACTATTTATTTGTATATTAAAAATAGGAGAAAAAATTTGTTTATAGTTTTCTTTTCGATATCCTCCATTTAAACTTAAACAAAAGTTGCTGACAAAACATCGAGTGGACTTATTGCTGTATATCAACATCTTCATCATTTTCTTTGGACTCTGCGTTTGAGCATGACTGACCACGACAATGTCCACAAGCTTTAGAACATCTCAATCCAATTTTTTACATCCACGTTTGCCGCCACAACCTCTTGTACAATTATAAAAGATTGTGTTTAGTTGATCGGGTTCTGGTGGCAATTAAGTTGTTATTGGCTGTAATATATTACTTTTCAACTCCCACCCCCATTGATTTTATCTAACATTTGACTTGGTGGTGGATAGGAGTCGTGAATAATTTTAATGGAACGAATGAATATCTTCTTTGATTGTCGATGCAGCAGTTTCCACAATTCGTAATCGTTCATCACAAAGATGTTTCTTTTTTTTCTTCGTACCGGTACAGTTCGAGGACTTTAGCTGTGCGCGTGACCTTGAGTGTGTGGTGATAGGCGGGAGGGGTTGCGGGGTAGTATTATGCGCTGCGTCCCGAAAACATTTCCTGAGACACATAGGTAAAACCCTCCTTTCAGGAATCGTATTGGCCCAAATAACTCATCACACTCGCTAAAATCAGTTTGTTTTGTGACAGTGCTGATTGTGGTGGAATTAAAAATATGAGAATACCAAATAATAGCAATAATAGGACTTATCCTTGTTTTTCAGTTGTTATAGTGTTGTTTAATGTGTTTTTGAAAATAACGCATTTGTCAATACTAATCTGCAAATCAAAACCGTGAGTTTAAAGTTGTTAAAGAGATTGTCGCGCCTTCATCTCAGCGGCTAGCACGTAAACGCAACCCGCCACACAGATAGCGTTTATTTGTTGAAAAGGTAGTATTAGGGCCCTACGAGCACAGCTAAATTCCTCCAACTGTACCACGAATTAGTCAAAGTATTAGCTGAAGTATATCAAAAGCAAATTATAATAAAAAATTTGCTTTTCGTGGTAATTACAATACTACTTCCATATCGAGCAATCAATTTTTTATAATTCTCTTGTCATCTGGAACGTAACCTTGAATTACACCTTTCAACTCAGCCAATGTGAAATGACAATCGTCATTGTTTTCAATGTAATGGATTAAAACATTGTCCATAGCAATTCTGATATTCTCATCCAATGGACGGCTTCCTACATCACCCTTTCCACTAAGTAACAAAAAATTTGACAAACACTTATACTACTTAGCTTCGACATAGACAAGGTCATATTCAAAATGTACACGCTCCTTTACATTTCTTCCATATTTATCACCACGCGCCTCTGCAGCTTTTAAAACTGTGTCTTTAAATGTGAGACTACTCACTTTTCTTATATTATTTTTTTATATCTGTATTTTTCTTTTTTTCTTTCGATTTCTTCACTTGCTTCTTCTCCACAAAACAAACATAATTTTTTTTAAATCTAAACAATTAATTCTTTTTTTGCGCGGAAATGTTTATTTACTCGGCTCTTTGCGTCTTTTGAAGGCCGCAACACTCAAATCGTTCGTATAATGTTTACGACAATTACTGTGAACATTTACAAATGTCACAGTATTCAAATATTCAATGTTACCATCACTTCTAGCAACACTAGCATTTTTTAATGTTTGTAGGTTTGACCAGGTCTAAACTCTACTACGTCACCACTAGATAATGATTCATTACATATGAAACGTTTATCACTCATTATGAAAACTGTTCAAGAGCACAAAACTACGAAAATAACGACTTTAACATTCAAAAACTGATTTTCAACTGAGCTAAATACGGTCCGACAGGCAGTAGCAGGTATAAAGGGGCGGGTCTCAGAACAATAAAGAAAGGAACATCCTGGCAGTGGAGGTCATTTGTATTATATATAGTACATTTTAATAAGTTCCAAAACCTCTATAATATAAGTATAATTATTTGTCACAAAACGCCCGAGTAGAAGTTAGAAGTTTTAAGAAAACTTCAATACATTGATAAAAAGCAATAGAGCCTTATATGTTACGATATATAATACCCTATTATGAGTGCATTCTACTCGCTTTCTCAGCACTCTAGTCCGACAACGGTTCAATTTACAGAAAAATGCAAGAGACATTGTTTGGCACGATATCAATGTCGGTTTCACATCTTCATTAAAACGCTATAACGAAGGTGTATACCAAAATTCAGCTCACTAGGAATTTTTCCGCAGATTGAGGTTTAAAAAACCTAAAATGACTGGATTACACGTCTTTTTCATACAATTGCAAGTTCCGTACTGTCAACTATTGCACACGTTACTAACGGCCAATTGAACTACCGATTGGTCGAAAATTATTGGTTCGATTTTTAAACAGAAAACACACGATAACTATCGACCAATTGAACTACCAATTGGTCGAAAATTATCGGTTCGATTTTTAGACAGAAAACACACGATAACTATCGACCAATTGAACTACCAATTGGTCGAAAATTATCGGTTCGATTTTTAAACAGAAAACACACGATAACTATCGACCAATTGAACTACCAATTGGTCGAAAATTATCGGTTCGATTTTTAGACAGAAAACACACGATAACTATCGACCAATTGAACTACCAATTGGTCGAAAATTATCGGTTCGATTTTTAAACAGAAAACACACGATAACTATCGACCAATTGAACTACCAATTGGTCGAAAATTATCGGTTCGATTTTTAGACAGAAAACACACGTTAACTATCGACCAATTGAACTGCCGATTGGTCGACAATTAGCGGGAGACAAACTTAATTTACCAGAGATATAGTAAGGACTTACAGGACTAAACGGTCCGTAAGAAAATAAACATTACCCCACTTGGTGTGAAAATCAACTATTTGATCTACTGAACACACGGAGTATAGGTTTACGTTACAGAATATTTATTGTAATAATTCGTTTAGAAATATTTCAAGTGCAATTACGGTTATTTTCTATAAAAGAAAACTCACAATTGTCTAATAATTTTAATTTTCTCACACGAGGCCTTTCGACATGTAATGTGCCTTCGTCAGGTGTGAATCAACAATTTGAAATAGTATAAATAGTTCACAATTTAAAACAATTAACAGCTAATTAGCTTAATAAAAGTGGAACTTACAAAAATAACTGTGAAGATTGTGATAATATTTACATTGGCCAGACAAAAAGAACCATTAAAAATAGATTTAAAGAACACGAAAGATATTATAAATATGGACAAACTGAAAAATCAGCTATTGCCAAACATGCTCTTCACGTTATTACAAGTCCACAATCAAGAAGAACTCGACGCTTACCAAACATTACACATAAAAAAAAATAAAGATAAAATATTATACGATGCTTTTGGACCGATTCAAAATTCGCCCTTCCTTTAAAACATAACCAAATTCTTTTTGACCCAAACTTTCATTCACATATTAATGTTTATTTTATTTTACTTTCAATTATACAAATCTTGTATTAAGTTGTATTCAGCTGATAATTGTTTTAAATATTGTTAAATTAATATTCTTATACTATTTCGAATTGATTATTCACAACTGACGATGGTATCTTAGATGTCAAAAGGCCTCGTGTGAGAAAATTAAAATTATTGGCCAAGTTTTTTTTATTTATTTATTTTTCAATTTTACATGACAGCTACCGGACATGATATAGCACAAACAAAGTACAAAACCTTCAATTATTCCCAAAACAGCCATCCTAACTAAAATTAATGTACTCTTAATATGAACTTTACATAACAAACTAAACTAAACTAAACTAAACTGCTGGCAGTTACACAAATTAATATTTAAATTTCTTTACACAACATAAATAAATGAACTCTATACAATTTAAATAAAAATAACAACTTGCTACATTGTACACATACACTTCTACAATGAACAATAAATTAAATCAAAATAAAAGGTTGCTGCATATCTTTAAAATATTTTCCAAATTATCATTAAAAATATCTAAGTTTAATTGGTTTAAATTAAGAAACCGTAGAGTCTTGTACAAAGGAAAATTATAATGAGAAACTGTTCTACATCTAGGTAAAGTAAATAAATTAAATTCTCTAAATATATGATGTGGTACATGCAAACCTATGTGACTTAACAAATACGAACTATCAACTGAATTATTAAGTAACTTACATAAAAAACTTATTGAGGCTAGTTCCCTTCTTATGGACAATTTTTCAATCTCAAACATTTCCCTTAAATTTTCTTTTGTAGAAATTACTTTTTCCAATAAGAAGAGCTCCTCCTTCAATAAATTGCGGTTAGTTTAGAAATAAATGTTATTTACAACAAATGGAACGTGACTGAGAATGTCCGGACTTCAATGTGCAAGTTCATTGGATGCTGAGTTGTGGGAGTGTGTATGCGGTGCGCGCGCGAGAGGAAACCCTCAAGAGAATTGTCGCCAACATATCCGCCTCATGAGGGCAATCTACTTACGGTGAGTAAGTAGCACTCTTCTCCCATACACACAAATAACCTTTAAGCTTATTTACTTATAAAATGTTCATTGACCTTCCTTCATTACGACCAATCGAATCCATGGTTTCAGTTACACCTTTGATCTAGAAGCCATACTCAACCCACCGACTAACATGTACAAAATGTTTATTATTTTAAATAGTTTTTACTTTGAAAAGAGTACTTCTGTTTATGTATAATGTTATATAAACGGAAAACAGGAAAGGAATATAATATTAAATACGGGAAGATGTTGAACCAGGGTGAGCAGACGCAAATTCCTAAAAGGATAACTTATTGGGGCTTCAAAAGGAAGGAAGGAGGACAATATTAATTATGCTTATAAAATTTTCTAGAAAGCTATTTATTTATACATTATTAAAAAAAAATATATAAATCAATCGCGACATTATAAATCAATCAGTACTGTATTTGAGCATATTTTAATGCAAATAACCCTAAAATTGGATTTGTTCCGACATATAAATTGAAAAATAAAAAGAATTCATATTAAAGTGTATATTGATGGATTAAAGTATTATTTTGTGTGCGGCATAAAATTGAATTCATTATAGTTAAAATTGTTCCCTTTAAAATTATAATGGATTTGAACTCAAATTTTAGAATGATATTAAAAATGATTTTTTTTATAATTGGATATAATTCTATGCACTGATTTATCACATTATTAGTAAGCTATGTATGAGAAATTATCACAATAATATAAAAATATATAATGTAATATAACAAAATTAACCTATCATTTATAATACACAAATAGAAAATCAAGGGGTAGTAGCGCCAGTGCAGCTGAGCGGATAGAAAACAACAGTGAGTCAGTGACACTATAGACAACACTCAACATACATTACGTGTGCGCTGCAATAACTGTGCATGGTCTATTTTAGGAAGAATCTTTAACGTGATGCTACTATTTTAGTACATTTAAGTGGCCGCCAAAAAGCCGGACATTTTACAAAATTTTCAAAAGCCGGGAGGACAGCAGGGCAAATTAAAAAGGAGGGAATGTCCTCCTAAAGCCGGACGTCTGGTCATCCTGGTTGGAACCCGTAATGTGGAATTTGCTTAGGGACTGTCTGATTCTTCACCAGCCCCTACAGTTGTCATGTTGAAAAACACTAGTTGCTTTCAATAAGGCGGCCACAGTGATACTATACGTCACGCTAGACGCTAACGCCAAGAACCCAGGTGATATTCTTGTTAGGTGTTCCCCATAGCAGTCGATCTGTGTAGGTGGGTTTAGTTTGTCACTAAGAGATGCAAGCCGTAGGAAGATATGATTCAATTTCTCGACAACTCACCGTTCCTGTTTTACGACTCGAAAACTGAACATTAGAAAATGCTTTTGGTTTCATTGAAGGCCGAACCATTAGGCGTGTACGAAAGTAAAAGTGCGTGGTCCCTTAACGGAGACGTACGGTCGGTGGGTAGGAAGAGGCCAGACACAATGTCACTTCGCGTTGCCCATTTAATTCCCATCAAGACCGGGGAAAGTCCCGTGGAAAGTGATACAGCGACAGTGGTAAAGCTACCGCGTCCCGTCCCTGTCACTGTCACTGTCACGGTTATATGTATGTTGTCACTGTCACCGGTTAAGTGAATAATCTTGTACTGACATCACTGACTTTGCTAATCGAGGGACCCCCTCTCATTAGTGAAAGGCAGAGTAAAGTGTTAGTACAATCTTTCTCATTTCTCTCATAAAAAACTGATGTTAGTGCAAAATCTTAATAAAGGTGATAAAATTAATTATTGATTGTGGAAATTATTTTCATTTTATATTCATAGCCCTTTACGACAACTTCCCTGAAAAAAGAACAGTAAGAAATTTGGATCTTTATCACTCTGTACGAAATGTAGGTAATTTTGAAAGCAGAAAAAAATAAAAACAGCTGAAGATGAAAATGTTACAATGTTTACAGTACATGCATGAACTATAGATTCCGAGATTGACATGTTTTATTCATTTGACACAAAAATATAAATTATAAGTAAATATAAATTTTCTTTACATATTTAATATTTATTTCATAAGGAAATGAGTATTACAAATAAAAATGACGATCCATTCAATCATTTTAAAGGACTTTACCAAGTACTTACTGTAAAATTTAATATCCGCATGTACAACCGTTTTGTTGGGTCTCATTTTAAGATGTACAAGTACCTAAATTCTGCTTTGAATGCCCAAATTTCCTTGTTGAACGATTAAAGAATGTATATTTTTTCAGTCCTCAGAAATGGTATGTTAAAGGTCTGTGACCAATATAGTCTTTAAAACACAAAGAAATGGACCATTCCATGCGATAAACGACTTCACTTCGTTAAAAACACATGGGTTGTTATTGGAGCGAAACACTAACTTCTTCTGTGAGCAGGGATCACTTCTGGCTGGTTTATACCTTCCAGTTGTACCTACCACTGGGCACAGCAAAAACCGGTGTGTCATTTAAATCTGGGCAACCATATGGACGTCCAGGAGCAGCACATCACTAATCGCAAATGTCTAGATTCTGGGGTGCAAGGGTAATTCAATAGGTCTAGTCTACTGCGGGAGGTAACTGATGGAGTTGGTGGGGTCGTTCTCTAAGTGTCACAGGTTCTTGCTAGCCTCAACAAGGGTGTGCCACCCCCTGCCTGCTTTGACTGGAGAGGCTGGTTTCAGAGCTGGTCCCCCCTTCTTCCGAAGGGACACGACGAAATTAGTGTGCTAAATTCTTCCTCATTGGTCTCGATCCAGAATATCCTGTTACTTCAGAAGCAGCGCAAAGGTCCTTATTAGGCTAGGGAGGGACAAGACTTCAAAATTAGTGCCCTAATTCTTCCTCGTGGATCTCGATAGGAGGCGACCCCTACCCCTAACCTTACCCATCCAGAACATCCTATCACTCCGGAAGCGGCGCTAAGGTTCTTACAGGACTAAGTGCAATCTATAAGCTTCTTTTCCCGAGAGAATAAAAAACCCAAATCACCCTCCAAAATACGACAAATCATGTGACTAGATACAGGACATCTTTATTTTGCCACTGTAAAATCACTCGAGCGTTTTGTACTTCTTCGTCTAAATTTAAAAAAAGGACACTCGTTACTAGAAACACTAAAAGACGTAAAAGTGTTTTGGTTGAACATTGCTCTTATGGGGGAATGGCTCAATAGCCGTAGTCAAAGCATACGGTTCTGCACTGCTCAAGACTCCAGGACTAGCTATTGAAGCCTGACGCTTAGGTTGCCTTGGTAACGTACAAAACGAAGAAATCTCATTATGTTGCATCAAAGACTCCATGAGGTCTAGACCGCTCGTTATTAGCCCACAAACGATGTGCGCATTCGACTGGAAACCCCAATGTTATCGGACCTTCTGAAGAAGTCACTTATCGAAGTGGAATTTTAACAATTTTCAGTGTCCATCATTCGGTTCTTCCAGGAAACCCGTGACACCCAGGTTGGGGTGACACTCAGGCGGAAGCGAGTAATCAGGACCAGCCGGCATAGTTCAATTGGGACAAGTGAGATTTGGTGCATGCGGGTCTGACTGGCCGCGCAGTAAGGTCACTGCCACGGGGAGGGTGTCAAACTGTACAGTAGCCGTCATAAAAAGACGGACAACCGACATTGAGTACACAGTCGGGGAGCCCTACTCAATGCAACATTCAAGTTGCAAACAAGTGGGACCATCATAAAAGACCACGTCATTTTACAAGGGCAACCCACGGTAAGTAAGCAGGAACTTTTCTCTGTGCCTTTCCTCGTACCAAAAGATAGAAATGACCGTTACTTTCAGTTCAATTTTCAAGTTGCAAAAACGAGGGACCATCATAAAAGACCACGTCATTTTACAAGGACAACTCACGGAAAGTACGCAAGAACCTTTCTTTGTGCCTTTCCTCGTACCAAAATATAAAAAAGTGTGCTAAATTCTGTTCAATTTTCACATTGCACTAAAATGGAGACTATACTTCCAAAGGAATTGAATTGAGAGAGATGTGGAACGTATATTCCATTTCACTGATTTTGCTGGAATAGTAAAAGGTTCCCCGTGTAGTGTAACTGAAATGTTGCCCACTTATGTCTAAGACAACTGTAGTGACGAATGACAACATTATTTACACAAACAAATCTATCCCCTCCGAATTCAATAACACATTTAAAATATCACCACTATAAAACCCCGTCCGTAATTAAGTAATTATAATTTATTACACGTGACTTCTAAGTCTTAACGTACAAAACTTTTTTAATATCCAACCAATCACATGGTCCGTACCAACCACCATACCGGACCAACACATTTGTAATGAAAAACACATTGAAATAAAGCAAACACAGATACCGGTATATAAAAAAGATCAATTCCTGCCATTACCATATTAAACGTTCGCGAATGATCATGAATGTGGGGGGGGAGGGGGACTGACGAGGAGTCAAACAACATGACGGCATTGACGTGTTTGCTATTCTAAGATCTAAAAACACATCAGTCAAACTGAAGAGGGTAGGCACGTCATCTTAATAACGTGCTGCCGCCACCCAATAACACTTTTAAAATATCACCACTATAAAACCCCGTCCGTAATTAAGTAATTATAATTTATTACACGTGACATCTAAGTCTTAACGTACAAAACTTTTTTTAATATCCAACCAATCACATGGTCCGTACCAACCACCATACCGGACCAACACATTTATAATGAAAAACACATTGAAATAAAGCAAACACAGATACCGGGATATAAAAAAGATCAATTCCTGCCATTACCATATTAAACGTTCGCGAATGATCATGAATGTGGGGGGGAGGGGGACTGACGAGGAGTCAAACAACATGACGGCATTGACGTGTTTGCTATTCTAAGATCTAAAAACACATCAGTCAAACTGAAGAGGGTAGGCACGTCATCTTAATAACGTGCTGCCGCCACCCAATAACACTTTTAAAATATCACCACTATAAAACCCCGTCCGTAATTAAGTAATTATAATTTATTACACGTGACATCTAAGTCTTAACGTACAAAACTTTTTTTAATATCCAACCAATCACATGGTCCGTACCAACCACCATACCGGACCAACACATTTATAATGAAAAACACATTGAAATAAAGCAAACACAGATACCGGGATATAAAAAAGATCAATTCCTGCCATTACCATATTAAACGTTCGCGAATGATCATGAATGTGGGGGGGAGGGGGACTGACGAGGAGTCAAACAACATGACGGCATTGACGTGTTTGCTATTCTAAGATCTAAAAAACACATCAGTCAAACTGAAGAGGGTAGGCACGTCATCTTAATAACGTGCTGCCGCCACCTTAGCAGTCTACTGCTGTCAATCGCCGAGACAAGCAAGTCATTATATTGGAAGGATAATTTAATATCCCTCGCTATATTCCAATAGCAGCATTCGGCTTGGTTTCTAAGGTGCACAACTACCGCATGTAAGTCAAATAAATTCTGTATTATTTGTTTACTCATACTTATTTTTATTAAAATACGCTTTAGCCGTCGTTTGAGCTTCAATCTTTGCGAAGCTTCAATCTTGAGCTTCAAGCTATTCAATCTTTAAATCTTAAAGTTTAAAGTCGCACGAGAAACTGATTTTAATGAGTTAGAGCTGTGTGAAATTGTTTATAATATATTTTCTTAATTCAAGACTACAAAAAATACATTTAAAATAGATGATTAAATGAAATTTAAAATAATTAAAATTGTAAATTTATTAATATATATATATATATATATATATATATATATATATATATATATACTTGTACATGTTGCAGGTGGAGCTTGTATTGTCTAATGTTACTTAATTGCTTTAAAAACACACGAAACCAACACTTAATAACTTTTATTTTTTGTGATGTCATTCGATAGCAAGGCAGTACTGATAGTGTGTGTTTTAAATGTAATTAAGTTACTTGTACATAATTGTGTTTATTAAATTCTCTCCTCTCACTCCTACAAAAAAGAAAAATAGTTCTCTAACCCGAGTTAATGGAGTAGAATAACTTAATCCACATACTACACCACAACACACCTAAGAAAATTCTCCTTGTTAACTAAAATACTTGACTGAACGTAGTAAACCTTCGCCAATAAATCAATCGAAACCGACTGAACGACAAATACGATCTTCCCTGTAGAAACCCATTCGAATTATATTGTGTTCCTTACTTTCGGACCACACACTACGACATATCACGTACGCATATATATAAATCCATACCGCGGCGTAACACACGGAAGCCACAGTCGTGTGGTATGGAACCGGAGAAAGTCCAATGTAATTTCTGTTAATTACTGTTATAACAATTCCGTAGGACGCTGCTGGCTCCATTGTGTTACCGTGAGGACGTAACCAAACAGAGAGACAGTGGACCCCCAGTCACGCATTCCCTGCAACACTCATTGTCTCTACATCGTGTGGTCATCGGGGGAGAAAGCCACAAATATTCCAATCACACGCGTAATTATTCGGGAAATTGACTTGGGCCATTTTATTTGTTTCTTTGGAACAATCATGCCCGATACGGATAACCTGAAGTCTCTCCGAACAAGAGGCCTCGGGGACGTTCGGTGAACTAAACGCTGATTTGGCAAAATACGGCATAATAAACAATATAAAAACTATTGTACATTTTAGTATGTAATGTTCATAAGAACAGCCAGTACCAAAATAGTCCGCGGCGTTGCCATATCTCTGCCGTTCCCGTTATGACGTAGCCGTGGTCACTTCTGTCCGTTTTATTTGACTGTCGTGTACAAACAGATGAACGAAACATACGTATATTTGTTTGTGGTAGCACATATGATGTTTGTTTATTGTAACACATGTTGAGACGGATCAGTAATTTTTCCAACACGTAAAATTGGCAACAGTGTATGGCGCGGAGTATAGAGGGGGGATTGAAATGCAACAGCCGCCAGAGGACTACTTTGGTGCTGACTACTATAGGCATATTGACAAAATTCAAATTGCAATATTTATATAAACCTATAAAACGTATTTTCGTTACAAACCGTATTTCAGAATCCGTTACGAACATGGATAATGTGTTTACTTTATGACACACTGATGTATAAAACGATACTCACGAGGATGAGAATTTAGATCAACCAAGTTCAGACTGAATGTCTTTTCTACATTCCAGCTTAAATCCCAAACATGTACGTTGTATTGTGATAAATTGAAACTATTAAACATGTCACAGTTTGCACTTTTAATCTGATTAATAGTGAGTTAAATGTGTAAATATGTGTTCTGGAACAGTTCACGATACAAAAACTGTCGAAAATCAACGCAATGTAATCCTTGGAATATGTCCATAACCATTTTTTTGCATTTGTGTAACCAAGCTTTCCAAACGCGTCATTTCCATTCATTCCGAAACAATAATTTATTAACAAAACTAAACTACACCCAACTTGGAAGACATTCATAAATTATTTAAAATCATTTATTCTTAGCTGAGACTTTTATAAACATGTGTGTTTTAACACCATTTAATTCGTGAGCCAATGTAAATTCAATAAATTAGACGCATATGTTTTCAAAATTAATTAATGCAATTTATATTGTACAATTTGAAAGCACTGATCCATTCATTTGACAAATTAATGGTCAGTCTGCTGCCTGTTCAGTTATAAATACAAATGTTAACCGTGTGCGATAATTAGCGGACTAACGCAAATAATGTGTTCTCTGCAACACTTCCTCCTGAATGTGTCCGAATACATTTCTATTTTGCCCGTTTCAAATTTGGCAAACCCCTCCTCACCCCCCCCCCCCCCCCAAGTGGCCGTACCCGCAACAGAGTTAGCGGAGGTGCGCCAACTCCATTCTACGAGTTAGCTGTCCATTAGTACTGCAGTCATTTATAAATGTCCCGAACTCGTTACAGGTTATTTCGAGAACAATTGACGTACTATTGAAAATATCTGCCGTTTAATGTTTAAAATGCGATTACTTTATATGAGTTTTCCGGTATAAATGAATTGCGTAAATATGGCATTCGTTCTGAACCGGATTTTGAACGGCATCGCTAATTTGGGGGGGGGGGGGGTGTTCGAACATTTACCGATTGCTAGTAAGAAACTTCTACAATTAAATTACTTACGCCCTCTGTAATTAAAAACAACTATAACACGGTTTAAATTCAATTGCATATACAGAGCGTAATGATGTAACTTAGCACAGTTACTGTAAAATCAAAGCCGTAGCCAGCGAGGGGGTCCAAGGGGCCTGGACCTCCCAAATTTTTAATTTTTGCAATTACCTTTTCAGTAAACTATTATTATTAAATAATTCAGTATTACTGACATGTGCTGCTGAAAGATAGTTTTCAACAAAGAAACGAGCCAAGAACTTTTTAAGGAACAAAATGGAGCATTACTCACTGTTCACTACGGGAAAATATAAGTTGTCTGCACCCCCCCCCAAATTTCTTCCTAGCTACATTCTTGGTTAAAACGTGCACAAAACGTCTAATTTACGTCTGGATTGCCTGCATCTGCTTGAATGTAGTAATCCACGTGTGTTTTATCCACACGACGTCTTATTTTAAAAGATACATTTATATGTACCCAAATGTTTTTGAATTTTTCTTGTAAATTGTTTACTTTGTGGACATTTGGATGATGAAACAAAACACGTTTCGAGATTTTTTCAGGGACGAACAATATCAGAATAACTGAAAGATTTTTGGATCTGTAATGATTAAAATGTAACACGTCACATTATTCTGTGACTACTACAATAGGGGTGTAACAGTTTGAGATCTAACATTGTTCTTATAGGGCTAAAGTCCTAATTACATCTAGGACTTCTCCTGGAGGAAGTCCTATTATGAGCAAGAGCTGTTGCCAATTAAAATCATGAGACGAGAATAGCGACATGAAAATTAAATATGAAAAACCATTATTATGTTAAACTAAGACTTTGCCCTTTTCAAGAGCCACATACCTCAGATAAAGAGGGTCATATGGACATAAGGCAATGTTGCTAAAATGAGATCAGACAGATCGTTAGACTTGGATTTCCTTAAATTCGCACCCAAAAAAAAGGGTAACTAATGGTTAAATAGAGATTACTCTAAATAAATACCATTTAAAGTTACATAATGACCCATATTGGACGCTAAAACCTCAGAACAAACCTCAAAACGATATACAAACAAACAAAATCACCCCAAGGACTAAGGGTGAAGAATAGTCGTGCTAATGTTCAACAGTGAAATTCCATTAGACCTTGCGTAGTGTTAACATTCAGCACAACACAATCTAACTTTGAACAGTATTACTAAATAAATCGGAAATGTTTCTCCAGGAAATTCAAAATTATGGAACTAAAGATTACACGAAAGAACTGTTTTATGAACTGGAGAAGAAATCGTCAGTTCAAAAATTCGCCAAATCTTACAAACGTTTTTTTCTTTCTCTATGTGTCACGAAAATTATGTTTTATTTTATTCCTTGGGTGTCATAGGTTAAAGGCATCGTTTATGTTTTATAATCTTTTTCCCTCCTTATATTTATTTATTTTTATATTTATATAGTATGAATTTGAAAAGATCACTGAAACGTAAAAAATTACACGTAATAAAATTGAAGAGATGTGTTTTAGCTTTCACACAGTTCCTCCTTTTTCAACAGCGAACTCTTAAAACAATAATTAATGATTTTCAATTATTAAGCCAGTTAAACCAATAACAATAGTGAGAAGATAATATGATTATTAAACACTTTTGAATAATTAATAAGTCACAATTACTTGCTACAATGAGAGTATTATGTAATAGGTGTGCGAAAATGCAATTAGAATATTTTAAGCTTATCATAAGACGTTTATATAGACCTTACTGAGATTGTATATTAACGAAGAGCCCAATTAATTAAGTCAGTTAAACGTGGTCGACCTGCTTTTATAGTCTGGTTACTACTTCAGAAGCAACATAAATTTTAATTACTGTACGTTTAGTTTAATCCACATTAAAATTGAGACGCTACAGTAAAATAGTTCAACAACACGGAAATAGAGAACATCTGATGCTGAATTAAATAATTACATAATTAATTTTCCTTCCTTCACACTGCTTGGAGAGCGATTAATTAAATCTTACGTGTTTCACAGTGAAAATCGAGTTGTGTTCTTGTTATAAAGACAGAGAAGTATTTTTGTATTACGCAACTATTACGTGTACAATAAATGTACTGTTGAATAGTCTTCATTTATGACAATGTGCCCATAAGGAATTAATGATAGACAAGTCACAACAGTTATACAATAACACAGGCAATACAAGGTTTGACGTGGTGATAGTAAGTAACCACTAACACAATGACCGAAGAGTAGGTAGGTAATAATGCAACCCCCACACTCGTATGTGGCCTTCAGTCCACAGGTCAAAGGTCAGGTACTACTTTACCTTCCTCTGCCTACAGCCATCCACCTACTTCATCTCCACCCAGGGAATAAATAAATGTATAAAAAACCGAGGAGTATACAGGATAACTAGTAAAACCAACAGGAATTTACTGAATTTTCTAACATGTGATCAAAGTAAGAATTTATTTGTTGACTATACAGGATATCTATTAAAACCAACATAAATTTACTGAAGTGGAAGGATCAAAATAAGAATTTATTTTTAGTGTATACAGGATATCTATTAAAACCAACATAAATTTACTGAAGTGGAAGGATCAAAATAAGAATTTATTTTTAGTGTATACAGGATATCTATTACAACCAACAAAAATTTACTGAAGTGGAAGGATCAAAATAAGAATTTATTTGTAGAGTATACAGGATATAATATTAAAACCTACAGCAATTTACTGAAATGGAGGGATTTAAATAAGAATTATTTGTTTTAACAACACACCGAGTTCTTTTTTTTAATTTTAGATTCCTAAAACTTCAAGTAACTTAGGTTAAGTTTGTCCAAATAATACATAATATGTTGCATTATTTAAGGCACAAAATTATATCATGGCAATAAGAAATAAGCACATTGCATCCTGCCTGAGAGGAAGAATTTGAAAAAGAAGAATGTCGACCCATTAAGCACACTCTTAAGAGGTGGTTTACACACACCTCATAGCAATAAAATTTGAATAGTTGTTGAAAGACAAACAAAGAAAAAATGCCAACAAGTGAATTAGGAAATCAAAAGTACAAATCACTTTCAGAACAAAATATATGCTTCCAAGTAGAATGCCAGAGTGGAAGATTCTATGCAGAAAAATTATATAACCTCTTGAATGAGGAAATGTGAAAATGTGTTGAGAAGAGAAGAACTCATCTGTGAGGGTGAAGAAAGAAAACTGGAAGATGGTGATGATTAGCCTAAGTTAAATATTACTTACCATCTTTGAGATCCGTTTTGAAATTCATAAACATACCATATACATACAAAAAGTACATATAATTTATTATTATATAAGAATTATTTTTATATCACTGTTGTGTGAAGAGATAACAAACTTTTAACCTGAGAAGAATTTTTCCTACCAATTATACTGATAAAAAATTATAATTTGAAAAGTTCCAAAATACTATTCATGCTCTTGTATCACAATTAAGCTTGTACCTCTATTAATAGGTTAGTTTGAGTACACAATACATTTGTTAATTTTACCTCTTTCCCGAGTTTTCTATTCATCTTGCAAACATTTAATGGTTTTACTTTGGATTACAAATAAATTCTCAAATCTCATAGTTATACTAAAACTTATGTCAGGACTGACATAGCTTTAAAAGCTGTTCTACCTTTCCTTTACCGAACTAGATAAGGATAGGAACTGTTTTTGAAATGTAGAATTATACAAATAAATCGAAATAAATTGTCTGTGTACAAATTTAATTTTGAATGCCAATGAAACTCAATCGTACAATTTCAACAACAAAACCTAACCAGGTAACAGTGAGCAACAAAACCACATGGCCTTCGCGAAGGTGGCATTACTGGAGATACAGAGGCGGTTATTAAAACTAATAGACTTTAATAACAGACATTATAAGTCCATTATGCATACATCACAACCGTGAATACATGCGTGTCCCACACTTCCTTGAGTCATCGTACACTTTGTAACTACATAACCAGTTAAATTATATTTTCACTGACATTTTAATTGTACCTCGTGTTAGTAGTTACCTTAGTTCAATTATTTGTTTAATTCCATCTTAAAAAAATCAAAAATCAAACTTAATTGACAGCAAATCCTGTTAAAACTCAAAGCTGTGCGATTTTTTTTAAGATTCATACTTTTAGAGGAGACCAATACTTTGGAGATCTTTGGAACCAATACTAAGTAGTTTACTTTATGGTTATAGAATCTAGTGTGATGTCTCATTTCAAACATATGAGCCATAAACGCAACAGTGAATTTTATATATATATATATATATATATATATGCAGTGAGAGATCCGGGTTCGACTCCCGGCGGAGCAAGTACTTTTTGTGATTCAATGTTTATTGAAATTAAATAAGGCTATTGCCATTTATACAATTTAATGTAAATAAAAGTCGTTTGACAGGTATTTGGTCTTCCGATCATATGTGAGTTTGCTTATTTAAACGCATATGTGACAGATACGGCCAAATACAAAATAATTGAATCGGAAAAAGTAAGCGCTCTGTGGTGTAATGGTAGCACATTCACCCGGCAAGTGAGAGATCCGGGTTCAGACTCCCGGCGGAGCAAGTACCTTTTGTGATTCAATGTTTATTGAAATTATATATATATATATATACAGCTTTTGAACAAAATAACTTTGAAGTTTCTTTATTAAAATGCTCAATTATTAGAAAAAGTATTGACACGAAAAATATAAAAATAAGTAAATTATATGTACTAGGGCATACAATTTATATTCCTTTCACTTGGGCCGACACACTAGATTCTACAATTGTACTCAATGAAATAAGATGGTTTATGGCCCTTAAAGGACAACACCTCTTGTAAATATAGATTCCAAGGCAAATTGTGAAAAAAGTGAAGATGAAGAGAAGAGAAGATGAAGACTTTACACTAACTTAATTACAAAATAACCTGTTCACCACACATCGCCCAAATACATTTTTCTACAACCTACTTAGTTGTAGTAACATTATTAGTATTAATTCTTGTTATAAGCTATTTAGTATAAGGCATAAATTTTAACATATGAACGATTATTTTAACTATGTTACAGAATATCTACAAAAAGAAGTAGCTCCACAACTATATTATTGAGTTGATTGTGTTGATAAACAAAAGTAAACAGAACTATCGAGAACCCATTACAAAAGATATTTCACGAGTAAAGACAAACTGAGTGCTACCATTATCGGGGTTGTAAGAGCCATTAACAGCCACTTTTCCTAATTACGTCCCTTCAACAATATTGATCTATCTGTTGTGTAGCCAAGCACGCTCACCTCATTCACCACCTCTGACTAAATATTCATACAGGTGGACAAGAACTAACTTGATTCATGATAAACAAGAGTAAACAGAACTACCAAGAACCTATTACAAAATATATTCAATGAGTAAAGGCAAATTGAGTGCTACCATTATCAGGATTGTGTAAGCCATCAACAGCCACTTTTCCTAATTACGTCCCTTCGACAATATTGATCTATCTGTTGTGTAGCCAAGCACGCTCACCTCATTCACCACCTCTAAATAAATATTCATACAGGTGGACAAGAAACTAACTTGATTCATGATAAACAAGAGTAAACAGAACTACCAAGAACCTATTACAAAAGATATTCAATGAGTAAAGGTAAACTGAGTGCTACCATTATCGGGATTGTGTAGGCCATCAACAGCCACTTTTCCTAATTACATCCCTTCGACAATATTGATCTATCTGTTGTGTAGCCAAGCACGCTCACCTCATTCATCACCTCTGACTAAATATTCATACAGGTGCACAAGAACTAACTTTATTCATGACAAAAAAGAATAAACAGTACTAGTGTTGCAAAGCATAGGATTTGTTTAATAATCCAATATTGATGTACGCTTTATTCCAAAATTATTTTAGTACTTGTGTAAACATGTTTAAGGCTAAAAGTCACAACAGTGCACAATGCATTATCTATGAGCCACCCGACAGTGCTAACATTGCGTTAAGCGTGGTTGGTCAATGTTAACCGCAAACATCATGTCATTCATAATACTTCTCAATGTGATGTAATGTAGAAATAAAATCGAAAACAGCACTATTAATTCATGCACATGCCGTCTTTATTTTTAATATCTTAAAACTCATCTGTTGAAGTAATTGTTTGACTTTGTCAAATTTTTGGAGCTTTTCAATTGGGGAAAAAGAACACAATTTTTGTACCCATATTTTTTTCCTAAAAAGCAAATGTGAAATTTGTTGTGTTGTACGTTTTATTTGTAATAAAGTTGTCTTTATTTTGTATATTTTAGATTGTTATTTGAGTGCGTTTAGTAAAGAGCTATGCTGCACTAAATGTGTAAAAAGTGAAGAAAAAGAGCATTTTTAATAGTTAATAACTTTTTAACATGGAGCAGTAAGTTATTTTAATTACTATTTTATTATTCTATAGTCTCTGCTGAAAATAACAATATATAATATGTTGCGCTTTGTTAATTTTTATTTACTCAATATTTACTTTCAAAATATGCTTGCAAAACTGCTAAAGGATGTGTAGCACCACAAGTCAGTACTTTGAGGGTTTTTAAAACCGTTTCTACCAACAATGTGCTTAATAGGTTCTCACACCAACAATACAACCAGCTGACTTGCAGCACCTTGTGATGTAACCTGAGGGAGGGGGGTCAACATTATCTGGAGGCTATCCACGGGGATAATCGGAGGACAATGTGTTCAATCAGACTAACAGAATGAGTGGCCCAGATAAAACTGTGGCGGCAGAGAAAGCGAGGCTTGTGGCACTGGCCTTGCGTCTCTGTCACTGCCTCCATCATTGGTCAACATTCATCACATTTCAGACCACCGTGGCGAGGTTATGACAAGGGAGGAGTCACAAGACTGTCGTAACAGGCAAAACTGTAATAAGTACAACAGTCTTTGTTCTTGCTCTATTACGGATAAAACTTCATGAGAACAATACATTTTAAATATATAGCAGGGACAAGGTCGAAGAGGACATTTGAACTTAACAGACTGAGGTGAGACAGTGAAACTTAACAGTGGTTATGGATCGAAAGATATATAAAGATTGGGATTTGCATTACAATTTTTGAAAATAAAAAAATTCATGTATAAAGTACTCATGTTAAGAGACTGACTAAAACTAATTAAGGTGGACAGAGCCAAGTGGAACTTCCATCAGGAAATTCCAACTTTGCTGTAGTGGAAGGCTGCTTTAATCCAATTTCCAATGGCAATATTACTTACTCGCCACCATTCTGAGAATACATCATGTAATGCAACATTGCGCCAATTTCATACTATTATCTACTTTTATTGTCAAGAATATTACTGCAGCAAAAAAGACAGAACCAAATTATCAAAAGGTTGGCAGTCGATGATAGTTGCTTCGATCAATCACCCCTACTCCCCTTCTGTACACCCTTATGAGGAGATGTGTATTATTAACAATTTTTCTTTAAATCTGTTAACTAGGAATGTGTTTTCACAGCAAGTGTGAAATATTTCAAGACTAAACTGTGATAACAATGAATGTTTTGTTGTGGTTTTAACTCAGAAACTTTAGATAATATTCATGACATCTAAGGCCGATGTAATGCAACAGTTTTAAAATGAACTGTTTCTAATCAAAGAAACATTTATAAACTTTAAAGAATTCACCAATATTGCACAACTGTCCTTTAATATTCAGGTGGCTACGCATCACAAAATTGCTAACCTCAAACAAGAAGTTGCTGAAAATAACAACCACAATCCACAATTTTCCCAAACAAACACAAACTGCAAATTGTCAAAGCCAAAACTTGTAACTATTATCGTGTGACTGTGAAGGTGAAATGAGTGACAAGACAATGCTAATTTACAGCAGAAGCTAAGTGATTGTTCCCATGACAGCCTGGTTATCACAGTATACCAGTGATGGGAGCCAACCCAGTGAGCTTCCTCTCACCCTAGATTTAGCACGGTGTATGCAATATCATATTCAGAGCCTATAATAATAATTGCTGTAACATAATACAGTAGACTCCCGTAAGTTCGGCCTCGGTTAGTTCGGCCGCCGCTTAGTCCGGCCGGTCGGCTGAGCATGAGTCACACGCACTTGGCGCCAGCCAGAAAGCGGGCAGCACGTCTCTACTAACAGTGCCGTTGTATTCTTTGGTTAGTTTACTGCTCTGTCAAACAGCTCATCAGTTCGTCTCGAACATTCATACTGGGTGGTGCTCGTCATTTTTACAGTAGACCTACAAAGTCAGTTATTTTCTTTTAGTTTGCGTTTTGTACTGTTGTTTATTTACTCGTGGGTTTCTGTGATTTCTTTTGTGTATGTACAGTACTGTTGTTTTCATAGTTTTTGTGTGTGTGCGTTGTGTGTTTGAACAAAAACTGTTTTGCATCGTGTTTTAATCTGTTTTTAAAATGAGTGAAATGCGTAAACGTAAGTACAAGTCAATGGAACAGAGACTACAAGCTCTGGAGAGATTAGACAAAGGAGAATCCGTGCAAAGTATTTGCAAGGATTTAAACGTGGGCAAAAGTACAGTCAACGACTGGCGACGCAACAGAAAAAGTATTGAAGGCTTTTGTACACAAATTGATACCGAAAAAGTTCTAGAAAAGCGTTGCACACTAAGGAAGGCCAAACACGAATTGGTGGAAGATGCTCTATGGTTGTGGTTCGTTCAAGAACGAAGACGAGGAACGCCATTAAGTGGACCAATATTAAAAGAAAAGGCCATGATCTTACACTCAAAGCTTCAACCAGAAGAGGCGTTCGTGGCTAGTGATGGATGGCTCTCTCGTTGGAAAAAGAGACACGGCGTACATTTTATTGGAGTTTGTGGTGAGAAGTTATCAGCAAACCCAACAGCGGCCACCGACTTTTCTGCAAGATTTTTAAAAATTATCGATGATGAAAACTTTTGCCCAGAGCAAATATACAACATTGACGAAACTGGGTTAAATTTTAAACTTCTGCCTAGAAAAACATTTGCCACCCCGCAAGAAACGTCTGCTCCAGGGTTTAAAACCAGCAAAGACAGGATAACAGTCGCCTTGTGTTCAAATGCTTCGGGGACTCACAAGTTACCCCTATTTGTCATTGGCAAAGCAGCAAAACCGAGAGCGTTTAAGAACATAAACATGGACGCTCTCCCAGTGTATTATCGGTCACAGAAATCAGCGTGGATGGACACGTACTTGTTCAGAGAATGGTTTGTATGCGAATTTGTTCCCAAAGTGAAAAAACATTTGGCAAAATCGAAACTCCCCGCCAAAGCACTTCTACTTCTTGACAACGCGCCTACTCATGATGAACATCTTCAGTGTGACGATGAAAAAGAAATTAAACTGCTGTTCCTACCACCCAATGTAACCAGTCTTCAACAGCCGATGGACCAGGGGGTCATTGAGTGCTTCAAGAGGAAGTATCGTCGTAAGCTACTTTCGGAAGTTCTTTCCAAACTGGAGACTGATGACAGCTTAGACCTTACCAAAGTGTTGAAGTCAGTTAACATGAAGGATGTTGTGTACATGTCGGCCAAGGCATACGACGAAATACCACCATCCACGTTTGTAAAGTCTTGGAAAAAACTTTGGCCAAATATAGAAGATAGCGTAGATCAAAACAACACAACAGCAGATGAGCCAAACAACATTCTTGATGGCGAAACCTGATGACAATGCAGCTCTATTGCACGACCTTCAGCAACTACCGAACTGTGGTCCCATTGTTGAAGAAGATGTTTTGGAGTGGATCAACATGGAAAAGGAGCTAGACAACGAGGTTCTGAATGATGACGAAATCGTCGAGTGTGTCATTCGCCAGGACAACGAGATGAAATAACGACGCAGATGGTGCTGAGATTGAAGAGGAAGACGAAGAAAATAAAATGAGCCACGCTGAAGGAAAAGCAGCTTTGCAACTGGCAGCTACTTACATCGAACAGCAAAAAGAAGCAACTGCAGTCGATGTAATTTTTATTAAGAAGTGGCGTGAGTTTGCACATAAAAAATCATTAGAAACAAAAATTCAGAAAAAAGTGACAGATTATTTTAAGTGTTAAGAAGCTAAACCACCAATGTACAGTGCAGTACTGTATTATTTTATTTTATTTCATTAGGTCTGTGGTTTTGTAAATAAAGCGTTACTCTGTGTTGTATTCTATGTGCAAGTGTTTGATTCCTACACGCATTGATTCCCAACATATGCAGTATTACCGTGTTTTATTGGTAAGTACAAATTTAAAATTAGTTTAGTAGTTAATTCTGTGTTGGTAATGTTTGGAAAGGTTAATTTTACGGTTATTTCATAACTTTTATTGAAAAATTACCCTTGCAAACAATAAATGGGCATTTTTTAAATAGGCATCGGTTAGTTTCGGCCGCTTTTAAGTTCGGCCTAGGGTCCGGTCCCGAGGTGGCCGAACTTACGGGAGTCTACTGTAAATGGCTTAACTCTTGAGAACCACAGACTAACTGCTCTATAACAGGTTCACTACCGACAGGCACAGTAGTGGTGTGTGATGACTGGCTTTACACTCATCCAGATGTACCAATGAAGCTAATCAAGTTTGTTTTAAATTCTTTTCATTCAAGATGTAAAAGGAAACACACTGTGATGATAAAAAAATCTAATGTTGATTCTTAGTAGAAATTTCATTTGAGATCATTTAATATATAACAGTTAAAAAACATATTAAACAATTAAATGATTAACATACAATTTATATTATTTATTGTCCATAAGATGCTTGGAATATGGCATGATCTGGATATATAGAACATCATTTATTTAAAAGTTACATGAGATTAAATTTAAGTTTCGGTATAACGAAATTAAGCAATTAATTATTTTGTATGAAGACCATAAGGATGTTCGGGTAAAAATTATGTATGTATATCTTTTTAATTTTTAACATTTTAAAATTTTTTAATGTGATTTTTACGTAAAATAATAAACTGAAACTTCTAGACTCAAAATATTTCTACATTTTCTAGAATTCTCAAGGAACATGGAAATTATTACCACAATTAATAAAAAATTGTTGTAATCAACATCTGATCAATTAAATTACTCATATATCACATACCTGATTTTCAAAAGATGTAGTGAGCAGATGGCGTTGTAACTCCACAACATTTTTCTCCTTCAGGATGGCTGCAGTCTTATCTTTGTCTGGAAGAACACCTTTGGCACCTTTGATTTTGTTGGAAGGAGAGCTGACCACCCCATCCAGGGTTCCCAGCTTACCATGCACATGAACACACTTGGAATCACTTGCGTTCAATCTTTCAGACACTGGATTTGAACTACCACTGCATGAAAACCGTGGGGATAACATAAACACTTTATCTGATTTTGGAGTAGAAAACTTTGGGGAATCATCAATTTTCAAACCGTCCTCGGAATCACTATAATCTGCTGATTTCAAGACAGTTAACTCCTTGCTTGTCCTTTTGAGCCGATTGGGATGTTCCTCTCGCTGTTTAAGTCTTTGGAATTCCTTAATACCTGGACTGTCGTCGGCACTTGACACAGTCTCTTCATTGGACAACGACCTCTTGACCGGAGTAAAATGAGATCCTGTCCCAACAAATTGACTAGATCCTAATTTTTGAATTCCTTTACTATGTACAGCTAAAGGAGAAATAAGAGCTTTACTTAATTTATTATCTGATCTACTGACAAACTGAGAATGCAAATCGTGGATTCTACTATTAAGTTCAGTTTTTGTGTGAATAGCCGCTCTCAATTGATCTTCTAAATCACGTTTCTCTGCAGTTAGAGCTCCCATTTCGGCAAGGAGCTGGTTGGTCTGAGCGAGGTTGGCAAGATTTTCAGCTTCCATTTCAGTGACCCTATCCAACAACATATCCCTCTCCCTGCGCAAACCCTCCACTTCCACTTCATACACCCCATCACATCTAGTCCGTGGCGGTTCCCTTCCTCTTCTAAGATCCTCTAAACTCTTGGATCGTCTCTCCTGCACATCGTCTTTCTTATCAAACTTCTCCTGAAGATGTTCGACCTCTAGTCGCAGTTTGGTGCCTTTACGGTGGATGAGCTCCAGCAGCGTCCACAGTTCATCCTCCGCCTCCTGATCTTGGTCCGTTTTCCTGACGGTGGTGGTGGTGGTAGTGGTAGAGGTGGAACAGTGCTCTTTGCTCTCTGTACAGAAGCCAGAGTCCTGTACTGCGCTGCTGCCAGTGCTGCTGCCACTATTCCCTGCCTCACTGCGCCCAGCCTTGCCGTGACTGTTTGCTGCGACTGCGGGGCACCAGGGACGTCTCCTGCTCCCGCAGCTTACGCCGCACACGGATGCCCGGTTCCCAGTCCCGTTTGCTATTCTGCAGTGACGCTGTCCCGTGCCGTGCAATAGGGTGGATGGCTCCGTCTTGGTCCGCAGGTGAGGGAACGTTTCCATAACCAGGTCCCGGAATTCCAGTAATGCTGTGACCTCATTCTGTAGCTCCTGGAACAAACACATATACCTCTATACATTTTACCACCAGATATTAAAACAAAGTGCGATTAAAACATTGTTATAAAAACATATGGTGTAATTACATTGATGAAACTATCAATATGAAATTACTAATAGTGTTTGTTACCTGTAGGGCTGCAATGGACTTGGCCTGTTCGTTGATGAGGTAATGGAAGGGGGCAACTGTGGTGACGGTAGTAGGGGCTGAACTTGATGCTACGATGGTATGCTCTGTCTCCATCCCCTGTAGACAAACTTCACTCAGACCCCTCTCCTGAAACAAACAAGTGACATTTAGTCTCTTAATCTTTAGTTGATAGAGATTTCGGAGCTCAAATATATGGAGGCTTATTGATAAAATTTCAATCATAATTTTTTATTCCTAAACTCGACGTTTACTTAGAAGAGAAATGACGAAGCAGTCAATAAAAGGTATTTATTTTAAAGGATTTAAGGTTTAGTTATTTTTTATAAGATTAGGTTCAATCAACTTGAGCAAACTTTTTATCACAATTACTTTACAACAATGAACAATTAGTTGTTTAAAGTACACCAAAATCATCAGGGAGTAGCTAGAATTTGCATTGGTGATGAGACTGAGAGCAAATTCAACTTCTGACTCTGACGACTTTTATCATGCATGAATGTACTATTCATGTAGCACAACATAGATTTATTCTGTTCTTGTGGAAATTTTTGGTTTTAATATAACAGACATTTTTATTTCTTCCACAATTTTAATTTATTTTAAAAGTGCTTTTGCTGGTTAAACCTTTTAAAATAAATAAATGTCTTTTATATTAAAATCTGGCGACTTCCATCAGGTATACAAAGCAGAAAATGAAACTTTTTGGTCACAAAAAAATGTTATAAACATTTTATTGTTTCAACATTATAATACAAACTCGTTTTTGAAATAAAAGTTGTTACGTAAGAATGTTTTAACTTAGGAAAACTATTAAAATAAATGAATGAATAAATGAATAAATGATTTATTTCCATATAAATAAGGTAAATATAAAATACATGTAATAAATGGAAATAATGTTGGCCTGTTACTAGTATATGGCCAACATGAGTTCAGTATTTTTTACAAAACATTATAAAGCTCGAGCACGCCTGCATTACTATAAATACAATTTATTACAAATGAAAAAAAAAAAATGAAAAAAAAATAAAAAAAAAGCATCTACGCATCTACTTGAAAATGTTGGGTGTCATTCCATAGCAACAATATTAGACCTATGTTAAATTTTGGTGGAACATGAACGGACACCGAACCATAGACTCACACGGCACACACTTCTAGCCCCCAGTCCCCGAGAGGCTAAAATTATACAATGTTTACATCATTCCTGATTTTCATTTTAACAAATGAAACCGCCCTCAGTCAGTAATAAAATAACAGTGAGTAAAAATTTAACAAATTAAAATATATTTTGTCTTTTTAAAATTTATCTAAAACATTATGAGTTACAAATAGATTTTTACAGAAGATCCACATTTATTTCTTTGCTCCATTAAACGAGTAATATCCTTAAAAACAGCTGCATTTAAAAAGAGTCCCAGTGGTAAAAAATTAATAATCAGACTTCAGAAAGACCACAGAAGCAACCACAACATCGATTACTACAATGTCACTTGTGACAGGCACAAGAGAGCAGGAGTTGACTGTTGTGTACACAAAGGTGAGTGGAGAGCAGAGCTCGGCTTTGTGTTAACACCTGGGCTTGGTCTCCGATGTACAGCTGCTAGCTGCTAAATGCTAATGTGCACTTAAACCCTGATCCTGGCTGGCTTCACTGCACCTCCTCATGCTAATTACGCATAAAACCTTAACACACATTTTATTGGATTTTTCTAGGAGTCTTTTGAAAAGACAAATATGGTAAATACTTCCACAAAAAATAAAACAACTGGCAAAGATTAAGACCTACAATGAAAAATATTTAGGTAATTAAGGCGATCTCCAAAACAATTTAAAAAAATAAAAGAATAAGCAATTATGAGACACATCAGAATATGCTAGCCCAGAGCACAGTTAGAAAAAAATATTAAGATATAAAATAATATATTTTAAATGAACTAAAGACTTTTTTGTAACATTCATAATTACTCCACTCATTAAAATACCAAATAGAACGAAAATGTTACGTATAAGTATATATATTATTTCCCTCAATTGTTCTAAAAAGAGCATTGAATTAACTGTGATCTTCAAGTGTATGTGAAGTACTCCAGATTTGGTAATATACTTATTAACCTTGATTGGAAAATGTATGTATGAAATGCTTTGAAAGTTTGATCGAAACCCCAAAACTCCTCATGTCTTTGCCAAATGCCCTATAAAATGACTTAATATGATAATCACAGCGACTGGCATGTTGCCTGCATGAATTTAGATTTTTGTATGGATGGTAACAGCTCATCAAACTAATAGGTATATGTCTGCCCTTTGACTTGATATATATAATATATATATATATAATATATTCCCTCGGTTTCAAATACTGACAATTGAGACTTAGGCCTTGATAGTGTGACAATCTAAAATTAATTCCTCCCCCACAGTAGTTCATTTTGCTGATGATTTGGAAATTACTCATTTGGTTTCTTTCCCACGACTTAAGATTTAGAAGCCTGGAGAGTTACCCAACTAATATCTCTCTTCACAATAATGCTAATATTTGACCTCATTACTTAGTTGGCCAGTTTGTATGTAGTGATCGCCATATTATTATGCTAGAGAGTGCCTAAAACCCATCACATAACTTGAACCTTTATTTTCGTATTTCTTACAGATGTTACCTTTACTTGACTTGAGAAAAACCGGTCACACACCTTATGAGCGGTTGTTACAGGCAGTCAGTTAAGGGGATTCACCACTGAAAAACATACTTTTTTTTTAATACACAATAAAAATAGCTTAACCATTTTTTTTCTAGTGTGTAGTAGGCTAACAAAAAATACAAAAAATATAAAACGGCAAAATAGTTGTCACATACAGCCTACAGCGAATAAAAACTTTGTTTTTGTTTTCGCGTTTTTCAGACCATATTTAAAATTGATATATCTAAGAAACTTTCCAACATATTGCACTACTCATGGTCTAATTTTGAAGATATGGATCTATTCTAAATATTTAGGTAGATTTATCATGGTAGCATTAGTAGTTTTAATAAAATAATTTAGTAAACTTTAGACTTTAAAAAAAAAAACAAACATGCTTATATATATATAAAATTATGTTTCTATTCATCATATATACCTAAAAATCTAATTCTACCTAAATATTTAGAAAAAGACTACTTAATATGTGGTAAAAATTATGAACTTTCTATCTCAATTAGTTCCCAAGATATATCGATTTTTTGTCTGAAAATTGATCGAAAATTCAAACTTTCGGAGAAAACTGCAATAGAAAGTAGACGTAGGTTCAACACTAATATATCACGTATATTTTTTTACTTTATGGTTCTGAAATAAATTTACACAATATATTTAGGTCAAAAGGTTGTATTATACATCAATATTAGGTCATATTATTATGTCAGTGTTCAATAAAATATACATATATATACATTGTAAAATAAAACAGAGTTCGGTCGGTGACGTAGGTTGCAGGTTGCACCTCTTACCGCTTTGCAATATTGTCCTTATTTCTTCTAGCAACATTTTTTTTTGTATTCTTGACTCTTTCCATATTTTATGGCATAAAAATGAACTAAAACTTCACTCAAAACAAACAGCCTGAAACTCGACAGTAGAATGACAGATGACAGAACAACAAATTGTTTTGTTTTTATTCTATTACTACTTCTTCTTCTTCTTCTTCTTCAGCATAGAGTAATGAAAATAAAACAGTACAATGATTGATATGCGTATTAAAACTAGATTTAAATATCTGGTTTACATATTTATAATGAAGTATATAAAAGAAAGTATGTTCTTCTATAAAAACTGAACGTAATAATACCAAGCTTTGGTGTTCTGCAACAAAGTTTTGAAAAAATATTATGTTTTACATTTTTGGACTTTTAAACGAACATATAATAAGCACTATAAATCAATTTTTGTGCGTTCCACAAATATATTTGTGTGTTAATAAATTCAAAAATATATATTAATTAAACACTCTTGCCTATTATTTAATTTTTTTAGTTGATTTATTAAATCAATATATTATCACCAAGGAAATTAAAATAATAACAGCACTCAAGAAGGACATAAAATAGAAAACTGTTGCGAGCAGAAGCTCAACACAAGAATGGATCTGAAGACTCAGACTCATTAGCTCCATGCTCCAGGGGCTTAGCTCTTTATATTATTAATGGAACACCTCTCTTGAATTATCCAACATCCACTTTAAGCCTTCCCACCTTAAATTATTCTTTTACATTCATCCCCACCCCCCCCCCCCCCCACCCCCCCCCCCCCCCACCCCCCCCCCCCCCCACCCCCCCCCCCCCCCACCCCCCCCCCCCCCCACCCCCCCCCCCCCCAAACTTAATCTGTACTATGACATCACAACCTTGAATGGGGATAATTTTTTCACGTTATATATTATTCCTCAACTACTCCTTACCAGGTTTGTCCTTGGACTTAGGCCCAGGTGTGGGTAGAGGGTACTTTGCTAACGTTGGCTGGAAAAATAAGCTGGTCAAGGATGCATCATGCTGACGAAACAAGTTAAGTACAGCCGACAGATCAACGTCTGTGATTAGATCACAACTAACCACAATCACATCGGACTGAAACAAAAAACAAACTAACAATGAAAGTGTTTATTAGTCTATAATAAGAGTTTATTATTATTCTATTACCATTGGTGTTTTCATACAAATATGTTTTAGGAACTACTGATATTTACATTTTATATACCAGCATGGACAGGATGTACAGACCACTGGTTCAAATCTTTCAGCCAAGTTAATTTAAATAGAATCTTTAATCCAATTATAACCCCATAGATTCAGGGAATTATTTTTAATTTCGTTACATACCCAAAAATCATTTTTGGGGGATAGGATCTGTTTTGAAAATATGTGATCCTATGATCCAAATGATACCTGAACTTTCGTTTTCATACATAAAACATAACTGACTGTCCTTTATTTGGCTATGAATAGTAAAAAAAAAAACTACAACTATAAGTAAAAGCCTAGACTTACAACAATTCAACAGTTTCATTGATGAAATTCAGTAACTTTGAAAAATTCCATAGGAGTTATTATTTTTTGTTGAAACTTCAGTGTAGTATCCATTGAAAAATTCCAATTCTGGAGCAACTATGGTCAACTGAGTGTTTTTGTGTAGGGGTTACAGTTTTAATGTAACAGATTTTTGAAATATGTCTTTATTTGGATAACTTACAAACAATCAAAATTTCAATAGTCGGAAACTGACAATTCTTATTTTATTTATACGTATGATATAATACATATTTTAGTAATGTTATTTATACCAAATAAAAGCCTATGATCTGTAATCTCATTTGATTACCTTTGAAATTGTTATCAGTAAGTAGTTATTACGACACAGCTGTTTCAAAAGGAACCATTTTGTAGGTTGTTACATCACACGATGCACAAACTCCAGAGTCAAGCAGGTTGTTTATAGTTTGATGATATAAAAAAATTATATCTCATGATGATGTATAATTTGAAGCATGAAATCATATTGTTCAATAAATATATATTCATATTTTATTTGATATGATGTAAACTATAATTTGTTTTTTTCAGTTGTGATATATAAACAGACAACATATACAAACATTTGTAGCCTATATACATTTTGTTCACAATTCATAAACAACTTTAGCTCTAGAATGATATATAAAGTACTAAGCACAAAACACAAAATCAACTTGTCACTCTGGAGAATTAAAATATACACCTCTAGGGTTAATTAATTATTTTTTAAGAGATTACTTAGACTTATCGTTTCTTACTACAAATTATTTTATAAATAATCATTTATAACTGTTAAACCATATTAGCACTTAAATAAGCAGTGTTTATAACAAAACCATTTATTAGCAAACCTTAATTCTATTAATATCTTCCAAATGCCGTAGTGTATCTGCAGTACCCCAGTCTTCTCCAGTAGGAATTCCAACAATCTCTAGGCGAATTTTCAAACCAGTACGTTCTAATGCTGTTTGAACTTCATTCTTAATTGACTCCAGGACAACAATGATTACTTCTGTAATAAAATTGAATAAATTTAATTATAAATTCATTTTGTTAACCCTTCAAGCGCTAACCATCCCGAACAGGACACTTAGAGTGCAGTTCCCAGAGTTGCAGTCCTAATCGAGAAAGGTTAAAACATTGATTTACTAATTCCATTGTCATTTATTCTTTTCATGTGAAGAAATATTTAGTATGGTGTTACTCGGAAATAAACTCTCTATCGAAATATAACACAATTGATATGTTTTATTGATCGTATATAGAAAGCTGTAACTGCTAAGTAAGTTGTATTTATGTAGTTGAGTGTCTATCATCAGCTTGTATTTTATATAATGACATTTATTAATTCTATCCTTTGGGATAACTGTCTGTTTGTTGTGTATGTCTGTAATCACAAATAAATAGGGAATATTTTGCATATAATGGTTTACAAGTCTCACTTTTTACGATTTCTCGTTTTTTTGTTTTAATATAAAGTATATAAAAAGTGTTAATGATAGAAATTTTAAAGAAACAAAGAAAGATATACTTAATCTTCTTATTTTTTGGGCACAAGCTTCAAGGGTCAGCAAAAAAAAGAAACATTCATGTAAATAATTGTAATTCAATCAATCAAACAAAAATTAGATAAAATGAGGATTGTGTTACTTTAAAATTCGACCGAGTTAAGTTATGCTTAACACGTTCAATGCGGTTGCGGTAGATCTACTGCACGGCTGCCTCGCGCCAGGCGCGCATGACGTAGATCTACTGCACAGCGCCATTGTTTAGAAACCCAGTCAGTGTGCTCTCAGCACTCGTCGTGTATGGTTGTCCGTTTTGCAGCAGCGAACGTGTTAAGTTGACTGAAGTGTAAGAGGCCTATTTAACTACCATGTGACAACGACGACATTGTCGGCATTCTGCATGGGAGTGGGCACGATGACATTGTTATTACACATATGTTACTAGCAGTACCGAAGTTAAAGATAACCTTTATGAATGCTCACACGATCTGAGCTTGAATTTGGGTACTATCTCCAGGGATATTTTTCTTTTTTTGCTAAAAGTGCAGAGTGGCGCTGAAGACGTCTCTGAATGCACACTGATGGCCAGGGACATTTCCTATCGGAGGTTGGGGATGTACCGATCAGAAACGCCCCTGGCAATCAGTGTGGACTTTTGTGGTTCAGTACCACCCCGAACTTCTGGTGAAAACAGAAAAACATCCCTCGAGAAACCTAAAATCAAGCTCAGATCATGTGAGAGCTTATTAACTTTTTATATTTATAATATGCATGTATGTATATTTTCCTATTTCAGGTAGAGTACAATATCTTGGTTTTTATATCGAATAGTATGATACTAAATATTCATATATCCAATACGCATCTATAAATCATATCAACATATCTATAGTCATAATAACAATCATATTTTAAATTAAAATAATCAATCAAATACAAATAGTGACAATCCCACAAATAATAGCCTAAATGAGATATAACAATCAAACAAACAGTTAGAACTGGAAATACAAAGAACCTAATTAATAATGAAATGATAACAAACATTCAAAACAGAAAATATGAAATACGCGTAATTATTTATATGTTTTCTCCTGGGTATCAATGATTAACCGCTTTGGATAAATTGTTAAAGCATCTTCTCTAGAAAGCTGTACTTCTCTTCTGTACAAATACTCACAGAGATGATCTGTAAGTAGGTTGGCTGATATGCCACTTTTTAAAATTCGTTTCATGGTCTTCCATGAGCTTTGGACTGCCTGTTATTTTATTTTATTTTATTTTACATTTCAACGGACATCTCCATTTTTACAGTTTTGAACAATAATTAAGCAATGAAAGTAAACAACCACAGTGACAAATAGAGCAATAACGATTAATAAACTATTTAAGTGACGAAACGGATATAAACTATGAATGACAATAACGTAATTAATTATAAGTGTACCGTGATTTGAACTATGGAAAACAACGAACAATAACAGCAATAAATTAGCACGAAACAATGAGAATAAAACCATGAATAAACAAGAATAGACAAGAATTAACAATATATAAATAACATCAATGAGAGACGTACAGGTAAAGTGTAAGAACGAGTGTCTTCCCTCATTGTGCAACTCCTAGGCAGATAACTCCTGCAGACCGGCGATCTTCCTCTTCAGCACTGGTATACTGTCCACAAAAAAGTCAACGATGTCGGCGACGCTATTACCAGAACTCTGAAGTCGGTACATCGTATCGTTTGCTGCGTAGTTGGTGCGATGTTGCTGCCTAGCGAACAGGTCTCTGGAGCGAGTGGCTGAAGGGGTCCTGAAGAGGATCTGGCTCAGCATATCAGGACAGTCGATCTTGCCGTTAAGGATCTTTGACAGCAGTACAACGTCAGCGGAGAATCTGCGATCCGCAAGAGTCAGGAGTCCCAGATCACGAGACACTTCCCCGATGGGAACCTGACGATAGAGAAGACCACTCCTGACACCCACTATTCGAATAAATCTTCTTTGAATAGTCTCTAGTTCATCTATGAGAAACTTCTGGTGGGGGTTCCACACTGGAGAGCCATATTCAAGGATTTGGCGTACCAAAGCACAATAAAAAGTTTTTAAAGCCGTGTCACTTAAGCCTTTTGAGAAGCGGGAGACAAATCCAAGCATTTTGTTTCCTTTGCTGCAAATGTTTCGCACATGCAACTCAGGATTCAGTGAAGGTACTAATGTAATACCAAGATCTTTCACCTGCAGTACACGAGTTAAGGGCTTATCTACAAAAGAAAATGCATTTACTATAAGAAAAAGTATTTATAGCTAATACAAGTTACTAGTTATTGTTCAAAATTCAGTATCAGTTAAGTATATCAAAAGTTATAATTAAGTAATATCAGTATAAAAAACCGGGTCCGCTTATTGTACTCTACCCTCTATACTTATAGCCAAATAATAAATAGTAGATAGGAACAGAGAGGCATCCTCGCTTCCTTTTAGGAAGCAGAAAACAAGAACCGATCATCATAATAACATATAATTAGCTACTAATTTTTTCAGTATGTAAAATAAAGTCTGCTCTCTCTCTCTCTCTCTCTCTAATAATTTAGTTTTATTAGATCCAAGGGAGAAAATCTCCACAAATACAAAAGTATAAATACAAAACTTTTGTTGTCTCTGATAATACAAAAGTACCATTAAATCTGTTCTAGAATTCTAGTTAAATACACTCAATACAATTTCTTATCTATGTGTACTATTTATCTTCCCTTTAAAAACAAATATAGATTTCGTGAGGGTTTAGTTCAGGAACAAGGCCAGAATACTTGTTGTTTCCATGGATGGAATCTACAGGCAGTTTCACGAAGGTAACTAATAGTAACATGTTAGAAAGTAAAAATTCTTCAGAATTTTCATACTAGAATATGGTTACCTTCAAACCCAGATCTTTCAAACAAGCGTATGGGATACCAGACCATAGGAAAATTTCCGATTGGAAGAAGACATTTTGGTCTTTTAGCTGTCAATTCAGTCATCCTTGAACCTTTTCCACCGGCCATTATAACACCTTGAAACTCAGTAACTCCCATTTTAAAAATATTTCATAAACAATTGTAATAAAATGCACAAAGCCAATGATGAACTTTTATTAGTTGAGGTTATGTTGATAAGTAACTTGGCTCAAGCAGACACCACACGACACATGCACCATCCACCACCAAACATGTTAATTTGTGTTTTTCTTTTTCAGAATAGTGATAGGCTTCAGGATTAGAACTTCAACTGCATTCTCCTTGCAGCCTGTGTAATTGTTTGTTTGCAACAAAATGCTCTCATAGATTTTTAATATTTTCTTTTGCACACAGAAAATAGTTGCCGACCACCTATCTAAGGCTTCCCTCTACCATAGGGCTAAAGTAGCACGTCTTAAATCCATTTAAAAAAATCAGATTTAATGTCTCAATAACAATCAAAATGGTTAATATGCAACCATCTGTTAATACAAATAAATTACAATTTATTTACAATTTCCGTTAAGAAACACATATCATAAATATATTTATTGCCTCACTATACTATAGTTTATTATATAGTTTATCTATAAATACAACTTTATTGGTTTCCAATCGAAATGTTAGATAAATAAATAATATTTCATTAAAAATCTTAAAAGAGTAACTGGACAACGTTTTAATAAATTATATTTTTATTACTGGTGTTATATAATTATTGAGGAATCTGTTCATTGTAATGATAAACTTTTATTGTATAGTATGAATGTATCCTGAGTAAAGTTTCAAGACAGTATCTAGTTAGTAGTGGTATGTATGCCAGATGAATCACAGAAAGCAACCACTCCATTGCATGTTTTTTGACGTGAGATATTTCTGTAATAAGTCAGTGGGGTAAAGTTATTGTTTAGTTTGTATTGTAGTTAAAATAATTATTAAGTTTCTAATCTGACTGATCTTCATGGTGCTTCATGATATTTTAGTGTTATATGTATGACTTTTACAGAACTTCAAGGTACATTTGCTCAATAAGAAACGTAAGTAACGCCCTCTGTCAAACTTTTCGAGCTATGGTCAATTGGCTTTGCCATCTTGTATTTCAGTTAAAATTTACTACCCTAAAACGTTTAACATTTATTTTGGTATAGGCTTAAATTTAGTCATAAAGTCTAATTGTTTAGTATTTGACCAATAATATTCTGAAATAAGGACTAAACCTTTCTAGACATTTCCAAGTAAACTAGGCCTGTTTCAACTTGGATACCATGAAGTAAACTTAACAACATTATTAAATTTAATAAGGTAATCAATAATAAATTAGTTGATAAATTGGTAAATATTGGGTTTTGGGACACCTACTTAAACAATCTTAACACTTCATGTTTCCATAAGAGGTTATAAATATTGATATTTAAAATCAAACCATTATAAATATCGGGTCCCGGTATAATAAGCAGTCATCATAGATGTGGTATAATAAGCTGCTACCACCACTATCAAATCATCGATATTCATGATCATTTAAATTATCAAAGCCAAAATGTAAAATCAAATTACGTTATTTACAATTACAGTATAGCTCAGCTGTTTTTGTATCTAAATCAATAATAATTGGGGAGATTTTAATGAGCAACCTTCCTACATTCGTTATTTGTCCAACTTTGATATGTAAAATTCGTACACAATAAGAGTTATAATAAATTACCGTAACAAGAAGAATCTTGTACATTACAATTTTAAAAATATAAACTTAATAATAACGTTACAAAACACCAAACCAACTATGGCCTAGACTAAGATATCAAAGAAACCTTACAATATTTATAACTTGCCCAGCTTTATATCATTGAGTAAAATAGCTTTTGTGAAATGGAGGAAATAATTCTCCCCATGTATTACCAGGAGCCAAACCCACACGTTGAAGCAACTTAAACAAATCTTGTCACTTTTGAGAAATATTTCACATATTTTTCCTCATACTCATTGCCATTTTCAAAGTCTCAAAATATTAGTTACTTCTTGTTGTTTATTGTTAACGAATAAGTTGAAATCATATGCTAAGTTAAGTAAATTAATTGTAATATCAAATAATTTCTTTGGGTAAAAACAATCAAACCATTTGATAATAGCAATCAAATAATAAGTGTAGGCTGCATATTAGTCTACCCTAATAATTTAATGATCTCTAAAAACCGACCTAGTTTATGTGTATTTAAAAAAATGTAACAATCAAAACAGTGCAACATGTAGTTACTCTGTTAAGTTTTATTAACATTATGATTTTTTTGATAATGACAATCGAATACGTATGTAGATTATTTATCAAGGTCTCTTCTCAAAAAAGGCTACCAATATTTAATTGTAAATACAATAGCTGTAATTAGAATATTTTTGTATTCAATAGCTTACATATTTCTATTCAATAATCTAATACCCTAATTCGATTGTGGTGGTGCCCACTTACTATACTCCAGCCATCACCACGACAATCAAATCAGTGAACCAAATTACCGATTAGAATTACCTAAACCATAGATACAAAAACATTCTTAATATAGTTGTGTACAATTAACTTGTATTGTCGTACTTAAAGTATTGCTACTTTGGATAATTACTTTAGTCACGTTACCCAAAACATCTTAAACTACTTGTACCAATTTCACAAAATAATAAGTATATACTTGCAATTCCAAAAAGAATTTGAAGGTATCGCAAATTTATTGCACAATAATAGTTATTAACGTTTTTATTTTAGGTTATAGGCCTATTTCAATTAGTTTATCAATGTTAAGGAATGGGATGAATCAGGTTTTTTTTTGTTGGGTTAAATAACAACAAACCAAGGAGGGGTATGTTTAAGAGAAGGGATTAACAGGGTTGTCAATCTTTATGTGAGAATTTCAGCAGAAATATTGTGTCTACCAACTGCATTTAAATATAATTAAGAGTTTTCAACGCTTTTTCCTGTTCGACCATAGTTTATTCCTTCATGGATAATTGTATTCATAGTTTCTACCTCTATTGTGAAGATTATTCATTGTTTTTCATTTGTTTATTCAGTCTTGTTAGCTACTATGTAACTTCTTCGAGCATCTCGACGTTGCTTTTCCTGATGGTTGGATTTAGTTGTATAGCCATTTACAAATATAGTGGTTAGGTTTAGTTTTATAGCCATTTAAAAATATAGCCATAGTTTAATTCTTTTGTAGTGCTAGTGAGTGGAGATTTTCTGTATGTACAATGTAAAAAGTTATTGTTGTGAGCGCACTTTAACATATACTCATTTTATATCATTGTGTCAGAATGGAAAGAAAAGATGTTGTATTGTTTTATTTTACTTCAGTATGCAAATTTAAATGGCACTTCTACACTAGAAGCCATTTTGTAAAGCAAGATTTCAGTTTTCCGCTTTGAAGGCTTTTTCACGACTCTTTCTTGTCTTTGATTTAAACATTTGTCTCTTTCTTTACCCCCTGATTTATTCTGATCTTTCGGATTGTTTTCAATCTTCATTATTAACTTGTGTCTTCTATAGCTTCTGCTGATAGCTTAAATAATACTATTCTTTTAGCTTTCTTACTGGTAGCAGTAACAATTTTTACAGTTTAAGTCCTCTTGCCTTATTGAAATTTCTCATTTTTCTTCTTACAAGCAAAGATCTGCAAAAAATACAGATCCACATAAGAATTTCATAAATGTTGTGTATTCTATTAAGAAAAGTTAATTTCATTAGAATTCTTGTTAATAGATTTTGTCATATTCAAGAATTCCAGTGTCATTTTGGTCATTAGCCAATTCATTTAAGATGCACACTTGTTGATTTTATTTTGAATTTTATAAGGTACGTAATAAAAATATTAACAGGATTGAATCTTTGTAACTTACATTTTGCAATCGTGGTTGCAACACAGGATGTAATGGTACATCTCTCTGAACTATCACGATAGTATTCTTCATGCCTTCTTCTCTATCTCAAAAGGTTTATCTTTTGTTGCTTTATGAAGTATCTGAAATGAAAAGTACATCTACCTATTATCAATTGAATTGGTCTATGTTTTACGCTCTTTGTGGTACTCATTTCACTCCTATGGACAGGCTTTTGATTATTGAAAAAAACTTAAAAAATAGAAGCTTACATTAATATATATTATGTTATATGTATAATTGTTTTCCGAGAGTGAAAAATTGTACCATGTCAAAATTATTAATAATTATTAATAAAATTATGAATAAATTATTCATAACAAATTATATAAAAATACAAAAACAAGGTGGCTTATGCTTTAGAATTGAAATAATTTTGAGAAATTGAAAAATCTTTAGTAGCCATTAACTTTGGCATTTATAGGTTCTAAAAGATATAAGATTTGTTGCATTAAGTAGAATGGTACAAAAGTTACAAATAAAATGTTATACTAAGGTGCATAAAATTGAAAAAATTGAATGTTAGTGTTTTTTTAGATAATTCTAACCGTACAAATATAAATACAGATGAAAAGGTTTCATCTTGTATGTATAATTTTATTTCTCAATGAATTGTCAAAGATTTGACATTTTGCCAAACTTATATAGTAAAAAATCTTCTATTGTAGTAAATTACTATATTACACCATAAATTACTGAATAAACACAATGCAATTCACATTTGTTAGCCAAGTAAACAATTGATCTGTCAAAATAGCTGACTTACAAAACAAAGTCATACTTCAACATGCAATGACATCACAACATAAAACTAACAAGTAAGAAAAAGATAGCTAACATTAGGATATCTCCTAACATTTTATGTGGTGTTTCAATCAAGTCAATACATTCATGTTTAAAATTAAGTTTAATTTCATGTTGTTATGTATACGAAATTAAAGTCAGCACTTGTTCTGTAAATGGATAACCATTGATTGCCGCAAAGAGGGTTAAATTAATAATTTAAAAAATCACAAAAAAAGGTGTGTGAAGTTGTGAGTCCTAGTCATGATTTTCCTAAGGTGGTCAATTTGAGGGTTATGCATTGCCATCATTTTGGTCTCATTGACGATTATAAATATGAAAATGCCTGAAAGCATTTGCAAATATGTAAATTAAAATGACATACAGGTAAATATCTTAGAGTTATCTTTTTAATTTTAAGTCTAAGATACATCATAATAACAAAAAGTGTATAAAGTTCTATAAATCACTAGACTTAGTTTGATGGAATGTCAGGGACATTTATTCAAGGCTGCAATTCCATATTGAAAACCTCTTTAAAATTTATACTTATCGAGAGTAACCTCGTTTTTTATAACACTGATGAGTGATATGCAAAGAATTGCTTTCCATGCAATATCTTTTCAACCATTATACTTATCTAGTATATTTGACTCTTATCTTACATTTTTTAGCCTATTATATATTTTTCCACTAAGATACATTCATTTCTTCACTAAATCTTTACTTGGTCTATGTTCACTTAAATAAGAGTTCAACCAAGGTGAGTTTTCTTGTATTTAACTAAACTATAACATGTTTTGTATATAAACAATAGGGATAAGCATTAATTAAATGGATATTTGCTGTTGCAATTATATAGGTTTTGTAGCGGGAAAGTGACTTTCTGACATTAACATTTTTGAAACCTTGTGCTGTTATGTTTTTGTAGTTTTTAATGACTATTGTACAATGATATGTTGATATCAACTGTTAAATTTTTGTTTCAGATAAATAAACTCACTAATAAACAGGCTGTGATTGTGAACCTCAGAACTCTGGTAATGATTGTGCAAATTTATTAAGATTTGTGCGTAATGAGTTACGACTACAACGAAAGCCAGGCTACATTCAATTACTTGGTGAGTAAAAGTCTTCATTTATCACACTTCACATTCGAGGTGGTCTTACTGGTAATGCTGATTATTTGGTGTTAAAATCCACTTTCTTTTGTGTATTTTATTCGTATGGTCTCTAAAAATATACCATTTCGTTAGCCCAACAGTGCTAACAGTTTTAGTTATTTAAAATGAAATGTCCATTTGTTATATATTAAACATTCCATATTATAGTCTTCAGACTTTAAATTTTCTTAAAGTCTGAAGAGATAAAGAAAGTCGTAAACTAAGACGTTCAAAACAAACTCTTCGTTTCAACATCAGAGATACCTAGGCTACTAAAAAGGTCTGTATGTTTACCCCGCAGCCATCCTAGTGTAATCTAAATGAAGAAGTGTTCTTATTGTCTCCATTCAACACGTAAGACTAAGTGGACTTGGTGAAATCGTGCTGATGTCAAAATTCACATTAAACCAACACTTCCCACTTTTAGTATAGTGTCTTATTTTTTTCCTTTCTTTATACATATTGTAATACGTATCTCAGTATCATTAGTGTATATTTTGTTTCCAGAAATTAAAAATGTGAAGTTCTAAACAAGGAGTAAAGGAATTTTTATGCAAATCTATTTTATTCTCCATTTTTCAGATCCAATATCTGTTGTAGAAAATAAAAATTTCCCACTCTCAAATAAAATGCATTTATCCCAACTCAAGCTGTCTGCCAACCTTGAGTGTAGAATGTAAAGTGACTAGCGAGTTGTACTTTTCTCGTTTACAATGGCTTACATTAGAAAGGAGTTACTTTATGTTACATTATGGAACATTTTGAAAAGGTTTAGTATCCCAAATAAACTGATAAGTCTAGCAAGACTCTGTGTAAGCAGCTCCAAAGGAAAAGTACAGGTGGGAAAGGAGTACACAAACTTGTTTAATATAAATACAGGAGTGAGGCAAGGTGATGGAATATCACCAATTCTATTCAACTTTGCTCTGGAAGAAGCACTAAAAAAGATAAAGGGGATGCCTGAAGGAGTAAAATTGGGAGATAAGTTCAATATCCTGGCATTTGCAGATGATGTAGCCATTCTAGCTGAGAGAAAGAGGGACTTAAACAGACTAGTAGAAGCCTTTTTTAGTTGAGGCTGCAAAAGTAGGATTACAAGTAAACGAAGACAAGACGCACTACATGAAAATAAGCAGAAGAATGGAACAGGAAGGAGAAAAGCTAGAAGTACTCAACCATGAATTCAAGGCTACAAAGGAATTTAAGTATTTAGGAGTGACGATAACACATGACAATAGAGAAGAAGTTGAAGTCCAATGTAGATTAGCAGCAGCAGATAGAACATACTGGAGCCTTGCAAAACTTCTCAAAAGCAAACTATTAATGAGGAAAGTTAAATTAAGAATTTACAAAACCATGATCTTGCCAGTTTTGATGTACGGGTCAGAAGTATGGGCACTCACAAAGAAATCCCAAAAAAAGTTAATAACCTTTGAAAACAAAATACTAAGAAGAATTTTTGGACCAGTTCAAGAAGGAGACATATGGCGGATCAGGAAGAACAGAGAGTTAAGAGAAATATACCAAGATCCCGATGTGATTGCACTGATCAGGAGTAAAAGAATGAGATGGATGGGCCATGTTACCCGCAGGGGAGAAGATAAAATGATAAAGAAGGTGTGGCGAGGGGAACCAGAGGGAGTGAGGCCATTGGGCAGACCTAGGATGCGATGGAGAGATCTGGTGGAGAAGGATTTAAGAACGATTGGCGCTACACTGGAAGTGGCTCAAGATAGAGGAAGTTGGAGAGACATTGTTGGCGAGGTCAAAAACCATCTGGGTTTCGAGTGGCCACAGGAGTAAGTAAGAGTAAGTAAGTAAGTACATTAGAAAGGTACACCGGTATATTAGTATAAAAGAAAAGGATTCAATATATCATATGGTTGTATTTTTCATATAATTCTGTAAAAGACTAGTGTCAAAATGAGTATTACAGAATGTATTTCTTTGTATTAAATAGGTTTATAATGATATTTTATAATGAGTATCTATTTTTTCTAATAATTTTCTGTCTCATGTGTGAAGAACTTTCTGTACAGAATCACCTATTTTTTATTTACAATATTAGAATCCATGCACTGCACTAAATTTGTATTTAACGTTTTCTGAACTATTTAAAATGTTAAAATTGGAATTCTCAAACGTGATGTGAGCATGTGTCCTTTCTGGTGTAATGGGCATAAAACCAATTATGCATTATGTGCAGTTTTGTTTCTCCACAATGCGTTCTGTGGTGTTTTTATGGTAATGTGGTATTATCCGAAGGTCATTCTGTCCTCATTTATTACTTGTTACTACGCGATATAAGTAGGTTTAGATTAGGTTATTATAAATATGTTACTAGTAGTACCAAAGTTAAAGTTAACCTTTACGACATGATCTGATCTAGAATTTGGGTACTATCTCAAGGAATGTTTTTTTTTCACCACGTGTGGGATGGTGCACCACCGAAGTCCGCACTGATGGCCAGGGGTATTTCCAATTATCTGACGTACCAATCGGATATGCCCCTGGGCTTCAGTGCCACCTGGCGTGAAAGAATAAAAACGTCCCTTGAGATAGTACTTAGATTCAAGCTCAGACCATGCGAGTGCTCATAAATGTTGACTTTAATTCTTTCTATTTATAATAATTATATTATGTATTTATCTACTTATATAACCTAATAATACTAGTAGATAAGGACAGAGTAGCCTCCTGATAATAACAAAATCTCTATTTCTGCCTGGAAATCGGCTGTTCCTTCTTTTGCTAAAAATACAGGCTGCAGTTTTCAACATAGCCACTGTGTTGAAACTTTTAACTATCTATGTTGGACTTGGCTACCAGAATGTACTGTATTTATGACTTTGTCAATGATCATGAGATTTATACGACAATAAAGTGATTTTTTATTTTTTTTGATTTTGATTTGTCCTCCTTTGTGATTGCACAATGACAAACTCCTCGTAGAGTTGGGTCTTTCAAACCTCTCATGAGCACAGCTAAGAAAGCATCTTTCTGTTTTTTGATAGTTTGATCTCTGCTTTTTTTTCAAAGTCACTTGCCAAACATTTACCCATGGCAATAATCTATAAAAACAATATTTCTCTTTTGTTCCCCAAATTGCCATCGATCATAAGTAAGAATGACAAACAAACAAATAAATCGTTTATTTTTAACAATAAAGACTGTCTGCTGCATTTTCCAAAGCAAAATTCATTTTTCTTGAGCAAACTCCACAACTTAGTTCTTTTAAAATTGGAAAGGTTTTGATTTTTGTTTGCTCTTTTTTAAGCTGCAGTAAGTGTTGGTGGGTATTTCTGGCCAAAAAAGAATGCATTATTTTCTGAAAAAGACCAACAACAAACCCATAGTAAGTATTTCAGTTTACTTCTTATTTTTTATTCTATTTTATGTGGTGTTTTTCTTGGCGTAACGAAATTTCAATGGATTTTTATATATTTAAAAAATGTATAAACAAATAAATTTATCAAAAATTTATGTTTTGCAGTCATCACTTTTTATAGGTTTTCCTGCAGCTCTTTATACCATAACACAGACTATACTTAATTAAGAAACATCAAATCGACACTGAGAACAAAAAGTATAAAAATATTTTACAGTATGCAATTATAGGTTATAAACACAATAATTATGCATATACAAAACATGTCGACAAAAGTTTAACATTTCCACCAAACCAATGAGTACTTTGACTTTTGACTTTGTTTATAAGTCCTTGCTTGCTCTTATCCCCAGCCATCTGTTATTGTCATGTTTAGGCTGAGGAATTCTAATAACAGATAAATAAGTCATGTCCTCTCAGATAAGATCATAGATTGTTTCCTGTTCTGCCTAAACTCTATTCAGAACCATGACATGTTGCAATATAAGTTTAGAAGTACTTAGGAGAGAATTGGCATACAAAATTTGTATTATAAATAAAAATACATCATATTTGTACATATATTTGCTTATGCAAAAACTAGAATCTGTTTACTGTCACTGCATTAAAAAGTTTCTCTTAAACACTTACCATAACAAAATCATATTTAGTGTTTCAGTATTTTAAACATCAATTCGGTGTGAATTAAGTTTCATATGGTTTCATAGTAAATTATATGTTTCTTTCACCTATATTTTTTATAGAGTACAAAGAGTAGGGTGCAGTAAAATCTATCTAAGCGCCTTTGCACGGGTTGCGAGGACAGTTAATACAGCTCGCATGACACTATGCATGATGTTCTCAGTGAAGGTAACATGAGCAAGGGAACGATACACCATCTTTGGTAGTCTGGACAAGGGTGGTGGAATTTCCCCAGGAGGACCTGATCGGTTGTTTTCGGCGGTTTGTAGAACTGCTGAAACCGTAGTCGGCTTCATGGTGTGCTTGTGGGGTGCGCAATAGGCGGAAGTGTATGGCAATAGGTCGGCCCATAGAAGAAGAAGAAGAAGAGTATCTCCCATTAGACCTTTACTGCACAGTGAACATGGAACCAACCATAAGCTAGAAGTGCCTTCCTGGTTGCCGATTCAAGAAAATGTTATTTACCCTGGAAAAAAGTACTCACAAGCACTGTAGTAAATAAAAATGCCTAAAACACTTTGAGGTCTGAACATTTTCCATATTGGGTGGTGTTACGAACAAGTAAAGCTCCCACTACGACATTGGTATAATGTGGATTACCCAGAATGCACTGTAGTAAAAAACTTTGAGGAAGTTAATAAATTTAGTTATTGCGAGAGCACCACACACACAACAGGTACGGAGTAACGCCAAGGACACGAGTTGTACACTGTGTAGGAGTGTCTGGCAGCAATCCCTGGTATCGACTTTCATCCTGTGCTGTAGGTAATGTGTGTGGTGTATGTGGGTGTGACCTTGACCATTGTGCTGTCTGCTGCCCACTGCTGCCAATTACTGTTTGACACCCTTCCGGTGTCCTCTGCCTCCTGTCAGGAGTGTATGGGTGAAACAATGTAAAAGCCTGCCTCCTGTCAGGAATGTATAGAACTTCTAATAATAAACCAAATTTTCTCTTGCAACAAAAATTAATTACAAAAAAAATTTGTTTAAATTGTTGCAGTATTCTTTGGAAATTTCTAACAAAAAAAATTATGTTGCAGTATTCTTTTGGAAAATTATTTATTTACATAGTTTTATGTATCTACACATTATTATCTCTTAACTTTTATCAGCTGTAGGAGGCAATTTATTAATAAAGCGGAACTCCTGGAGAAATAGCGTAAAGAGAAATAAACTTTACCTTAGTTGTATTAGTTTCGCATGATGCTGAAGCCATGTTATAAAACAGTCTATTGAGTTCCATGTGACAAAAACTCAATGTCATCTTAAGAAGTGTTCATCCTCAGATCTACAAATAAAACAGAGCTAGAAATAAAAGTCCTCTCTACCTGATCATTTCTAGATTAATCCAAACTTCTAAAAGCACTCATTCCCATAAATAAAGCAGAGCTAAAGCTGCAAACCCTCCCTACCTGTTCATCTCTAGATTGATCCAAAATTCTAAAAGCACTCATTCCCATAAATACGACAGAGCTAGGGTTGACAAACTCTCCCTACCTGTTCATCTCTAAATTAATCCAAACTAATAAAAACCCTCATTCCCTTGAATAAAGCAGAACTAGGGCTGCAAACTCTCCCTACCTGTTTATTTCTAGAATAATCCAAACTTCTAAAAGAACTAATTCCTATAAGTAATGCAGTAAATAAGACAGAGCTAGGGTTGACAAACTCCCCTTCCTATTCATCTCTAGATTGATAAAAAGTACTAAAAGAACACATTCCCTTCAATAAAGCAGAGCTAGGGCTGCAAACTCTCCCTACCTGTTCATCTCTACCATAATCCAAACTTCTAAAAGAACTCATTCCTATAAATAAGGCAGAGCTAGGGTTGCAAACCCTCCCTACCTGTTCATATCTAGATTAATCCAAAGTACTAAAAGACCTCATTCCTATAAATAAGACAGAGCTAGGGTTGACAAACTCTCCCTGCCTGTTCATCTCTAGATTGATCCAAACTTCTAAAAGAACTCATTCCTATAAATAAGGCAGAGCTAGGGTTGCAAACCCTCCCAACTGTTTATCTCTAGATTGATCCACACTTCTAAAAGTACTCATTCCCATAAATAAGACAGAGCTAGGGTTGACAAACTCTTCCTACCTGTTCATCTCTAGATTGATCCAAACTTCTAAAAGTACTCATTCCCATAAATAAGACAGAGCCAGGGTTCACAAACTCTCCCTACTTGTTCATCTCTAGCATAATCCAAACTTCTAAAAGAACTCATTCCTATAAATAAGGCAGAGCTAGGGTTGCAAACCCTCCCTACCTGTTCATCTCTAGATTGATCCAAACTTCTAAAAGTACTCATTCCTATAAATAAGGCAGAGCTAGGGTTGCAAACCCTCACTACCTGTTCATATCTAGCATAATCCAAACTTCTAAAAGAACTCATTCCTATAAATAAGGCAGAGCTAGGGTTGCAAACCCTCACTACCTGTTCATCTCTAGATTGATCCAAACTTCTAAAAGTACTCATTCCTATAAATAAGGCAGAGCTAGGGTTGCACACCCTCACTACCTGTTCATATCTAGCATAATCCAAACTTCTAAAAGAACTAATTCCTATAAATAAAGACAGAGCTAGGGTTGCAAAACCCTCACTACCTGTTCATATCTAGCATAATCCAAACTTCTAAAAGAACTCATTCCTATAAATAAGGCAGAGCTAGGGTTGCAAACCCTCACTACCTGTTCATCTCTAGATTGATCCAAACTTCTAAAAGTACTCATTCCTATAAATAAGGCAGAGCTAGGGTTGCAAACCCTCACTACCTGTTCATATCTAGCATAATCCAAACTTCTAAAAGAACTAATTCCTATAAATAAGACAGAGCTAGGGTTGCAAACCCTCACTACCTGTTCATCTCTAGATTGATCCAAAGTACTAAAAGCCCTCATTCCTATTAATAAGACAGAGGCGGTTCTACTAAGTCATCACTACCTGTTTCTCTGTAGATTGATTTAAACTTGTAAAATCACTCTTTCCTATAAATAAGGTAGAGCTAGGGCTAACATGTTTGCTTTATAATTCCACTTCTAATTTGTTTAGTTAATGGTGGGCAATGTTGAAGTAGAGGCAGCCAGTTTAGTGGTTAACGTTTTTGAATATATATCTAGTATACTTATCAATCTGATTGTAATCTACTGTACATCCCTAACCTTTGCATTGATACCGTACTTACTTAATTTTTGTACGTTGTACTAATTTTTTGTTGATACACTCTTTGAACATAAAAAATATTCTCATGTTTATATTTATTGTGGTGAAAATAAATGTGATGAAAGTACTATTGAAAATATGAGAATTTCAGTAACTATTAAGCATATGTTTAAACTTTTTATTAAGTAATGGTTGGCTAATTAATATATCTTGCGGAAGTGCGTTAATGGTTCTGCCAGTTTTGGTTCAACATGTTGGCGTAGAATCAATTAAAACTTTGCTGATAGCATTATTTTACTTATTCTTGACATTAATTCCGGAGATCGTAAGTTCCAGTTTTTATATCAGTATCATCGTGCAGTTTTTGTTTGAAATCTCTTGCAGGATTCAGGTCGTTATCTATTTTGCTGGAATTTAAATCAGAACAGACTGGCGAAACAGGATGGGGAAACGAAACAGGATGGGGAAACTGTTCGCGGTTTCTTTTAAATGTTCAGCGAGAACGCGAAGCTGTTAAACCTTTTACGACGCGTAATACAAAGGCCTAAATATAAATAAGGACAAATAAAGTTCATGGCAACACTGGCGCGGCGGAAGTATGAAGTCCGGGTGAGCCGGAGCGGTGACCGGAAGTGGGGTCTATTATGTGCTATAAATAACATTACCCTTTGGAGTGTGCAAGAAGAGGGATGGGTGTTATAGTCGGTTGGTCTGGTACGCTCACGCTCACTCCATCTCGCAGCGCTTTCTGTAATTATTTTTTGTATGGTGCTCTTAAACGTCTTTACGACAAGCGGTTAAAATGGAGGGTATACTACCAAAGGGTATACCGATATGACGTGCTGTTCCAGTTGAACATTGGAGATGACACAAAGAGAATGATATGGCCTATTGTAGGGTTACAAAATTAAATTTACTTGAAAATCCAGCGTATTTGAAAATCATCAAATATCACATCACTGTAAGGATTTTAGTTAGACTCTGAATTAAATGGTGCTCCAATTGAATAATGACATGTAATTTTCAATTAGTGATCATAAAACTTAAGAAAAAATTGTCTGTGCTATTTGCTTTAGTGATAAGACGATTTAAAAAATAATCAGTATCATTGAAGTATCAATGAACTATGGCAAATGTCCGGAAATCCTATTTCCTTCGCAATCCTTCCATCGTCAAAAATAAACTTCAAACAAAGACGATTTAATAAAGTGATATGATAATGGTCTAGGTAAATAGTATAACATATAAGGGAATATTGCGCGAAATATGTTGAACGTTGAGAGAACTCCCTCTTTATGGAGCTCAAGTGAATTCGAATGCGAAATATTTAATATTGGCTCAATAACTAAATTCAGTCAATCACATTTTTTATTGTTCATTAACAATGCAATACTGTATGGAATATTGTCATAATCATGTACTTATAATATTTATATAATATATATAACTATATTATATATAATATTATTTATATATGCCGTTTCAAATTTAATCACATCCCAAAAATATCACTTAACATGTCTATTGAAAATGCAATTTATAAGTCCATGAGATAATAATTCTGTTTTTTATATATATATATATTGAAAGGGTTTCACTAGTTTTTATACAGTCTGGTAGATCATTACAATATTTTGGCCCAAGATATGTGGTTGTTTTTTTAAAAGAATTCACGGTAATGCTTTGGAACTATAGGACAGGTTTTGAATCGTGTGGAATAGGAATGTATATGTACTGGAAAGGATGGCAGGTTTTTAAAAGTAAACACACACATAGAATATAAGAACAAGGATGGAGGGGTTAGGAAATGTTCACTAGGGAATACTATGTAAATCCGATGAATTCACGAGTTTATCTGGGAGACTTATGAAGAAGAGGAGGGAACATAAATTGTCGCGGTGTTAGACCAAACATGTGCAGCTGCTAATGCCTTCCTGCATTGACTATGTCTTTGATTTTTGTTTTTGTATGAGAAAACAAAAGCGGAATATATTGGAATATGTAAAGTTTTCCCTAGAAAAATCGGTGGGGTGGAAGTTTCAGGATTACACTACCCGTTTTAACTGTACGTCAGATCCTAGCGGGAAGGTTAAATTGCAATGAAGCGACCCGTACAAGAGATGGTTGACTGGTAACACTGCAATGTTGCCTAGTAGTGCAGTCTCCTGAGGTGACGTTAGAGCTGCTTTAGTGTTGGGATTGCATAGAAACCTGCACCTTGACTTTGACGTCCAGTTACGATTTGTTCGTTTGTCAAATAGAGTCGAATTTTTTCGTCAGCGAAACACACATGATATCTCGAAAACGAACTGACTCTGTAGACATAACGTAGCTATGGTAGGAAGGGTTGATTCAATTGAACTTTGAGTTTAGCTCCAGTTTACCTTCCTTTTATTGCAGCGTCTGGTATCTGGTGACACTGTCTCAGACTTGACTCCTGGAGTCTGGAGTCTTGTTCGTCTGAAGGGATCCAAAAACGAAACATTTAAATCGTTTCGACATCAGAGACACCTATAAATAGGTGAAGTGGTAGTCTCATTGTCTCGTCAGGTGCACAATTGAGTGCACTACGATGTGATTGACACGATCTCTGAGCACGGTGAAGAAACCGAGTTTTCTACACATAACGTAGCTATGGTAGAAAGGGTTGATTCAATTGAATTTTGAGTTTAGATCCAGTTCACCTTCCTTTTATTCCTTAAAATTCGACACGGTAGACTAGAAATTTTGCACGAATCTTCATTTCTGTATAGGCAACAGCTGATTAGTATTGGTTCCAGCTCACTATTTCGTTGTGTACCATCCCTATCTCACGGAAACGGTTATTATTTAATCACTGCTATGAAACCTAAACAAACGAAGAAAAATATGATGTATCGTATAGCAAAATATCTCGTGAAAGTTTTAATTTGTAGGTTTTATATTTTGGATGAATTTACATTTCAACATAGACAATAGGATTTTCTCGGACATTCACCATTTTGTTCAGTGATACAAAATTCAGTAACACAACGTTTCGAGATTTTCAATCTGATCTCTTCTTCAGATAAATAACTAACCTAACACATAATTTAAAACTAGGTTGAAATAAACAAATCGTACCAGATCGTTGTAACACTCGTGAAGTCAGAAATCACAACCACCATGTTGTGTGTCAACTTCACTAACTCTGAAACATGCACTTAATAAACAACTAAACACAACACTAATTATTAAAACCTAACTACAGAATACAGGTCACAATAGGTATGCATTCGTCGACCAGCCACTTACGGCAGCCGTGATTCCTCACTTACGCGTGTCACAACGGTCTGGTATGATTTGTTTATTTTAACCTAGTTTTAAATTATGTGTTAGGTTAGTTATTTACCTGAAGAAGAGATCAGATTGCAGATCTCGAAATGTAGTGTTACTGATTTTTTTTTGTCACTGAACGAGGGCAAATGTCCGGAAAAATCATGTTTCCTTCGCAAACCTTCCATCGTCAAAAACAAACTTCAAACAAATTACAGCGGCAATATTGAGTTTTCCAATGGTGCATGTCCAACCATGGAATTCGGCTGAGCGTCATCGAAGCGTAACACTCAGTAGGCTGACGTACTGTTTTGTCTATAGGGGGTGTAAACATATATTTTGTGTATGATTACCTATCTATCCGTCCGTGGGACATCTCGATAGTGAAGTGAGCTACAAAACTTACCTTGTTCCAGTCTGTCTGAAAAGTAAAAACAAGATTTATAGTTGACGTGGAATTGGTGTCAAGTTTACGGTCCGCAGGGAGTGACGAACTAGAGAGACATCTGCCCCCGAGTTTGGACGGACGGAAGCGAAGCTGAGTCTCGAGGTTGACAAACAATACGATGAAGGAGGGATTACCACATAATGCAGCTGCCTACACTGTCTTTGTTACCCACGGGCCGAGTGTGCGCTTGCTATATTTGCTCACAAGCACAGTGTACTCGCTCGTGCCGTGTCGAACATTGTGTCCCGCCTACACGTGTTGATACAGACGTCACTTGTGCCGGCTACTGAATGGCGATGAACTTGTGTCGTTGCTGTGTGTGCCCTGCGTGTTCGCTAATTATCAACAACAGGTCGTCGAGTCAAAGTTCTCTCTCGTGTGCAAAATCCACCAGTTCTTTATCTTATGATGTCCCCTCCCGTTTTATCTTATGATGTTATCTACGTTTTTATCACGTTGATTGAGGCAGGTGCCTTCGAAGCTCTCCCTTTGTGCACAAAATCCACTCCGTTTTTAAAACGTCCTCTCTATGGTTAGTTGCTATGGAAATTCCTACCTTTGTGCACAAAATGCACCAGTTCTTTATCTTACAGGTATGTTGCAACCTCCGTTTTAAAACGTTGTTAAACAGGAGGCTTTGTTACTCTGGACGAGGTCACCATCACTGAGCTCTATTCGGTTTGTTTCTTGTGTGTTCAGTTGGATGCTGGTTTTTTCTTGCCGATGCCCTTTGCTCTAAGCTCAACTCCTTAATGTTTTTCTTGAGGTGTCTTTCAAACCTCCTGAATTGTAGTGTACTAAGAATGGTATACCATGGCTACTTTTCCTCTTTGATGTCGTAAGCCATAATGTCACAGGGAACAGCATCATCTGCTTTGTTAGAAAGGGTCTTCAAATTGCAAAAGAGGGCTATTCCTGTGGTGTTTGGTCCGGGGAGCCCAGAAAGTTATGGGCAGGTTGTTTTCTGAGAACACACCCATACTAACAAAGTATATCCTTAGTACAGACATTTTAATTTGTTACTTCATGAAGTACTCTATACTCCATGATGGGCGGGCGCCACACACTTCCTAGCCAGAACCAAAATTTTCCCAATAAAATAATGCTGGATGTTTTATTTTATTAGTTTGATCGCTCTAATGGAAAAGACTAATTTTAGGGTCGTGTAACTCACCAAAAGGAGGTAATTTTTCGGAGGCGTCAAGGACGTAGCCAGCAAAGGGGTCCAAGGAGGTCCGTACTCTCCTCCCAAATTTCAATTTTTTTAATAAAATTTGTAGCAAACGATTATTATTATTAAAATATTCAGTATCACTGACATTGTACTGCTGAAAGATCGTTCTTGAAAAATAAACGGGTTGAGAACTTCGTAAGAACAAAATGGGACCTTACTACGGGAAATATCAGTTGTGTGGTCCCAAAAAAAAAAAAAAAAAAATTCCTGGTGACGTTCTTTGGAGGCGTTGTTTCTATGAAAAACAAATTCCGTATCGGTCTCTACATATATTCAGAAACACCATGAATACCAGGTGTTTTGTGAGTGATACAGTCGGTTGTAGATATAGCTGTAGAGCATCAACACAAACGGCAGACCGTAGATCGGCCCGGTGTGGTAGCCAACACAGAGAGACGCGGCGTCACTCATAATCAGGTCGATGTCCGGCCGCGGTCGGGAACCGAGCTGAGAGATGAGACAGCTGTTGAAAGTGACACCAGATTACCCCCCCCCCCCCCCGCTTCACCCGCCCACTGACACACACACACACACACACCCACTCACTCCCCAGCAACGCTCGGCTCGGGGTTTCTTCTTCAATTAGACGGCCCTGTCTGTGATAGCGGTCCCACTTTATTGTCACACTTTAACTGCCTAGCTTTTTGTTCCTGTAGTCTGTCTATAGATCCAGTTGGGTTACTTTCTGTCGCGTAGCAGATGCGTCTGATATCGCGTGACGGGGTTCCCAATTAAACATTTGGGGGATTCGGTGAAATTTGAATCCTAAAGTCCTTACGCTGGCCAGGACTGTAGTGTAGCGGGTACACAACCGAATCAAGCAATGTCGAGCGTGGCTGCTGCTTGGATGGGTGACCGCTGAGCGATTCTGTCCGTGCAAGCAGCCGCCTGCATGGTCATTGGTGGTGGTTCGGAAGTCACCTTTAAGCCGTTGGTCCCCAGGTTGTGTTAGAGAGGGCTTCTTAGCCCTAACTTCGCCTGGCAAAATAAGACATCTTTACTTTACTGCAGATTGGGACCTGTTTTGAATTGAATAAAAAACACGGCATAGTAATTTTTTTACAGGTTTTATACCAGTGACATATTTAAACCAAACCTTTAGTCACTTGTGTGTTAGGTATACAAACTTGAATAAAAAAGTTGAACAGGAAACAGTACTTGGCCCAATATTGTTTATTTTTTTACGAGGACTTTCTAAACCAAAGGTTTCATCATCAGCCGACTCGATCTTTAGTTTCGAAAGTCCTCATAAAAACACCCATATAGGAAAAGTATTGTTTAACATTTACTACTATTTAAAATATTTCTTCAATTGCTCCAAGGGTTTTCGAGTTGAACAGGATTGAAAGTTGTGACTTGCAAGTTTTCTGATTTTTAAGAACTTAATGTGGAAAAGTTTTCAAATTTTCAATTTCTAAAAGAGCAGCACTCCAAACTGAAAGACATATCGTTGCACTAGTTGGTTATTATAGTGTCACAAAGTTTGAACACAAAAGTGTTCTTTTTCGAAATTATTTTTAAAATTATATGTCATGAAACCTGCATGCACTTGTACGAATAATTAAACCATCTAAACACAGAACGCAGGCAGACACTTTATTATATTATGAAATACAGTTTTTGTTTTGCATTTTAAAGCCCGTTTTGAGTATAAGGGCATAATATTCATCTCCAGGACTAGTGTGCACTCTTTGCGGATATAGTTCCAGCGGGAGAGTCGGCAGCCACCCGTAACTTCAAGCATTTCTCCGAGTTTCCTGGGGATTTTCTCCCATTTCCCGTTAATTTTATATTTAAAATCCATTTCATCTGTTACAAAGTTAGTCAGATCCAGTTGTTTTAAGTATTATTTAACACGTAAACTAGAAAGTCTAGGAGGAAATCGAAGAACTAACCTCGAAGCTGTAATTTTTGTACACTACAAAATACGTTTATATTATAAATACTAACTCAGCTAATGGTTGGCAGATCCCTTCGATGTCACTGGCGTATTTAAGATTCGCGTTAGGGGTGCACTCATACCATCATCTTATTGGGGGGGGGGGAGAATAAATTGACCCCTTTATTTTATCAAAGTTTAGTATTTTACACACAGACGTACTTATATTGTGATGAGAAAGTATTTAAGTGCGTAACTTTACAGTAGTGTCGGCCTTCTCTTTGGATAAGCTCATAAAACAGCTGATTCCAAAGAGAAACATTTTTGTTACTACAATTGCCATCAACATTAATTTAATATTCATCAAATCGATTCTGACGTCTATGTTGGCATCACTGTCGAGATGACGGTTGTTGGTGCAGAGGCGGGCGGTATGAATGATCTATTTTTAGCAGCCGTTGATGAGCGCCGAGCCGCTCGCCGACCCCTCCCCTCCCCCCACCAACGTCGGACCAGCTGGCAGCTGTAGTGACGTCACGCGATCAGCTGAGCGGCCGCTCCGTGTCCGTCTTGTGTCAGTTTCAGTTTGACTGTAGCTCTGAGCGGTGACGGTCGTGTTTGTCTGTGGTTCTTGTGATTTTCACGTTTTCGTCTATAATCCAGTGTAACCTATATCATGTTGATTAAGGAATGCCTGTTGACAAGGTATGCCACGTGTTATTTAAAATCGTTAAATCGTTGTTTCTTTATTGAATGTGTGCAATTGTATGTATATATAATAAACAACTTACTATATTTGTACGGTAATTACGTAAGTTATTAATAATGTATCAATGTTTTTTTTTATTCCCCTGGTCGGAATTTAAAGTGGTGAGGAAATTTTGAGGGCGGAAAATTAATGGTTGTAAAACACTATATAAAGCCACTTCAGACTAATAGGGGTTTAGGAGAAAAATCGACGAGACGTACTTATTACGGACTAATTTACTATTAAAATTAAATGAAGAATTGGCATTAAATTTCCTATATCCGTTCCTCTAATGCTGCAAACAATTGTGAGGGGAAACGATCTTGTGACGTGTTTCTTTTTAGTATCCGGATTATTTGCGTTTTCAGACTTTTATACAAGGCTGTACTGTATTTTTTTATTACGCGTATTTTACTCGTTAGGAGTGTACATGAGTAAGTGAGTACATGTGTTATTTATTTATTGAAACGGAAATGAGTTGTATTGTTTTATTTTAATGATTTTCGAACTTCCACTAGCGACTTTGTATTCTTGTACAGTTTAGATCACCGTACCGAAGTACGCCACAGTTAGCTTGTACAGTACTCTCTCAGTACTAGGAGAATCGTGTACTATCACATATGTGTGTTGGCTCAAGGATGCCAAAGAAATCGACTTGTTGACACTGATCGAACAAGATATAACACACATTACTGTAGACAGTTGAACGAGGTGTCAGCAGAGGCAATGCTAATTAACAGAAGATATTGGCAGCTTACTGGAACTAATTGTCATGGTAGTTTAAAAACTAGCTTATCAGTATATTGTATACTGTGAATGAAACGTTGGCTTACTGATCACAGATGTTTAGGCTACCCATGTGCAAATATCAGAACAATGAAATTCTGCTTGCGCCTAGCTGTTCAAAATGTCATCAGTAGGGTAAAAAAGTTTGAAAACTTTAGGGGAGTGACGAAATCAGAAGTCATTTTAGTACTTTGGTATTATCCGAAGGCCACTATTTTTGGACAAGTTTTCCTTATCGGGGACCAAAATCAACTGCAGTATTAAAAAACAGGCCTTTTTAACCTTATTGAAATGTACAAGTCATTACGACGGGACGGCTATCGTATTCTGTTTCCCATCAGGAAGAGACGTCTGCGAGAGTTGAGTTGAATGCATCGCTACCAGTCGCCGCTATTCACGATCGCCACATGCACAAAACTGCCAATACGGCATTAAGATGCCAATAAAAAACTCTTCTCTTCAGTTCGAGGTAAATCCTAGAGGCGAAGGTAATTATTCGTGATGAAATTATACATTAATTAAGTGCACGACAAACAATGAAAACAAAAACTAAAAGAACAAGTAATGACGATTCGTGCGTCTAGACCTAATTGAAGGGTTACTCGTCTAGGCCTATTTGGAGAAGATTTGGCGACAGGAAGTATGACTCAGCGGGTAGTTTTCGATTCATTAAGTACTAATAGCATATAATGAAGTTGATTTTGGCCCCTATAAGGAAAACTCGTCCAAAAGTAGTGGCCTCCGGGGTAACACCGTTAGTACCGTCATTTTCAAGGGAATATTTTTTTCCAACACAAAAAGTTACAGACCTGATATTCTCTGTGTATATAGTTTTGCATAAAGGAAAATAGTCAAAATGATTTTTAAGGAGCTTTACGGGAATAAAAAGGTTTCTCTCAAAGTACAACTTTGCCCTTATAAAATGTTGCCCCTATAGTGGGAACGACATTTTTACTAACTTTGCCTATAAAAAAGCATAAAATTCCCCAAAAGTTGGATTTTTTAATTAGAAATTGATTGGTGCGGTTACGAGGAAAATTTCAGAATTTCCCTTTAAATAGATTACATTGCAAACTACCACAATCACCGAAAAAGTTAACGTAAATACACGAAAGTCGGTTTGCGCATATATTATAAAACAATTCCAAAAGTAGAAAATTTCAAATTTAACATATTAGAAAAGTTAAAGTGGTAATGGTAAAGCAATCGGTTAATACACTTCAATATCGGTGATGGATTTTGGCTAAATAAATGTAACAGTTATAAATGGCTTTCATGTTGAGATACAATGAACATGAAACATTTAGTGACATTTGGAAATATCCTGAAACTTAAAGGATTGAGGCCATATGGCCCTTTCTAATAATTATCCTTCATAAAATATAGAACAAAGTAAATGCTGAATTAAATTTGTACTAGAAGGTAACGGGTATGAACATTTTAAAAAGAGGACATTGAAGAGGTGGTTCTGTAAAACAAAGCAACTTTTGAATAAAACTAAGACGAATAGTTAATTATGTTTATATGTAACCAAGAATTAAGGTAGGAAAAAAATTTTGGAGGGGAGTCAAGACGACTGATATTTTCCCGTGTGGACAGTGCAGTGCTCTTTTCCATTTTGTCCCTTAAAAGGTTCTTGGCCCGTTTCATTGTTGAGAACGGCATTCTTTAAGCAGTACATGGCAGTAATACTGAATTATTCAAATAAATAATATTAATCGATTGCTAAAAAAGTATTTGAAATTTTTTTAAATTGGGGGGGGGGTGTCTGGACCCCTTGGCCACCTCGCTGGCTACGTCCTTGAATCTGACTATGTTGTTTAGTGTTCGTCTAATTAAAATTTCCACGTGTAAAAAGTATCGAACCCCGGTTTACCGCAGACCTGGGTACATAAGAAATCGGTGGCTTCCTCTGACCTCTCTCTGGCCGAATAAAATACAGCATAAAAGCACGAGCCTGTATATGTGGAAAGCGTTCAACATGAGCCATCCTGATGGAAATAATTGACAGCGAAGTGGGTTGTACAATTATGACCGCGTTATCTCTTGTAGCGCGGGATTAGCTAGCAATAATTCCGCCGGATAGCCGAGTATTGACTCATAAAACCTGTCGTGGCGGGACTTTTTATCGGTCTGTTCTGGGATGCGTGATACATTCACGGTCATGTGTGGCAGGTGGAACGTGTATTTCACGCGGGATTAACCTACAACAGTGTTCACGTCACGTGATCTATGACGTTCAGTCGATATAATGTTTTATACGGAGTGATTAAGAGCGCTCAGCCCTAGTTCCTGCTGATCACCGTCGGAACTGACAATCACTCGGTTTTAACAAGTCGTAGTCTCCTACACTGCGTCATGGCCAGGGTGGCCAGTGCAAAATCCTAAAGGGGGACTTTTGGGATTTATAAGGAGAACAGTAATAAATATTTGTATAAATTTTGCGAAAAATGTATAGTACATTATTTAATAACTCGAATTTGATTTGTTTTGACATACGAATAAAAAATTAAATATTATTAAAGAATATACTTATGGATAAGAGTATTATTTGAGGCTATTATTTTGTATGTGACATAGGATTGAATTAATTATTGTTAGAATATTCCTCTTCAAAAATTTCAACTGGTTTGAACTCTATTTTTTAGAATGATACTAAAAATAACTTTAGTGAATTATTTGGAATTAATTCATTGCATTGATTCATTACATTATTGGTAAGCTATACTAACAGACTATATCAGAAATATCACTATAACAGAAATATATATATATATATATATATATATATATATATATATATATATATAAATATTATATATATATATATATATAACGCATTATGAAATGTTATATAAGTGATGAACTTATCTGATGGAATCCCTATTCAGGCTTTGCCTTTGGGACCCTACTTTCCTATTAAAACTATACTTGATTTTTCATAACAGAATGTTATTTTGTGTTAATATAGATTTGTAGTACTCATGTGATTTTGTCTTGGTACTAATATTTGAGTTTTTTTTTTTAGAAAATAAATAATGTATTTATTAATTTAATTAACCTGTTATACATAAGTATGAAATCAAACGGTGAGTCAGTGACACTATAGACAACACTCAACATACAACTGAATCTAACAGCAGTTCACATGCCATGGCATTACGTGTGCTCTGCAGTAACTTGTCATTGCCTATCTTCGGAAATGGGAAGAATGTTTTAATGTGATGCTACTATTTTAGAACATGTAAATGTTTACCGAAAAGCCGGACGTGTTACATAATTTCCTAAAGCCGGGAGGATATTGTCTTCTAAAGCCAGACGTTTGGTCACCCTGATCATGGCATAGAAGACCTCTCTAACACTGAACCTGGGGACCAACGGCTTAAAGGTGACTTCTGAACCACCACCAACGGCCGGGCGGGCGGGCTGCTTGAAAGGACAGAATTGCTCAGCGGTCACCCATTCAAGCAGCAGCCACACTCGACGTTGCTTGATCCGGTTATGTTGCGATAACCGTTGTACCCGCTACACTACGCCATTGGCCAGTCTTATACCGGTGTTTGACTCTGTCTCGAGACAAACTACCATTAAATGAGCAGTAATTACTCCGCAAGATGTAGGGGCAGGGCAGAGTCTAATAATTCAAGCTACTTGAATAAAAAGCGAGTACACCGTTTTACTAAACGGTCCTGAACTCGGTGCTGCGGTTTTTAACCCCGTAATTTGTTAGAGTCAGAAATTCGGGAGAAAGCAAGCGACCTCGCGCTGTAAAACGTTCGCAATTCAGGTATTATTTCTATTGACCACGACTTCACGAACTGGCAACTGCGCATGCGCAATTCAGGCCACTTGACCGATTTGGTGACCGAGACTGGCGGTTTAGTAGGATCGTTTTAAGGACATCGTGATTACCGCAATATGGATAGGATATTTCACAAGCATACATAAATACATGGAAATATTAAGGTTTTCAATATATTGCTGTATACACTAGTAGGGTTAGAAATCGCCTTTGAATTAATTTTCCAATACCTGTCCACACTACTTTTCCGTGACTATTTTCCAATTATTTGATCATCGTAAAAGTTGTTTTTAATAGTCTTAAATGTCCCCTTAAAATATTGAAAGATGCATTATAGAATTCAAAACTGTCTTTGGTGAAGACTCACTTGTATTCTTCACACTTAGGGAAGCCGATGGCCGCACGGTCTCAGACGTCAGACTTTGCACAAGATCACATTCTGTCTGTGGACGTAGCACTTTTCATCAGTACTGTGTCTACTTTCCTTCGTATCCTGTTTGATAAGATCCTCACACATGCCGGTGGCCTATTAGGAAAGGCAGAATAAGCCGTAACAGATCGGTGTCCTTTTTATAAAACCAATAGAACAACACCCTTTGGGTAGAGGAAATTCAAGTTCAAGATTTCGCCAAGGTGTGTTTTTTTACAACTTTTACAGTATTATTTTTTAACAGAATTTTGATTTTAGCTCCAGTTCAAATTGCTCTTATTGCAGCGTCTAGAATCTAACTCTGTCACAGACTTGACTCCTGGAATCTGGAGTCATGTAGCCTACGTCTGAGGAGATCCAAAGAAAGTCGACGACGAAGAAGCTCAACACGAAACCTATAAATAGGTGAAGTGGTAGTCTCATTGTCTCGTCAGGTACACAATTGGGTGCACTACGATGTGATAAGGCACGATCTGGAGCAACCGTGTATTTTTTTCTCGTTCTTTTTGGAAATCCAGCAGCAGCGACGACTCCGTGTGGCTGTCGCTTTCTTCGGCCTTAATGTCCTTATTACCCTCCGACAATTCCTCAGAAGATTTGCATCATCCATCAAGGGACTGTCTGCGCCAACAGCCACACTTTCCCCTCGGTCGCTCTGCAGGACAAGGATTATTAGCCCAGTTGCTGCAGTCGCGGTCCGCGACCTATTTATCCGCCCCGGCTCGTCTGGTTTCGTTTCCGGCCGTATCGCCCGCCGCGCCACCGCCTTATCACCCGATACCACCAATTAGGTTTAATAGTCCTTCATAAACAGCGATAGAGCTCCGAACCGCCGCGCCCGCCGCCCTCCTTGTTTATTACCTGCATAATATCAGGACCGATCGGGTGATTCGTTCGCGCTCTTCTCCTAATTGTCTGCACCTAGATGCCGAATGCGAAAGTTGGATGTGGAGCAAACTATGGTCACCGCATAAAATATATGCTCGTGTTATGGATAACTAGTAGTTACCCGCGGCCTCTCACGTAATGTCGTGCTGAACAAACTGGGACATCATAGGAATGAAGTAAAAAGTATAACGCGACGTTTCGAGGATTGGGATCTATCCTCTTCGTCAGGTGGGGGAGGTATTAAATACATATAAAATAAAGAACAAAAAGAAGAAAATGTGGGAAAGAAAGGGTTCAAACATTCCCAAAAGCTGCTCAGAGTTCAGTCCAGGCGTTGTCACTGCGCAGGATGCACTTGTGCTCGAGACTTGCATTCTGTGCAGTGATAACGTCTGGACTTGGACTTTAAGCTTCGGTTTATTTATCATGGAATTCCCTCCACTTTTCAAATCGTCTATTGAATTGAAGCGGGGTTGCATTTTTGGCCTTGAAAGACTGTTTTCCTTTGTGAGTGATTGTATAATTATTTATTTCAGTAAGTGTGGCATATTCTTACTGGAATTAGTTATTACCAGTTGTAGTTTAATTCAGTACACCGTTTATATGAAAGCCCAGTCCACTCGTAAGGTCGCACAGAGAGGTTTAACTAGAGCTTGTTGAGCTAATCCATGGCCAAGGACTTGTGACTAGCAAACATCCGATAATAACGCTGTCGCCGCGCCGCACTTGTCCTCTCTGTGTCAAACCTACACTTACTGTTCAGCATGCAATATAACTAGCTATGTAGTAGTATTCCTTGCAGCACGACAAGCAGCATTTGTCGGGTGGAGTGTATAGCTCTCTGCCCTCTCTGCGTCAAACCTACACTTACTGTTCTGCATACAATATAACTAGCTATGTAGTAGTATTCCTTGCAGCACGGACAAGCAGCATTTGTCAAGTGGAGTGTATAGCTCTCTGCCCTCTCAGCGTCAAACCTACACTTACTGTTCAGCATACAATATAACTAGCTATGTAGTAGTATTCCTTGCAGTACGACAAGCAGCATTTGTCAAGTGGAGTGTATAGCTCTCTGCCCTCTCTGCGTCAAACCTACACTGACTGTTCAGCATACAATATAACTAGCTATGTAGTAGTATTCCTTGCAGCACGACAAACAGCATTTGTCAAGTGGAGTGTATAGCTCTCTGCCCTCTCTGCGTCAAACCTACACTTACTGTTCAGCATACAATATAACTAGCTATGTAGTAGTATTCCTTGCAGCACGACAAGCAGCATTTGTCAAGTGGAGTGTATAGCTCTCTGCCCTCTCTGCGTCAAACCTACACTTACTGTTCAGCATACAATATAACTAGCTATGTAGTAGTATTCCTTGCAGCACGACAAGCAGCATTTGTCGAGTGGAGTGTATAGCTCTCTGCCCTCTCTGCGTCAAACCTACACTTACTGTTCAGCATACAATATAACTAGCTATGTAGTAGTATTCCTTGCAGCACGACAAGCAGCATTTGTCGAGTGGAGTGTATAGCTCTCTGCCCTCTCTGCGTCAAACCTACACTTACTGTTCAGCATACAATATAACTAGCTATGTAGTAGTATTCCTTGCAGCACGACAAGCAGCATTTGTCAAGTGGAGTGTATAGCTCTCTGCCCTCTCTGCGTCAAACCTACACTTACTGTTCAGCATACAATATAACTAGCTATGTAGTAGTATTCCTTGCAGCACGACAAGCAGCATTTGTCGAGTGGAGTGTATAGCTCTCTGCCCTCTCTGCGTCAAACCTACACTTACTGTTCAGCATACAATATAACTAGCTATGTAGTAGTATTCCTTGCAGCACGACAAGCAGCATTTGTCAAGTGGAGTGTATAGCTCTCTGCCCTCTCTGCGTCAAACCTACACTTACTGTTCAGCATACAATATAACTAGCTATGTAGTAGTATTCCTTGCAGCACGACAAGCAGCATTTGTCGGGTGGAGTGTATAGCTCTCTGCCCTCTCTGCGTCAAACCTACACTTACTGTTCAGCATACAATATAACTAGCTATGTAGTAGTATTCCTTGCAGCACGACAAGCAGCATTTGTCGAGTGGAGTGTATAGCTCTCTGCACTCTCTGCGTCAAACCTGCACTTACTGTTCAGCATACAATATAACTAGCTATGTAGTAGTATTCCTTGCAGCACGACAAGCAGCATTTGTCGAGTGGAGTGTATAGCTCTCTGCCACTCTCTGCGTCAAACCTACACTCTGTTCAGCATACAATATAACTACAAGTATTATCTTACTGTTCAGCATACAATATAACTAGCTATGTAGTAGTATTCCTTGCAGCACGACAAGCAGCATTTGTCAAGTGGAGTGTATAGCTAGCTGTAGTGCAGGACGAACGAGAAACTAATCCATGGCCAAGGACTTGTGACTTGGCCTTTTTGTATCAAACCTAACAGTAGACCGTAGAGTGCTGAACGTACACTTATGCTACTATTAAATAATGTTTGTTTTTTTGTACTTTAATTTTGCATTTTTATTCTTAAATTATTTATTTCGTTTTGTTTCCTTACATTGTTAATCTTTTAACCATTCAAGTGGTTTACGAGTGTAGGTTTCTTTTGCTAGTCTACTTCTCGAAACCAGTTGAAAGGACGGGTATTTTTATGAATTCTGTTTGCCGTTGCTGTATGCACTGTTTTATGGCCTGTAGTAATAGTCCATTGTATTCGTTAAAAGTGCAATACAACGTCTTAATTTAATGATTTAAGGATGTTATGAATGTAGACGTATTGTTAGGTTTTATGTTGTGTAGCGTATGGTGACGTAAAATAGTATACGGAGCATCGCATCAAAGGTTTTACATAACAATTTGTTTGGGTTTCAATCCACGCTGGCCTTTTTCCTAGAATAATCTTCAGTAATATAAATTGTCATTCAAGAGTAATGACATTTCGAGTCCAATCGATTTGGTGCCTTTCTTACATACAGAATTTTAAATTATTCTGAAAAAGTAGTGGAATTCTGCCGAAAAGTTTTAATACCGTACACTTTTGGGGAAACTATAGCAGCGAGTAGTGTATACAACCCTACGTCGCCTTAACGTCGAATCACAATCAGAAAAATCTTTATTCAGTCGTTACACTTGGTTACATGAATGGCGTCACATGATTGGGAAAGTAAACTGTTAAGTTTACTAAATATATTTTACATTAGTATATAACTAAATCTAATACAATATAATTTTACAATATAATTTTACCGATGGTAAATACTATTGTGAATTGTATAAAATTCAGAAAAGGAGTACAACCGGCAGGTCAGTCAGGTAGCTTTTAATTTTATTTTTAAATAATTTACCATTTTATATTAATTTTATATAGCTTGGCGGTAAATTAAAAAAACTAGCTCTTATGTATATTGTTTTTATACATAAAGAATGTTAAGTTATGTTGAGCTACTGCCATATTATTTCTATTTATCGTGTATTATAACTATGGTTCTCACCACTTTCTGCCTAAGCTATGAGCACGATTCATCACTGACATTATAATTACACACACACACACACACACACACACACACACGCGCGCGCGCGCGCGCGCGCATAGTGAACCGTCATGATACCCAGTTGAGGAAGTGATACTTCACAATTTCATTCCATTGAAGTTTTTAAAATGACACGAATAGCTGTTTTTGTTTAACTAAAATTGAATCTAAATTTGTTATTGATGTGGAAGACATGTTGTCTGGCCTGTAACAGTAGTCGGTGGCTGTGCCATATGTAATTGCTCGGAGATATCTGACGTTACGCTTTCTGGTCGCTCCCTGTGGCTGATACACTTTCACGACTCGAGCGGTGAGCCCAAGCCTGCTTGTGTTCGGCACCATATTTAATTACACTCTTCAATTTCACCAAGTCCAAATTTCTAACAATAGAATTTCTAAAGTAGGTTTCTAAAAGTCAAAATTACCACCAGCAATTACAATTATCTTCATGTGAAGAACGTTTGGGGTTCCTCCAAGTCCAAATTAACAGCAATGATCTTCGTACCAAAGCAGTTTAGGGCTTTTCTAAGTCCAAATAAACGGCAATGATCTTCGTACCAAAACAGTTTAGGGCTTCCCCAAGTCCAAATTAACATCAATGATCTTCGTACCAAAAAATAGGGCTTCTCCAAGTCCAAATAAACGGCAATGATCTTCGTACCAAAACAGTTTAGGGCTTCTCCAAGTCCAAATTAACATCAATGATCTTCGTACCAAAATATAGGGCTTCTCCAAGTCCAAATAAACGGCAATGATCTTCGTACCAAAGCAGTTTAGGGTTTCTCTAAGTCAGAATTACCAACACAATGATCTTCGTACCAAACCATTTTATGGATTCTTCAAGTTCAAATTAACTGCAATGATCGAATCAAGAAAGTTATGGGTTTCTCCAAGTCCGATTGAACGGCATTAATCTTCGTACCAAATCTGTTTAGAGCTGTTTGTTTCTCTACCGAACAATTTGAGAGTAGATTTCTCAAAATCTAAATTAATATCAATAATTTATCTATCAACAAGGTTTGTCTTTGCTCAAGTCTAAATTTCAAACAGTAAATAGAATTTCTGAAATTAGGGATTTATCAAGTCAACATTCTAACAATGAATTGATTTTCTCCTGTATGTTTGATTGCTGCCATTGAAATGTGTTAATTTGAAATGTCGAATACCTCGTGAGCGAGTTAAAGTTACTTAGTTGCATTATCCGCCTCCTCCCACCTGGCTTTCTTATGAAGCAAAAACGGTTCTGTTACAATCGAATCATATTTTTCTCCATGCACTGCATTGAGGATTACAACATACATAATATTTCGAGAAATGTCTAAAACCGTGTCAGATGGGAAGTTATTGTCTACATTTTTTTCTTGGATAAACATATATTTCTGGGATCCATTATTTAACATTGGACCCAGTACTTGTATGGCGGTCCCTGTCAGTGAGAGTGATAGTATTCGGTCATGTTACCGACCGCCTTCGTTTTATTTAGTTGTGATTGAGCAGACAAATAGAAACAAAATCAAGATGGCCGCCAATTTTCATATTTGAGAAACAGCACATAAATCTCGATTTTGTTTCGTCGAAAACATTTGTTATGAAATATAAATGCAGTATTTAATGACAACGCTATCGTTTTACGTAAGTTGTCGTGTCGATCATAAGAAGAACATACGTAGTATACGTGTTTTCGGCGAATGAAGCGGAAGGCTGCGGCTGCGATGTCATGCGATACAGACTGCAGCGACCGCACGGCGAGGCTGGGCAACCGCTAGACGTGTGCGGTAACTGATACGTCACCGCACACACGACAGCTGAGAGATGTGATACGGCGTACTCAGGGTTTCTGTCTAGGCTCTTACTTCTTCCCTCAGTACAATCTGGCTTGTTCTCTGATTTATAACGTAAAATACACGACAGCTGAAGATGTGATACGGCGTACTCAGGGTTTCTGTCTAGGCTCTTACTTCTTCCCTCAGTACAATCTGGCTTGTTCTCTGATTTATAACGTAAAATACACGACAGCTGAGAGATTTGATACTGCGTACTCAGGGTTTCTGTCTGGGTTCTATTTTCTTCCCTCAGTACAATCTGGCTTGTTCTCTGATTTATAACGTAACATAGCCTACACGATAGCTGAGAGATGTGATACGGCGTACTCAGGGTTTCTGTCTAGGTTCTTACTTCTCCCCTCAGTTCAGTCTGGCTTGTTCTCTGATTTATAACGTAAAATACACGACAGCTGATATGTGATACGGCGTACTCAGGGTTTTCTGTCTAGGTTCTTACTTCTCCCCTCAGTTCAGTCTGGCTTGTTCTTTGATTTATAACGTGTAATTTAAGACATGTAACAGATGCGATACGGCGTACTCCGGGTTTCTGTCTAGGTTCTTAATTCTTCCCTCTTCTGGCTTGTTCTTTGATCTAATATACGATAGCTAAGAGATGTGACACGGCGTACTAAAGGTTTCTGTCTAGGATCTTACTTCTTTGCTAGGGTCTTATAATTTGGCTTGTTCTTTGATTTGCCTGTTGCAACTGGATTTCGATTAGCGTAGAGCGAACAGCATTTATTTGCCTTTTTATGATACCTACAAAAATATTTTAAGAAATAGATTTTTACTATTACTAGTTTTTTTTTAATTACCTACTACTTTATTAGCTTATTCCTCTCGTTTTCAGAATGTTCTGAAAGTACTTAGTTCGTACTAGGTGGAATATTCAAGTTTTATTCACCTTATCCGTATGTGGTAACCGAAGGCTTTAGGTCTAACATTAAAGTTTGCGTGTCTTCTACTCTTATGTTTGCTATATACTTGAATCCGTAAATAATGATCTACATTATTTGTGTAGCAAACAGCATTTGTTGTTTAAAACCGAATTTCAGCGTTTCCATTGATAATTAATTATTAAACTTGGTAAGGGAGGGCCTGGAACATTACACATTAAATCCACAACTAAATCTTCTTCTCCTAAAATTCATAATTGGGAGTGCCGGCTGTTGTGGTATTCAAAGTGGTCAGGATCGCGGTTGACATAATTCTCAGTTCACATGGACAGGTTTCGTTGGAGCCACTCCGGAATAAGGTGTAAAATTAGAGTTAGATGTAATCTAAGGAGCCTGTGTGGCTGGACGAGGACCGCCGGACCGGACCGGACCAGATAACGGTGTGCAGATAAGACACGGGCTGGAGCACAGGCGGCCGTGGCCCTGCCACCCAACGGCTTCTGTTACATAACATGCTTCAAGACTATCGATTTTGGCGATGCCGGTCTAGCAGAGATGGGCTAATTGTTTCTGGAATGTCTTGCACCACTGGGTCTCCTCCGGCATCGTAGGATGTGGGGCAACTTCTGTACAGAGCTGGTTCTGTTGGTTTGGGTCCGTACGATGTTCACTAGCACCACCGGTCAGTAAGTTACGGTCTGCCCGTGGTCTCAACTGTAGTCTAGATCCACACGAATCAAGTTGACTGAGGAATAATCCAATTTACCCCCACGCGTATACTCATAGCATTGTCATGCTTATATTAGAGTCTAAACTTAATTATCACTGACAATTATCACAGACATTTGCGCTGCTTCCGGAGTGACAGGATATTCTGGATTGGTAAGGTTAGGGGTAGGGATCGGCTTCTGTCAAGGATTTTGAGCATTAATCTCATTCATGTCTCCGCCGAAGAATGGGAATTTCTAGGATAGCAATAGCCCTTAACACTCACGGAGCCCTACCAACTCTAACAGTCATCTCCCGGAGTAGACTAGATCTATCGATCTTGCACCCCAATACATCGACACTTCTCACTCCTGGATACCCATAAGGTTTCCCAGATTTAAGTGACGTCAGTTTCTGCTGTACCCATAGTGGGTTTCCATGGGTTGAGGGTTACCATGGACAGGGCCCAGTTAAAACACGTCTTTCGTGGCAACCTAGCGTAATGCGTACATTTAACTGTGTAAAATAGACGTAGGTCCATGGTGGTAGTGAATCCTTCTGTCATTATTCTTAGATATTGTGTTGAAATGATGGGACTATAGAGGAAACAGACTAACATTGGAAATTATATGAATGTATCAACTCCCCATCGATATATTTATGCAGTTTATTATATTAAACCTCTTTATCAGGAATGAGTAATATTTGTTTGTAGACTGATAGATACCGGACTCTAAAGCAAATTATTGGTGGTAGGTAATAATATTGTTGGTAGATAATATTGCCATGTTTTCAAACTCCTTTTCAGATGGTAGATAATATTGCTATGTTTCCTACCTCCTTTTCAGCTGGTAGATAATATTGCCATGTTTTCAAACTCCTCTTCACTATGTTTTCAAACTCCTTTTCAGACTTTTTCTCCGTATTTAATGATCAAAACGCTGGTGTGCCCGGATCAACCAGATGATCACTGTTCTCCCAGTGTGTCGCTCTCACACTGGGCGCAGCCGGCCCACCGGAAGTCCGATTGTCAACTTGTGAACAGCTGATTGTGACTCCACTGTCCATTTCCGGTGTTCACGGTCAAAGCCCTCGCGGTAGCTTGGCACGCCACACATTGCCAACAAGTTCCCTATCTTTGTTAATGGTCTTGCTAACCTTTACAGCGGTTTCTGGAGTGCAAAATGAACTAACACATTGGTACAAATTAGGGGGGGAGTGTGGTTCAGTGGAGGAGTCAACGTGCAGGGAACCGAAAATCATTTTAACGTGTGATTGTACACCTTAAAACAAGAAAAAAAAAGATCGTATAAACATATGTGTGGAAATGCTTTGTTAACAAGATAAGACTAGGGAAGATTTCCACTCCGAGAGATTAATGAAACCAGACTGAAACCATTAGAACGGCAATTAAGACAAACATTTGATTGCGTCATGTGAGTTCTAACCTGAAAACTGAATAAACTAGGTCCCTTAGTTTATAAAGAAAACTTGCTTAAATGACAAAAATGTACTATAAAAAAACCAGGCGCTATAATGTCATTAAATGGATAACAAATACATAAATCCGTGTGCAAAAAATGATGAGAACTAATTCTGAGAAAATGTATGTAAATAAAGTCGATAGCAAACAAATTCTTAATTAATCGATTCAAATTTAACTAGCCTCATCTCGTGAACATGTTCATATACATGTTTTGTATGAACCTTTTGTATTGTTTTTAGGTCTACAGTCATCTTATAAAACTTTCCCCCCTGTATGTGATTGTCTCTTCCCCTCCCCCATCTTTGACATTTGCCAACACCACCGGTGGGTGTTAAAGAAAAGGTCTGATAATCATTTCTGCAACGTTGCCGAAAATTGCATCTGCAGAGATGATCTCAAAGCGGCTCTATGGTATTAGCTATCTGGGATTGAGGCTGGTTCCATGTAGGTTCACACTCGCTCACGCACACCTAGAGTAAATCTTCAATTGAATCCGTATTTTTGTTATTGAAGTGACTGCTTCTTTTTCCGGGCTATGGATGTATGTTTCGTACGGGAAAACTTTCGTTTCGCGTCACGGAACGTCACGCAACACGCATGTTCGCTCTGTAGCCGATAGGGGCGGCACTTTCGCGGCCATTTTTATGTTAGGGCGTTAATTGACTTTAAAAGAAATTAAATTTAACAATGTCAAACGATAAAAAACGATAAGTGCAAAAAGTTACAGAACAGCCACAGATGTTGTGTTTGCAAGATATTTAGCAAGATTTATTATCGTACAATTTCCTAGTAATGAGCCTTAGGATGTTACTGAATTATCCGGGTCGGAAAACGCCAGGTGCCGGGCTGACCACAACTCTCTGCGCTCGTGAGCGCGGGTGTGCGTGCGTACTAGCCTTCAGCCGCAATCTCTATTTGCTAATACTGTAGTATATTAACCAGTAGTGTATGACAATGTGGAACACATTAACTAACAAGTGGATTGTTTCAAGTGACGGAATGTAAAGTCCCCCCCCGTCACAGCGTACACCTGCTCCGAATCGGCTAAACGTCCCGCAGATTTATGGTTATGGTTGATGGAAGCAGGTTACATAACCGAGCGTAATTGAACCTATTTTGTAATAAAGAGCTGACCGGACGTTCCAACATTGGCAGGTTTCCATTGTTTGCCTCAAATATTCGAGTTCTACAACAATCGATGGTATCGTATAAACATCTCGAACCCGCTATGAGAACATTCGCTTCGTCGATGAGTTTGAAGAGTGACAGGTTTAGTGGGTGTTTTGTTATTTACGTATATTTTCGGACTATTATTTATGCTTATAGCGTTAATATTTTATATATTTTTTGTTTCAGGTAAGGAGGTGTGCACGATTCGTAAGTTCGCTCTATACAGTGTAAATAATTGTGCTAAAAAAAATAGTTAGTTTTATGGTTAGTATACTTATGTAAGGCATTGTTGATATGTTGACTGCTGCGAGCGCATATCACTTTTGTCCGCATATCACAATATTTTTTTTAAGTTTGCATAGTTTTATTCAATATTTTGAAATTTCGAGAACTAAGAGAAATAGAGTAAGTAGTACGTGAGGATCGCCACGCCCTCCCTCCCCCACCAAAGATGTAGAGTGATCACGTGATCATGTAGCAGTGTTACGTCATTAGCACAGCTGGAGGGAGGAAGTGGGATTTAAAGGAGTCGTTAGCCTCGGGTCAGCTGATTAAACTGGCCTTGAGACAGCTGACTCCGACCCGACACTGGTGCCAACTGTGTAGCGTTGAATGTACAGACAGGCCACTCGTGCGTTGTGTTGTGTTTACACTACGATCAAAGTCAAAACAGGACCCCACTTGAGCGTTGATCACTCTGTCGATCAGTAAAACTGATCAGTGATCAGTCAGTCAACAATCTTTACCACGTGCCATGTAACAGGCCTCGCTGAGGTTTACAGCTCATTTAATTCCTCTCATGTGGTTGTTTGTCTGTTTACATTTTAAATACCCGGCGGTCTTTTCGTTGCTATCGTGGTTCGCTAACGCTCAGCCAAAACCCGTGGAGTGACATTCACTATCATAGAACTCGATATTGCTGGTATATAAATGAAGAATGAAGTTCATCCAATATTTTTCAACACTATAGGTTAGTTCGTTCTTGAAATGGCGTGCGGACAGACATACAGACAAAAATTTAATTTATCCAGTTTATCGAGTGGTAGGCTTCGCTGAAGCTCAGCCAATAAAGTTTGTGTAATTGTTAATTTTACCAGGCCTGGCAAGAGATAGCCACCTAATGTGTTTAAGAGAAACATGTAATTTATTGATCTTCAGTTTTTGTTTTGGATACAACAAATCAGTGTAAAATGCTTAGGCTACGATTCGTGCAAAACATGCCTTTTCCGCCGGGACTCGTTTCCGCATCCCTTACTTTCCATGGAAGCATCCTAATTACACAATAGGGCTTTCACTTTTGTGATTCCATTATTTTGCTACACAACCTGAGTGATTTCTCTCACGGGTGCAGAGTTCCATCCCGCTGTGTCGTTGCAAGAACAAGCGAACATGAACATGCCTCTCAGTTCCATCCCGCTGTGTCGTTGCAAGAACAAGCGAACACGAACATGCCTCTCAGTTCCATCCCGCTGTGTCGTTGCAAGAACAAGCGAACACGAACATGCCTCTCAGTTCCATCCCGCTGTGTCGTTGCAAGAACAAGCGAACACGAACATGCCTCTCAGTTCCATCCCGCTGTGTCGTTGCAAGAACAAGCGAACACGAACATGCCTCTCAGTTCCATCCCGCTGTGTCGTTGCAAGAACAAGCGAACACGAACATGCCTCTCAGTTCCATCCCGCTGTGTCGTTGCAAGAACAAGCGAACACGAACATGCCTCTCAGTTCCATCCCGCTGTGTCGTTGCAAGAACAAGCGAACACGAACATGCTTCTCAGTTCCATCCCGCTGTGTCGTTGCAAGAACAAGCGAACACGAACATGCCTCTTAATTCCATCCCGCTGTGTCGTTGCAAGAACAAGCGAACACGAACATGCCTCTTAATTCCATCCCGCTGTGTCGTTGCAAGAACAAGCGAACACGAACATGCCTCTTAATTCCATCCCGCTGTGTCGTTGCAAGAACAAGCGAACACGAACATGCCTCTTAATTCCATCCCGCTGTGTCGTTGCAAGAACAAGCGAACACGAACATGCTTCTCAATTCCATCCCGCTGTGTCGTTGCAAGAACAAGCGAACATGAACATGCCTCTCAGTTCCATCCCGCTGTGTCGTTGCAAGAACAAGCGAACATGAACATGCCTCTCAGTTCCATCCCCCTGTCTCGTTGCGAGAACAAGCAAATACGAACATGCCTCTCATTGTTTGTAACAATTCATGTAGGGGCTAACAACATGTTTAAAAAAACAAATACTCAACGTGTTTATCAGCAGTAAACATTTTTAACCTTTTCGTATTTAACTGTAGGGTTTAAGTGGAACAAAACGTATTTAAGAATGTAACATACATTCAAGAATTATGGTTTCTGTTCGGAAAAACCTTTCTGAGAGGATTTAAAATTATACCTGTCTCCAAAAAATGTTGATAGTATAATGCGTTAAATCTTATTTAAATGTTCATTTATAAAGTTTTTATTAAAACCCTCCAGCTACCAGTGAAAATTCCGTTCTCTCCCAATGTCTTGGTAATCAGTATATAAAATAAGCGCGTTTCCACTAATCATGTCTAATTACGCAACTAAGTAAAATTACTACAGCAATCTGATCGCTCATTTGATGTTTAGTTAAGAGAATCTCAAAAACCGTTTTAATAAGTGTAATATTTTTAAACTAACCTTGTATACATTATCTAAATTTGGCAGCATTTTAATAATTCACTGTACTTAAGTAGATATCAATATACAATAAACGAATAAAAACATTAAAGGTTACTCCAATATTGTAATGGATTGTGATTGTGCCACAGATGCACACCGCCGATGTCCAGTTTTTTTTTTTTTAAGCATTTATAAATGTAGAAATAATATTATTAAACAGTTTTATGAGTTTTTTTATTATTAAATCATATACAGTATTTATTATTTGAGTTTTTATTGTGTAAAAGTAAATTATCATTCGAATTTTTTACGTAGTAGAAATCACTAGAAGAAACAAGGGGTTACGTATGAAGGTGGACATTTTTAAAGCACACATTAGTAAGTACATAAGTACCTAAATGTAATTAAAGTTTACAATAATATCTGTAATTTTTGGTGGCTGGTTTGACGTTTTTCGTTTTTTTCCGAAAATTTAAGTATTTTAATATAATACACTATTAACTTTGTCGTTTTATGAGCTAGATAGTTGAACTCTTAATTAGTACACAGTGCTACATTTAGCATAAACTGTTGTATTGAAAATCCAAAATATTCTCAAAAACAAAGTGTACGTTTAGAAGCGCCGGTAAACCATTTACTGCACAACAAATATTTATAAAAGTAATTAAAATTGTAATCTACACTTTGTAAAATGTGATCCTTTTCTTAAAATTAAAAAAAATCTATATTCTAATTTCAAAAAGTTATGTTGTTTGGATAAAATACGCGTATATTTTAAGATCCTTGTCATCAAATAGGGGGCGAAGGGAGAAAACATGAATTTAAAAGTATATTTTTATTATACCTAGTGACACTATTGGGGCAGTAAATGAAAATGTTTCTACAAAAATCCCCCCTGACCGGCCTGCCAGTTTGTGCAAACGGACTTCAGATATGTTGCCTTGCCCGGACAAAGTAGCAGAGTAGTGGACGGGAACGCGCTCTGCGGACGGACAATAAATAAAAGCCGGCCTTGGCGGCGGTATTGGGTGTCCTTAGTCACTGATACAACTCGGACCGGCCCAGCCTTCGGTGAGTCATCGGTTACGTTACGCTCCCTGCGCTTCTCGCTTTATTTCTGATATCGAGACGATTGTTTTATTTACTACGTAACCGGCAATATATTTAGCTTCTAGAGAAGTGGGTGCGATACGTTTCTTCGTCCGGGTGCCACTCGTGCAGCCCTCGGACCGTTATCGTTGTAAGGTGGTCCGCAAGTCCCTGCCTTGGGCACAACAATATTGATTAGTCTATTATCGTTCATCTTTGGGAGTTTCCAGGAGTACTGGACTTTTAGTTTGGTATCTATATGGCACTTAGTGATATGCCAAGACACTGTATTTTGAATTGTTCTGAGACTCATGTAAAAAAGGAAGTTTTTTAAATATCCAATTGCTTCTTAGCGTCTTCTCGAATTCTCTATTCAGACATTCTAAGCCTACCCGTTCGCTCCTATTTTATTGGGGTTTTCCCTCCCATTCTTTTTTCGTGTTTCTTTTATTCACCTAAGTTTCCCCGTTTTCCCCGTATCCAAATGACAATTTCTTTCACGATCTTTTTGTAACCGATTCACCTCCAAATCTCGTACTAGTACATTATTATTTGTGGCGTGAGTTTGTTGTAAGTCTAAATGCATTATTTAGCATATTCAGGGTTACGTTTAACCACGAGTGCTTACGTAAAAATTTACAACCTGAAAATAACAAATCAGTATTATCACGATGCGATGTCTAGAACTGTGTACCATCACTGGGTATGGTTTGCCCAACCCCCCTCCAACCGCTTTTACCTTCTATTCGTTTCTCTATTCCAGCTCTTTCAACTAGTCTTTGCGTCCTTATCCATTTATCTTCTGTATCTACGTCTTCCTTCTAGTGTTCTACTCTTCGTTCTTCTCTCTTCCAGCACTCAGCTAGTCTTTACGTCTTCATCCACCACCTTCTGTCTCTACGTCTTCCTTTTCGTTGTATACTCTTCATTCGCCTCTCTCTTCCAGCGCTATCAGCTAATCTTTGCGTCTTAATCCTCTTATCTACTCTTCATTCGTCTCTAGTCTGTTTCCTTTGGGAGCCTAGCTGTAGCTTGGTTTTGTGGTTCTTTAACAATTCTCTTTCCGATCCTGTATTTCATTCAATCCAGCTCTACACCACGGAAATATAGTCTCGCAAGCTTTCAACCTTCTCCTTTTAGTACTATATTTTTTGTTCGTGTCGGATGTAAATATCACTATTATACCATACTTGACGCTACAAGCTCGTTTACATAAATTTACAAGGCACATTGTTAATTTGTACTTTTACTATGTGTTGGAAAAACGCGGAATTGTTTGTCGGCTCCAAGTTCTGGCTAGAGATCTCGCAAATAATGGGAAAATGATGTAGCATATATATGTCTCATGTAACATGTCCGAGTGTATTGTGGATTGTGGATTTCTCGTCATAGTTTGACTTATACCTCCGATCTTGGCCTTAGGTGGTGTTCACAATCCAAGACCTGATACATTCTCAAGCACGGGTTTTTAACAGTTGTAGTTTTAATGATCACGTTAAATTGGGTCATGTGTAAAGGAGAACAATGACGAATGGTTATTATGTAGCAATGACGTAATGCCGCGAGACGACAGGCTAGTTATAGCCAGATGTAATGTGGGAAGTTCCTGCGATATGTGTTGAACTCTCACATGTCAGTACTGAACGCTAACACAATTTCTTTGTTTAAAGTTTGTTATTGACGATGGAAGGTCCGAAAGGATAATATGTTTTCGGATATTTGCCATCTTTATATGTTATAAAATGTATAACAGAACGTTTCGATGATTGAAACTGTATCCCCTTCTTCAGGTGAAAAATTAATTGCATGTAAAAAGAAAGAAAAAAGAAGAGAAAGAAACGGATTCAAACATAGCTTGTTTGAATCCAGACAGGAGAATATGAACCCAAGCTTTTTAGTGTAGTTGTTATATTCTCACCTAAAGAAGAGAATAGATCTCAGTCATCTAAAAGTCGTGATATACGTTTTATAACAAATAACGATAGCAAATGTCCGAAATCCTATGGACACAGTTTGGCTTCTATACGTAGCCTATTGTATGCAATGTGTATTGTAATCTCTAGCGTCATCAAACAATAAAAATGACTGAATAGTATTTCCCGGTATCCCGGTATTATTACCTAGTAAACCACACAGTGGTGTAACTAAGGGGGGCGTGAGGGGTATTTAAGGTAGCAGAAAAGCGATAAAATTAATTTAGCATTCACTATTTATCTTTATAAAACTTACACATTGCACTCAAGGAAATTTCTTTATTTCGGGAATTCTTCGAATTTTTTTTACATTTTTATGTTATTTTAGGTTTGTGAAATTTGAGAAGGAATTTTTAAAACACCCTTAGAATTTAGAAATCCCCCGATTTAGAACTACTTTACTACTTGATAAGTTCTAAAAATGTTAAGTTAAATCATAAGTGAGTGTAAATAAAACAAATAAATAAAAAAACTGCGGGTGATATCTAAACGTTTTATGTATAATTCTGTTAATATGGTATATATGTTAATTTTAACCCAAGGAAAAAACCTCTAAAATGTCCCACTTGTATAGTATTACTATTCATTAATATTTCGCAATAGTTTCGTTTTTCGAGATCCTTTCGACGAGTAATCATGATTACTTACTACTCTTGTCTTACTTAGGCATTTAAAACTTAAGCAGTATAGCCACGCTGTTTTATACAAAGACCGTTCTGTTTAATGGCATAAGTATGAAAGTTAGTAATACGTTGAAGTTATTCCGTTGCTTTAAAAACCCAGGTGTGGACTACTGTTCCCCGTTTAACAAATCATTTAAATTTCATTCATAAAATTAAATATTTTATTTCTTCCGTTATTCATAAGGAACGAATGCCGTATATTGTTCGAAGTATCCAATAAGACTGTTCACCTAAAAGTAGGACCCTTGCTAAAATCATATATTTTAAGAAACCAATAGAACTGTGTTTATAATCACACGGATAAGCGAGTACGTGTCAGTTACGTGCTGGTGACTGAGTGTGTTGAGGAGACGAGCGATACACACTCCACGATTACAAAGTGCCACTTGTTGGCTGGAACGCGCGCCCCCGCGTGAGAGAAAGCACGTCTGGTCCACATGTGTGCGGTGCGGCATCCGTGATCATCTCCACGCTCACTTACAACCGCATGCAAAATTAATGTGTTACGTTTTTCACACTGTGTTATGCGGTTTGCCTGTTTTTAGGACCACCAGTGCCGGACTTAGCATTTTGGCGCCCCTTGGCCTGGTTAAAGTTACTTTCCTAGAAACCTTTTTCTTAAAAAAAATATACGTCAGGCCTATATGTTAATTGCTTAAGCACCACTCCACGATGGAATTTTATCGTTGCAAGTTTTTTTTTGTAAGGAATTTACTTGGTTCTGGCTTAACGAAATACCATTAATATATTAACAAAAAATTGGTTGATAACTAAGGTTTTGTTCAGTTTAGTCTTTGGGCCAAATAGATAAAAAAAAACTCTGTAATGCATTTTAAAGTAGGTTTAATCTCGGAAACACAGCTTATGAAATGAAGTATTTTGATAACCTGAGAACACGTTGTCACAAACCAGTTTTGTTCCGAAGACAGTAACAGTGATAAAAATAGTTGGAAAAACAAATATTGCATCATGGTATTACTAATTAAATAAAAATGTTTAAACATATCGCCACGTTTTAAATTTCACTTACAAGTCTTAAAATAACTCGTATTAACCACAGTTGAAAACATTGAAATTTTTTAATAACTATCAAATTGTTATTTTCTGTTGTTATTGCTTGTTATTTAGGTGATGATTTACACCCCAAAACGTACGGGTTAAAACGATAGGTATGAATGGTAAGTCTAGATTGTAAATAATAGTGTAGTAATTTTGAATAGTTTAATTTATTTATGTTATAAAATTTGATAAAACTGCGGTAATACACAGCGAAATTGGTTTTTAATTTTTTTATGAAACCTATTTTGAAAACTAGGTAAAAGGAGCGAAACCACTTTTTTTGCAGTAAATTGTAAGTAAAGATTAGTACAATATGATAAAAGTAACATTAAAAAAGTAGCAAGATTTTTTAGGACTTTTAAAAACGATTCAAATTTAAATAAAGTATTCGTTGCCCAACAATGATCGGAGTGTGTAGTTATGACTGAAGAAATCTAGGTTAGACGTTTTTTGGCAAGAGGAGATAATTTGGACACAATGCTGAACTGGAAAACTTTCCTAGCGAACGATGGCACATGGTGACTAAGCAGAACTGAGCTGTAAATTAACGTTCTTTTCTGTGTGTGGCATGTGGCACACAAGTGCTTGGCAGATAAGATAAGGAACTGATGACCTTGTACGCGCTGGTTTACATACTCTACTGTTTGCACTGTAATGGTGGTAGTGGAAGTGATTAAAGTAATGAGCAGATTGAATGTGCGTTATATTTACAAACGGCTCGATTTTCTTGCAAGTAAGCGTTATAATTTAAATAAGAAAGGAATTGGTGGACGGTGTTCCCTTCTCGCGAATTCTGTCTGATTGCTTATTGATCCACACATAACACGTCAACTTCAAGAGGAAATGTGTTTAACTTATGAATGTCTTTCAGCATGTGTATTTGTGATTATATTTGTATTACACAATCAATCAATAACTGAGGCACTAAATGTTTGGCTATTACCTAAGCTAGCACCCAGTTGAGAGTGGCGAGACATCGTAGTATCGTCCGCGCATGCGTATTAGCTTCGGCTGTGCGTGCGTTTTAGCTTGGCCGCGCATGCGTATTTATTTCGACCGCATAATCAAACAGTCTAGAATTTAATTTTGCTTTTTATCAGTGTAATGCGCATTTCAATTCATCTTTGTAAAAAATTCGTATGACTTCTCTCGGATATATTTACTTCGTTGGAGAAACAGGTTGAAATTGTCAACCTAAGATGGCCCTTTGTAGAATCGGTAGTTTTCCGTATTGCCTTATCCACATAACGTTAAATATATGTTACTTTGTAATACGTTTTGAAATTTGAATGTTAAATTTATAGATAACTTGAAAGGTTTGGTACTTATTCTGATTCAAAGAAATAAGATGTACTTCATATATTGCATTCGTTAATTATAATCACAGAGTTCAATTGGTATGGAAACATATTCTTGTAAAGTCGTCGTAGCTAATGTATTCTTCATACGACGTAAAACTTTTGGGAAAATCGATTTTCACAGCAGAGGCGTCGACGGTAGAAGATTGCCGGGATAACTGCTTAGTTAGGAAGAAAAGAGGATCTGCAATCTTTCACTGTAGCTCGAACGTGGGTGTACGTAAAGCACATGGAGTAATGAAGTAAAATTGCAAAGATAGTATTTTTTTTAATTCTAAAATACATTCTAGAAGGTTTCCACATGTTTTAGGTACACAGTGCATATAACGTTATATCCAAGAAATATAGCGGTCGTATGATCGTGGTCGCTGCTGCGGCTGTCAGAGGAGCGGGAACCGAGGACAATGTAAACTGAGTCACCCTGCGGCACTGATACGGCTATCAGTTTATGGTTTGTAGTCTTTCAGATTGTTTGCCGACCTTCTGTTCTCGGCTCTCTCACCCAGCTGTAGCCCCTCCCATCGTCACATCGCGTACAGAACTGGGAATTATTGTGGCAGTTAAAAATACAGCTTTCCTAACCTCGCCCCTGGAGAAAGAGGTGGAAGACCAGTGAAGTAGGTGGAAATATACTTTTAGGGTTAAGAGCGATCAGGCTGACATCCCTGCAATTTCTTTTTTTAAGTGAGGATGGATAATGCGAAAGGATGATAGGATTTCTGACATTTGCTATAGTTATATGCTACGAAAAAGATAACACGACGTTTCATGGATTGAAATCTTAACTCCTTTTTCAGGTGCGAAAATCCTTGTTTTTGTTCTCTTAGATCAAAAAACTTATAAATTGTACTTAGTCCTAGAAGAACCTTAGCACTGTTTCCGGAGCGACAGGATATTTAGGATGGACAAGGATAGGGGGTAGGGGACGCCTCCTATCGAGATCCATGAGGAAGAATTAGGGCACTATTCTCCAGAATAGTCAGTAGTGGTTGGGGAAGTCATGTCCCTCCAGAAGAAAGGGAGGCCAGCTCTGAACCAGCCTCTTCAGCTAAAGCAAGCAGGGGGTGGTATACCCTTGTTGAGGATAGCAAGAGCATCTGATATTTAAAGAACGAACCTCACCAACTCATCTCTCGCAGTAGACTATACATATCGAATTACCGTTGCACTCCAGAATGTCAACATTTGCGGTTAGTGATGTGCGCTCCTGAAAAAGAGCAGTAATGGACTGTCACTCAAAATTATATTGATTATAAAGTGATACGCGAATGGTACACGAACGGCATCGAGTCCAGACTCGAGAGAATGAGCAAGTGTCCCAACCTCGTCAGTTCGAGTGTGACGTGCAGTTTGCTCTTTGCTCCTCTGCAATGACATCGATTAGCGTTTTTTATACCATAAGAAGAGCGTAGATCTCAATCCTCGTGACGTAGTGTTATACCTTTTAGTTACGTGTATCTAACTACGGTGAATGTCAGAATTCTTCCCTCTTTGTCATGTTGACTAATTATAGTACAAACTCACAGCGGTAAAGTTAAAACAGTTCAAGTGCTGACGTGTCTCCTGCCAGTGTTCCAATTCTCAAATTTATCCCGACTTCGCTGTGATGCAACATCAAACTTTTTGACAAAGCCGATAGTTTGGCTAATCGCGCCACTTAACGACTAAGTGTGCACGAGTGCTTTGACGAGATAAGTGTGTAATAGATACCGATATATCCATAGCCGAGTTTTCCTGGTACCAATTGCATAACAACCATTAAGAGGTTGAAATTGAACCCAAATATTATGGGAATCGCTTTTTGATAGTATTACAAACATTTCAATTGGAGCAAGTCCTTTGCTTCACACTAGTGTGCTAGTGTGGTTTACACTGGCATGCAGTGCGGTGACTACGATGAGCCTTGACCGCAAGAACACTGTGTAAGTGTGAAGGCTGTCCGTGTACGACCTTACGTTGCGTCATGACATAGGCTGCCTTGGGCCTCGAGGATCGGCTCTTTCGGCTCTGCCGTTGTTACTCAACAACAATGCGTTAGCTCGCACGTCATAAAATACTGGAAGTGACTGGTTCCCCCTAATGTTTGGGAAGGTTTCACAGTTTTGTTCACTTGCGAGGTGTTGATATTTGAAGCACTTTGCCAAATGAACTCTGGGATCTGCTATTTAATGTGTTGATGTTTTATAATTTTCCTTGATCATGAAAAAGCTAACTTATATAGAACAATTTGAAATTGTAAAAAATGTTCAATATCGACATGGAGATCAAAGATTCTCATCAGCATTGATACGGTTTGTGATTGAATCTTGTGAGTCTAAGATGTATGAGTCAACTGAAGAAAGTTTTTTGTTGCTGTGATTGATATCTAAACTCTTGGTTTAAAATTAGGTGGCGAAATGTCGGAATGTTGGGTTGTAATTTGGATTTCTACAGCTTCCAAATGAAAGATTTGAAAAGAATCCTCCGTGGTCCCGTCTTAACATAAAATGATAAAACTCCTCTAACTTTTACCTGTTGATGGGCGGATAATTAATGACGTTTATTGAAAGTACGCCTTACCTACTGACAAGGTTACGTTTTAATCCTTTATAACGCTTTTCTCTCACTTAGAACCCTACCGGATAATTTCGGTGTCTCAGTTCGGCAATTGCTAAAATCGCCCGATGCATTGTGAAATCAACAGACATACGATAGAATGAGAAATCTGTTTAGAGATCTGCATTCCCTGATGGGTGGTTGGTTGTCTACACTCGTTTGTTAGCTTTGAAAGAGAAATTGTCCGTGATTTAGGCGGGATTGACAATGACAGTGAGCGTTGCTTCGTGGGGCTTTCCTCGTGATTGGCGAGGGCCTATCATTGTAGAAAGTGTCTGAGGTGGAGTGCAGGTGGAGCGCTTCACTCGACTCAGCCCGTCGCTGGAACAGTCACGTCTTTCAATTGGCCTGTCAGGTGGTTGGACTTGGCGGTCGACCTTGATACCGTCTCCAAGGAGAGATTCTGCCGTTACAGAGCCATACATTTATTTAGTTGGTTTGCAGTCACGAATAGAATAATTGTTTCCTCCGAATCGTTTATATGAATCGATCAATCTACCCACCTGCTGGTCAGACTGGGTTTATCAATGAATACAACAGAAATGTTTCAGGGAACTGCTCTTGCTTCTCCAGGTACTAGTAGTTGGGAGTAAAAAATTGTGGAACTTTAGGATTTGGCGAAGCCAAATGTAAAATGAAGGGCTGAAACGTAGATTTTGGGGGAGTGAAAGGAAAAGTGTCTGTAATTCTTTCAGTGTTACCATGCAGTGCTTTTTCCATAGTCATACTTTCTTTTCAGTGCCTTTTTAGTGTTACCATGCAGTGCATTTTTCATAGTAATTCTTTCTTCGTTACCATGTAATGCCTTTTCTATAGTCATTATATCAGTGTTACCATGCAGTGCCTTTTCCATTATCATTCTTTCAGTTTTGCCATGCTGTGCCTTTTCCATAGTCATTCTTTCAGTGTTACAATTTAGTGCCTTTTCCATAGTCATTATTTCAGTGTTACCATGCAGTGCCTTTTCCATTAGTCATTCTTTCAGTTTTGCCATGCAGTGCCTTTTCCATAGTTCATTCTTTCAGTGTTACCATGCAGTGCCTTTTCCATAGTCATTATTTCAGTGTTACCATGCACTGCCTTTTCCATTATCATTCTTTCAGTTTGCCATGCAGTGCCTTTTCCATAGTCGTTCTTTTAGTGTTACAATTCAGTGCCTTTTCCATAGTCACTCTTTCATTGTTACCATGCAATGCCTTTTCTATAGCCATTCTTTCTGTGTTACCATGCAGTGCCCTTTCCTCAGATAAACTAATTACACTTGTGTTGCCAACGGTCGTAAAGGTTACTGATGTTAGCAACACGTAATATATCTGAACGATATCGTTCTTTGGAACTGATAAACTGATAACACTTTGATCAATCCTTGAGAAATATAATTTTGCAGATCAAAAAGATAGGCAAAACCAGACAATCCAATCCTAGGCGCGTCACTGAGGAGACAACCAGGACCAGTCGTCAGAAGACAATTCGATAGCGCAATGTTCAGTCGATGGTAATACTAGGGCTGGTCGGAGGATCGCGCCGTGAACAGTCGCCACTGCGGAACTCGAGTGTTTCTGTGGCCAGAACTTAGGTAAGAACTGAACAAGATATGATCTAAGAGTTCCCTGTTGGCACGACTTCTGGAATATTATTGACCAACCTTCACCTTGGGCCCGGCCAGTCGTGCATGGCAGAGCTTCCGTCCTCGCAGACAACTCTATCGAATGACTTCACTTCAAGCCTGGCACCTCCTCCACTGCAGGATTTTCACTACAGTACCAGTTATTGTGTTTATATTGTATAATTTACACGGTGGATACAAAGTTTGGACACCTTAAATTGACTTTTTAATGACCTCATCTAGAAAACCCAAACTCAGTCAGTACAGGTCTGTGGGGTACAGAACTGCACTTTTAGATTAATATGACAAGAAACTTATTGGTCGCTATCTCAAGCCAGCACATAATGTGACAAATTCAAATTTAATATAACCTGTTATGTAAAATTGGTGATTAGGTGGTGACTTTCAGGGGAAATCTTGTGATACTAACAGAAAAGTGCAGTTAGTACAGTTTAGTGCAACAGAAGTGTACTGAGTTTGGTTTTTCTAAGTGCGGTCGTCAAAAAGGTTAATAGGATAAGCGAACTTTTTATTCATCCTGTAAACTTGATACTTTTGTATATATGCTATATTTTTCAAACATATAAACGCCTTCTTTAAAGATTGTGCAGGAGAATGCTGACTACTAATATCAACACTAAAAGACGTTCACGAAAATATTCAAATAAACTACTTCGCTCTTGGCTACCTTAGTAAACTTCTCGCCATTTCGACATTTCTTTTACCGTACACACATGGAGTAGTAATGTTTGTCACTTTATGGTACACCTGGCCTCCTCATGTATAGACCCAGATGGAAGGAGTCCTTATGGTACACCTGGCCTCCTCATGTATAGAACCCAGATGGAAGGAGTCCTTATGGTACACCTGGCCTCCTCATGTATAGAACCCAGATGGAAGGAGTCCTTATGGTACACCTGGTCTGCTCATGTATAGAACCCCGATGGCAGGAGACCTTATGGTACACCTGGTCTCCTCATGTGTAGAACTCTGATGGCAGGTGACCTTATGGTACACCTGACCTCCTCATCAATAGAACCCCGATGGGAGGAGTCCTTGTGGTACACCTGACCTCCTCATGCATAGAACCCCGATGGCAGGTGACCTTATGGTACACCTGGCCTCCTCATGTATAGAGCCCCGATGGGAGGAGTCCTTATGGTACACCTGGTCTCCTCATGTGTAGAACCCCGATGGCAGAAGACCAGTGAGGCGGCGGGTGATGGCGCGGCGCGGGAACGGGAAGGTCAGCCCGGGTAACGGTGGGGACTGGTTTTTGATTCCGAAGCTACGTGACAGGTTCTGCTGACTGATTCCAAATTGTGCCCCCCCTCCTTCCACAATCGATAGTGGTCTTTACGCTATAGCCTTGGGCAGGTGCCTTCAGCTTATGCAAGAATTTGTTGGGTATTTCAATTCTTGAATCTGCCATTTCGTATAACTTCCCTTGGGCTTTAACAGCGCTACTAAATCTAGCCGGCTTATTGTCGGTAGTAAACACGTGTTCAGGAGGTCAGACCATCAATTTTCGCTCGGCGCTCGTATTTTGCTGGATGGTCGCAGTTGGTCATGTACCATTGGGCTTTGTCGAAACGGAGTGATTTAGAGAACGGTCGCGACTGAAGCATCGAGCATGGATTTCTTTTATCGGCTCGCGAGAGAGCGGGAGCACATACAACGCGGTGACTTATGGCAACAGTTTTGATACATGGACGGCCGGCTGTGACATGTTTATGTGAGAGAGACTTTGGAGCGCAGGCGCGACCCCCACAACACTGCTGTGCTTTGTGTGTCGTTCTAGTACATTCCGCGTGCTTACATTTCCATTTGAATCTGAAATATTTACATCAAATCATTGCTGCAACATTAAGGTATTTGGGGTTCAATTATCAAGATCTTCCTTTTTCACTTATGACAAGAAGCTTGAAAATTTCACTTAGTCCTATAAGAACCTTAGCGCTGCTTCCGGAGTGACAAGATATTCAGGATGAGTAAGGTTAGGCCTTCTATCAAGATCCATGAGGAAGAATTAGTGCACTAAATCTCATAGTCATGTCTCCGCGGAAGAAGGGGAGGCCAGCTCTGAACCAGCCTCTCCAGTCAAAGTAGGCAGGGGGTGGCACACCCTTGTTAAAGCTAGCATGATCCTCTGACTCCTAGGGGACGAACCCCACCAACTCCAACAGTCATCAACCGCAGTAGACTAGACCTATCGAATTGCCCTTGAACCCCAGAATCTCGACATTTGCGGTTAATGATTTGCCGCTCCTGGACATCCATAAGGTTGCCCAGATTTAAGTGATACATCGGTTTTTTTATTCTGCCCAGTGGTAGGTTCAACTGGAAGGTATAAACCAGCCAGAAGTGATCCCTGTTGGGTTAAGATCATTCTTACTTAGGTTGTCTTTATGTCAGCTACTCAGGCTTAGACCGATACGCCCCAGGAGCATCATTGTCTCTTGTTTTCTGTAGTTTTTTGGAAAACTGTTGTCTTACTCGTTATCTTTGTTCCACCCAAATTTACCGGTTACTGAGTGACTTGGAATCTAGCAGTTTGGCGTTCTGCAGTGAAGTACAAGTCAAAGACAACGTTGTTCGTTGAATGTTGAGTTCATCTCTAGGTCACCTTCCGCTTAGTGGTGACGCTGCCGCAGACTTCAGTCGCTGGAACTTGAGTTCAACTCAACATTCACATTGAATCAACCCTTCCCACCATAGGTACATTAAGGTTGTTCAGTGTTTATTCGCGGGGAATTTCCTGATATGTGCAAGGTTTTAAAATATTAGGAGCTAATTTTGATCAATAGTGTATTTGAGATCTGATTTTCATCCGTTATTAAGATTTTGTCTTGAAACCTCAAAAGAAAACACTAAACAGTAAATTCTTTGTTTGAAGTTTATTTTTGACGATGGAAGGATTGTGTAGGAAACAGGATTCTTTCCGGACATTTGCCATTCAGCGTTAAAATTAACATTAAAGTAGGTGGTTGGTCGACGAATGCAGACGTGTTGTGACTTGTATTCTGTAGTTCACTTTTAATAATTAGTGTTGTGTTTAGTTGTTTATTAAAGTGTATGTTTTAAAGTTAGTGAAGCTGACAGACAACATGGTGGTTGTGATTCCTGACATATGCGTGTCACAACTCTCTGGTATGATTTGTTTATTTTAACCTAGTTTGTAATTTTGTTTTAGGTTAGTTATTTACCTGAAGAAGAGATTAGATTTCAGATCTCGAAACTTGGTGCTACTGATTTTTGTTTCACTGAACGATGGAAAATTTCCTGAAAATCCTATTTCCTTCATAAATAGTAATTTTGTTAGATGCTGTTATTAAAACTTTAGCATGACGCAAACCATTATTTTTACTAGGGGCACCTGAAATGTACTAAAAAGTGGTCTATTTTTCTTTAGCTAAAAGAAATTACTGCTTGGACCCTTAATCAACAAAAAGGTTGTGATTATTTCCTGTCTTCAAGAAGTGTGCAGGTTACTATTCTCATTGAAAAAGCTGAAGTTTTAGAAAAAGCTTAAGTTTTGTAGTGGTGCTGAAATGTTTTTAAAGTTTTACTGAAAAAAATCTGTTCACCGAGGTATACGCCGATCTTGTTGGGTTGTGATGCGGATAGAGAATACAACTGAGAGAGCAACTGCAGCGTGTGGGATACCTCTCTTCAGCCAGTCGTCGGGATGTAAACATTTCTCCGTGTTTACAGAGGCCAGCTGCTGCTGCTCGCAGTAAACACTCAACTCTCGCGCGCGTACACGCACGCGTGCGCTATCTGGGATCGGCACTTATCAAGTTTCTGAACAGAACACTCGACGCTCGGATCACGTCATGTTGATGTTGATGTTGTATCAGCCTTGATGTTGCCGAGTTTACTTTTCCTGTAGGAACTGCTACACTGTGTCTATTCCCGTGGTGTCTCGCAGACATGCAAAACATTTCAACAGCCAAAAACAATTCCAAGCTCGTCTTAAACGCCTATTGGTGTCAAAGGCGTTTTACTCTGTAGAGGAATTCATGATGAGTCGCTGAGATAATTAAAACGATTATATGGCTGAAATTGTTGGATCTGAAGTCAGTGCGGCTGTATTTGCTCAATGTAGAAAATGTATTTATGACTGTGTGTAAATTGGATTTACTCTGAGGTTCTAACGTTGGTCATATTTTGACGATTGCGATACAATGATATATTGTCTGATGCAATAAAGATTGTATTATTATTATATTACAGCGTTATACCAGAACTATATAGTAACATTTGGACAAAGACAGTGTCTTTGAAAGAGTTTGATTTTGCAAGGTTATTACTCTGTCAGCCATATTTCGTATTTAAAAATCGTACTTGCAGATGCGAGGCTTATACGTGTAAAGGTTGAATATGGAATGCCTCACGACCTTCTTCTTGTTCTTCAAAAGAACCCTTCTTGCCCCTCTTGCTTTCTTGCTTCTTGGTTTTGCTTGTGACCTTCTTAGATGGTGTATTAACTCGGTATTGATCACTTCTGGCTGGTCTATATCTTCCAGTTGAACCTACCAGTCGGCACAGAAAAAACCGATGTGTAACTTAAATATGGGCCACCTTACGGATTTCCAGGACCGGCACATCACTAATCGCAAATGTCGAGATTCTGGGAGGTGCAAGGGTTGTTCGATAGGTCTAGTCTACTGCGGGAGATGACTGTAGGGATTTATTCCCCAAGTATCAGAAGTTCTTGCTAGCCTCGACAAGGTGTGCCCTCCCCCTGCGTGCTTTGACTGGAGAGGCTGGTTCAGAGCTGACTTCTTCCGGAGACATGACTTTGAGATTAGTGCTCTAATTCTTCGTCATGGATCTCGATAGGAGGCGGCCCTATCCCCTAACCTTACCCATCCTGAATATACTGTCACTCCGGAAGCAGAGCTAAGGTTCTTATAGAACTAAATGCAATTTATAAGCTTGTCCTAAAGGAACAAAAAAATGATGGTGTAAGAACTCTTTTTTTCTTATTTTGACAACCTAACCTTGTTGCTAGAGGAATCTGTAGATTTTACTTGCCTGTACTTGTCGCTTTTCAAGATTATTAGGGGATAGGCTTATCTCGCGCTCTTCCCTTTGAACGACTTTGAGTTAAGGTGTGCTTTAGAATTTAGCGTGGACATAGAAACTACCTTTCTTCAAATATAGTGGCGCTGCCGTGCAGTGGTAGTGCAAGGAGTTAGGGTTCCACGTTGTAAACACATTATACAAAGTGTCCCGTAACTCTCTGGACAAATTTATACCACGTTATTTATTGCTCAGGTCAAGACAATTTCACCATATGAACATGGGTCTGCGAAGCTTAGTTGCCGTTTATTCAGTTTTTGTATTGTTGACTATTCGCTAAGAACCTCAATGTGAGTCATGTCTTGTCACATTAAATCTGCTCTAAATCAGTTATTTATTATTCACTTTAAATAATTTTGGTGTCATTAGACTTGTGATGTGAATGGTCGAGAAAAAATGCAAGTATTTAAGATATTCACAGTTTAAAAGTTTGTATGGCGCCATTTTGAAAATACTAATGATAATTTCATGATATTTTTTCGGTAATTGACCCTGTTATCGTAAACATTTGAGTCATATTTGGTATAATTGGACTTATTAGTTTTTAAGATATTAATAAAAAAAAAAAAAAAAAAACATACAGACACATAGGAAACTAAGCATCGGAGACCCATGTTCATATCTTGAAATATGTTTTTCTTGAACTGAGCAATATCGTGGTATACCTTTGTCCAGAGAGTTACGGGACCCCCTGTATAGATCTGAGTACGTTATAGGTGAATCTTAATACGCCGATTTTAATCCCGTCATATAAAACTCCTGCTTGTTAAATAAATTGTTTTCCCAAACCCTCTAGAGTGATGCTGACGTTAATGAAATGACCGCTGTCCAAGGGGCACCACGTGGAATTAACTTCGCCTGGTTGTCATTCATTCTCGTTCCTGTCTTTTTCAACACGACCAGAACGCAGGTTTCCGTCTAATGCCAGACTGTACTGTCTCGGGCATGAATCCAATCTACAGACAGAATGAGGGCGATTCAGATCATGAGAAATAGTGGTTATAATAAATTTAGGATTATCTAAAAGTAATATTGCCCAATAGTTAAATGATTTAAATATAACATTTCTGTACTCACAATGCACACTGTATGTCTTATGTAACCTAGTTTGTAATTATGTATTAGGTTTCAGATTGCAGATCTGAAAACGTAGTGTAACTGATTTTTTGTTTCGCTGAACGATGGCAAATGTCCGGAAAATCCTGTTTCCTTCACAATCCTTCCATCGTCAAAAATAAACTTCAACTTACTAGTTTCGCTATGAAATGTATTACCTAACAAGTAAGTATGAGCGGAGAGGGAAAGTGCTACCGCGGCTGGTTACACAGAGCAATGCCTGTGACTTCCTACTTGAACTACGGAGAGAGCAGCTAATAACTGACCGCAGCGCAGAGCACAGCCATTATACGGGAAGTCGTGTTCACAACACGTCGTCACTTACCTTTTATCCTTTCCCGCCTCTGGAAACTACTGACGTTTGGTTTATGGTCAATGTTTTCTGAACTGACTCCCAAAAGTATAAAAGATTGCAACTCACTTTTTACAAAGTTGACACATTAAACAGCATGCGCGTTTTGCGCGGAATATATCTGATCAGAAGGGCTGAGCGGGATCAGGGATTGTCTGATATCCGGGACTGATGTTGTTCAGGGGCTGTATGATATCCGGGACTGGTGTTGATTAGGGGCTGTATGATATCCGGGAATGATGTTGATTAGGGGCTGTATGATATCCGGAACTGATAAGTACCAGGGGTTCTATGATATTCGGGACTGATGAGGACCAGGGGCTGTTTTATATCTGGGACTAATGAGGACCAGGGGATGTTTAATATCCGGGACTTATGAGGACCAGGGGCTGTTTTATATCTGGGACTAATGAGGACCAGGGGATGTTTAATATCCGGGACTGATTAGGACCAAGGCCTGCTTTATATCCGGGACTGATGAGGACCAAGGCCTGTTTGATATCCGGGACTAATGAGGACCAGGAGCTGTTTTATATCCGGGACTGATGAGGACCAGGGGCTGTATGATATCCGGGACTGATGAGGACCAGGGGCTGTTTTATATCTGAGACTAAAGGGGGCCAAGGGCTGTTTGATATCCGGGACTGATGAAGACCAGGGGCTGTGTGATATCCGGGACTGATGAGGACCAGGGGCTGTTTTTATATCCGGGACTAAAGAGGACCAAGAGCTGTTTGATATCCGGGACTGATGAGAACCAGAGGATGTGCTGTGGGCCAGACACTGAGCGGGATCAGGTACCCATACCCTACCTATCATTATTCAATACATGTACAAAGAATCGGGTGAATTAAATTGGAGGTCAATCAGTTTTTTCTTGTGTATATCCTATTTCTCTTCTTTACCTATCATGTTAGCGTTTCCAAAACCTTCACTCGATTTATACCAGAGTGGTTTAAGTGATTTAACTCTTTGTAAAACACCATCAATAACGGTTTGCGGGAAATATTAGTTTACGGAAAGATAATATCGTCAGTGGTTTTACGAAAAAAACTACAATTTTTGAACTCACACTGGTATTATTAAAATAAACTATTTCTTCGTACGTTTCAAACTGACCCAGTTGTAGGTTAACATTAAATGTCAATCTTCTGTTTGGAAAGCAAACAAGATGCTGGAAAACTTTGTTACGGGCCAAATGGCGCACGGCAGCATCTCGTGCTTCCATGCTTTATATTACTGCTCCCGATACTTGTCAGCTTGATGGTACTCATTGATTCATTCACTGCCTTTCCAGCATTTTTTACCCTTCCAGAACTTCCAGCATTTACCACTGTACACGATTATTAAGGTCAGAACCGTTCGCGACACATTTTAAATTTGTTTCGATATTTACTTAAATCTTTTTACCAATTTGCTACTAGGCTTCACTGCAATTCTGTGTCCATTTAAAGTCTCTGGCAAGAACTGTAATATTGTAACAACCGGGTCCGTATATTGTTATGGGACAATAAAATTCACTCAGCTTTCCTCTGGCTTTTCGAGAAACATAATTCCTTAAGTAGGTGACCGCTTGTTCTCTGGCCACTTATCGCCGTGTTTATAGTCTTGCTTTATTATCTTGTCCATATATATAATAATATCCTGCGCACTTTCTCCTGTGTCATTTTGTAAGTGTTGAAAACAGGGGAAACGTGTGTAATTGTTATGGTCTCGTTATGGTGCGTCATATATGGAACATTGGTGAGTTGCTAAGTTTAAAACACCCGATATGTGGTACACTGTGATACCACGATCAGTCTGTCTGTCAAATATGCAAGGTATTCTCTTTAATTATCTGGGAGTGCCGATGGCCGAGCGATCTAAGACGCCGGACTTTGGGTTTGAGTTAGAAACAGCGTAGGTCCTAATCCTATATGTAACCGTAGCACGTGTTATATGTACCATCGACTTTGTATTGTGTCGACACTGTCCTTAATAAGATTCTCGCACAGACCATGAGGACAAACAGAATAAGGTTCAAAGGGGGATCGGCCTGTCCTTGTTCTAAAAAAAAATATAAATAAAACATTGTGGTCATATTAACTAAAGAAAAGCCACGAGGTGACTGCAGCAATGAATTCTATTGATTTCAATTGTTTTTCAGAAGTGGTATTTGCTCTCATGGTGTTGTCTAATTGGTAATGTTAGTATCTTTAAGGACGCTGATTACTTAATTTATTCGTACTTTTTTGTTCGATAACCCCAAATATCGTTGTATTTGTTGGTCAAGTGACATCAAAGTCTTGAAGGTTCGCACCGCAGCGAAACTTTCCGTACACAATATCTTCTTCTAATATTTCGGTCTCGCTATAGATACCGTCTTCAATCAACAGGTTTTGTAGGCAGTGTTACAACGCAGTGTGAATTAAACATGTTAAATATTTAATTGTGTGTATTTGGTAAATATTTTCTTCTGTTACTTCCCTTTTTTTAGAAAATACTTAAGCAGTGAATGGAAAAACTACATAAATACAACTGCGTTTCGGAAAGACCGAAAAGTAAACAAACGCGTAAAAGTTGTTACTTTAATGTAAAGAAAACAAAGTAAATGTGTTTTTCTATGTTTTCTTTCCAGGAAACTGCACTGACCAACACCGAACTGCGATTCCTCGTACAACTGGTTGAAACCCAGAACGAGACGAGCGAGTTACCGGAAGCCATTAGTACAGTCTGGTTGTTCACCGGCAACCGCCATGTGTACCATCACCTTCGTAGATAGTTACAGTCTGTTGCGGGGGTCTGCCGGTACGGGTGGGTACACACTGTAACTAGCTCGCGTAGTAATTAATGGTACATGTCGAAACTAGTTTTCTGGAAAGAGCGGTCGTGCGTCTTACATTTGAACGTTGTAAAGTGCAGGGAAAAGGTTAAAGATGAACGACGGAAATGGAGTAATGTTTGACAGCTTTTCCTTTCTTCCGGTTTTATATTAATAAGCTACTTACTCAAAACTGTTAGTGTCGAGGGGGGGGGTTCTTACTCATGCCGCGTTGAAACATTGTAAATACAACAAAATTCACGTGAAGTGTTGTAGTCTCGCTGTTAAAGAAATATTTCCAGTCACTAAATTCAAACAGAAACTTTCAGTAAACACATCCGTTTATACAGTTGAATTGAAGAGTGGAGCCGTATCGTGATTAGTTGACGACTAAATACGATAAGGCTGTTATCGCAAGCTGCCAGCTTTTCGATAATTTCACAACAAAGGTAGCGTCAACAATGATCCGTTGAATGTATGGTCCTCGTAAGTATGAGCCAATAGCGTTACGACTCCACCTTATCACCTTAGTTTAGTACCACACTATGGGTCGTATTCATAAAAACGCAGGACATCCTTCAAAGCTAGAAGTATAAGGTTATGATTTTATTTCGGTTTTTTTCTGTATTCATAATGATTACCTTATACTCTGAGAGGATATACTCCTATCGCGAGTAAAAGGTTAGGCCATCTGAGACCGTGTTGTAAGATAGGGAACCGGCGTTTCAGTTGGTCAAAACATCGTCCAATTATTACTCTTTTTTTTTTTTTTTCTTTTTTTTTCTCAGAAATTTGTCTTAATTTACCTCTGCAGCAGCAGTATGATTGAGAATTGTTCCATCTCCTGAAGACGTGCACGGACCAGGTCAAGTAATTTCGGCACTAGTGAACATATCTCTCGCATCACACGTGGCTTGAACATTCAGAAGGTTTACCTTTTCGATTAATAAATTCATCTCCGTGGAGTTTTGGTTTTAGTCTCCCTATATGGGTACAATCAACCACCACAATAGCTGTCGGAAAAACTGCTTTGCCTCTGTCATTCCAACGTTAGTAGTTGGAAACTGCATCCATTCATTTCATTGTGCAATTATATTGTCAACTACTGCAGTCGAGGTGCCGTAGCATGGCTTACACCAAGTTCTTTACCGATAACTTTTTTACAGCCAGGTTCACCACCCGAGTTTCTTCACGTGTACCCAAAAACCTGCCCGCAAGCCATTTTAAAACGGTATAAAATTTTGAAATCTCGAACAAGTGTACTTAAACGAGGATTGTAATGTTTCACTTCCCGCACATTCTCAACATCTGTGATCGGTGTGGAAATCGCGGAAACGGCCGTTCAATATAGAGGTGAGTCTGCCACTGACCAACCTCAGTTTTACCCATTTACTTTTTCAACAGCAAAAGGATACACTTCTACTCTACAAGTATAAAGGTTCTACTTGAAATTAATAGACACAAAAACAGAAGGATACCCCTGAGATTATGCAAGTAGAGTATAAGCATATGCTTTTCCAGCAAATGAATACGACTCGATATAGAACGGGCGAACACTCGCGGCCATAGTGCAGGGGCAGTCGTGTGCATTGACCACTACTGGCGGTGCAGGATATTAATGTGGACAACAGGTGATTATAACAGTGTTTCCGGTGTGAGGCAGCGGGGCGATAACGATGACCTTGTACGCCCTGATTACACCCCCCCCCCCCCGGCTGTGTGTATCAGACGCTTCCCTTGTGTGCCACCAGTACTGCTAATTAGGGCGATTCTGACAATTTGCTCTTCCTCTAATTGAGTGTGTATTTCTCTCGAGTCACGATCATGTCTTAAGTAGCTTGTGTCCTTAAATTCCATGATGTTTTATCGGTTGTGGTCAGTTAGTACGTAGTGTTGGAGTTTCCACTAAAAGGCCTGATCATCACTCTATTATTGCATATCCACTCAATGCCGCCTCTGCATATGCTTAAGATGTGTATTAATATCGTTTGTATATAATAAAGCGTTTATATTTTTTTTATCCTTAGGAAACTTCTTTTTTAAATCAGACTGAGATCTCGTATGAAACAATGAATGGAATGATATGCTTTTTTAGCTTTAACTGCTGTTCATACGTCTGCAAAAATTATAAATATAGGTGACAAAATAAAAAATAATTAACTAAAAATGTGATATAATCCATCTATAAGGTATTGCAGAGTTTGCAAGTTTAAAGTAACGCAATTGTATATATTATCTAAATGTCTAAATTATTTACATTATTTAGTTGTGGTTTCATCAAATAAATGTTTACTCTATTTAGTTCTTTATATCTTAGTTCTTTATATAGTGTATTTAATATCTTTTGTGGTACTTTGGGATTATACCGACCACACCCAGACATGAATCGTTATTTCACATTTCGTTTCTACTGATTACTAGATTAGCGTAGAACAATATTTCGTCAATATAAAACAGGAATTGTCTTATCGCAAACCCCTCCCCATCCTCAGACAGAGGTCAAAGTCGAGCGTCTAGTAGATAACGTGATTGCAGAGTCTCGCCGCCCGTTCAGCTGGTGCATCGCTTTGTTGTACTTCCGTGTTTTACCTCTACATTTCTCCAAACACAAAAATTCAACAAAAACAAACATTTACCAAACTAAACTCTTTATTTAAAAAACACTCAAAAACTTGTTTTTATTCTTGATCACATTCCGCCACCCAAAATGCGAGTGCCTCCGGCCATCAGCGCGGGCTTCGGCAGCACCTTCGGTGCTGCCGAAGCCCGCGCTGATGTCGACGAAAGAAAAACATCCCTCGAGATAGTACCTATCAGTAAAATATCAAATTCTAGAGGGGCTAATCAGAAATATAAATTGAATTGTAATGGAAAGGTAATTATGTACCGTGCAAATCACGTGATGCCGCGCGGCCTGCCGTAATCAGGATTCTCGAGAAAGATAAGATAACAGCGACATCAATACCGATCACAATACCTGGAAATGCTTGTAAGTTTGTAATTTTGTAATTGAAGAGTTGTTTTTTTCGTTCTATCATGTTTGTTTCTATAAATTTCTATTTTTGTGTTCTTCATACTGGTGTGGTCGGTATAATCCCAAAGTACCTCTTTTGTATATAATAAAGCGTTTATATTTTAAAAATCCTTGCATATTATGATTTGAAATCAGACTGAGATATCGTGTGAACCAATGAATGGAATGATATGCTTTTTAGCGTCAACTTTGTTAGTACTTAAACTGCTGCTTATACGTCTGCAAAAATACAGATAGAGGTGAAAAAACTCTAAAAATGTAATGTAATCCTTCTATAAGATATTGTAGAGGTTGCATGTATAAAGTAACGCAATTTTATATATTGTATATAATCTAAATGTCTAAATAATTTACGTTTGTAGAGCAATGGTGGGAAGGGTCGATTCAATGAGAATGTTAAGCTCAGCTCCAGTTCATCTTGATAACATTTGTTTGTAGATAATGAGTCTCTGATTCACTCAAACGACGTTTTGAACTTCGTCGCCGACTGTTTTGGATGTTGATTCCAGATTCCAGGAGTCAAATATGTCACACTGTTAGACTTCAGACGCTGCACTAGTGGAATGTGAACTGTAACTGAACTTGACATTCTTAATTTATGTTATATAGTTGAGGTTTTATCAAATGTACGTGTACTCTATTTAGTTCTTTGTTTAGAATCGCACAACAAACTGATATGTTGTATTATATTGTTATATAGGTACATCTAGCTAGCCGACGGGGTATTAGCAAGTACGGTGTATGACATCTAACTAGCTGACGGGGTATTAGCAAGTACGGTGTATGACATATAGCTAGCCGACGGGGTATTAACAAGTACGGTGTATGTCATCTAGCTAGCCGACGGGGTATTAGCAAGTACGGTGTATGACATCTAGCTAGCCGACGGGGTATTAGCAAGTACGGTGTATGACATCTAGCTAGCCGACGGGGTATTAGCAAGTACGGTGTATGACATCTAGCTAGCCGACGGGGTATTAGCAAGTACGGTGTATGACATCTAGCTAGCCGACGGGGTATTAGCAAGTACGGTGTATGTCATCTAGCTAGCCGACGGGGTATTAGCAAGTACGGTGTATGACATCTAGCTAGCCGACGGGGTATTAGCAAGTACGGTGTATGTCATCTAGCTAGCCGACGGGGTATTAGCAAGTACGGTGTATGACATCTAGCTAGCCGACGGGGTATTAGAAAGTACAGTGTATGACATCTAGCTAGCCGACGGGGGTATTAGCAATTAGCAAGTACGGTGTATGTCATCTAACTAGCTGACGGGGTATTAGCAAGTACAGTGTATGTCATCTAGCTAGCCGACGGGGTATTAGCAATTAGCAAGTACGGTGTATGTCATCTAGCTAGCCGACGGGGTATTAGCAAGTACGGTGTATGACATCTAGCTAGCCGACGGGGTATTAGCAAGTACGGTGTATGACATCTAGCTAGCCGACGGGTTATTAGCAAGTACGGTGTATGACATCTAGCTAGCCGACGGGGTATTAGCAATTACGGTGTATGACATCTAGCTAGCCGACGGGGTATTAGCAAGTACAGTGTATGTCATCTAGCTAGCCGACGGGGTATTAGCAATTAGCAAGTACGGTGTATGTCATCTAGCTAGCCGACGGGGTATTAGCAAGTACGGTGTATGACATCTAGTTAGCCGACGGGGTATTAGCAATTACGGTGTATGACATCTAGCTAGCCGACGGGGTATTAGCAATTACGGTGTATGACATCTAGCTAGCCGACGGGGTATTAGCAATTACGGTGTATGACATCTAGCTAGCCGACGGGGTATTACCAATACGATGACTTTTTTTTAGTAGCTAATGTAGTAATTCAATATGGACACGAAAACGTATCGTTTATTCATATATCAAAGCCGCCTAGGGTCAGAAGGTCACGACGCGTGGGCGTGGGCAGCACCCTTGTCAGGACTCTGATGCAACAGTTCCAGTTGCGATACGTGTATGATTCTACATCCGAGAGTTCGGTTCGACGCAGAAACAAAATCGGTTCCTCCATCACCGTCTGCATCTGGAAGTGACTCGTTGAATAATGTAATGTTTATTCGTCGGTCGAACGTTGACTTCCTATTTTGATTGGTGAAGAAACGCCTTTTCCTTTGACCGCGCGCCAGTCCGTTTCATAATCTCTATTGGCCTCGTTCTCCTGGGTCCTCTGTTCCTTTGCTTTCCTCTCCCGACCGTGGAACTGGTGAAAATGGAACCGAATTAGCGATGTGAGAATCGAATACACAATCGAATAGTATTCGAATACCTTAAAATGAATTCGAATACTTTTGAAATGAATAAAATGTTGCTAGAGACAAAATGTACAGTTGTACAAATATTCAATTGTTAAATGCATTTGTAAACAATTATAACAATAATATATGTATATGTCTGGATTATGAAAAGAATAATTAAGGGGAGATTCATAATTTGGAATAAGTAATTAAATATTTTTAAACTTGAAAAAATGTATAATTGAACAATTGTTCAGTTAATAAATATATTTGTAAACAATAAAGAGAAAAATGAATACTCATTTCATGTTGTTGTGTAAAAACAAAATATGATTGAGGTTTATGGCTTCAATCTATTTCTTAACGATCATTGGTGACAAAACCTGCACTAGAAAAGAATTACCTTTACCTGCAACTTTCAGACGGGACTGAAGTTGCAGGTAAAGAAATGATTTTTTTCTGGAGTTCATAAGTAAATCATGGGTATGACATGTTTGCACGAAGCACAAAAAGGCAAAGGATTTTCTCATCTGTTAGGCAGGGCAGATCAAAATAACCAAGAAACAGTAGATTACGGGAAGGGAGTAAGACAAGTCTAGTACTCAATCCCACTATATAATGTGTTATCAGATTTAATAGATTAATAACTCGTTACACATCGTGACAGATATTTTGGACTTACAGCCGTAGTAAACTTTATTTTAGCAAAGCTATTGTAAACCTAAATAACTAGAAAATTCCTGCTCTTGTATAGGTTACAACAAATATATTAATGACTGGGTGCATTTATTAAAGTTGTTGGAAAACAATACTCTTCCTGTGACAGTGGAAATATTGCATTTCTGCTTTGTCATGATTGTGTTCTTTTTATTTACATTATAAAGAAATGCTGCTAATTTAAAACGCAGGTAACTCGTTAAAAGTGTTTACAAAATCAAGAAAGGAGACAATAGGTTTGCTATTTCTGTATCACTAGAGGTAAGTGTCACTTTGTCATCTGAGACCAAGGTTGACAGCACTAGAGGTGGGGGCAACAATTTATTGTCTTGAGGGTGACTTTTCTCTTGTCGTACAGATACAGTTTTACTCCTGCTGTCAACATGCACTGTGTTTCCCTCCTTTCGTACATACACAGTTTTAATCGTGCTGTCGTACATACACAGTTTTACTCCTGCTGTCAACGTGCACTGTGTTTCCCTCCTTTCATGCATACACAGTTTTAATCGTGCTGTCGTACATACACAGTTTTACTCCTGCTGTCAACGTGCACTGTGTTTCCCTCCTTTCATACATACACAGTTTTAATCGTGCTGTCGTACATACACAGTTTTAGTCGTGCTGTCAACATGCACTGTGTTTCCCTCCTTTCACACATACACAGTTTTAATCGTGCTGTCGCACATACAGTTTTAATCGTGCTGTCGTACATACACAGTTTTAATCGTGCTGTCGTACATACACAGTTTTAATCGTGCTGTCGTACATACACAGTTTTCATCGTACTGTCGTACATAAACAGTTTTAATCGTGCTGTCGTACATACACAGTTTTGATCGTGCTGTCGTACATACACAGTTTTAATCGTGCTGTCGTACATAAACAGTTTTAATCGTGCTGTCGTACATACACAGTTTTAATCGTGCTGTCGTACATACACAGTTTTAATCGTGCTGTCGTACATACACAGTTTTAATCGTGCTGTCGTACATACACAGTTTTAATCGTGCTGTCGTACATACACAGTTTTAATCGTGCTGTCGTACATACACAGTTTTAATCGTGCTGTCGTACATACACAGTTTTAATCGTGCTGTCGTACATACACAGTTTTAATCGTGCTGTCGTACATACACAGTTTTAATCGTGCTGTCGTACATACACAGTTTTAATCGTGCTGTCGTACATACACAGTTTTAATCGTGCTGTCGTACATACACAGTTTTAATCGTGCTGTCGTACATAAACAGTTTTAATCGTGCTGTCGTACATACACAGTTTTAATCGTCCTGTCGTACATACACAGTTTTAATCCTCCTGTAATACATACACAGTTTTAATCCTCCTGTCGTACATACACAGTTTTACTCTTCCAGTCGAACATTCACAGTTTTTACTCCTTTTTTACGTACAGGTACAACTTTAATCCTCCTGTAATACATACACAGATGTTATTCCTCCTGTCGTTCAGACAAGGGTTTTACTCATTTCGTACAGGGACGTTTTTATCCTTCCATGCATACAGACATAATGTTAATCCTTCTTTCATACAAATACAGGTTTAATCGTGCTGTTGTACAGCTACAGTTCTGCTCCTCCAGTCGAAAATGCACAGTTTTACTCCTTTTGACTTACAGTGACAGTTTTAATTCTCCTTCCATACACTCACAGAAGTTATTACTCCTGTCTACAAACAAGGTTTTAACTCTTCATGTCATACAGACACAATATTAATCGTTCTGTCGTACAAATACTACAGTTTTGATCGTGCTGTCGTACAGACACAGTTTTTACTCCTCCTATCGTACAGACAAGTTACTCTTTCTGTTGAATATACACAATTATACCTCCGACTTCAACCTTATAAATAAGGCACACTTTTCGCCGTACCTGAATCCTATCGCCTAAAACCTAAATCACAATCGATGGTAATTACTGCCATAATCCCATTAGGTCCTACTTAAAAGTAGGTGAGTTAAAATAGGCGTTTTATTTTCTTCTTCTGTAGTGGATGATATGGACTTGTGCTGTACGTCGGCTGTCACCCGGGGAGCCCGTGTCAGCCCAGGCTGGCTGGAGGCCGCTGTCGTGTACATGTGGAAGCGCGGACACGGGCACAGGACACAATACATTACGTGATGTAATAACGCTATTGTATCCGTGTTGCATCAACAACAACCCACAATGGCCACCTGTCTCATAATAACCCAAAAAACTGTGCTTCGACCGACACCACTTCCACGAGCCGGTGTCGGTGCTATCGTGGCCTCTTCACTTTTTATCCGATCGGAGGTGAAGATCGAATCGGGAGTGAGGATTGGAGACGCCTTCGCTGTAGCAGCACCGATCTGTTGAAGACATGAAGTGAAGGTCGGAACAGTTCGACCTAACCATTTCTGGTAGAAAAAGGCAGCCGACATCTTGTATAACTAAAACATGTTCAATGTAAGGCTCTGGATCTTAAATTATTTATATTGGACCAACACCAACGAAAACGAAGACCAAATAATTGAAATTAAATTAATTATTTACTGCAAAAGCGCTTTAGTAATTTACGATACTATATAGGTAAACCGCGAACAAAAAGACACTGGGCGCTTTTAGTTCACGCAGGGTGGGGTAATATACCCCACTGGAGGGGGGTTCCTCCTGCGCGTGGCTGCTCAGATATTTGCTTCTGCGCAGGTTTCTTTGCGAGCAGTTTACCTATAGTTTTCTCAGTTTATTTCAACACCTGCGTCTCGTTTTTTCGCTTAAGACCTTCGTAGACGCATTTGTGTTGTGCTTTTTACCAGTTTGCCTATTACTTTTCGCCGTTTTTGGATGATAAAGCTTTGATAGAGCTCTCAAATGGAGGTCAGCTTAAAATGTATGAAGAAATTGAATTTGGGATGAGTAAGTCAGTTGAAGGATAAGGCAACCTGGAAGGGCCACTTAATAAAATACAACCTCGCAAGGTGGCCGCAAACCTCGTTTCAAACTTTGCAGAAGACCCCGCATGTCCCCGTTGAAACACTTCGTTAAGTTTTATCGCAGTTACCAGTCCCTTTTATGCACTATGTACAAAGCCATTACCCAAGTTTCTGGGACAGAATTGTTCCGTGTTCAACCTGGTGATAGTAGAATTGAATACTTAAAATAATCGAATACAATGTATTCAAAACACCCTTGTGTTCGAATACTTTATCTGCTTCGAGTATTTCTAACAGACAAGTCTAGACTTGTCTCACTTCCCTCCCGCAATCTATTATCCTTTGCTTATTTGGAATTATCCATGACAAAAACGTGGGACAATCCTTTTTCTTCCTACAAACATGACATACCCATGATTTATGAACTTAAGAAAAATATATTTGTTCACTCGCTACTTCAGTCCCGTCTGAAAGAACCTTTTCTTCAGCAGGTCTTATCACTAATGGTCGTAGAAATTGGTAGATGCCAAAAACCTGAATCATACTGTATTTTGTTTTACACAACAACTTGAAATAAACATGAATTTTTTCCTTTATTATCTACATATTATTCTGATGTATATTATGTATATATTCAGTAGTATTAATTACAGTTATACGTGTTGTTAATTTTTAAAATGTGTAATTATACATACTAGTATTTGGATATATGTTTGTGTGTGTGTATATATATATATATATATATATATATATATATATATATATATATATTCATCTAAAACCCTCCAATTAGTAATTTATTGTAAATGGATAGGAATACAGATTTTGAATATTTTATTTCAATACTATTATATTCCGAATGAACGAATACTGGAGGTTTGGATTCAATTCTACCAGTATATATTCATATAAAACCCTTCAATCAATAATTGTAAATGGATACGCATACATAATTTGAATATTTTATTTCAATAATATTATTCCGAATAAATGAATTCAATATTATACCAGGAAATTGTATTAATTTCAAAAGTATTCCAATTCATTTCGAGGGTGATTGGGTATTCGAATATGTGAATATCCGGGCTGTATTCGAATACTATTCGATTCTCCCATCACTAGGCTAGTACAAACATTTGGTCTAGCATTGATTTTCTTAGATACGGCAACTGACCAGCAACTACGATAGAGAAGATGGTGAACGTCTTATTAAAATGACATGCTTGGCTTTTTAACTATTGTCACACATTTTAAGGGATTTTTGAAGTCCTGTAGGGATCACCATACGGCGAGGGTGGAACAACCATGTCGAAAGCAGGCAGACACAAGACTGGATCGACTGACGGCGCGGCGGCGAATCGCCGGCCAGGAGGCTGTAATAGCTGATAATTATTATCTATCCTGAGTGACGCAATTACAAAAATTGTCCGGAGAAACTGCGCTAAACCCTTCCCGATTGCGTAACGCGGCCACGGAGCGAGCGCTTTGAGGAGGCCTTGATTTGGGGTGATAATGACGCCGCGTGTGCAGTTATCGGGTACGTGACAGTGAATGTTTCACCAACATGGTGGAAATTAGATCTTCCCCAACTCGTTCAGTTTGTAGTTTAGGGTAGCACCTCTGAATACAAACGCTATAGGTAGGTAATTATCAAATGCTGTCTCTCGCCCGCTCTTTTACAGAATTTTGATTTTTTTTTTTAATTTTAGCGACAAGTGTTACGCGTAATGCACTACAGTTTTCTGCGTGTGGTTGTTCGCTCGGCGACTCTCGCAGTGAGTGGCCGTCAAGGAAGTGGACCTGTGTGAGTGTGAGTATGAGTATGAGTCAGGTATGAGGTAGACTGGCGATCACGTCACGGCATCTTGCAGTCACTGACGGCACGGAACAGCGTCATCATCTCGCAGTTATATCCGGGTGTGAGTGCCTGAGATCGTAGGGTTCATGGCTGCAAGACGGCGAGTAGTAACGGCGCGGCTGGGTCCGGGTAGTTTCACACCCGTAGTACACACATACAAGTGCAGAGGATTAGGAGTGGCCTCTACTCGGTCTCCTTGTCCTAAATATTAGTTCAGCACAGGCCCAAAACCCCTTCCATACAATTTGGGTGGAAATTAATCATTTATATCATGATATAAAACTATACTCTATTTAAGTTACAAATATTTAAGTTTTTCAATCTGACTTTAATGAAATATATTACATATTTTCTCTCGATTGAATAACATTCTTTTTGTTGTTTATAAAGACTAACACTACAAATAAGTTATTTTAATTACATATATTTTGCTAGATGACATCTTGTCTACTGCAAGAATATGGATTTCATCTGGTGTCTCCAAACTGGCGATATCGTTCTCACCTTCGGAGGTTTAGAAGTAGGTGATGGCACGAGGTAATAAGGACTGAACCCAACTACTTATTTCATCCTGTCTGTCCTAAGAAATAAAACTGTCCATTCAATAAATTCGTGTAATTTGATAAGGCACTTGTATTTCCCTGGGATACACTTCGCTCCCCTGAACTAGTTCCGCGGACGCCCCTTCGGCTTTGACACTCCAGCGAGATTTTAATGTCCCTTAACTGTTCATGTAGAACCAAAGTAATTGTCCATGTGTCACGCGGATTAACAACCTCGCACCACCCACGACTACGCACCAGACAGGACCATGGTGCTCAACCATATGACTAATCTTGCCCTCTTTTCTCCTTCCCCATTTTCTAAAGTTTGTCCCTCATTGGTCGACACTTATCTGGTCGTCACCAATGATTGGTTCTATCGTAATCTTATGTCTTCTTGGAAAGAGCCTGTACTAAGTTTCCTACCGGATGTTTATAAATTCCTAGGTTAGTTTTCGTTCTGACAGGAGACTCCACGGGAAGTCTTTTGTCCGGTCGATATTTATCTATCAGCACTTAAATTATCTAATCTTTTCTTGTAATTCGATTTAATTACAATGAACCAATTCGTCGATCCCGCTTCAAAGTCCCAGTGCACTACCTAACCAAACCCAGACATTTGTTGTTTTTTATATTATCCTAAAGTGATTAGTATTATATGGATAATGATCATCATATCAGGAAACCAACTTGTAATACACTTAAATTATCACAAAGTACTGCTTAATCGTGATTCTAAGATATAACTGAATTTTCAGGGAAGGATAACTGCCGGTGCTGGTTCTAACCATCTGCGGTCTTGAAAGTGGAGGTGACTGCAGTACCTGGCCCTTCAGCCGAAGTCCCTAGTTGCTAATACTGTAGAGCCATGTGTTGCAGTGTTGTCGATATGAGTCTGAGCTAAACTCCAGATATTCTATATTAAAGCAAGGGTGTGTACTATTGCTTCTTTAAGTTACGCTCTAGCTGAGAGCTCAGTTACATGTACAGAAGGTTCCACATGGGCAAGGTCTGTATGTGTAGATTATCTACGTGATCCATCATCTACGAAAGAGAACTCCGTTACGCAGCACCGATCAAGAAACGTTTTGTCTTGAGTCGAGATGGGATGAACAGTCGGGATCTCCGTTCAGCAGATTAAACCGTCATCTCTCCAGCAATGTATGCAAGGCTTGATGATGTGCGGTTTTATGGAACGCTGTGGAATGTAGGGGCAGAGCCCGGTGTGAGTCGGTCAACAGGTTGTCTCTACATGGACAAGGTCTCTATGTGTGGATTAGCTGCACATGATCCGTCATCTGCGAAGAGAACTCCGTTACGAAGCACCAATCAAGAAGCATTTGTCTTGAGTCGAGATGGGATGAACAGTTGGGATCTCTGTTCTGCAGATTAAACAGTCCTCTCTGCAGCAATGTATGCAAGGCTTGATGATGTGCGGTTGTATGGAACGCTGTGGAATGTAGGGGCAGAGCCCGGTGTGAGTCGGTCAACAGGTTGTCTGTGTCTCTGACCGGTTTATCCTCTCCACGCTGCGCGCCTTGCCAATACATCACACGACTCATCGAGGTTTCCCCTCAGCGACATCTTTTTACTGTAAAATCGTGTTGTGTGACGATCTGTGCTGGCCGACACACGCACCACAGAACGCCGCGACGTGACGTCACGCCCCACGCTGCCGTGTCACTGCGGGAGAAACTGTGACACGCGATTGATACGCATCTGTTTTTTTTTTCGGTCGATCGGTAGATACAGGGTACGGTGTTGTTCGGCATTTCGATCTTCTCGATCTATTACAGTCTACGAACTTGTGTGAATGAGTACTTTTTAATAACCTTGTCATATGTGAAATATATCTTGTATGAATAGTTGTTGCTATCGTAGTAATTATCGTTATTGCTTTTTACTTGTATTTTAACGAAGATTTTGTTTATTTTAAGATGGGCGTCACAGATTTTTAAGACACCTTCATTGAGGATAGGAAAATGGAAACGTTTTGGCGCTCCATCAGACGTATCATAATGTTAAATACCGGTACTCTTTTTGGGTGATTTCGTGGTTAGTCTCTAGGAAAAACTGCTAAAGATAAGCTACCTGAATTGTTCACTGTTGTAAGAATTACTAGAAGAAAAGCACATGTAAATGAAATAAACTTCAGGAAATGACATTTTGAAACGAAATATAGCATTATAAAGGCGTGTTTTATGGTATATTGCTTAAGAAATTACACGTCTTACATGTGTCATACTTCAAACAGATACTGTAAACACGTATTTCCATATAGTCGTGTTTTGTGGACCTAAAAAAGTCTATAACTACGAAAAAAATACACCCTGCCGAAAACAGATTTTACCAATTTGTCTTGCAGTTTTTGAAGTATTCTTGCTTTCTCTAATTGTACTGTCATGTTCTTCTAAAACATTCGCTCGGATTGAAAGCCATTAAGTGTTGTGTTTATAGAGATAAAAAAAGATGTGTACTATCAAATTTTGTCCACAAAGTGAATAATATAATATGTATATATGGTCAAAATATTCTAACTGTGGTTGATTTATTACATGACTAAAGGTTAACGATTGTTACTCACATCAAGAAATGAAGCTGTGTAGGTGAAAATAGTTAAAATAATGAGCCATTGATATTATTACAAAGTAAAGGTTGTCAGATTTTCGGATGGAAATTACAAATAACACTTATATACCCTTATAAAGCAGTTAGGTAACGTGATGTGATTCTAGGAAAAGGTTGACACTGACCCCTGGGGCTTATAAGGCTACACGGTAATGGAGTCTCGGAGATTATTGAAACTTTCTTTGCAATGCGGTACCTCCCCTTTTTGGCAAATCATCGGTTACTAAACTACTATAAATTATGGTGTACGTACACGATTCCTGCACAATTTTTCTTTCCTTTTTTTTTTGAAAAAATTATGAAATTTTAGAAATAACGAAATAGGTCGATAGTTAGCTGCGGACTGCGCGGTAGCTACGTTGCTGTGTAATAACGACCGCGCCGTTCCGCAACCCGCGCGTAGGCGTGCTGCACGTTTGCAACTCGTAATTAATTTTCCATGATTTGCTTTTTATACAGTTGCCGTTGCTGCCGCGAAGGCGTTGTTGAATCGCCTTGTTGCTGTGAACCCGCCAACAGCAACATTCGTATTAATCTCATATTATAAAATTAACATTGTCTTCATATGTACTTTGGACGTGTATTATTTATTTAATATTTGTCTCCTTCTGTTGTAGGTAAGCAACGGTGATGAACACTAGCGCTGTTAAACAGTAAGTTGTTCCCTCCAATAGTTTTTCATCATCTGTTATAAGTAATCTGTTATAGTACTCATACTTGGTACTACTTGGGTATGAATTGTATCTAGTAATACTCCACTGTACAGGATGTTCATTTGAAAACTTCAAACTCGTATTAAAACTCAATATATATATATATATTTTATTTTCAACAAGATGGAGCTCCTCCACATTATGCTCTTCCTGTGCAATAATGGCTAGATGCATGCCACCTGGATCGGTAGAAGAGGATAAAAATCGGCAAGGTCTCCAGACTTAACACCCTTAGACTTGTAATCAGTAGTTAAAAACGTATCCCACTGGTGTCCAAGACTTGAAAAACAGGATCACTGCTGAGTGCAGACGGTTAACCAGATAAACTTTTAGAAAGGTTAGGCAAGAATTTGAAAATAGATTTTTTGCTTGAACAACAATGGCTACCAATTTGAACAATTGATTTGAAGTTTACAAAGGATTTACGACAGTATTCAGTGAATAATTTTGATGTTATTACCAGTAGCACAATAGTTTTTAGACTAATAATTGTTGTGTAAGAAATGTTGCTGACACCAAACGGCTTGGCCGATTCCAATTTTTTTACCAAAATACAGCATTTTTATGAGCTTCAATTTGAGGTGTCACAAGGTATTAGTTGCCGTTTCAAAAATTTGGCTTTAAGTACGGTGGGGGGACATGGGGGTAAGCACCCCCATTAAAAATTTTTAATCCCAATTAATACTATACACTCCAGTTTACAGAATGTTGATACTTGGGCTATAAGTCTTCTAATACGAGTTTGAAGTGTTCAAAATATCACTCTGTATAACGTGAAGGCTGTTATTTTGCAATCAATGTATGGCTGATGGATGCCGTATGCTGTCCACGCGCAGCAAGGAGCTAGGCGGTAGACCAGTCTTGCCTTGTAGCCAGCACCAGTTGTCGCAGACCTGGTCTAGTGTATTATGTATGAATCACGGTGCGGCCGGCCGTGCGTATCGGCTTACATAACATTAGCCCGCCATCAAAGACGATGACGGGGCTCGACGAAAATCTCCAGATCTAAATAAATTATCTTTCACTACGGCACGCCTCGGCCCGTTACGCTCACAACTTTGTCTCTTTGTGAGCTCAGAGCTCAGAGGTTGGGGTTTCCCGTTCGAGGGAGTTTCTCTTGGAATAATTATAGAAAGGTGTCTAGAGTTGATGGATGTGTTATCGCTTGCATTTGGTCTAGTGCTTAAGTTCGTTGCCAATCTCACAAGCTATACCATTTTTTATGATGGTTATTTGAATGATTTGTATTTCATCCATTTCATACGGAAGATGAAACATGTCTCTTTAAAATGTCATTTTTAAATCTATAAGGTTTCAAAAGATAATAGTTCAAATTTTAGGAAGTGAGTCTCCGTTGTGATTCTCGGATAACAAAACATTGAAACCCAATCTTCGACGTTAACCACTAACTAGTAGAGCTGCAATAACGGGAACTGCTTTAAAATGTTGTTGTTTATTGCTGCATTTAGAAATACAAAAAAAAAATATTTACAAAAAAAACTTCCAAATAATACGGATAAGAAGATACTTTGAAAATTCACAACTCAGATTAAGATCAAATCTTTATACAATATATGTACAAGTGTACTGTTTTTGAGCCTGAAATGTTCAAATTTTGTGTCTTATTCGGACCACAAGTTTCCGAGTTATGAATTTTTATAGCTGCATTTTGGTTGACAATCATCAAAACCTATGTCTATTTTGTTCTTATCGTCATCATCACTGGAAGTTATTGTTTTAAAATCATTTCCTTTGTATGTACAAACGCCTAGACGAGCTGGGTGTTACTGTAATTCGTGTTATTACAGGTGTACTAGTTAGTTTGTAACTAACGATGAAACTCGGGTATCTGGTATCTGTACTTTTTGATCGGAGAGATAGGAGCATTGTCAATCAAAAGATAAGCGCGTCATTTAGTTCAATGGGGATCACATTTCGTTATATGCCCCCAAAGCTTAAACTTTTTCAATTACCTTTGAACGTTATAAAACGATGTAGTTGAGTAACAGAACTAACATTATGCCCCTACGCTAATTTTTCATTTTCGGATGATTATAATGAATTACAATTTTGGTTACTAGCTAAGAACAAAGGGTACTTACGTATTATATTGACCACATCTCTACATTTCTCCAAACACAAAAATTACAAACAAAAACAAACATTACCAAACAAAAACTAAACTTTATTGAAAAAAAACACACAAACTTGTTTTTATTCTTGATCACACTCCGCCACCCAAAATGCGAGTGCCTCCGGCCGAAGGTGCTGCCGAAGCCCGCGCTGATGTCAACGAAAGAAAAACATCCCTCGAGATAGTTAGTACCTATTAGTAAAATATCAAATTCTAGAGGGGCTGATCAGAAATATAAATTGAATTGTAATGGAAAGGCAATTATGTAACGTGCAAAAAACTTAAATAATCATGTAATGCCGCGCGGCCTGCCGTAATCCGGATTCTCGAGAAAGATAAGATAACAGCGACAACAATACCGATCGCAATACCTGGAAATGCTTGTTGATTGATGGAATGTTAGTTCTGTTACTCAACTACATCGTTTTATACCGTTCTAAGTTCATTGAAAAAAGTTTAAGCGTTGTGGGCATATAACGGAATCTGACCTCAACGGGTGTTGGGGCAAGCTAATTATTTTGAACTAAATGTAATAATAATGGAGGTTTGTCATCATTCCATGGGAAATCGTAAGCATTCACAGTTAGTATTTGGGGGTGTCTTTTAATGAGACTCACATATAAAACCGCTTAAGGATATGGATATAGATAAGGCTATGAAAGATGACTGAATGCAGCAACATGTTTCAAGTCGTAACGGGTTATATACATTGTTATTCCATGATCCCACGATAAACTGTGAATTAATGCTATAAATACTTGTGAGGGGATGAAGTACGGTTTTTTAAATATCTTCTGTCTCCAGGATATCTACTTTAAAGGTGAATTACTCTAAAGTACAAAAAATACCAAACACCGATTAAACCATCGATTTGGATGGCGTGTTACGATGTTCGTCAGTCGAAGTGCTCAGTCAGTGTCAATTCACAAGAATCTACTACAGTGCTGTGTTCAATAGCGGTGAGTCTCGAGCAGTTCAGAGATGTGTTAGCAGCCTATCCCTCAGAGAGAGCCTCCGGCTTAGAAAGCCACCGAGTACATCGCCAACAACTGTCACACTGACATGCAGAACATGCTCTGGATCGTGATGGACATTCGAGTGTTCGTTTACATAAATTATAATTACATCCGAATAATCGAATACTTGGTGAATAATCCGTGATGCATCCATTTGCTTTTGTAGTTTATGGCAATGTGTGTGAAATTATTGAAATGTTAGCTTTTGTTCATAACGGATGGACAATTTTCATTCATAAATAATTATTCAGGGTTAATACCATAAGAAAGTGATTCGAAGCAACATAACTTCAGAAATTGTGGTCAAGGTAGAAGTGCGGCCCTAATACCTCTACACTAGTGTGTTGGTGTAAAACTACCTGTGCTATAGCCGCAGTCACTATTTGCTCCAATACTATACAAAACGTGTTAGGTCAGTAATTGAATTAAGAAGTCTCAAGAGATGTGGTTCAATTGAGTACTATTCACACGACCCTTTTGGTTGGTAGAAATAATAGAGTGAATTTTGTCGAATAGTTCTTGTAATCATTTGTGCACAATGTATATGTGTGGAATAATTGTTAACGAATATTTAACCGAATACATCGTGGAGGTATTAGGTACTGTATTCGATTATAAAACGTACATTCGATTATTGTATTAGAAGTACGGAGCTGATAATTTCAATCATCGAACTATGTTGCCCCCCCCCCTCTCACTGAAATGCTATTCACGTGACTGACCAGTGACGAACACTACCGGAAGTCGATGGAGGGTGAGACCGGAAGTGGATGGTAGGAGGGTGCGAACAAGTTCCGACTCCCCGAGTTTGCACAACTAATGCGTGTCGAGCAAGTACCGCAAGCCTGTTGAGGAAGGTAATCCTGTAATGTAAGAGGAAACGTGCTATGTACATGTCACATGTCTGTACACAGGTCGTTACGTGGTGGAATCTACTTTGGTAAGGGCATAGTACAGTGTAACACAAAGCTGTGATGCTTGGTTTACTTAATCTCGTGGTGTAGCGTCAGTGTCACGTGCACATGTGAGTGCGGGGGAGGTTAACTAAAGTAAACAATTCGTTATGCGGCACTTCATTTCTCAGTATTTTTGGCCATAATTAAATTCTCGACTTTATGATTTGACAAACCTCGTGTGTAAACTGGACTTTATTACTCAGTTCAAGTTACTCGTGTACATTGTGTACATATAGTTAAATTTATATGCCTTTAAAATGTATATAAATTAAACTAAATGCGTATAAATTGTTTTACGTGTGGTCTCAATGTCTTTAGCAGATACATTTAATTCTTGTATGGCAGTGTAGGCGTAAATCTCTTTCTTTTTTATTATCCCTGTACTCTTTGGACTTCCCATACGAAGCCCAAATTTTCTAAATTTGTGCAGTATTGTTTCTCGACTCCAGTCCAAAAGACTTAACAACTAAAGAATTAAAAGGTTTAAAAATTACCACCACAATTAGAAAAAAAAAAAAAAAAAACACATAACCTACAAAATAGCTTGTATAAATCTTTGATTTAAGTTGTATTTAATTTATTCTAACTTCAATTATCATCACACACAAGTCAATGTTTAAACAAAATTTTATTCACTGAAAATGTATGAGCAAAATGTTGAAGGTGGTACAAAAAAATTTGAGTTTTTGAGCCAGCAAATGTTTCCGTAGTTTTTGATTCAACAAGTATCTCACACAAGTTCTCATGTGTGTACCAATGTAAACGTACCTTTTTATCTCAAATTACTTCCTCTGAGTTACAAAATTGCTTCAATGTCACATGGGTCTCACAGGAAAGAAAAACGAGATTTGCTTTGTTGTTCACTTATGATCACTGAGAAACTCTCAATATAAACCTGAACTATATGAAATGTAATGTGCAATTTAGACATGTTTGAAGCAGCAACTGTAGGTAACGTGTACGACTGACTTCTCTCTGTAAGACTCCAGACAACAGCTGACCGCAGCGCAGATTGCAGTTTTTACGACCGGCTGTGGCCGTTCTGTTTGTCGTGGTACCGGAAGTTACCTGCTGCTGCGCTGCAGGTTCTCTGACTAACAAGGATCTCTGGTTGTATCGTTACGATTATCCCTGTTCAGTAAATCTCTCCAAGACTGGACGTAGAGTACCGGCCCGACACAAATGTTAACTGAGCAGACAGTTAGAGTATGATTTTGGATGTTGAGTTTAGCTCTAGTTCGCCTTCCTTTTATTGCAGCGTCTGGTATAAAAGGACGCTGTCGCAGACTTGATTCCTGGAATCTGGAGTCATGTTCGTTTGAAAAAATCCAAAGAAGAAGCTAAAAACGTACCTTTACATAGTTTCAACTTCAGGGACTCCTATAATTAGTGGGGACCCCATTTTCTCAGGTAGTCAGGTACACAATTGTCTCTGATGTCGAAACGATATAAAGGTACGTTTTGAGCTTCAGATCTTGTCTGATCTTCAGAAGAACATGACTCCAGATTCCAGGAATCAATACTGCGACAGCGTCAGATACCAGACGCTGCAATATAAGGAAAGCGAACTAGAGCTAAAGTCGACATTCAAATTGAATCAACCCTTCCTACTATATCTACGTTATGAAATGAAATGAAAATTGTCTTTATTAGAGGCGAAGTTGGACTTAAAGTCCTCTCTACTAAACTAGGGCAGAGGTTTTTATGTGTGGATTAGTGTTTGAATTGTGCAGTGCACATCTGCTCTCCTGGGCGTTTAGAACAATATTACCTGATTGAAGCAATGACTGTTTGTCATGATGCAAAGTCCCCGACAGACAAAAGGAAATTGTGTCAGCCTACTGAAGGGTATGCTTCGATGACGCTCAACCAAACCCCATGGAGTGGAATGCACTATCATTGAACTCGGTGGTTCCTGTATTGAAATGAAACTTTGAGTAAAATGACATGTTGTTAATTAAGTCGTTGGGCAGCCACTTTAGTGATAGCGTTTTTGACGCTAAGCCTACATAATGACCTATTTTAGTCCATCCAAAAATCCAATTTCAGATTATTGTTTTACAACCAGGAGTTCCTTTTAGTTATATAGTTGCCAATTTCCATCATAATGATACAAAGTGTCCTCCCTCTATTATTTCAGTACTTTCAGCGAAATCTTATCATATTCTCTCTGCGAATCTCTCATCCCATTTAACGAACTGTCGAGCTCATACTTTTGCCCTTCCTTTCTTTTCCCTTATTACCTTCTGTGCCAAACCCTGAATAATCATCTTCCTCGTAATGCCCTATCATCTCAGCCGCCCGAGCTCTCCGCCTTCTTCCAGCAGTGGCTCCTTCTACACTCTTCTTTATAAGGACCTTAAGGTCCCATACCTTCTAATGTTTCTTAAGTAAACTTGTCGACGTGATGGTACTTTCCTTAGTCATCTTAAAGTCATAGGATTTTTAAATAGAACAGAAAATATATATGATGCCAAACATGTTATTGATTTATTAAAATTCTGTTCTGGAAATTTGCCTCAAAGTGAATTGAAATACTGTATACCCGTACTTTAGTTATGTACTTAGTTAGGTATACGTTCTGTGGATCACGCTAAAAAGCGTAACAAAGAACAGTTTTTCTTCACTTTTAACCGTAGTTGTTTAAAATTAAATTCTTATATTAGCTTAATATTTGAAATCACCGTTGCAAGAACTATTCTCCAATAGATAGACCAGTGCGATACAATAGTTATTTCCTAGAGAATGTCTTTGCCAAACATGAACTGTGATGTTTTAGCTATATCTAACTTTACTAACAAATCTGCTAGAATGTTGATGTCGATATTATTCATCCTAGAAACGGTGTTCATTTTCAATTAAATGTAAATGCCTAAGTTCGTTATGTTCTGTTTAATATAACACTACCAGATTGCAAATAAAATTCTCCCTTATCACGTCACGTTGAGACACTATGTGCAATGTACGTGACAGCAACGTGCGGTGCACTGCAGTTAGTGCGCCTGGACTAGTGACGCACGTGCGATCGTACACTTAACCTTTGAACCCACACTCAGTGACTCACTTCCTCTCCATGCCCTGATAAGCTTATCGCTTCTCCTCAACACCAGGGACTCAGCTTCGCCCCCCCTCCCTACAACGTGCCGCCGCATCCATAGCGTCCAGTAGTCTTCGACGTGGTATCTTCTCGAGTGGTAGTGTCCTGTGTAGTGTTCAGTGTGTTCTGTTTGTTGTGATGGTGTCTGTTGCACTCAAGGTCAGTTATGTTTAATATGTTTTCTTGAACTGTCATTGCTTTTAATGAGTACGGAGAGAGACACAAGCCGGTACGCTTATCGTGATCTCTCTGCGATGTCATGCACATATAGGCCAATGTCTGCTCCCGCTTACCCACCAGACGTCTCGGTAATAACCTAATAACCGATAACGGTATCTGGGCATGACTGTATATCTTGTAGCAACGTGTACAGTTACTATCAGTCGCCAATGTATGAGAAAGTTTCGATCCACGTCTCATTTATGATGTCTAGGAACGCTTCTCAGTTCCTTATGTCTCTTTTCCGAAACTCTGCAGTCAAACCTTTGATGCTAGGAGCACAATTTCAATTTCTCAATTTGTAAAGCCGTAATCAGTAATAACTCAGATTCTCTTAATGCGTGTTTTAAAATTGTGGTCATGGTTATGAAGCTTGTTGAATTATAAAACAACACATTTTTCAATTTAGGCTATATCAAAGCTAAATTGTCTCCGAAATAGTTTTATCGCTGAAAAAGCAGTGTTCTTTGTTTTATCTAGTTGTACTAGATCACTGCCAATCTAAAGATAGACACGTGAGTCCGGGGTTGGAAGTAATTTTCAATAATTTGAAAGAGTTAAATCTTTACTTCTACAATTATTAATATTAACTAAAACTGTGTGCAAATGTGTCAGTTAAAAGTATTCAGTATCGACTATTGTCCAATTAGTGGTTTTGTCATTTTAGCTTGTAGGCTTTAATGTTGGTAATTGATTTATTTCAATTATATATACAGTAGCCACAGATGCAATATCCTTATAGCTATTTTGACGTTTTATAAAACTAAACAAAACACAATACATTTTAGTACAAAGGGAAAAACTTTAAACAAGAATATTAGGCTAAGCAAAAATTAATAAATTAAAATAACGCTCTGCACAAGTTAAGACATTTGGTATACGCAACTAAACTAAAGAATAATTTTTATATCGAACAAAATTGAATAGTTTGCTTTATAATAAGTCAACAAGCTTTGTCAATTTGGGATTTGAACTCACGAACTATTTTATTAAACACATCTATCTCCTGCTTAAATAACTTTAAAAGTCTTAAGGCTTTAAAAATGGAAAATATTGATGGACGCAAGTTGCTTCTAGGAACAAACAACTGGATCTTATTGACAAAAAGAACTTAACTGTCCATTGAACCATGAATAATTTTGTAAATAAACGTAAGACCAGATTTGTTCCTTCTGGGTGTAATTGTATCAAATGAAAAAATTCTTCTAAGAATAACCACTGCACTTTGCACTTCCAAAAGTTCAGCCCTTTAATCCACGACACTGGTTTATAGCAATTACTTCATGAACTTTAATGAACTTCGACTTTGAGAATTGACGCTCGAGGTTTCCAGCAGAATCGATCCTTATATTTCCCGCATAGGTTCCTTATATCTCCCGCGACGGTTCGCACAAGAAAGGTTGTTGGCGGAGAGCAGAAGCCGCGGACAGGGGTCAATCACCGCAGTCACCGCGTGTCCAATCACTAATGGATTGTTAGCACATTATTCTGCGCACAGAAGGGCTAATTGTGAGCACAAAAACTGCGCACCGATGACGGCCCGGCACAGCGAAGCGCACGGCTCACCGACACGAGGGGAGAGGTAAGATTGACGCCGTAATGTTACCTGTTGCCAATGTTGGCAACAGTGATTGTCGTCGATACAGAATTACAGTAGTGGTGTGATCGCCCCGGTAGAGTTTTAGCGCGGGAATTATTTTATTGTTGTACTTGCAAAGAAATTTGCTATGTCCGCTACAGGGTCAACAAATTGTTTAAGAGCCATATGTAATGGAAACGACCTTGAGATTTTTCCTCGATAACAACGTTAATTCTCATTCACTTTTACACCCTCGTTTGCGATTGTAACGTTACGGTAGATATGTCGTTTATGGATGTAAATAATACGAAACTGAACGCTTTTTAGATGTTTTGTAATGTATAGTATAGTATTTAAACGATGAAATAAAACGAAGTTTGAGATCTTTGCCTGAATAATCCATACAATAAAATAAAAAGGCTTGAATGCGTATAAATTATATAATATATCATATTTCTCTCATAATTCTACTAGTAACCATAAGGCCGTAAAAGTACATGTGGTTTAACATTGTTCTTATGGGCGTACAGTCAAGATGGCTGCCAGAGCAGCCAGCTCTGAATTTTGGTAAAAAAGGATAAACATTCTGATTTTAAACGCAAAATTGTGCTATTCTTTAAGCCTACATGTCTGCGTGAGATTCAGTACTGTCGTGTACCCCCATTTCTTACGAAAAAATACTCAAGGGATGTAACGAAATTATTGTGATTTCTATTTAGTAGGGTCTTTATGATTTTGAGAAGTGAGATTCTATCGGTCCCCGTATCAGGTAGCAACGCCCAAATCAGATCAAGTTGGGTTTGTGCACACGAGTGTTTTCAGGCGTAATATTGCGTGCACCTCCCCCCCCCCATTTCCACCACCACCACCTATTATACAGAACTTTAAGGGGTGGCAAACTTCTTGCCGTTTTATTGAAATTGTAAACATTTTTCTGTGAACATCATTCCTCTTTTTACTTTATATATTCAACTGCATCCCAAAATATGAATATTCAGCTGTTTTTTGTAAAGACCCAAATTAGAGCGTCATAATAACAAAACGTTTACCGCCAGGAAGATATAAGTTGAATGATTTACAATCACCCCTACACTAGACAGTGTACCTAATACTCCTATATTAATCAATAAGAAAATCTTTATTCAGATGTGACCGTGTGAGATTCTGTGCTCTTGAGAAAATTCGATAAGAAGGTCTTAAAGTGCTTCGACTATCCAGATTATGTGCTAAAAGTTTGAAGTTTTAATTTATCGAGCTTCATTTGTACACCGATAATAAAGTAAGTAATGGGTGGCAATAAGTTATGTTTAGCGAGTATTGATAGTAAAAGAAAGAATGACAGGACTTGTGTGTCGGGAGACGGCAGTTCCAATTTCTGTCCATTTAAATCATGCGAGAGCCCAGTCAGAGGGAGAGAAAGTTCTCTCTGTTTATTGTCAGCCTGATGACCTGGATTGCCAGGCGATAGCGCGGGTTCGCGAGTTTATTAGAACAGGGTACCGAGTATCCATGTAGCGCTGGTGGTAGCTCAGGTTTGGTTTGGTAAAGCGAGTACCAGTGGACAACTGTGAGCGGTGTTGGAGTACTACACGCCTACCCAGGAGATACATATCTGTTACTCGTGACGTTCTGGCGGTGACCCAGACAGAGTGGGCGGCGTGACCCGGGAGAGAGTGACCTTGCCCCTGACGTCTGTGGGAGTGGTGACCACACAGCCGGCACTGGTGTTGTCATACTGCTTGTCGGAAATGTCGTGTAAATTCCCGTATGATTGTCATGTACAATAAAGTGAACTAATTTATCATCTCTGATAGCTAGCGAGTAACCGTTCAAAACATGCACCGAAAAGACAAAAATGTTTTCGATTTTTGAAACTGAATTTCGTATAGAGCGTGGCTAATTATGCATACCACTTTAGCCCTACAAGTAGCAAAGACAAATAATAGAACATTTATATTAATGATAGTATACTCTTATGGGGAAACTCCATTATTTATTTGTACCATAGTTTTCCTTCCTGATTTGGTATAATACGGAACATATTTAATTACGTTATTGATTGCATTTGTATTTATTGTAGGCTATTTGATACTTTTAGTGAATAGAGAAAGAAGAAAAAAATACTATGGTTATTATTTTACTGTTTATTACTTATCATTTATTTAAGCAGCACAGCTGAAAGGTGTATTAAGTTATTATTAACATGATGTTGGGGGTTATATTCTACTCTGGTACATGTCCGTTACTACTCCTGTACTGGCAGCAACTGGAATACACGTCCGTTACTACTCCTGTACTGGCAGCAACTGGAATACATGTCCGTTACTACTCCTGTACTGGCAGCAACTGGAATACATGTCCGTTAATACTCCTGTACTGGCAGCAACTGGAATACATGTCCGTTACTACTCCTGTACTGGCAGCAACTGGAATACATGTCCGTTACTACTCCTGTACTGGCAGCAACTGGAATACATGTCCGTTACTACTCCTGTACTGGCAGCAACTGGAATACATGTCCGTTACTACTCCTGTACTGGCAGCAACTGGAATACATGTCCGTTACTACTCCTGTACTGGCAGCAACTGGAATACATGTCCGTTACTACTCCTGTACTGGCAGCAACTGGAATACATGTCCGTTACTACTCCTGTACTGGCAGCAACTGGAATACATGTCCGTTACTACTCCTGTACTGGCAGCAACTGGAATACATGTCCGTTACTACTCCTGTACTGGCAGCAACTGGAATACATGTCCGTTACTACTCCTGTACTGGCAGCAACTGGAATACATGTCCGTTACTACTCCTGTACTGGCAGCAACTGGAATACATGTCCGTTAATACTCCTGTACTGGCAGCAACAGGAATACATGTCCGTTACTACTCCTGCACTGGCAGCAACTGGAATACATGTCCGTTACTACTCCTGTACTGGCAGCAGCTGGAATACACGTCCGTTACTACTCCTGTACTGGCAGCAACTGGAATACATGTCCGTTACTACTCCTGTACTGGCAGCAACTGGAATTCATGTTCGTTACTACTGGCAGCATTGCTCCCGTCGCCTGCGGAGTTCGTGTATACGGCAGCGGCACCGACAAGTCGGACGGTCGGAATCTGATGAGTCTAGTATTCGACGTTATCGCGCTGTGTCAGAAGATTACAGTGTTTATATTGGATGAGTGTGTAAATTGTTTGATGAGCGTGTTTACTCACTCGACAGTGTGACAAACAATTTTGTGGAAAACCGTTAAGATAGTGAGTGGCCTGTCAAGGCCAGCACACTTCATCGCCCTGAATAATTAATTACCTACTTATACAGCGTTCGCTCAATGAGCCCGACCTTAAGGATCAGTCAAGCGCTGGAAACTGCAGCCATTTAGAAAACGCTAAAACGAGTTCCGCTATATTATTTACGTCAATCAAATTATTGAGGAGAACTTAAAATTATTATGGGGAATTATAAGAAAATCATTGGAATACGATCCCTCGATATATATCCATAGTTATAAACAGATTAATGTACAATATTAATATCGATGTTATTCCATGAAAACAGATGTATTCTGTGAAACTTAGCGCTGTAGACTAATCGTTGTCGAAGCAGATCTAGAAAGGCTGACGAATGTTATTGCCGGAATATTTTTTCGACATAATATAAAAATAAAATATTTATTCCAGTGGTATTGAGTGTTGCTTGGACAACATCTCAGTGCTTTTGAGATGTTTTTCTTCCCTGTTATACTTTTTTTATTACAAATAAAACTGTGAGAAAAGACTATGGTTGACGTAAAATAGTCTCCGCCTTAGTCTTAGCGCCAGTTAGGTTAGGTTTTGTCTAAGGATAAAAGCGTGTTTGGCATTAAATACAATGTCGGATTAAAAGAAAAGACTACGAGTTTGATTTCTCAGAAACACACACATCGCTGCCAAACGATCATTTTCACAAGATCTACTGGTTTGATCCATAAAACTTTAAATTAACATCTTAGTCAACACAGATTAACAAGTGTGTCAACGAATTTCGAAAAAGTGAAATTTTATAGCTTAATGTCATGGAAAAATAAAAATGTTAATTATGTTTGAAACCCGTTGTAAAGATTGTGTAGGCCTATATGAAGTTTCACAATATTTTAGTACTTTTCGACTCAGTTACGGCTAATAACAAAATTGAAAGAAGATTGGCCAAGGTAATTTACAGGTTTTCGGAAGTTGTCGTATCGAAAGAATGAAAGTATATAAAAATGAGCAGAATCTCACTCAGTACGCGATTCCCGTAGTGGTAACGGTCCGAAACCCGAAACCACCGAACTCAGAGATGTGCCTCTGCCCGGGTCAAGTAGAGCGTGCCACGCGTGTAGCCCACACCGCTCCACAGTCCGCAGCCTCGCGGTGAAACTGACAACCCAGCCAGAACACTTCCGTTACTCCTGTTAATTAATTAATACCACCACTGTTTAATGTCTGGGCAGAGATGATTAGTGGCGGTATGCGCCAGAGTTCGGGGTGACCCGAGAACTTCTAACCGTTCCTCATTATCTCGCATCGAGACTTCATTGTCATCTAGGGACGACCTGTCTTACTTACAGTTTTGTGTACAGGGTGTTCATTTGAAAACTTCAAACTCGTATTAAAAGACTTATAGCCCAAGTATCAACATTCTGTAAACGGGAGTTTATAGTGCCCCCTCCCCATACTCAAAGTCAAAATTTTGAAATGGCAACTAATTACCTTGTGACACCTCAAACAGAAGCTAAAAAAACTTATGTATTTTGGTAAAACAAAAATTGAAATCAGCCAAGCCGTTTGGTATCAGCATCCAATAATGTAATTTCTTGCACAACAATTATTAGACTACAAACAACTGTACTACTGCTAATAACAACAAAATTACTCACGGAATACTGTTGTTAATCCTTTGTAAACTTCAAATACAGAATTTTAATACTTGGGGCTATAAGTCTTTAAATACGAGTTTGAAGTTTTCCACTGAACACCCACTGTGGTGTGCTATGTGTGTATATGCGCCCTATAGAGTCTGAGGCCATTGGCCTATCTTTAACGTACTAATTAATGAGTGTCGTAGTGAATCTCAACGAAAATTAAGATCGGTAGTTGTAAAGTTTTCATCGTCCGTTCTTAAATGTCCGTGACTTTTTCATTAGCTGATATGTGCTTGCAGAACAGCAGTGGCGTAACTAGGAGTTAAATTTTTTTTTTGGGGGGGGGGAGTAAATTATTAAAGAGCACACCACACTGGGAGGTATGAATACATGTAAATAAATGATTCAGGCTTAATTTAAAGTGCATTTATATTGTTTTATATATTTGTTTGGGGGGTTATAACCACTTCACCCACCTCCCTTGGTTACGCCACTGCAGTGCAGACACAGTGCATTCATCTCATTGCTAATATTGGACTTGAACAGGGGCAAGAAACGTTTTCAAACAAATTCTGCAATGTGCAAGTGTGATAAAATAACATATCGGACTGGTGGTAGCCAATGTCTTGTAATGTGATAAGGGACGGGTGGTGATAACACCAGGGTGAGGACGCCATAGTTACGTAAATTAGGTCGGAACAAACGCACAGAATTGATTCTGCCAGTTGAATGTGAACACGATTTCCGGGAGGGCGTGTGGCGGTACTCCCAGTGCCGTGGATTAGCATCGTCACGCATCGGCGGCGCCGCTCCTCCTCTCCACCTGCCCGCGCGGGCGTCGCCACCAACAGGTTCCAAGCTCCGAGGGCGCGGTAATGTTCAGACACATTGGATCAAGTGAGGCAGCGTTTCACCGTCGCTAGGAACACGCATGCACAATCAGGTATGCCGTGTTTGAGACTCATCTAAATGCATGGACACTAAAACGGGATATAGGGACCCGTATATACAAGCGGGACGTCGAAATGTTTTCTTTGATACTACTATGGCTTACAAAAATACATTGGGCGATTTTAGTTTACGCAGGGTGGGGTAAATATCTCTCCCACCACTGCCCGGCACTCGCCCGCTCACTCTATCACCTGACCAGTGACCTGGCCACTGTCACGAGCGGCTAACCTCACACCAAAACGCAAGCTCCATGGATACGTCTATGGATACATAAGTCCACATAAGTATATAGGCCTAGTCACAAAAATACAATATGCTTATAGAAGAGGTAAGTAGCTGTAGTGTACACAAAACAGCGCGAGCGAAACAAGATCAACACTACTGATAAAACAGATATGGTTGTCCCGATCCCCACCATTGGAGGGGAGGCCCCTCCTTGCTTCTGCGCAGATTTCTTTGAGAGAGTGATTTATCTATACCAGTGTTGTTGAGAGATTTGATCATGATTTTCAAAGATTTAAATAACATTAAGCCGTTGTCTCTAGCAGCCTAGTCCACCTTACAATTGTTCTATTATGCGATTGTAGTCCATTAGGTTTTCTTGAGCCTCCGTTATTTACACATGAAATTCCTAAATTCACCATTGGCAGCACTTCTTTTCCATCATCACCCCATTCGGTACAGTAATCTGATTCGCTTGGGAACAGGGTGGCCAGACACAAATTCCCAAATTCACCATTGGCAGCACTTCTTTTCCATCATCACCTCGTTCGGTACAGTAATCTGATTCGCTTGGGAACAGGGTGGCCAGACACAAATTCCCAAATTCACCATTGGCAGCACTTCTTTTCCATCATCACCTCATTCGGTACAGTAATCTGATTCGCTTGGGAACAGGGTGGCCAGACACAAATTCCCAAATTCACCATTGGCAGCACTTCTTTTCCATCATCACCTCGTTCGGTACAGTAATCTGATTCGCTTGGGAACAGGGTGGCCAGACACAAATTCCCAAATTCACCATTGGCAGCACTTCTTTTCCATCATCACCTCATTCGGTACAGTAATCTGATTCGCTTGGGAACAGGGTGGCCAGACACAAATTCCCAAATTCACCATTGGCAGCACTTCTTTTCCATCATCACCTCGTTCGGTACAGTAATCTGATTCGCTTGGGAACAGGGTGGCCAGACACAAATTCCCAAATTCACCATTGGCAGCACTTCTTTTCCATCATCACCTCATTCGGTACAGTAATCTGATTCGCTTGGGAACATGGTGGCCAGACACAAATTCCTAAATTCACCATTGGCAGCACTTCTTTTCCATCATCACCCCATTCGGTACAGTAATCTGATTCGCTTGGGAACATGGTGGCCAGACACAAATTCCTAAATTCACCATTGGCAGCACTTCTTTTCCATCATCACCTCATTCGGTACAGTAATCTGATTCGCTTGGGAACATGGTGGCCAGACACAAATTCCTAAATTCACCATTGGCAGCACTTCTTTTCCATCATCACCTCATTCGGTACAGTAATCTGATTCGCTTGGGAACAGGGTGGCCAGACACAAATTCCCAAATTCACCATTGGCAGCACTTCTTTTCCATCATCACCTCATTCGGTACAGTAATCTGATTCGCTTGGGAACAGGGTGGCCAGACACAAATTCCTAAAAGACGGACTTTTCGGGTTGAAAAGGAGGACAGTATTGATTATTGTAATAAAATTTGCGAAACAAATTCACAAATAGATTATTTTAAAAAAAGCGCATTATAAATTACTACTATGTTTGAGCATATCATAATGCAAATAAAAATTTGTTTTGACATATAAATCGAAAAATTAAATGCTACTAAAGAATATATTGAGTATTATTTGAGACTATTATTTTGAATGAGCAATAAGATTGAATTACTTTTTGTTAGAATTTTTAGAATTATATTAATAATAAGTTTTGTGAAATAATTATAATTAATTAATTGCATTGATTAAATATATTATTGGTAAGCTATACTAACAGACATATATAATAAATTATCACTATAAAATAATTAACCTGTCACTTATAATACACAAATAGAAAATCAAGGGGCAGTAGCGCCAGTGCAGCTGAGCGGATAGAAACAACGGCGAGTCAGTGACACTATAGACAACACTCAACATACAACTGAATCTAACAGCAGTTCACATGCCATGGCATTACGTGTGCGCTACAAGAACTTGTCATGGTTTACATTAGGAAGAGTTTTTAATGTGATGCTACTATTTTAGAACATTTAAGTGTCCGCCAGAAAGCCGGACGTGTTATACAATTTTCAAAAGCCGGGAGGACAGGTGGACAAACATTAAAGGTCACCCTACTTGGGAATATTTGAAAGTAGCTGACCATCGCTGTGCCCGGTACGGGAGGGGACTCTCTGTCGTTTAGCATAAATACAGGACACTTCGAGCCGCGGTGTTTCTCAGACGCCCCCTCTTCCCGCGAGTGATCAGCGCACTGACCAGGACAGGCGGCGCGGCGCGGCAGCCATATGGTTTGTTTGGTGGAAAGTTGGAAATGCTAATGAAATAGTGACAACGCTCCAGTTACCGGATGGCTAGCAGCCAGATCTCCTAAGTGGGTCCGAGATTGTATATTGTGGAGCTGCTGCTAGTGACCCGGTTTCCTGCCCTGGCCCTTCATGAATCTGTGAGAACAGTGACATTTTTATTTGCTGACTACTCATAGGATCGCGTTTGTGCCTTTGTGTTGTGCTTATTAGTCATATTCAGATAATTAAAAGCAATTTACCTACGTCATTTAAAAATTCATAAAGATATTTCTTTACAGAGTGTTCATAACAAAGGATACAACCCTACCTTTCATACACTTACTGTAAGTGGTTCGCAAGCAATACATTTTAATTTTAAAACACATACAGATATATACATGGTGTCCAGTAACCCTGTGGACATAGGTATACGACGTTTATTGGATCAGGTCAAGACAAACCATATTTCACCATATGGGTCTCCGATGCTTAGTTTCCCATTTTTCAGTATGTGTTTTTTTTGTTTACAAAAAAATTAATATCTTAGAAACTAATGGATTAAGTAATACCAAATTTGCCTGAAATTTTTGTAATAACAAGACGAGTCACTCAAATAATATATCATCAAATTATCTTTAGTATTTTCAAAATGGCGACCATTAAAACTTTTAAACTTGAAATATCTTAAGACTTAAAAACCTGCAATTTTTCTTAAGAATTACAAGAATAACAGTTTTTAGAGGATTTTATCACAAATCTAATCGAATAATAAATAGCTGATCTAGAGCAGATTTACTGTGACAAGACATGGCTCACATTGAGAGCTGCCGTTTATTCAGTGTTTATATTGTTGGCTATTCACTGAGAACCTAAATCGGCTATTTTTATTCGATTTAAATAATGTTGGTAACGACACCCATTGTGATATTATTTGTGATAATTGAGGAAAAATTACTGGTTTATAAGATATTAAAGGTTTAAAAGTTGTAATGCCCGCCATTTTGAAAATGCTAAAGATAATTCAATTATATATTTTTCAAAAAGTGGCCTTATTATCATAAACGTTTAAGCTAAATTTGGTATAGTTTAATTCATTAGTTATTAAGATATTAATTTTTGTATAAAAAAACACATACAGACATACAGATGGAGAACTGAAAATTCTAGGACGAATAATATGGATGTGTTCTGTAATTTTTATGTGTACTATGTTAATTGATAACGTCTGATAGCGTCTGGAAGCGCACTGATTTGGTGCCCTCTGAGCGTGTGATGTGAAACAATGCCGGACAGTGAACAATAGAATGTGGTAGTGGTTCTCCAATGGGATCAAGAGCTCATTATTACAACAGACAGAGCGGAGTTGTACTGCCTTGTAGGGACGTGTAGACCCACTGTGTCTCTGCCGGCCTACATTACACGGCCTGTACTTGCTGAGTGGTCATCCGCCGGCTAGAGCTGATCATGATAGCTTGTGTTTGATAAAACAATAAACAGTGGATCACAATTTATACATTAAAAACTCATATAATATTCCCATCGTTAAGTCACATACGAAGATAGGTCCAACGGGAACTTCCTTACGTCACTTAAGTTTCTGTTGGGTCAGTGTAATCATATTGAGTAAGCTTGTTTTCTCGAATTGTCACGGACTGAATGGTTTGTTCAATAATGCTAATGGCCACTCCCTCAGATTTTGTTTGTTTTTTGTTCTTTTTTTGGTGGGGGGGGGGTGATCCTTTGGTTACTGTAGATATGCCGTCCTACAATGTGTTAGGAAGTCAAATTCAATACCTGGCATGTACACATTCACAATTTAGCTGATTAGGTAAAATCTAGAATATATTAATTTGTTTGCCTTGTCACGATGTTCGAATAAAAAGTGTTGTTACTTTTGTTATGCTTTTACCCATTAAATTTAACATACTAATTGGAAATATTGGTTAAATTAAATAAACTCATGCTGTAATAATACCATGTTAAACTTTTTATTACAGAACTTTAGAGGCCAAGATGAAATTTTTGCTGCTTCAGATACCAGTGGGGCGTAGCCCGGTGGGTTTTCGAAATAAGAATACACCTAAATTAATCTCAGGGACGGTAAGAATGTCCTTGTAAAATTCCAGTACAATTGGTTGAATATTTTGTGCGTGAAAGCAAGACAAACAAATAAAGTCACTTTGCATTTATAATATTATTAGGACGTACATTATTCATTTTGTCAATAGACAGAATAATAGAGTGGAGTAAAAGTCCATGTTAAAAGTGGGCAACAAGATCTGATATCAGCGCACTCTTACGTTGTCGTTCCCTGACTAACTCAACAGAATGTTTATTATGTGAACACTGCTATGATACCTTAGGTAAGAATGTAAATGTATCATGTGGTAAGGTACCTTAATAAAGATTATTTGCGTACTTTACATTTTGGATGATACATCATTTCTCTGTAGACGAGAATTAGTTCTCTGGTGGTGCATGTCCAACTATTGAGTTAGGCTGAGCGTCATTGAAGTCTTACTGACACAAACAATTTATTTTTTGTCTGTCGGAGGAATGTACATTTGTTTACAGTCCCCCGCGACATGTGGTTTAGCGGTTTAGCGTGCTTCTACCTAATTAATTAACAGCAATTAAATATTTCTAAAGTTGTACCACTATTGATAAAATTTAAATTAATACATTATTATTACATACATATTATTATACATTACATAACATACATATACACATACATTACATTACATTGCATACATATACACATACATTAATATTAAATACATTAATACATAAATAAATACAATCCTCGTACATAAAGAACTTGCTAAATAAACAGAATCTTACTTGAGTGTAGTAAAGCTCTGCGGTAATTGTGGAGGCTGCTGATTGGATAAGTGGATAGGATTAATTGGACGACAATTTAGTTTACTGGCTGTTGAGGGAATACCAAAGGTCGCCGACAGACAGGTCACCTTCACAACAATCGGTGGCTTCCTTCCTGTCCATCGCTCATGCCGAGGTCTGCCCATCGTACACAGTAGGCCTACGCTGGCCAGGCCAGGCGTAGTGATGGGAGAATCGAACACTTAAATGAATCGAATACAGTGTATTCAAAAGCAATTGAATACAAATATTCGAATACTTTTCTAACAGACAAGTCTAGACTTGTCTATGAAATTATTTTTTCGTAGTCCAGATATTTACATATTGTATTTATTATTAGCAAATGTATTTATTGATTGAATATTTGTACAATTATACATTTTGACGAGTTTGATTGCTTATTCCACATTATAAATGTTCTCTTAATAATTCTTTTCGGTAGTCCAGATATAAATAAATATATATATATATTATATATATATATAATATATATATATATATATATATATATATATATTATATATATATATATATCAGTAGAGTCCCGTTAATCCGACCTAATTGGGACTGAGCCCTTTTCGGATTATGTGATTGTTCGGATTAGCCAGAATTACAGAAAAAAATACGGTTTTAAACTTGAGAATAGGTCTATTTTTGTTATAGAATTATCAATATTGTTTATTAAAACAAACATGTTTTCTGACTGTTGCATTGTATTTCTTGACAAATAAAACGTGGTTTGCGAATACTAAGCACATTTACCGTATTTAGTGTGAGTTCTATTGTTAAGCAATGTGAGTCATCCAATAAACTCTCTTCATGCGACAGAAGACAATAACTGAACTTATGGGTACGTCCAAGATGCACGCTGATAAAAGCAGGTAGACAGAGTCAGATTTCTCGGCGCACGCGCCGACTGTCTGACTCTGACGGTAGGCTGATGTGGCCATTATGTAAGCAGGTTGTCGGCGCAGAAAGAGCTGCCACCAAAAAGATATCAGGTGTACAATGGAACTTACAAAGTGAAACTGGCTGCAGCTTTATTGCAGCCAAGTTAAAACCTATAAGAAGTGAAATACATCCAATTAATAAATTACGATCTGTTTACAGGGAGTACAAACACCTATTTCCGCAATTACTTGCCGACGAAAACCCATTTTTTTTAATATTTCAGAATAATCCCGGATAACTTTTATTTTATTTTGTCAAAAATTGAAACACAGGCTGACTAAGAACTGGGCGAATTACCACACAACCCCCTATTCAAGCGGAAGAGAGACTAGTTTGTCACATTAAGGTACGTAAACACAATTTTTATAATTTATAGAGAAAGTATAGTGATCGCTCAAATTCGATGTTGGTTTTTTTTGACGGACCTTTACGTTTTGGGGTCCTTCTGAACCCAAAAAAGTGGTTTTACAAAATGTCTTTTTACAACATACGTTGTTTACTAAACATTGAAACTGACTTGAGAAAAAGATCAGTGATTTACTAACAAAACTTTAATAATTCTAGATAATTTGAAGCAACCCCCCTTTATGTGGTCACCAGCAAATGAAACTACCTATATCGACCATGGCCTATAAAACACGTTTTAGAACATTGTGAGAAAGTAAGTATGTGCCAGTTCTTGGTACCGTTTATTATAAATCGTGATCCTCTTTAAAACAACCTTAATATCTTTAAATCTTCCGCCAACAGGCATCAACGATGTTCCTATTGGAATGTTTTTTTAAGGCGCTTATCCCATATCGGAGGATTAAGTTGCACTTTTGATACTAAATTGTCGATATCCATCGTATAAAAAAAATAAAACAAACAACACTCAATACACACACGAAAAATCACTTTCCGACTAGCAGGTCGTCTGAAACCAGAATGAACAAATCATTCCGGTAAAAATCGGAGTCAGACTACCATGGGCGCAGAAAAGTCAGCGCGCAGGTGCAGTGTGGCCACTCCTGCTTAACAACGTGGAATTTTTACGCACGCCGACTCGGCGCTGATCGGCGCCGATCGCCTGACTCAGAAAACCCAGCGTGCATCTTGGACGTACCCTATGTCTTTTAACAATTAAATATTGTACTCAATAATAAATATCAGTACTGTACGTCCCAATTTTTGTTTGATTTCATTTCTTAATACAGTAATTTAACTCATACTTAACCTATAACTATCAATTTGGTACTGTATTTAACTTCATTATTTATGTATTGTACCGTACACAATTTGTCTTAATAAAATACTGTATGTCTATTTAATTAAAGTTTTCTTATTTATGTACGAAACGATGCACCCATTTTCATTTTTTAAGTAATTAGTTCCTATAACTGTTTCATTATCGTTATAAAAATAATTCCTCCTCCTGGACCTGTTCGGATTAACCGACGTTCGATTACACGTGTTCGGATTAGCGGGACTCCACTGTATATATATATATACATATATATATATATATATATATATATTATATATATATATATATATATAGAGAGAGAGAGAGAGAGAGAGAGAGAGAGGGAGTAGAGAGAGAGAGAGAGAGAGAGAGTTGTATTTATTATTTAAAAATGTATTTATTAATTGAATATATTTTGTACAATTACTATACATGTTGTAAAGTTTGAAAAGTTTTAATTATTATTCAAAATTATAAATCTCTCCTTTTTCATAGTCCATCCCAGATATATACATATTATTATTGTATTTATTATTTACCAAGTATGTATTTATTGATTAAATATTTGTACAATTAAATATTTTGTCAAGTTAGAAACATTTTTAATTACTTATTCCAAAATTATGAATCTCCCCTTAATTATTCTTTTCATGGGCCAATGTGTATGTATATAACATCTAAAAACCCTCCAATGAATACATGTATATGAATAAAAATAGAGCTCTTGAATATTTCATTTCAATACTCTTAGTCCTAACAAATCAATACTGTATGTTTGAATTCGATTCCTCCAGAGAAATTGTATCCATTTCAAAGTTATTCGAATTAACTTTTGAGGTATTCGAATATGTGAATAACCGGACTGTATTCGATTCTTCTACTCCTCTCTCTATCTAATCTACTAATGTTGATTCTGTATTCGATTCTCTCTATCGTCGCTAGTCAGGCGACACAATCTAGTATTGTTCAGTTTAACCTCACAAATGATAATAATGCTCGCGTGTTTCTATGGAATCTCAGTGAACCCCCAGTTATACAATTTGTGCTTGTACAATGTAATTCCTGTCAGTCTTGTTAAATACGACCTTTTTATCAGTGACGCTTTAAAGTGTACAACAAGAGTCACTATGATGCAGCCAAGTATCCGACCATGCAACACCATCAGTGTACAAAGACAACCTTGTCGGGACATAGCCGAGGTTTTGGTGTGTTATAAAGTGTAACAACAAGATTCACTATGATGCAGCCAAGTATCCGACCATGCAACACTAACAGTGTAAAAAGACAACCTTGTCGGGACATAGGCCGAGGTTTTGGGTGTGTTAAAGTGTACAACAAGAGGTCACTATGATGCAGCCAAGTATCCGACCATGGCAACACACATCAGTGTACAAAGACAACCTTGTCGGGACATAGCCGAGGTTTTGGTGTGTTAAAGTGTACAACAAGAGTCACTATGATGCAGCCAAGTATCCGACCATGCAACACCATCAGTGTACAAAGACAACCTTGTCGGGACATAGCCGAGGTTTTGGTGTGTTAAAGCAATTAGATCGGCCTTGATGTCCGTGTCGGTGCGGACGGCTGTATGAGCCCGGACCGCGCTCGGTAACAACGGAGGCGCTGTACAACATTTCACTCAACCTGTGTTTGAAACAGTAAAAACAATTTTAAAATAAATAATTCACTTTATGAATAGGAGTGGGTTCCTCCCAACAGTTGCGTCGCAAATGTCCGTGTTTGTTTGTTCGTGTCAAGTTGCAAAATGCAGTTTAATATGAAGTATAAAAAAATCGAGTTGTTTTTTTTTTTTTTTTTTGCGCTGAACAAAGAAGAATAATCTCCGCATCTTCTAAGCTCACCTAGCATAACTACTAAATTTTCGTTTAACCCTCGAACTGACAATCGACATTATAATGTCGCTGTAAATAGTTTTACAACGTGCAATCGACATAATTCAAACAATGATGTAGCCTACTTGTGAGTGAGTACAAGGGAATTTGGTAATTTAATATTGACAAGTACAAGTACCTTGTTACAAAACTTGAGCATTTTCTTTAAAATGCCTTATTTATACTTTTAATTATGAGGGTTATAGGCTAATCTTTGTTAGGTAGAAAAACTAACGACTAAACTTATACTGAGTTACACTAGGCGATTAATTTACCTTGTTACAAAACTTGAGCATTTTCTTTAAAATGCCTTATTTATACTTTTAATTATGAGGGTTATAATCTTTGGTAGGTAGAAAAACTAAAGGCTAAACTTATACCGAGTTACACTAGTCGATTAATTTACGGTCTACTGCTGTGATATATGAAGGTTTTCATCACTAGCAAATGGACGAGGTTACATCTTTACTTTAATGTAGAAATAAATATACTTTTGACTAAATTTAATACTCGTGAAATTTTTAAGTATAAGTTCTGGCAAAACGCTACAGTACAGTTAATGATTCAACTAAGACTAGTCAAATCAACCGATTAGTCGACTACTTTGGGCAGGCGATTAGTCGACTACTAGTCGAATAAACAGGTAGTCGTTTACAACCGACTAGTCGTTTAGCCCAACACTACTTACATGACAGTGTGGACAACGGCCGCGTAAGTCTGACCTGACCGAGTTGAAACAATGATTCTACTCCATCTAGTACCCGAGTTCGCGACAGTGGACAGATCTGGGCCGTACGTACGTGTGTGTGTGTGTGAGCATGTTGCTCTCTATGACTGATTAACTACCGCAGCCAATCGCAGATCGGTTCACATAACCCGAAAACGTCCACGGCAGATTGGACATGTCCCGTAGGACGGCCTCTTAGGAAACTCGGCCAATTGATTCCATAAAGCGGAATTCCACTACGCACGTCAGGACGTTCTACATGTTATGTTCGGAAACAAGTCAATAACTGTGATGAGGATTCCACTATACATGAGTAATCTGGCATTTACAAGTAACAGCAAAGTGCGCTAAAGCTTCTTTGGATACTATTTTGCATATGTAAGTATATTTGTATTTCGATGTTAAAATATAACACTCTGGTTCTGGTAGATTCAACCGTAACAGTTGTACCAATCCAGTAGATTCCACATCAGCCTGTGTTACAATAAGATCCTCTTGCATTTTGAGTTTAGCTCCATTTCACCTTCCTTTGAGACAGTGTCAGACCAGACGCTGCAACGAAAGGAAGGTGATCTGGAACTAAACTCAAAATTCATTTTAATTAACCCTTCCTACCATAGCTACGTTATTTGTAATAAGATTATGTTTATTCCTTTTAAATTCCTTTGTCGCCAAATCTAGGCAGTAGATTGTAGAATGTCGTTACGGTTTTATTTCACTAAGTAGTTCTGTTGTATTTCTGGTCACTATTAAATTCTATCACATTTACTAGCTATAAATAGCCGGCAATTGTGCGTTTAATATGCACGCGAAAATTATGTTCTTGCTATCTACGCCTTTTCGGTGACGCAGTACCAGGAGAGTAGTAGTAACGATTGCGCTGTTGCCAGATTTAGATTAGGTAAAGCGAGCTGAGGTTTGAAAATTGCTTTTTGTTCAGCACCGATTGGCAACACTGTGCGCAGTGTTGCCTAATCTAAGCGTCTAACTACGTTGCTTTCCTGTTGTGGCGTAACATTTGCAATCGTGCTTTACCAGCCAATGTTTAGTTTATTACAAATTCATGCTTTAATGAAATAAATTAAGCTGTTTTTTTTTATTTTTTTTTATTTTAAACCGTTGTTCTTCATGGTTCATTGCTTTCGATATTTTCATTACTTGAGAATCACATAAAATCTATGTTCTTATTGCTCCGAGGCCCAGGTGATAAGTTTGACGGAGTTTGGTTTGATTTCAGGAATTACGGTCATCACATAGGCACAGTGTAGATAGGGATGGAAAGATCCATTTTATTCAAAACTTCTTTCCAAATCTGTAATGAAGGTTTCCGAACTCTGGAACGTTATGTGTGAACCAATATTACTTTAAAATTATCTTACTCCTTGTTTTGTCAAATAATGCTCGAGATATTGTGTTTTGAAGGTACAATTCCAATGTACTTCCAAGTGTCTTCGTTTTCACGCCCTAATTGTTAAATGCTTTAGTGATACTGACACTGCGATGAAGCATACATAACAGTGCTTGATGGATCAGAGCTGTTGATCTGACCTAGAGATAGCACAGGTAGAAATTGTGTCTGTGACCATGACACTTGTTATCAGTATCATTGACCTTGTACTGTATCGACCCTGCCCTTTATTCAGTTTTGGTAACATCCTCGTGCGGTCGTTACGTACACTGCTGAGGAACTGTCCCCCAGGCACGTCAGCGTTGGTTTCAGAAAGGTTTTATGGTAGCTGACCGAAGACTGTTCTGTTCCGATCGTGCAGCCTGGATCGTTCAGCAGAGCAGCGTTGTTACTTCAGTGGTCACCGATATTTACGGCCTTAGTTACCTCGGCAATCATTGTTATTTATTATTGTCACTGACGCAACCGTTTCTCTCATCGGCCGAAGACTCTTCTCATTATGAAACCCAACCGGACCGTACACAGACAGGCTGCACTATGGATCCTGACTATCTCCCACTATTATACATAGTTTGTTACATGTGGTTTGGTGTACCATTTCTGTGTGAAAGCGACAGAAACATCTTAGGTCAAGGATAATTTAAGGCATTAATTAAAATTCCTACATTAACACTAACCTGCAGAAGTTAAATTATTAAATGTACAGCTTCGACCACGACAGTACAGTACTTCATTACACATCACATTGGCGAGACTTGATTCAGCAAGTGGTGAATAAAGTTGGTTGCTACTACTGTACTAGTTTGCTGTCGAGTACTTACAGGAGAAACTGGATGGATATTGTTTCTACTATTGGCTCCTCTCATAGTTGCATTAAGATATATTTGACAGCTTTCTTCTATTGTATTTCGTAATTGACTGGTGCTCGCTGTAATATATGTTTTTAAATGGTAATTGAAGTTTTTGACAAATTTTACATGTTTTTTTACTTATGTGTTCTACAAGATTTCCATCATACCATGAGATCTCCTACTCTGATACAGTAGTCCTTTAAACTCTACATCCGATATACCCACCATACAGGTGCCCTTAAGACCCTATATCCGGTATACCCGCCATGCTATGCTCTTAAGTCCCTTATATCCGAAATAACACCATACAGGTGCTCTTAAGGCCCTATATCAGTTATACCAACCATACAGGAGCTCTTAAGGCCCTATATCAGTTATACCAACCATACAGGTGCTCTTAAGGCCCTATATCAGTTATACCAACCATACAGGAGCTCTTAAGGCCCTACATCAGTTATACCAACCATACAGGTGCTCTTAAGGCCCTATATCAGTTATACCAACCATACAGGAGCTCTTAAGGCCCTACATCAGTTATACCAACCATACAGGTGCTCTTAAGGCCCTATATCAGTTATACCAACCATACAGGTGCTCTTAAGGCCCTATATCAGTTATACCAACCATACAGGTGCTCTTAAGGCCCTATATCAGTTATACCAACCATACAGGTGCTCTTAAGGCCCTATATCAGTAGGTGCTCTTAAGGCCCTATATCAGTTATACCAACCATACAGGAGCTCTTAAGGCCCTACATCCGATATACCCATCTTACAGGTGTCCCAGTTACCAGACCCGTGGCCCTGCCGCTTCTCCGGATGTGATGTGATGCGCTGGACTTCACCGGTAACCTATTGCACAACTACCGAGCGTACCGTGTGAACTCGCCGCTTCTCCGGATGTGATGTGATGCGCTGGACTTCACCGGTAACCTATTGCACAACTACCGAGCGTACCGTGTGAACTCGCCGCTTCTCCGGATGTGATGTGATGCGCTGGACTTCACCGGTAACCTATTGCACAACTACCGAGCGTACCGTGTGAACTCGCCGCTTCTCCGGATGTGATGTGATGCGCTGGACTTCACCGGTAACCTATTGCACAACTACCGAGCGTACCGTGTGAACTCGCCGCTTCTCCGGATGTGATGTGATGCGCTGGACTTCACCGGTAACCTATTGCACAACTACCGAGCGTACCGTGTGAACTCGCCGCTTCTCCGGATGTGATGTGATGCGCTGGACTTCACCGGTAACCTATTGCACAACTACCGAGCGTACCGTGTGAACTCGCCGCTTCTCCGGATGTGATGTGATGCGCTGGACTTCACCGGTAACCTATTGCACAACTACCGAGCGTACCGTGTGAACTCGCCGCTTCTCCGGATGTGATGTGATGCGCTGGACTTCACCGGTAACCTATTGCACAACTACCGAGCGTACCGTGTGAACTCGCCGCTTCTCCGGATGTGATGTGATGCGCTGGACTTCACCGGTAACCTATTGCACAACTACCGAGCGTACCGTGTGAACTCGCCGCTTCTCCGGATGTGATGTGATGCGCTGGACTTCACCGGTAACCTATTGCACAACTACCGAGCGTACCGTGTGAACTCGCCGCTTCTCCGGATGTGATGTGATGCGCTGGACTTCACCGGTAACCTATTGCACAACTACCGAGCGTACCGTGTGAACTCGCCGCTTCTCCGGATGTGATGTGATGCGCTGGACTTCACCGGTAACCTATTGCACAACTACCGAGCGTACCGTGTGAACTCGCCGCTTCTCCGGATGTGATGTGATGCGCTGGACTTCACCGGTAACCTATTGCACAACTACCGAGCGTACCGTGTGAACTCGCCGCTTCTCCGGATGTGATGTGATGCGCTGGACTTCACCGGTAACCTATTGCACAACTACCGAGCGTACCGTGTGAACTCGCCGCTTCTCCGGATGTGATGTGATGCGCTGGACTTCACCGGTAACCTATTGCACAACTACCGAGCGTACCGTGTGAACTCGCCGCTTCTCCGGATGTGATGTGATGCGCTGGACTTCACCGGTAACCTATTGCACAACTACCGAGCGTACCGTGTGAACTCGCCGCTTTTTCTTCCGAGCCATTTTGCCGGGAACTGCGGCTGTAACGAACAGTGACGTAGACGGAATATAAATTAGTGCAATTAATCACATGCTAGTAATTAAGAAATCGAATTCATCTATACCATTTTATTGTATTGCATTACGTTATTTTCCGGATTCACGTAGAAGCAGTCTGAAATTAATTAGTGGAATAAATCACTGAATTTAAGATTTCCCATAAGGTGTTTTTTTAATGGATTACGCTTGTATCTCGCTTGTAGTTGAGTTATTGTGAATATTTAAAACGTTCCTTTTCGATATGCAAAATAAATCACAATCGTAAAAATTAATTTAAATACATTGTTTCGTGTATACTCCTTAATTAATATATTCCGGATGTCCGACAACTCCAACACATTTTGAAATATGTAGTAACAAAATGACTACACCTCTTTTATCGAAATGGGGGGAGGGGTAAAAGGGTAAAAATGATATTCCACATAATGTCTTTACTGCTATAAATGGTTTTAAGTACCCTAAAAACACCATGTTTGAGCATGAGTAAAAGTTTTTAACTAACCCAATCGTGTGATGCCTCATTCAAAAAGTTTGGTTAGTTGAAGAAGAATTGTGAAAAGTAGATCTGTGTAAGGCTGACTCTTCTTGTAGATTTTAATGGAAAAGACATTTTTTATATACTTCCACATTTAATTTATTAAAAAAGCGCTTTCGCCGGTTAAGGCACCATCAGTTTGACATTGTTTACAAACTGTGTGTTTACAATGTCAAACTGATGATGCCTTAACCGGCGAAAGCGCTTTTTTAATAAATTAAATGTGGAAGTATATAAAAAATGTCTTTTCCACTAAAACCTACTTACTTCCACCAAGGATACAAAGCAGAAAATGAAAAATCTTCTTGTAGAGATGACTCCATCCAGCACAGCGTCCAATTATTAATGCTACATTTTAGCTTCGATCCAACGGCACCCAGTTGGGTTTTTTGGTGTCTTTGGTTTTGTTTGGTGACGTCTTTGCATTTAAGGTGTTACTCGACGGACCATTAGAGTGATTTGAGTTGCCCCCCCCTCACTAATTCGGCGTTGCGCGTGGTAATTTTGAAATTTACTAAAAAGATCCTCAGGTGATTGTGATCACCTGTAAATAAGTATTTCAGTATTTGTAACGTTTAAAATACTAGGAGACTTTAAATCAGTATTTTCGTACTTGTAACGCTTAAAATGTTGAGCATTTTTTTTTTTTAATAAACACACAATTTTGTGAATGCTGTTATGTAATTAATAGTATTCTAAGTTACAACGCAATTATGTAAACATTTATGAATATAATTTAATATTATTAAAAACGTTTACACTTTTTAGATGTAGTGAATGAATTGTACGATAAATTGGACCTCTGCTTCTTTGTATAGAGTCAAATAGGCTGTTTCCCTGGGTGTTCTTTGAGGTTTTAAAAATAAAGTTCTATTTTACAAGCAATTTTAATTTTCTTTAATGTATTTTTGTACATTTACATAGTTTTTTTTATTACGAAACAATTAAATAAGCTTTCATTTAAAGTAAAAACATAAAATATCTAATCATAGTTTACTTAACTAAACATTTTTAATTCAATGTACTATATAAATTATTGTTTAGTTTTCTTTAAAACAATATATTTATTAATCAATAACTAATCCAAGAATATAACACTGACACCGGGATTGGTAAGTGATTTACATTGTGAAGTAGCAATATGTTCCAGTTGGAGCTTTACTATCGCGGTATTTATTTTGTATTTGTCAGCCTCAAATACAACTAGTGAAGTAATCAGTACGAGAAAATATCTGTACCTTGTAACTATATGAACTACTAGATACAAAGTATGTATCTGTCATCAGTATTTTTGGTTCTCGGTAACCGTTATAGATAATGGAGAGGTAACCGTTACAAAGTACCGAGTACTGAAATACCGTCTCACCTCTACCTACGGTGCCTTCTGACTAAGTAACAGTTGTAGTTGCACCGTCAGCCACGTGTTAGTTATCCCGCCTCTTAGAACTCGCTGCACAGCTCCAACGCGTTCTCGTGCGGGATATCTGGTCGGTGAATCACCCGAGGTTCATTCCGTTAGGCGAAGTGTTATTGGTACAGTCGCATCGTGTGAGACTTCGCTATTCCATAACTCGAATAGCCAAATGAACGACACGAACGACAATAGCCTTGAATGCAACGACAATCTGGTTTTTGCGAAGGTAAGAGAATTATGAAATGCCAGACTATGCATGTATGTGAATTAGATTGTAATCTTAAAACGCAGGACGTCTGTTAGTGCACTATTCTGTGATAAATGAAGTGTAGAGTGTGTGATGTGCCCAGTGCCGGATTGTTACTATGTAAAGTTGATTTATCCTTAGATATATGGTAATTTATCGTGGATTATTATAATAAAACTATAATCACTCAACACACACACATTGACAGCTAGCCGCCGCAACTGTTACTATAGCATTACCAAAGAGTGATTGCGGCTGAAGGGCCAAGTAGTAGTCGCCTCGCACGCGCTCGCTCCCACACTCACGTGCGCAGAGGATGGGGGTTGGGACAAGCCCGTCAACTGCCGTCTTCCGTCAAATCAGTCTAAGAAATACACAACAACAATTTCAGTGTAATGGTACGTACTTTAGTATTCTACTGGATTGTACTGTTAATGCCTAATCACCCTAATTCTTGACATTGAGAAAGCCAACTCTAATAATTCTCTTGTTCATCGTAGTCCGATTGATTGTACTATCTAATATCACCCTAATTCATGACATCGTATTGGGCGCCTCTGACAGTGTCGGTGTTGGACGGAGACGAGAGGACCAAGCCCAACCCAGTCGCGTGACAGTGCGACTCCGCTGTAAGCCAGTTGTATGACAGAGAGGCATGCAAGGTCAGGTTACCTCCCATACTTTATGTTCACAATTTGTAGAATTACTTCGACATTTACCGCCTTTGTTTCAAATACCAGGCGCACGACGATTGTCTCGCTTTTCCTGCCCATCAAAACTGAGCCCTTTGTCGGGACGGTTATCATTACCAGCTTTAATTCTAATTCGTACGTATTAAAATAAATGTTCGTTAGAATAAGGTGAATTTTGCTATTTTCATGTGTTAATAGCAAGATCGGAGCACACCATTAGAAATAGAATTAAAGTCTGAAAATTAAAAAAAGGAAGAGGTGAAGCGGAAGACCTAAATTGACTACGGCGGAAGATCTAGCTTTAAAGGACGTAGCAGTTGGTGTAAGAGGTGATTGATATGAGTAAAGTATTTCGGTAAAAAGAAACACGGTGTGCAATGCTAACTATATTTAAGGAATTGAGTAGCCGTAGTAAGGTCTCGTTTGATTCGCAATTGATTAAGTTATAGTCGTTATAGATTCAGTAGATATCATGTCCGACAAGTAAGCCGTCATCAGGAGCTCTCATATGGACGCCAATCTGCTCTAAAACACTCCTGAAACATGTGATGTATACAATGGGATGTATTCATGCAGTAACAACCCATTACGTTTCGCTCCCTTATTTTTTGGAGGTGTTGTCCAACTACAGTCTATCGTTGTAAGACTTTGTGGGTCGTTTGGATGTCATCAGACTCTCATATAGGGTCAGAAGAGGTCGTTGGGTGAAGTGTTTATGCCTATATACAATACTATCTCGCTGCATGAAACAGGAGGTTGTTTTGTACTCCTAACTTACTTAGTACGACGTGTACACCGAATGATTATTATTGGAATAGTCAAACCTCCCAGTTTGGGAAGTTTGAGACGTCCTACAGGATTGTAACAGAAAATCCTTTTCTTGAAGGTGCCAAAGCTGAATTGCTATCCTTAAATTATTTCAATAAATCCGCTTTTCAGCAATATATCGAATTGTAAGCACCACCCAGAACCTCATGATCAACAGCGTCGTCTCCGAGAATTTCAAAGCATCCGATCATAATATTCGATATTGTAAGAAATTCCTATTCTTCCAAACCGTTCTGTTCTAGTTGGAAGTTCTGTCCCCCAACAGGAACAGAGTAGTTCGCACAACACGAAGAAAAGTGAGAGTCCCAGAGCAGTAGCCTGCGGAGAGATGTCGCGAGAAAGCTGGTTCCGTTCGTCTTCAACAGGCCATCAGCATCGACACGGCAGCAACACGGGCGCTGGTGTTGGAGGAAATCATTAGACAGAGCGTCTCCGTGGCCCAGATAGGATTTTTAAAGAGCAGAAAACGGCTTCTTGCATTTCGTCACGTCTTTATTCCGCAGGAGAAAATTGACTTGTAGACACTGGTTTGTCAAGCAAATCGTTACCTATGGTCAAGTTCTGTCTGTAATAATAATATTTTATTCGTTAAAGTTAAAATACAATTAAACACATCAAAGTAAGAATAAATTAAAAAAACCAGTTTACATGTTTTGTATAAAGTCGTTATAAATGCCTTTTGTTACAAAATACTCCCTTAACAGACTTTTAAACGTGTAAGCACCAGTATCATTTTTTTATGTTTGGTGGCAGCGTGTTATATATTGCAGTACATATGTACTGTGGCCCTTTTTTAAAAAAAATGCAGTCGAATGTTGCGAGTGACAAGTCGCGCCGGCAGTAAACATACTGGGAGTATTTCTTACAAACATGCAGCACTCATACCCCACCAGACCAGCCAACGTCATTTTTTTAATATCATCTGACAAAACATTGCTCTCATGCACCATTTTTTAATTTTGAAAACTCTGAAAATTTTTGTTACTATACATACATCAAAAAATAATTCCATAACTTAAAATTGACTCCACATACGAGAAGGAATCGGATGCTGCATACCTGAGTAAGGCGGCCGAGAGCATAGCAGACTGGGCGGAGCCTTTTGCCGTAACATCTACAGTACATGAGATTCCCAGCTGAGATGGGCATCCAAATGCAGCCCAAGAAATTTGGTGGCAGAAAAATTTTGCAATGAGTTGTTGTTGTAGGTGAGTGCACTTCCTGGTAATATGCTTGAGTATGTTTTACAATGAAATGTAACAACCGTTAATTTGATCCATTTTATATTTGGAATTGCTTAAAAATGTGCGTATTGAATAGGTCTCTGATTGAACACAATTTGACGCATAGTGGAGTAGGAGACACAGAATTGTTGATGAGTGAAGGGTGGTGGTAGAAGGCAGCGGCACTATGCGGCAGTGGGTGTATAGATCCCCGCAGGCCGTACCTGGTACCTCGGCCCCGACCAAGGACGTCCTGACCTGAGCCTCTCATTGATCTACAGTTCAACCCTTTCATAATAACAATCAGAATCCATCAATTTCCGTTATAGCAATCAAATAAGGTCGCTTAATATAATTGACATTCTGTGTTTGAAGTTTGTTTTTGACGATGGAAGGATTGTGAAGGAAACATGATTTTCCATCGTTCAGAGATACAAAAAATCAGTAATTAAAACTATTGTTTTACCTAGTCTGTAATTATGTGTTAGGTTAGTTATTTACCTGAAGAAGTGATCAGATTGCATATCTCGAAACGTAATGTTACTGATTTTTTTTGTATCACTGAACGATGGAAAATGTCCGGAAAAATACTGTTTCCTTCATAACTGACATATTGGTAAGATCTGACTGAAACTGTTGAAAATGTTTTTTGAGCTATATAGGTGTTTAGGTGCCAGCGCTTTTTAGAGCTGCAGAGCTGAATAGTGCATGTCCTTTCCAACAAGTGTTAATTTATGGATTGGGTAGACCGTGTTATCCTTTTGGCGTGTTTGTTAGTGCTGGCTAAAGGTATATTCTGCAAAAAATGAGGGTTCATTTTTAAATAAAGTGAAAACATCAAGTATGTAGATACTTGGAAGAGCGAGGAGATTCACTTTCTGAAAAAAGCTTACAGTGAGCAGATCATGACATAATGCGAACAATCCCATTTTGGAGACTAAATTTCACTAGATGACCCCCAGAATCCAATCAAATATTAACCCAACATATTGTACACATAAGCATAGTATATTTGAAGTATAGCCATTAACACTCGAAAAGCGAAAGTAATTGAAGACAGCTTTGTGCATAGGGTATCAATATGTTTATACCATTTGAATTTATCCAATAACGAACTCTTGTTAGGGGTCCGGGAAACTGTATGAAAAAGCTTACTATCGTTTAAGGTTACTTTCCCCGAAAGTACACAATTTAATTCTTGAAGATTTCCCCACGTCGTGGATAGCCATCAATAGCCAACAAACTTTAAACCAAAAGTGATTTGTTGATGGAAATTGTAAGATTTTAAATATGTTATAATTTTTCAAAGCGTTATGGACCAGACAACCTAGTAATAGTCATCTATCGAGGCATATACTGAGGCACTAACGGCTGTCGTGATTGGTATGGCTCCGACATCACGTTAAGTTATTGGTGATTTATAAATGTGTGTTTTACCGTTCCACCATTCCCATGCAGGATACTAAAGGGTGTAGAAGTCTTTGGAAATAACAGTCCTCAAATCACAGTTTTGACAACTTCCTCGTCACGGTACCATTACGGTGATACATCTTATCGAGAGACCCGAGGCCGGGCGTGGTGTAGCAAGTCGCTCCGGCCAGTGAAAGTGTTATCAGCCCACACACGCTCTTATCACTGTCTTCGTGACTCCCCAATAAGGCTTTCTCCTACACACGCTGCTAGACTCCAGGGTATCTTGCTCCGTGAGTTACTCAACAGGTTACGTTACACTCGCCAAATTCGGGCAACCGTTTGCTTGTTTGAGATTAACTCGCTTGGCAACAGTGCTAGCGAGATTCTTCCATTACGCCCCCATCCTGGCTTGTCACGTCACGAAAACAACTATGGAAAATTATTACCCGAATTTGGTATACCGAGCCTAATAAATTCGTTACCGAGAGAACTGCAACACCTTCAGAAGAAAAATCAGATAGAAAGATCAGATAAAATTGTTTTTAAATAGTAAAAATAAAGAGTCATGCCATTCAGCAATCCGTAAATTCAGAGTAACGCACTCACAAAGTAACTTTAGTCAGCGCTCACACAAAATAGTACCTCACTCCACCACCCGCTCTGTGGAACTGAGCCACTTCTCTTTTCCCGTTCATTTCACGATGAAAATATTCAAGAAAAAAGGTCTTTTTCGTTTAAGGGTCACCACAAAAGACCTTAGCTTGCCTATTCAAAACTCAGATCACGCGATGCTTGCCCGCTGCGCAGCGCTTTGCGCTGCTTGCTCCTTTAGAAAAAAATTAACTCGAGCTTGCAAAGTCCAAGCCCAGATCAACTCACCACGCTTTATTGTCCCAAAACTCAACAGAACTAACGCAGGTTTCATTACAGGCAAAAGATAAGCGGCGCGCGTTTATCACTGATAATATAAGACGAGTTTATACTAGAAGTAGTACCTGGACTACTGCCCTACGAACTAATAACGCCAAAAAACGATTAAATGCACTGTCAGTCAGGTATAGTATGTTTTTAAGGTGCTGGCCCTTAAACGAAAAAGACCCAAGAAAAACAATATACAAATCATAACAATATCTTCCGGTTCAGGTTTATGGCACATAACATTACCTTCCCATTATTTTGGGCATATCATTATAGTTAAACAACCCAACACCGATAACTCCATAGGCAACTTTCTCTTTCAAAGTACAGGCAGGCAAAGATAACTCACAGTGGTTTTGAGAACGAATTTCCACTCAAATAAATATAAAATGTTCAATAATGTTTCTAATAATTTATAGTTTATTTTTATATTCAATCTACGATTCCTATTTATCTTTATTTTGAAAAAAAAGGATTTATGTATTTGTGTATTGTAAGAAGAAATATGTTTAATATATATAAATTGTTTTAACTTGTTTATTGTTATAAGAATTATTTATTGCTGAATTAATGTAATTAACATTAATATACATGTAGGCTACCTATGTGAAACAATATGCATGTAAAGTACGTTTAATACAATAAAAACAGTTTTTTTCAGTAAAATTGTCTCCCTCGATTAGCAATGCTAGAGGGTTAGTTATAGATATAGTTATACTGCAATGTAAACAACGCTTTCCTGAATTTAAATGGATTTTGAATTTAAATTATAACTAACAACGAATAATACACTTAAATTGTCACAGGGTATTGCGTAGTCATGACTAAAGCGTTACTGATTATGCTTTCTTTGAAGTTTGTTTCTGGTGATGGAAGAATTGTGAAGGAAACAGGATTTCCGGACATTTGCCGTCGTTAAATGATACAAAAAAAAAAAAACAGTAACACTACGTTTCGAGACCTGCAATCTGATGTCTTCTTCAGGTAAAGAAGTAATCTAACACGTTACTGACTAATTCGAGGCGGAAAACGACAGGTGCCAGACTGGTCTTCAGTTCTCGTGCGTGCGTGCCAGGCGACTACCTGTCCCTTCAACTGCAACTCCTGTTTGTGTACTATAGAGTGCATAGTACAGTTGGAGGAATTTAGCTGTGCTCGTAGGGCCCTAATACTACCCTTTCAACAAATAAACGCTATCTGTGTGGCGGGTTGCGTTTACGTGCTCGCCGCTGAGATGAAGGCGCAACAATCGCTTTAACGACTTTAAACTCACGATTTCGATTTGCAGATTAGTATTGACAAATACGTTATTTTCAAAAACAGGTTAAACAACACTATAACAACTGAAAAACAAGGATAAGACATATTATTGCTATTATTTGGTATTATCTTATTATTTAATTCCATCATAATCAGCACTGTCACAAAAATGTTTTCGGGACGCAGCGCATAATGCTACCCCGCCACCCCTCCCGCCTATCACCACACACTCAAGGTCACGCGCACAGCTAAAGTCCTCGAACTGTAGTATCAACCTTTGTTGATTACACGCTGTAGTGTGGGTTAGTTCACAATTAGGATTGTGAATTAAAAAATCTGCAATTATATTGTCCGTACTCCATGTCACAGAAAGTAATGTAATAATTTTGAATATTTCGCAATACAGTAATTGAAAACACCATTCAAACTTCAACCCTCGGCGGAGTCCAGAGCGTTATTGACCAGCAGTACGATAAGACACTGGACAATATTGGCTGCCAATAGGTCACGTGACCCGGCTACTGGTTCGTAATGGTCTACTAAAATCAAACCAGTCAGTCGGCTGGCAGTAGTAAGCTGTCCGGGACAATTATTGGTGATTGTACATGACCAGATGTGTTGTCTGTGTTTGCAGAACGTTATATTAACACTAGAAGTGGCAGACCCACTTCTTCCTGTCCCACGCACACAATCAGAGAAAAAAAACAGTTTTATAAGTATTATTTGTTGCATACTGAATTCTTTACAAATAAAATAAAAAATCAGAACATCTTGGAAATTTGCTAATTGGTTGGTTTTAATCGTCTGGTGTTACAAAAATGTAAATGAAATTCGTACATCCTGCGACAATTTTTTTAGTATTTTTTAAAATTCATATCGAATATTGTGTTTTTTGAGACGATATTTTCTAAATACCTTTCAGACTAAAGTAACATCATTATCAGTTACGTCAAAATTCTCTCCATCACACAACCCACCGGCTTTCATTGCTCGAACAAGGACCATATTACTATTATTGAGGTTAAAATAATGAAGTACTACTTTACAAACAAATCGTACTAGTCGCCGAGTGGAATTCCTCAATGAAAACTGTACGTTTTGAATTTACTGTTTTGAAGTTATTGTTTAACATTAAGTAAATATTTCAGTATTTTAGTTTTCAATGTATTGACGATTTACATACCTACACTATGTAAAACGTAAAGGTATATGAATTCCATAGAGGTAAATAGAAAGAAAGCGCTCTCGAATGAAGTAAATTTAAAGGCGAATCATTGCTCGAGTGTGTATCGCGGTGATGCACTAATATTTTGTGCTGCAAACCCCTGTCGCCCAGGTCCTGGGTAACGTTGTCAGTCCGGTGCCCTGGTAAACGGCCTTGGAATTATTTAACACTAAACCCAAGGTGATAGTCCTGCGAGCATTTCTCTTCGCAGTTACAGCAACTCGGCAATTGCGCAATGGTAACAGTGGTAATGGTCGTTAAATTGTTATTTCTCCATCGGATCTGTGTACTGTACTGAAGGGAGCGACATTCAATGTGCTGCAATACCTGGTCTGCAGACACTCTGCCGGCGTGCGCATAGTGGGAACACGACTAGCGACCCGTCACCCGTGTGAAGATAGTACGTAGTTCACTTGTTGGACATTTTTATCTCGACCATTATTGAACAATAAGCTCTACGATAAAATTTCAAATATTTGTTGAAAACTCAAGCATTTTAAAAACAATTTGGTTTCTAATAATATTTTTAAAAGAGGTCTTTAAAATTTTGAAATTTATATATCAGATTTAGTGATTTAAAATCAAAACTAAAAGGGATTTTGGGATCGTAGAATTACAATGGCATTTACAATGTTTGTGAAAATAAGTGTTTGGTATAATGTTCAAATAAAGTGATAATAATCCAGTAGCCGATAGATATTTCGCTTTGTATCCAAATACCGTGTGTATATTATATTAGGAAAAAATACATTTTTTGTAAAAAAATTACTGTTTTATGTTCAAAACCCTTTCGACGCCTTTCTATTTCGACCTCCACCAAAACTAGCGCGACTGATGGATGGTCTATTTCATTCTTACGAAAACAGTTTTCAATAAAAACGAAGTTATTGGCTCTCTACTTCGCCTTGAGAAATATACGTACAGGTGTAAATTAAATCCTGACACGCTTGGGTATATTTCAAACTGATTGAGATGTCGATTATTTCTCCATCGTACCTATTAAAATACCTTTTTGGACTTTTTGGGGGGTAAAAATATATCCTCCCCCTTTTGGGGGGTAGAGGTCACTTTTAACTTCTCAAACTACAACCCCTATCTTGTGACATGTCATTTGAAAGTTAAATTCAGAGGGAACAAAATGAAACTAGGTAAACAAACACCTTTACGCCGTTTCTAACAAAAGTTATGGGCAAATAACGCAAAAAAAATCTGTAGAAACAGTGCCAATGTCTTCCGTAACTCAAAATCCCATATCTAACCACTCTAAATGTCCCTCACGTTTTTTTTTTTTTTGATAAAGAATAGCCTAATAGGAAATTAACTTATTAAAATTAAGTTATTCATTGGAAGGAAATCCGTTACAAAACTTCCATTATTAACCGTTGTTGATTATATTGTTAAAACTTATGAAATCCCACATTCCACAGATTTTTGGTAACATTCTTGATGTGGTCTGAGCCAATCGGTTCGTGTGCCTCGCTCCATCTCCTACTCCAGTCATGGTATGCAGAATGTAGTGAAAGTCCGTGTCGACTACAGTTTAACATTTCGTGTTCGGCTGTTTAGGCAGTTCAAATAAATTGAGCTGAGCGTTAGTGGAGTATCATGTGAATGTAAGCGTACAACTGCAAGGGTCGTAAAGCTTATAGATCACAAGTTATTGGTCTGTAGTTATTACTCAAGTACTCGTAAATTGCAAAGAATCGCCTTAAACTGTAGTGTCTTGGTTTCTGAAAAAGGACAATCCGAGAGATTCCTACTGCCAGACGCTTCCAGCAGTCGCTAAAGTATTGAGGCACACAATCAAAAGCTTTACAACATCGCGAAATAAACTTCGTACTTGTTGATGACTCTCCAATCCAACGGTAAAATCTTCAAATGTTAGACAATGCATCAATGTAGGATTTATTTCTTTTTTAAATCCTTAACATTCAAAAAAATTTTTGACCATTTCAAGAATTTTACTAAATGCCGGCAGTATCGGCAAGATCGGTCGGCAATTTTCCACATCTTTGCTATCGCCTTTTTGAATAGATGTAACTAGTCGATCTTGATTAATTGAAAACATACTTTTTTATTGTGAGATACATTGGTGTCGATATATAATGAAAGACAATCACACAAAAACTAACCTTTAATTTCGTAATGTTACGTTGGTTTTAGCAACCAAGTCGTGCACAGTGTATCCTGCTATGGATGTAAACGGTTCTCGAACTGAATGCAGTTCCAAGACCTTCCGGAAAGTAGATTAGAAGTCGCTGAGGGGAGAAATATAAAATTATTTCGTCTTCGAACTCATGAATACTGCTTCAAATAAACGATCTCCGATTTTTAGGACAAATTCAAGTCCGTGGAATATGTCATTGTTTGAAATCTTCAGAGTTGAAAATCACAAGTCTAAAAATAGAGATAATTGCTCACTCCCGTTGTTGGTACAATTTATTTTCAAGGTTCCCAATTGTGGTTTTACGTGTGGTCCTGAATGATTCGGTAAAATAATAGAGGTCGGCGTGTACTCAAGGTCGGTTGGAATTCTGTCTCACCGCCACGTACAGTCTAACCTCAAATTAAGTTATTTTAGCTCCTCCTGTGGTTTCCTGTACTCATTCATTTCTTCTGTTTTTACAGGTAAGTCGCAGTGTCAGATCTCGAGCAGATTCTCCACGCCGCCATACTAGTTACGTGAGTTGGTCTAATTGTATCTTTAGTTTAATATAGTTACACCAATCAGGTTTTAGAATGATACGAGTTGCCGATTCAGCGTGCTCGAGCGTGACTCGAATGGTGCGAACCAACACGTGACATTGGTGTAGGGGGGGGGGGGGGCGGACGACATTATCAGTTGATCCAGAACAGCTGATAATTTTGAAGCTATTAAGTAGGACAATGATCGATTATCTAAATTAACTCATGAGATGCGTTTTGCACTAAGTATTGTTTCTTTATATCTATTAATTATTCTCCATCTTAACATACTGGGTGATTCGGGTAGTGTTACCGGCACTTTCTGAGCTTATTGTGATACAGAAAATAATGAAAAAAGTTCTTATAAACATGGACCTTGAACTGTTTTGTTACTGAGTAACCGCCAATCAATGACTTCCGAAAGCTGTATGTTATTCTATTGGTAGCAAGGAAAGCAGTTTTCTCTTAATCTGCATCCCGAATCCTGTTTTCTGGAATTGACTGGAAGCCCTCGATGACCGCGTTGTGGGCAGCGAAGAGAGCTGAACGGCCCCAGAGCGAAGAGGCGCGGACCCGGGCCCAGGTTAATGGTGGGGTGAAAGTGTGAAAATTGCGTTCTACTCCTGTACCATCACATCCGGCGAACTGGCGGGCCGATATTAGGCGCAGGTCGGCAGCCAAACTAGCTCGGTATCACGGTGGAGTGAGCCGGCAGTACAGTACAGTTCCACTCACTGGCCACCTGTAGGACACACCGGGGACGATGGAGCATAGATCTCGCTAACGAGTGAAACCTGTGGATTCCGTCTCAAGTGGAGGTGCGAAGCCTAGTGGGAGGTTTTTTTACGAACTCGGGTTCCCTGCAGAAAACGAAAGAAAATAGTTGTTTAAAAACTTTGAATTAGAGTAACGCGTTGATATTAATGTGGAAAAGGAAATACCGTCTAGAAGATACGGTACTGGTGTACACAAACATTTTGTGTCAGAGCCGTGGAAGCGATTTATATTGTGACGACGAAAATGCGCTTTAAGATTCATCAGTTAGCCATCATGATGTAAAAGGATCTGAAAAACACGTGAGCGGGTGCTTGCACTCGGAGGAGAAATGTGCCAGATATGCTTTTCGCCGAAGCTCTTAGGACGGTCTAAGAGTTCTAACCAGAATAAACGCCACTACTGAGATTTTGCACGGTCTGTTGTGTTCACATCAGTTGGGCGCGGCCAAAGGAAACATCATCGCACAGTGGGCAGATGTCGTACTTGTGACTGCACCAGCCAGCGGGCGGGAATCGTTCACCCTGGTGCCAGTGGCCTGGAGGTGGGCGAGATCCTGCCACCATCTGTCCTCACCTCATTATCTTGGGCCGTGTGGTGGGCGATCCTCCTCCACCCGTCAATAACTAACAGTTGGACTGTAACGGGAATATCCACGGACTATCGTTGTTACAGATGGAGGAATTTAGCTGCGCGCACGGTCCCCAAATACTACCCTTTCAACAAATAAACGCTATCTGTGAGGCGAGTTGCGTTTACGTGCTCGCCGCGCTGATATGAAGGCGCAACAATCACTTTTTGATTTGCTGATTAGTATTGACCAATAAATTATTTAAAAAAACACGTTAAACAACTCTATAAACATTGAAAAAAAAAACAAGTATATGTTCTTTATTGTTATTATTTGGGTTTATCTAACTATTTAATTTACCAGTGACTTCAATAATATCTAGTTAATAGTGAGGCTCACCGTTTTATTTGAGTCACAACTCGCTCTGATACACCATTTGCTGCAAAGTTCTTTGACGAGTCATCAACAACGTAATATTAACAGTTTCACGGTCTGCCTCTTCCTTCATAAATCTATAAACATTACTCACGATTTCGCTGGTCTGACTATTCTACATTTGACTTTCGACTTTCAGACATTATCAGTAAAAACAAAGCTCATGCAAACACTGTCGATAATTCTTGTTGTCGGTTTGTAGATGTCAATGAGTACTTATTATGTAAAATTCGTGATTTTTGTTATCAATATGTTTTTGGTACACATTTTTAGACCTAACTAAGCCGCAACTGTACCTAGTAAGTTCACGTCAGCAGTTGCAGTTCCCAGACCAACTCCCGCCGATACATATTCCTCCCGGTTACGAACGGTAACAAAGCGAATCTGCGGCACTGGGACTTTCACCGCCCCCAATGTATATTGCTCTGCATTGTCTGACTGTCGCTGGCTCTAGCAGTGGCGGTGACGTAAGGGATATAAATCGCTGGAAGTACGCTCGACCAGTCTCCGCAGCTCCGCGTAGCGCTCGTTCCGCTCACCGCAGTCCTGCCATTACATTTTACTAATTACTTATCTTTTATTCTTAATAGTATAGTACCGGATTAAATGGGGTTTAAAAATATTCTGTGAAGATTTCAGCTCTGTAGCAATTTTTGAAACAAAATGGTGGCGTTTCGAAAAACTATACTTAAAAAACAGCATTTTTGGTTTTGTAAAATTTTTGTCATTTTGTTTTGTTCATGTCATTGTGTTTCCATTGAATATACCTTTAAAATGACATGTCACGAAATTGAAATCTGAATAAATGTGAACGAAATTTAGAGTGGAATTTTGGGTTGCCCAAGACATTGGGATTGTCCCTACAGATTATTATTTTTTTTTGCGTTATTTGCCCCTAACCTTTGCTAGAAACAGCGTAAAGGTGGAATGTTACTATCATTTTGTTTCTTTTAAATTTACCTTTAAAATTAAAAAGAGGGGAAATATATATTATCCTTAAAAAGTTCATAAACGTATTTTAATAGGTGTAGTTAAGATTGTACATCGAAATCTCATTCCGTTTCGAATATATCCAGGCGTATCAGGACTGAATTTACACCCTGTATATAAGCAACACTGAGTTCGATGATGATTTATTACACTCCATAGGATTTCCCCTGACCGTTAGGGAATAATGTTACATTGGTCTTATGAGTTACCATGATGGCAACGAGGAATAGAATACATAAGTATGTCAACATGAGTACAAATATTATTATTAACACGTGTGTGAACACTTTTACATACTGAGTAATATAAAGAATAGTAGAGTGGAGAGTTACTGTCATACGTTCGTGACACGATTAGATTTCAGCGCAATCTTGCGTTGTACTCTCTCCCTAGCTCATCGAAACTTGTATTACTTGTGAACTCAACGTGGGACAAAAAAGGGGAATCATTCCTCAATATAGCCTATCTCAAGGAGGATTTCTTTCGTGTGTAACGCTTTAGAGTCAGTTTGTAAGAATGCTCAATACATTTATTATTAATATTTTTGACTTCAACTGTTAGTCCTCACATCACTGAGCGATATCGATCGTAACTAATGTAACTCGTATATGGGAACGTTAACGCGGTTAGTAGTAACACGGTAGTAACGGCGGTACCGTAGGGCGGCAGGGCTGGTGGTAATAGGTGGCTGCGGCCTGTTACACGCAACACAGTTCCAATACGTTTAATTAGTGCCATCCTGGCGTGCGACGCGACGACGCGTCTATCCATTACTCTACCCACCTGGTCAATCAGCCGGCACATTAGGTCGGGTGGAGTGTTTTGGATTCGTGATGCTGTGTGTGAATAACCCGATGGCTAATGACGGGTTGGTCCTAGAGTAACCAGCGAATCCTGTTGGCGGGTTCCATCCCAGATGAACAAAGTGCAACCTTCTGGACAATCACAATCACTTAGCGCGATCTTCTTGGTTAATTTGGGGCACAGAAAACGTGCAGAAGTCTCACCAGAACAACTGTTAACAGCGCTTTCTGACGGTTGGGCCTAGTTAGAGATGGTCTTCAGCCGGTCACGAACATTTGGTGTGATATCAAAGGTTGGTTTTGGCCACAGAAAATATGCAGAACTGTCACAAGAATAACTGTTAACAGCGCTATCCGATGGTTGGCCCTAGTGTGAGATGATCTTCTAGGCGGTCTTGAGCGTTTGGTGTGATATCATAGGTTGGTTTTGGCCACAGAAAACATACAGACCGTATCACGGGAACAAATGTTAACAGCGCTATCTGACGGTTTGACCTAGCAGTATAGAATTGTGGAAACCCAGTCGCCAGCGAATTTTATTAACTGGTTCTAATGTTTAATCTTAGCGTGGACTGTGAAGTCCACGTTTTCGAATTGTCTTTAGTTTGAGGATTTCAGGATTACAATTCTTCTACTTCAGGATGACCTTAAAGTATAGTAATCTTTTGTGGTCTGTGTGTGGCCATAATTTTCCCCGCAATATCCAACAACGTTGCTGACTAAATAAAAGATCGTTTCGTATTATTCCAGACTCGTGTAGAGATGACTGACTGTGCCGTGACTGTGTCCCAACGCACTGTGGTAAAGTGAGAATTTATCTGGATGACTGTGCAAGGGAACCTCCTACACCGTTCTACACTGTCTCCATTGTCTACCTGTGACACCGAACTACCAGTTTCCACCGCATGACTAATGTATTATTGTGAATGTTGATTGCTCTGTACCTCTGTACCTCGTATACGAGAGTGCCTTTGGTTACTCCGGTTAGTAGAGAGGCCAGTAAGTCTAATTGTGTAATCTGTTTATGGTAGACGGATTGTTACTGCGGGTTACGCTGCTACCTTTTCGCAGGGGGAGGGGGAGGGGTGTCGTGCTTTGAGGAATTATTGGTCATTTGTCATATTGTTGTGTATGTGGTTTCTTATTGTTAGACAATTATCTGAGTTATCTGGTGTCAACTATTGTTGAGGAAATAGTATTGAACAGTTAAAAATTTCCACGCTTCGATTAAGTGAAGACAAGTCAGAAAAACAAGAAGATTTTAATTCGTATATTTTTATTTTTAGTTGGAAGTATTTTTTATAACAAAAGGGTTATCAACTTTTTAAATTGTTGAAGACTGTATCATACCGGCAGATTAAAGCTGTTATATTAATTTAGTCTCTTTTCCTTTGTTTTTCAAGTGTGGATTTATTTTATCATATGCCAAAACTTTTAAAGTGGTTTTACCTGTAAAAGTATATTTCTGTAATGTGTATGTGCTCGGCTAGGAATTTCAAGGTACGTTAAAAAAGTGCAATACACTTTAAGCGAATAAAATTACAACTTCAGTATTACCTTCTTTAAAATATGATCATCAAATTTAAAGTGACCATTGAAAAATGCAACATTCCGATTTAATCTACATTATGAAAATTATATTTTTATTAATTCAACCAATTTCGTCATCTTAAATGTGGTGGAAAATTCTAAAATTGTAAATATTAAACTTTATTACAGTAGATATTTTACCAATACACGTGTTGAATTTTGTTTAACTGCCAGGTTAGTTCTTACAACGGGATTTCTTTTAGTGTCCTTTTACGAGTAATCAGGAAGATTAAAACGCCACGAAAGTGTTTGTTACAGTAACATAAATTTTAGTTTGCGTGTGAAATAAAAGAAGTAAGCGCGTGAACTATTGCTTTCCGAGGCCGTAGAGAAAGTAACCTTGCTTAATTAATGCTTACAAGATAGAGCCTGCGGGAAGCTTTGATAGATGTCGCGATGTTTTCACAGTACCATAAGGATAGCATTGATCAGTTTAACGGTGAAGTTGTAAATTCCATACGTATAGCATTATTCAATTCCCTTTTGAATTTAGTAATGGTAACCATGATGGACAAACGGCAGTTAAGATACTCAACTTGCGTCAGTATCTCAAACTCTGACCGCTAGATCGCATGAGCATCATCGTTTCCTGTTTTCTGCGATAAGCAGCCCGCTTGCCCATCCCAACTCCTCTCCAAGGAATTAGTTATCTGTCCCATCTGCTCATCTCTCCCTCTCAATCCTCCTGAACTCTAAATCTGGCAATAGTATATAGCAGGTAATCCCACCATTGTCATATTTCCCCGAGACCGGATGTACATTTACCTTGATTTGGCAATCGTATGAAGGTTTTTTGACCGAAATGTTGATTCAGTGAAAACGAGCGTTATTATTATTGGGAGGGATTGGTAGTCTTTTCCTAATCCAGCTACTTGGATGTGAAGTTTGGGCATTGTCTGAGACTAATGTTCTGCGTGTGTTTTATCTCACATCCGCACTGACCTCTTGTCAGAGATAGAGCCTTGTACAGCTGTATAGGTTATCTTTGGGCGATAGAGGGTGGATTTGTTGGTGTAAAAAGTAGAATTTTATCAGTCCGTAAATTGGCCAAAATAGAATCGTCTTTGTTGGTAGTTCTTGTCAGATGATAGGATTTCCCGGATTATATTGTGCTCAAAGACACTGGATTAGAAATGACAGTGGTTACACTACTAAAATGGTTACACACTTCATTGAATTCACTTATTTTGTTGTTGTTTTTATTAACTACTTATTAAAACCAGTATCACACGATGTCCTCGTTAACATATAACATCAAACCGATTTTGTTTGGAAGAAACTATCTAATGTTAACACTCAATGTTTTGTGTTTTGCCTTCAGGCGTAGTCTCAAAAACCCTTCCCAGTCTGTATTTGGCATAACCTCCCCATAAACTCACACGATACGACAGGTGTGACTAAACTAGACCAAAATAGGCCATTTTTAAGATATAAATCGAACAATACTTTGCCAAATTACGCAAAGCACAAAGGCCTGAGGCAACTATAGCACAGGCGGTATTCCCAAAAACTTGGTGGATTCTGTTTCCTCTACATTATTGATAAACACAATTGGTCATAATTCTTGTTGATGTAGTCTATAACTAAATTTAATGAATGAGAACTGAACGATTTGTGTTTATTTCAGAAAAGTGTTCGATGCAACACAACGATTTAATTTTTAAATCTTTAATTTTGTTATCTGAAATACAAAGAGTCGTGTCATCAGCATATTTAATCGTCTCTCAATAACGGATCAATGAGTTCAAGTTATTAACGTAAGTAAGAACTATTAACGGCCCAAGAATTGATCCCTGAGGGACTCCATAAGGCATTCTATTTTTTTCTGACAGGGCGTTCGTGACCTGTACACACTTATCTCTGTCACCTAAATATTACGAGAGTCAATCGTACGACAAACCACGAACCCCACAAGGTTCTTAATGGTGCATCGGTTTCATGATGCACATAGTCAAAAGCCTTTGAGGGATCGAGGAAAATGCTGAGCACCTGTTTTACGTTACACATGTACGCGCTCATTGAACTTTCTCTACTAGTACACTGTGTTACGTCAGATAGCGTTTAGCGCGATAAACTGGAGATGGGCGGGCGGGCGGTTTCTCCGCTCAGTGGACTACATCTACTCGTAGATAACTATCTACCCCACGTGCTATAGAAACATTACAGAGGGCTGGCTACAGGGCACGCAGGTCACACATCGGGTTTCTCCAGTTTTCACTATCATTCGGTACGTTGTACGACAGTATCGGTAGAAAGCTAATCGACGGAGATAGTACTGCAGCCCGCGACCTGTTGACCCAGTGCGAGCCGCCCGGGGTGGTGCCTTGTGTGGCGCTGGAAAGCGAGGTCCGAGTGGTCAATGATAACATCCTGCTGATGGTAACCGTTATCGTCTTCCCAGGTCCTTCGACTGTATCACCACGTGTTCAACCATCCATTATCTCGATAAGTAAGTTCGATGTTACTGAATTCCAGGAAACTTTTACTTTACTGCTTCTAGAAAATCACTTTTTTATCTATGTCCTATTTTATTTAACAATTAACCACCTAATATTAAAAGTTTCCAAAGCCCATCGGTTTTCAAGAGGAGATTAAGAGTCTATCTCTTTGAGAGGGCCTTCTACAGCCTTGATGAAGCGCTGGGATTTCAAGTTTTGTTCTGCTAATCGACTAAAAATATGAAATTGGTCTCTTAAATTACGTTTTTAGTATTTAATGTATTGTATAATTTTAGTTAAACTACTTGCACCCACAAAATGTAAATTTTTAATGGTGTCAATAAATCTGATTTGATTTCATCATTACTCGTCAATATTGATCGAAATTGCCTTGTCAAGAGCCTAAACTAATTCTGCGCCCAAAAAATATGTTTTTATATTACTTCTCTGAAACTGATGTAGTGCAGACTTTGCATTAACAATGCAATCCATATATAATAAATAAGTGTGTGTGTGTGTGTGTGTGTGTGTGTGTGTGTGTGTGTGTGCGTGTGCGCGTGCGTGCGTGCGTGTGTCTCGGTTGTAAAAACATTGGAAAGATGATACAGTATTTTTAATAAATGTAAAATAATCTTTAGATGAAATTATTGAGCATAACTATAAATGGCTGGTGTCTCCCCACAGTTAACAGATAATACAAATTTAAAAATTTGTATATTGGGGAATGTGTAATTTGCTCCATTGGGCCTCGAACTCTGGTCTCACTTGCCGGGTGAGAGCGCTACCACTATACCACAGAGCCCTTACTTTTACGATTCAGTTATAGTGTACTGGCCGTTTCTGTCTCATATATGTGTCTAAATCTTTCTATAAATATTGAATCACAAAAAGTACTTGCTCCGTCAGGACTCGAATCCGGATCTGTCACTTGCCGGTCGAGCATTTTACCACTACAGCACAGAGCCGTCACGTTTTACGATTATTTTGTATTGTCACATGTGAGTATAAATAAGCAAACTAACATGCGATCGGAAGGCAAATACCTGTCAAAGTACATTTAAATTTGTATTACATTTGTAGACGTGGCAATAGCCTGATTAAAATTTCAATAAACATTAAATCGCAAAAAAAACACACACACACACACACACCCTCTCCCTCCCTCCCTCCCTCTCCCTCCCTCCATGTCAGATGTCGGATGCATCATTAGTCCTGTACATGTCTCCGGACTTCGATCAAGTGAAGTGAGACTGTCAACACACTCGCCAAACCCGCGATCGTCAGGTTTGATCGCCATCGAGTCTCTGTCTGAAGAAACTTGATCCCTGGAGGAATATAAGGTCACCACTGCAGAAGTCCCAACTCTAGCCGGCTGTATCGGCGCCCATCTTATTGTGATTTTAAAGCCGGCTGTTACGTGAAATTGGTTTGAAGTTGTTCTCCGTGCGAACAACGTTAAACTTCATGCAGTTTTTTGGTCTTATTTTTAGTTAAGCATGATTACGGATCTCATTTAAAGATGTAATTAATACGCAGCCAAACGCGTTTGTCTTTTTATTATATTATTGGTTGTACAAAATAATATTTCTAATTTGTTGTAATTCATCATTCCAAAATGGAAAAAAAAAAAAAAAAAAAAAAAAAAAAAAAAAAAAAAAAAAAAAAAAAAACTATACAGTTTACAAAAACTAGGATGCGTTTTAATTACGTCTTTAAAATAAGACACATCCCATAAACGCTACGTTCACAAATAGGCACGTAAAACTGTATGAGGTGTACCATAGCTCTTGTGGAGAAAAAACTCAAGGGAATTTACTACATCCGATCCATAACTGGGAATAAATACAGAGTTCAAAAACTACTTCATCAAACTTTTAGTATACTGAAATATTTCACCAAATGTGTTATTTCATTGAAGAATAATGAAATTGGGTTTGAACGTACACCGTGTACGTGTGTTAAATAGTGGAACAATTTAATAAATACCTTTTGCTTGTAAAAGTGACACGTTCCTCCCGACATGGTGTGTAGTATTAGCGGCTGAAGGGCAGCGCGCACGGAATGGGATGTAGGGGCCAATGCTTTGAGTACACACGTTTTAGTTACTGGATCACCAGTAGAGCTTCGTACTGTATGATACATAATAACAGTTTGTGAAGCATACATAAACTGGTGATTTCAGTAGCGGGCGAGTTGGAGGTCCGGCCAGTCGCGGCATGGCGGCGGCGGCGTAGCGGATACATCGGTTCCGTCCTTGGGGCACAATACCGGCCGTGTGGGCACGGGAACACGACAGTATACATCACACTTACTGTGGTAGCAACAGTTGTACATCACGCTTACTGTAGCAGTAACAGTTGTACATCACGCTTACTGTAGTAGCAACAGTTGTACATCACACGTACTGTAGTAGCAACAGTTGTACTTCACACTTACTGTAGTAGCAACAGTTGTACATCACGCTTACTGTAGTAGCAACAGTTGTACATCACACGTACTGTAGTAGCAACAGTTGTACATCACACGTACTGTGGTAGCAACAGTTGTACATCACGCTTACTGTAGTAGCAACAGTTGTACATCACACTTACTGTAGTAGCAACAGTTGTACTTCACACTTACTGTAGTAGCAACAGTTGTACATCACGCTTACTGTAGTAGCAACAGTTGTACATCACACGTACTGTAGTAGCAACAGTTGTACATCACACTTACTGTGGTAGCAACAGTTGTACATCACGCTTACTGTAGTAGCAACAGTTGTACATCACGCTTACTGTAGTAGCAACAGTTGTACATCACACTTACTGTAGTAGCAACAGTTGTACATCACACTTACTGTAGTAGCAACAGTTGTACATCACACGTACTGTAGTAGTAACAGTTGTACATCACACGTACTGTAGTACCAACAGTCGATAACACTGTCTGTAACATGTCAACGTGATGTAAGACCACCGACTTTCAAACTTAGCAACACGTGTCGCATTTGTACGTTTTCAACTGCCTTTTATAATTATCGTTGTTATTGTTGGTATTTCTACTGTACTGCAGCCAGTGATGTACTGTCACATGATTATTACAAGGTTCTCGTGACAACAGGAACGCCCGAAGTCGGTATTGTGTAATCGTTAATAAGATTAATTAACGTATAGCGGTCCCGAGATACGAATACGTACCATAGAGTTAAAACTGATTAACATTTGCTTACTTATTTAAAAACTGCGTTCGTTTACGTCGTCCTTCGCGTGAAACGAGAAGAGGGTTGCCTGACTGACCCTTAGGTTCCCGGAAAAGTAGCATGGCTCTGTTCGGGCGCAATGCACAAGGTCTGGATCCCCGCGGCCACTAGGGGGTTTAGTGGGGATTTCCTGTGTCGAGCTGGACGAGTCCCACGCTCTGTGCGTAAATGCAATCCCCCTACGAAACCGTTGTGATGCAAGTCTTAAAATAGCCTCCCCGCCCAACAGTGTTGCGTCATCACTATGTGACGATACGAGTATCATATCAACATCGTGGCTGGTGTTTCCAGCGCCAACCATTTTGCTTTGTTGGGCCGATTAGAACGGGTGAATAGCTCGACTCAAAGGGCAGGATGCTTTGGGGGGGAGGTGGGGGAAGTATGACTTGTAATCGTTTGAGCAATCTGTGTACGTCCTCGGCACGTATACAGGGTACGAATGTTCGGGTTGGGGCGACAATTGGAAAAATATAACTAAATGTATAATTGCACTTTTTAGGAATTAACAATTTTCAGAGTAGTCTATTATCTAAAGGTTAGTTACCATAATACTGATTTTTTGTTGTTGGCAGGTTCGTATGCAATGTTTTGGGTCACAGGACATCAATATTGGTTTTGTAAATGGCTGTTCACATTTTTTAAGTTTTTTTAGTCAAATTGTACCTTAAATAGTGCACCTCTTTTTAACCTTTGAATGTTTGCTGATACGGTCGTTCTATAAGTAAGGAGACGAATTACTACTGAACTAAAACGGTTTATTCAATTAGTGAAAAACTTTGGTTATCCTTCAACACAGTACCCAGCAACACTTATAGACCTGTTCCATCTTTCGGCTAATTTGTAAATGCCCTTCGCATAAAATTCTTTGGGTTGAACCCAACGCCACGTTTGCACCTGATTTTCGACCTCTTCATTGAGTTGAAAATGTTTTCCTCGTAGACCCTCTTAAGGGGTCCAAACAGATGGAAGACTGTAGGGGCGAGGTCAGGGCTGTAGAAGGGACGTGGAAGGATCTTCCACACTAGTTTCTGAAGTTTCTCTTTCATCAGCGGGGCGGGCAGTTTCTCAGTATGTGGACGGGTGTTGTCATGAAGCAAAATCACGCCTTTAGCCAGGAGCCTGCGAAGTTTCCTTCAAATGGCAGGTCACTGTAGTATTGACTGTTGATTGTTCTTTGGTCTTCAAGGAAACCACAACAAATTTACTCCTGAATGTCCCTGAATACTGTAAGCATGACTACCGGTAGATGGCTGGGCCCGGAATGTTTTGCGAGTGGAAGAAGTCATATGCTTCCACTCAAGGCTATGTAGTTTTGCCTCTGGCTCATAGTGGAGAATCCCATGTTTCACCACACGTACCAATTCTTTTCAAAAACCTTCTCCTTCAATCGAATATCGGTTCAGCAGTTGATGGATTTGAAGCCGGGGTTCTTTGTTCTTGTCCGTGAGTTGTCTAGGCACCCATCTCGCACAGGATTCCCTGTACTGCAGCTTGTTCTGAATAATTGTACGGGCTCACGTTTATTTTTCACTTATCAGCTCAACAGTAATACCATATTGTCCTGAATTGTCAAGTCCGAGATTCGAGAGAGGGAGTCCAGCTTCGACCGGTCGCTCACTGCGTTACTCGCTAGAAACTTTTGTACGGCCACTTTGAAACTGTTCTAACCGTTTGTAAACAATCGATCGATTCAAACAATTGTGTCCGTAAATTTTTAAAATTCTTTCGTAGGTTTTTAGTCATTCTCGCGGTGTACGATTAAAAATATGATCACGGTACGTTGCTCTTCCACGGTGCAATTCTGGTGGTGAAACGACCTTGACTTTGTTATGGGAACAATATCAAACCTCGTGTAGTTTTACGCCCTTATTTTTGAGCGTAGCGTTATGGGGGGTATACGCATCGAAACGATGAAATTATATTGTTAGATTATTCTGAAGTTATTAAAATACGGGGGAAAATCTAAAAAGCGTTTGGATGCATATTGAGTATATCTTTAAAATTAAACGTTTCTTATAATTCCATGATGGCAATAAGGTCCTTAAAGTGCATGAGATCTAACATTGTTCTCATGCGACTACACTCAAGCTTGCTGCCAGTACAGCCGACCCTAAAATGTAATTTTTGAACGACGTAAATCTCATTGACAGGCTGACTCGAGTATTGGCCACTTAAGTGCCGCACAGACCAGTAAACTCAGTATAACGTTTGGAACATCGATGTCGCTGACACCACACAGTTCGACTCAAACCCAGGCCGGGGCAGATTAACAGTTTTGCTGTTAATACTAATCAAGTATTTCTACTTTTATATTTTTAGTCTTCATTGCGATTGTAGGGGCAATCAGAAACCGTTCAGTAACATTATAATTTTTGACACTTGATGAATAATTAATTTTGAAGTTTACACAATTACACAGACCGTACATTTTTGTGACTGTCATTGTACATTCTTTATGATTTAAAACTGATTAAAAATGATCAAACATGAACGTATATGTTTTCCGATTTAATATGATACAAATAAGCCAAACTTCTGTGGTCGGTCAGCTGTGGAGTAATCAAACTGAGCAAGCTCGGAATTGAAGTGCTGATAACGATAGGATCGGAACAAGTAAAGTTTTGCCTGCACTAATTGTACCGATGCAAAAATAGATTCTAGTTTGATTGCTTCGAAACCCGCTAATCTGGAAGTGTCGGGTGTTGAGTAATCAAACTGAGCAAGCTCGGAATTGAAGTGCTGATAACGATGGGATCGGAATAAGTAAAGTTTTGCCTGCACTAATTGTACCGATGCAAAAATAGATTCTAGTTTGATTGCTTCGAAACCCGCTAATCTGGATGTGTCGGGTGTGGAGTAATCAAACTGAGCAAGCTCGGAATTGAAGTGCTGATAACGATAGGATCGGAACAAGTAAAGTTTTGCCTGCACTAATTGTACCGATGCATAAATAGATTCTAGTTTGATTGCTTTGAAACCCGCTAATCTGGATGTGTCGGGTGTGGAGTAATCAAACTGAGCAAGCTCGGAATTGAAGTGCTGATAACGATGGGATCGGAATAAGTAAAGTTTTGCCTGCACTAATTGTACCGATGCAAAAATAGATTCTAGTTTGATTGCTTCGAAACCCGCTAATCTGGAAGTGTCGGGTGTGGAGTAATCAAACTGAGCAAGCTCGGAATTGGAATGCCGATAACGGTGACATTGGTGCAGGTGAAGTTGTGCCAGTCGGGCGTGTGGAAGCCCAGTATAGCGGAACCGATTAGCGCCATGGCTGATGTGGTGGTGGTGGGGGTGGAGGTGGTAATGGGATCGTGCAGTGGAGGTGACACAGACATAAACGTCGTGATACCTCTCCACCACGACCTCCCTGCATTGTGCGACTGGCAAGTGTGAGGAGCATCAAGTCTACTGCTTACCGTTAGATCTTGGGTTTTTACGTACAAAGATGCTCTACAACACACATTAATCTGGCTGCCTTCTACTCCCTCTGTTTGTCTGTATTAATTGTTAATTCATATGTAATAAATCGTATAGTTCAATATAACCTTAAACTTTCTAAAAATATACATAACAAAAAATTGGAATGTTACAAAACTCGACAGTTATAAAAATAAAAATGCTCAAACAAATATTTACAATCATCAAAATCGTCTAAAATTTTTTCTCATAAGACAAGACGCTTTAGAAATTGCACCTAGCCTTATAAGGACCTTTGCGCTGCTTTTGAAGTAACAGGATATTCTGGATCGAGACCAATGAGGAAGAATTTAGCACACTAATTTCGTCGTGTCCCTTCGGAAGAAGGGGGGACCAGCTCTGAACCAGCCTCTCCAGTCAAAGCAGGCAGGGGGTGGCTCACCCTTATGTTGAGGCTAGCAAGAACCTTAGGTAACGATTCCCATCTACTCCCAGCAGTCATCTCCCGCAGTAGATTACCCTATTGAATTACCCTTGCACCCCATAATCTCGACGTTTGCGGTTAGTGATGTGCCGCTCCTGGACATCCATAAGGTTACCCACATTTAAGTAATACATCGGTTTTTGTTGTGCCCAGTGTAAGTTCAACTGGAAAGTATAGACCAGCCAGAAGTGATCCCTGCTAGATAAATCCAGGAAGGATGATAACAGTTTCTATACAAACTCCTTCTTTGAATAATTAATTATGAACTGATGCTTTATCTGGGTTGCGTAAAAAAGTATTACGATTTATATTTTCAGGACTGAATTTGGAATTCAAGACTGTCCGGTTTTCCTCCGAAGCTGTATTACCACTCTGTCTGGACTAGGTATGGATTCTATAGAAGACTACCAGAGCAACGATTGCAGTCTGCAATTACTTGTAATATCCTTTCCTGTCCTTATCCTAGCCGTGACCAACAATTGTAAATACCATCTTTCTTCGTAATAAGCGAATGATGCTTAGGACAGTTTAGCTACATGTGGAGTCCATTATAAATTTTAACTTTTTATGGCAAGAGTTTCGGTATCCACTTTCATTGGGTATTAGGCGAAAGTGCTCTTGCAGCAAATGGCAGAATGATTCGCGTGAAATGAAAATAAATGATATCTGAGAGCGTTTGGTAGCGGTTTCCCCTTTTCTTGTGTGAACTAAGTTACAGGAGGACTACAGAGAGGGAGGGCAGGAAACAACTGATTGGCGGAACGGATGGGGTAAACAAGGAGATTTCTCTGGTTCTTTCACGTCTCTATCATGTTAATATATGACCAGTTAGAGTAATGATGGCATAGCACCATCATCATGTTTATCAGTTTCCTAGTTCACTGTAGGTTTCATGAAATCCCAAACCTTATAGTTTAACATCCTCTTTATTCCACCACACTCAACGAATCCTCCCTTTTTGGCAAATCAAATCACCTTACTCATCTTCTCTATTCAACACGTTCGACCACAATTCTCTCCTGGATAATCTCTGACATCAGATCTTCTTCAACTCTTCTTGTAGTACAACCATATTCTGATCAAATCAACTTTCCTCTTCAGACATTTTTTCAAAATTTCAGTATACGCTTAGATATTATAATATGTTTAACGAATTATTACATGATATAACTAATTTTCATGTACATAAATTAATTTATTCGTAATGTGTTGCTCGTACTCGACGAAAGAATACACAGTACAGAAACTTATCATGTACAACCGTAGGGATTCCAAAAACGAGGAACGACGAATCGCAAGTATAGGGGCAATTTATGATGGAAATATCGCCTTTCAGTAGACATTCTAATAGTGGAAATCGCAAATGACTGTTAACGCAGTCAACCACTGGATAACCGTCACTTTCCACACACCAAGAAAGCTTCGAGCAGAAACAGCCTCGTGCCAGTGAACCGTGACGGTGGCATCCGGGCAGAAAGCTTGGTCTTCGTATGTTCCTGCCGAGGGGCGACCGACTGTGACTCTCGAGACGTCTCATCTGCTTAGCTAGCTAGATGTGCGGTCTTCGTATGTTCCTGCCGAGGGGCGACCGACTGTGACTCTCGAGACGTCTCATCTGCTTAGCTAGCTAGATGTGCGGTCTTCGTATGTTCCTGCCGAGGGGCGACCGACTGTGACTCTCGAGACGTCTCATCTGCTTAGCTAGCTAGATGTGCGGTCTTCGTATGTTCCTGCCGAGGGGCGACCGACTGTGACTCTCGAGACGTCTCATCTGCTTAGCTAGCTAGATGTGCGGTCTTCGTATGTTCCTGCCGAGGGGCGACCGACTGTGACTCTCGAGACGTCTCATCTGCTTAGCTAGCTAGATGTGCGGTCTTCGTATGTTCCTGCCGAGGGGCGACCGACTGTGACTCTCGAGACGTCTCATCTGCTTAGCTAGCTAGATGTGCGGTCTTCGTATGTTCCTGCCGAGGGGCGACCGACTGTGACTCTCGAGACGTCTCATCTGCTTAGCTAGCTAGATGTGCGGTCTTCGTATGTTCCTGCCGAGGGGCGACCGACTGTGACTCTCGAGACGTCTCATCTGCTTAGCTAGCTAGATGTGCGGTCTTCGTATGTTCCTGCCGAGGGGCGACCGACTGTGACTCTCGAGACGTCTCATCTGCTTAGCTAGCTAGATGTGCGGTCTTCGTATGTTTCCTGCCGAGGGGCGACCGACTGTGACTCTCGAGACGTCTCATCTGCTTAGCTAGCTAGATGTGTGCGTATGTCTTCGTATGTTCCTGCCGAGACTCTCGAGACGACCGACTGTGAGCTCGAGCTGCTTAGCTAGCTAGCTAGATGTTCCTGCCGAGGGGCGACCGACTGTGACTCTCGAGACGTCTCATCTGCTTAGCTAGCTAGATGTGCGGTCTTCGTATGTTCCTGCCGAGGGGCGACCGACTGTGACTCTCGAGACGTCTCATCTGCTTAGCTAGCTAGATGTGCGGTCTTCGTATGTTCCTGCCGAGGGGCGACCGACTGTGACTCTCGAGACGTCTCATCTGCTTAGCTAGCTAGATGTGCGGTCTTCGTATGTTCCTGCCGAGGGGCGACCGACTGTGACTCTCGAGACGTCTCATCTGCTTAACTAATTCCGTTATCTGTCTCCAAACGTAAATGTTAGTTTTACTACTTTAATTACTGAAGTAGAATTGCAAACCAAGAAAAATGGTCTCTATGATTACGAAAAACACTCCCTGAGGTTTATATATCACTTTACATTCCGTAATTATAGAGGTTCTACGAATAATCTCGCCTAATTTGGAGTTTCTTATAATTCAAAAAAATGTCCAAAATAAATCCCGTGGGTCAGCGGTTTGTCTGGGAAAATGAAATGTTTGATGATGGTTTGAGCGCAGCGACTGGGTTTGCTCGATATTTCAGTTCGGTTTACGACCGCGGGGAGTTCTTGGACCCAGACATGATTAATAAATCTCCTGTCATGAATGAAGTTAATAATTTTAATTTACGTTCCATTTCTGTGAGCGAGGTTTCTGCCGCGATTCGAAAACTTCCGTCTAAGCGTTCATACGGGTTTGTTGAGAAACCACTCTTGTCATATTTTTAACCCGTGTTTAGCTAACAAGTGTTTCCGGATTGTTGGAAGATCACTAAACTCCAATATTAAAGAAGGGTAACCGATTTGAAATCCCCAATTATAGACCCGTAGCTATTTTATGTGCTCCAGCTAAAGTGTTTGAACTAATAATTTTTGATCATGTGCCTTTCATATGAAACAATATATCAGCAGTCGTCAGCATGGGTTTATGCCTTCGCGTTCTATAAGTACAAATCTGGTGAATTTTGTTAATTTTACTTCTTCAGCTTTGGACTCAAGACATCAAGTCGATGTTGTTTGTACGGACATGTCAAAAGCGTTCGATAAGGTTGACCATTTTATTCTTTTGAAGACAATTAACTACTATGGGATTCCCTATTTATCCTATTTACATAGTCAGATATGTAGAGCTCTTAGAGATGTTTAAGTTCCATCGTTTGGATGTAAAGAGAAAGGTCGCAAGCCTTGTTTTTCTTAAGGGTGCCATGTCTGGGTCCGTGGATGACCCCGAGCTGCTGACGGGTGTGCCGTGGCATGTGCCGAGACGAGGAGGCCGAGCAAGTAGGTTGCTCTACGTGGAGTATGCTAGAACGGTGGAGCATGCCACTTTACCAATGTTGACGGCATTTCATTTGCTAAACAATGTTGTCAATAGTTTAGATATATCTTTAAAAACTATGGATTTTAAGAGAAACTGTTTTAATATTATTTCGAAAACCTTACGAATATAAATGTAGTAATATTTTTTTATTTTTTAGCTCTAGTATATTTAAAATACAATATAATGGTATAGTTATATAAATTGTTATTATAAAATTAAGTACTATATTATAATATATGTATATATTTTTTTATGATAAAAGTAATAAGTTTGTGTTAATTTTACCATTATTATTTTTAGTTTGGCAGACTCTTTTACATAGATATTAAATTTATTATGAAAGTCGTGGTTCTTTCAATATAATATAAGGATTTTATTTAATTTTCGTTTTACCGGGGAGGTAAACCTTAGCATAGGGTTCCCTTATAATTGGGCTTCATGCTTGTAAGGGCTACCTTTGCGGGAATTTACATATTTATAGTATGTATTTTAGTAGTAATTATTGTTAGTTGTAAGTAATTATTGTTTATTTATGAACTGTTTTAATCATGTGTTATTTGTTTTATTTCATTTGAAATTGAGTTTGTATATTCCTGCAATAAAGAGAGTTTTCTATTCTATTCTAATTACCTAGAAACCCCTGTGCAGTGGGAGCCAGATATCGGAACCTATCCAACTCCAGATTGTGAGAATTATCTTATCGTTTAATAACAGTTTGAATCTTAAGATACACACATATGTAATAAACACAATGGGGTAGCTTTGATAATTACCGCATATCACAATTTTGTTTTAGCCTATCTATTCATTATAAAATAATAATGAACAATTGTTAAGTATAGAAACACTTATCAAAGAGGTTAAGCAGAAGATGCTGTGTGCTTGTTCTAGATTGTGTTACAGTAAGTTCTCGGAGAGCTCCCCCTCCGTGGGTCTAACCTTACTTGGGGTTTGGACAGTTTGACAAAGCAGCAAGCTTGCTATCTCATCTTGCCTGGCTCAGTTTCCGGCCTGATAATGACTAACAACTAGCCTTTACCTAGAAACCACACTCTTCTTCGAAATTGAATCAACACTTGATAGAAATACGAATAGTAAATAGAATGTTCTCATAATCATGAATATCTCAAATATTTTTGTCGGACAAGTACCGTAATGTAATAGTAACACTTGAAAATAATGTTTTATGTTATATAACGTTGGCTGAGCGGTAGCGATGCCTATCTCTCGTGGAGTTGGAAACATTTCGGAAACAAACTTACATAATTACTTGAAATTTTACATGGTACTTCATTTCTGCATTGGCAAGAATGAGCTCTAAGAATTGAAGCCCCATCACTCAGTAGGGTGACACAATTTCTCTTTTGTCTGCCGTGTAGATGTAAACAATTTCTTTTTTGCGTAATTGCTTTTATGTGTCCGCAGGGCAGCTTGAGAAAGAAATAGCTGTAGATTTGGTAGTCTGCATGCGACCACGGTGAGGCCTGCTACGTGATACGTGATGTTCAGTCAAGTTCGGTTTACGTGCGTAATCTCCCAGCTTCCCGCCAGACATCTAAAACCTCAAAGTACTTTCCTCCTGATGGTGTCGGGTTCACTTTCCCCCGATATGACACAAGGTCTGTGTACACGGGTGACATTTTGCTCGCGCCACGCCAACAAAAGCCAATTAGGTTTCTTACGCGGCCGACGATCGTTAAGAGAGCATCGCCAAATTTGATGGCCAGGGGAGAAAGCGAGACACACGCGGACGCAACGCACAGAGGAGGGCCACAAAAACGCGCGCGACTACGTGGTCACTCGGTGGGGTGAAAGTGGTAAACGTCCGATAAATCTGAATCGTCGACCGGCCTGTACATGCGGTGGTACGGGGGAAATCGATATTGTACAGCGAGGCTGTTTAGGTTACTATAATGAAGTATTAATGGTCCAACTGCTGTTTTTTGTTAAAAAAATAGAGTTACAAGTTCTATAGTTTCAATTTCAATCTTAGTATCGCCATAGACATGTATGACAAACATGAGTAGTACATTATTGTAACTTAGAATATAAAAATATAATATTTGTATGGAAGTCACAAACAATAAAAATTAAACTTACATTAAATTATAAAAACCAATACAAGCGAATAATAATGTAATAGTGTTTAGGCTAGAAACTCTCCAACCGAATAAAAACAACACTCAAATAGGTATTCTTTTAGTTTTTCAATATTATATTTTCTAAACGACTGGGGGAGTCTCCAAAAAAACCTAGCGTCTGAGTTTTGAGACAGTCCACCCGCCAGAGCCGAGCGATGTTGGGTTTGTCGCAGGTCTACTCGGGCTCGCGTGTTGTGGTCATGTATAGCGGCTCCATCTACTACATTTGCACAATGAAACCTGGCATAGGTGATGGTGTCGTAGATATAAAAAGATGGGAAAGTCATAATGCCGTGCTCTTTAAATGCATTTCTACATGAACCTCTGCGAGATATACCAGCTACAACACGCATAGTATTGATGTGTTTAAAGATAACCTATTATAAGCGAGCGATGTATGAATTTGAACTGATAGCGTGGTTTCGGACATTGCCGTCGTTAGGTTAACAAAAACGAAAACTACGTGTCGAGAACTGGTCATTTTAATTAGACTAAGTTTCATAAACGTAAGACCTAAGTTAAAGCATGTAAGAAACCTTCATGTTTAACATCTAGACGGATGTTTAGAGTTTGGACACCCGAAGAAGAGAGCAGATACAAGTTCTCGAAACTTAGTGTTTTAGTGTTGGCAAATAGGAAATGCGAGTGAAGGGCCAGGTAGTCGTCTCGCACGCACGCACCCTGACACTCACGTGCGCAGTGGGTTGGGTTGGGGCCATCGTTTTTCACACCGGGCACGGTGCGGTCTACGAGCGGCATCATATGTTGTTTACTGTTGCGTTCTTCTTTTTAAAACTATTTATGTAGTCTACACGTTTCTATTTTCTTGAAATTATTTAGTATAGCCTACTAAAGGTTGGGACAACACATAACCGCACCGTGCCCGACACGTGAGTCCGGCCGATTGTCGGTGCGGGCTCGGCTCGGTTACCGTGAGGCCACACATGTCCGTATGCAGTCCGAGCGCAACAATCTCACTGTTTGTACTAGAACATGTTTCTTTTGAATTCGAAGTGACAGATACTTAAAAAATATTCGAAAGATTAACTATTGCTTGAGAAAATTGTTTAATATCATTGTTGTTATTTTTATTAATCGCTGTGGTGAATGAAACAATTATAATGCTACAGTAAAGCTTTGTACAATCAGCTAGTATGTAAAATTTGTAAATATCATTATCTATGGTTATATTTTTTATCCCTATAATTATTTTCATTGTGTTTTCATTGCAATTAATTTCGTCAAATACACTATAAACTATTTGTAAAATATATACTGGAGAACATACAAAAAAACAGATTTTACAAAATGTTTTTCTTTTATAGCTCCGAGGACAAATAATTTATTGCCAGAATTAGTCAAAAATAGTAGAAACATAAATAATATTTTCTAAAAAAATTAGAGTATGGTTGATCGGTCAAAATGATATTGAGTACTTGTTTAAGATAATACATTAGTGTATGGTTAGTCTTGTCTGCTAAGTTATAATAATATTTAAATAGACAACGTTAGAGCATTATAAAATAATTATTTATAATATAATATTTAATGTTACATGTGTAAAGTCTAATATTTGAATTGTAAATCATGCATACATCCTTTTTGTTTAATACAGCACACTAGTTATACTAAATTTAAACTTTGAAACGTAAGAGTACATTATTTACTACATAAACTACAATAACTCATTTTTTCATTTCATTCTTTGCTCGATTCCGCTATTTTTATTTTTTACCCTTTTTGTATATAGTATCCCCAACACAGGCACAGCCTCTTATGGGTAACCTAAATTTCCCTTATTTTGTAAATCTATTGGCCTAATTATTAGTTTAAAAAAAAAAGAAAGAAAAAATCTAAAAGGATGTAACCTACTTTTTACATTTTATTACTCTAAGTACATAAATTTGAAATAAAGTAAGTAGAACAACATTTTTTTATTTGTTATTTACTGATATTGTAAATACGTTATGTCATAGTATATATTTATTTGTATGGCAAATAATATTTATTTGTAATATTCAGTTTTGTTATTATGTGGAAATAAATGATTTATTATTATGATTTATTTTTAACATGGGTTTTCTTGCTTGAAAATCTTATTGTAAATAAAATATTTTTATTTTTACTTTATTGAAGTGAAAAAAATAAAAATGTCATAGAAAACATTCTAAATACGACCCTTACAAAATACCGGAATAAATGTATCAAGTAACTTCAATACATCAAAGAAAAATAGATTTTCGCGCAAATAATTACATGCTTGTTATTTTTTAATTAATGAAAAATGTTTTACCGTATAGATTTTTTCATAATTCAAATCTAGTTTTTTTAAAATCACTTTAAGGGTACAACAATGGTTTTCAAATTTGTTGTAATAAGAAAAATATGCACAATAAGAAAATATGACTAGTTTACTCTAAGGTAAGAAAATGTAATACTTTTAATAATAAATACGATTTTGTACGCGAACACAGGATGTAGAGTTAGTAGGCTATACTAAATAATTCACTAAAATAGAACGTGTAGACTACTTAAATAGTTTTTAAAAAGAAGAACGCAACAGTAAACAACATATGATGCCGCTCGTAGACCGCACCGTGCCCGTCAAAATTCAAACTAAACATATCGGTGACGGTGCGGGCCACGGTGCGGCCACGACGGTCTGGTGTCGGTGCGGACATGTGTGGACTTGCAGGTTGAAAACTGCGCTGCAATTCTTTCACCGTATGACGGCCAGCATACGGCCGACTGACGTGTCGGGCGCGGTGCGGTTATGTGTGTCCCAACCTTAACTCTACATCCTGTGTTCGCGTACAAAATCATATTTATTGATAAAAGTAGGCTATTACATTTTCTTGCATTAGAGTAAACTAGTCATATTTTTCTTATTGTGCATATTTTCTTATTACAACAAATTTGAAAACCATGTTGTACATTAAGTGATTTTAAAACAACTAAATTTTCGAACTATTAAAAAGTCTAAAAACATTTTTCATTAAATTAAAAAATAACAAGCATGTAGTTATTTGAGCAAAAATCTATTTTCTTTGATGTTTTTGAAGTTTACTTGATAAATTTATTCCGGTATTTTGTAAGAGTCATATTTACCGAACAATTTGTCATTTGTCTCTATGACATTTTTATTTATTATTCTTTTCACTTCAATAAAGTAAAAATAAAAATATTTTTTTACAATAAGATTTTCAAACAAGAAAAACCCATGTTAAAATAAATAATAATAATACTAAAATCATTTATTTCCCCATAATAACAAACTGAATATTACAAATAAATATTATTGCCAGTGCTTAGTAATAAATAAGACTATGACATAACGTTTACAATAGCAGTAAATAACAAATAAAAAAAATGTTTTCTACTTACTTTATTTCTAATTTATGTACTTAGAGTAATAAAATATAAAAAAGTAGGTTACATCCTTTTTAGATTTTCTTTCTTTTCTTAAACCTAATAATTAGGCCAATAGATTTACAAAATAAGGGAAATTTTAGGTACCCATAAGAGGCTGTTCCTGTGTTGGGGATACTATATACAAAAAGGGTAAAAAATAAAAATAGCGGAATCGAGCAAGAATGAAATGATAAAAATTAGTTATTGTAACTTATGTAGTAAATAATGTACTATTACGTTTCAAGGTTTAAATTTAGTATAACTATTGTGCTGTATTAAACAAAAAGGATTTATGCATGATTTACAATTCAAATATTAGGCTTTACACATGTAACATTAAATATTATATTATAAATAATTATTTTATAATGTTCTAACTTAAATATTATTATAACTTAGCAGACAAGAAATCATACACTAATTTATTATCTTAAACATATACTTAATATAATTTTGACCAATCAACCATACTCTAATTTTTTTAGAAAATATATTTATGTTTCTACTATTTTTGACTAATTCTGGCAATAAATTATTTGTCCTCGGAGCTATAAAAGAAATAATTTTGTAAAATTTGTTTTTTGTATGTTCTCCAGTATATATTTACAAATATTTACTATGTTTTACAAATTATTATAAACGGGCTTGCAACATGGCAAACTCTCTGGCATCACACTATAGCTCTTGGGTTTAATACAAAAAACACCAAATACACTGTTTTATAGTGTATTTGACCGAAATTCACTGCAATGAAACACAATGAAAATAATTATAATTATAATTATAATTATAAATTATTGTCCTCGGAGCTATAAAAGAAAAACATTTTGTAAAATCTGTTTTTTGTATGTATGTTCTCCAGTATATATTTTACAAATATTGCAACATGGCAAACTCTATAGCTTTTGGGTTTAATACAAAAAACACACCAAATATACTGTTTATAGTGTATTTGACCAAAATTCACTGCAATGAAACACAATGAACAAGATTATAGGGATAAAAAATATAACCAAGATAAAGATATTTACAAATTTTACATACTAGCTGATTGTACGAAGCTTTACTGTAGCATTGCAATATTTCATTCACCACAGCGATTAATAAAAATAACAACAATGAAATTAACAATTATCTCAAGCAATACTTAATCTTCCGAATATTTTTTAAGTATCTGTCGCTTCGAATTCAAAAGAACATGCTCAAGTACAAACAGTGAGATTGTTGCGCTCGGACTGCATACGGAAATGTGTGGCCTCACGGTAACCGAGCCGAGCCCGCACGATACTCGGCCGACTCACGTGTTGGGCACGGTGCGGTTATGTGTGTCCCAACCTTGATTCAGACCGCGTGTTGTCTGTATTGTCATATAGACAAGAAAATACTTCTTTGTTAATAGTTACTAGGTTTTGAATTATTTTTTCAATATTTTCAATGTTTACAGTTTTTTATACATGATGAAAAAGCTTTAATAAATTAAATACTAAACTATGTGATAATACATTTTTTGTCTTTTATTGTAGAAAGCAAAATATAAATTTTAAAATTGTTAAGTTATGGTTTTTCCGAAATTAACTTAAAAATACCTTTTGGACGTTGCTGATTCTTGATAGTTTTGAAAAAGCCCTCCCCAAGCATACAGCAAGCCGTTCTCTCCTTGTTATTCGTGTTTCCCTCTTAATATCATTCTCTATAAATATCAAAATCTTTTCGAATTGTTCTTTACTTAGTATAAAATACACTTTCTTTTTTAATTGAAGGGTGTACCTAATGTTCTCGTTTACTAACTGAATACTTGTAGGACTGTATTTTTGGTCATCACTGATGAAACTGTCAGCAGCAATCTATCTACTGTAAATTTTAATGCAAACGATAGGAACAAACCGAATTACCGTATGATTGTCCTCTAATCCTTTGGGGTTCTTAAGGTTCCAGACATATTACATAGGTCACGTGACAGCGACACAATCTCTAGACACAAGTGCGGTCAGGAGCTGTTGATTCTTCTATGTACCGATAATGTGACCGAGCGATTTCGTGGTCCATAAATCGAGATAATAAACTAAACACTCATAATTATTCTAGATTGCACTACTTTATGCCGCATGACAGAATCGGTGTGACTAAACCTGGCCTAGATTTGCTAGTTTGTCTCCAACCAACAATGGTGTTACAAGAAAAACTGGATTTGATATAGAATTTTAATTTTATGGCCGGTTATTACAACCATCTGTTCCCGCTTTATGCTTGCTTCGACTTAGTTATACTCTTTATAGTCAACATTTTATAGGGTTTCTTTTAAGTCAGTAAACGCGGTCAGTTTTACAACGATTATGGCACCACAAGAAATGGTGGAGTCTCACATAAGAGACCTAGCAGATGTACAAACTCGGCAGTTGAGAAGGGTTGTGTTTGGGATCCGTACTATTAAGATAGCGGTATTTCCATAGCACTGGCCTGCTTGATGCAGCAGCAAGGCAGAAGCTAGTGATGGGAGAATCGAATAGTATTCGAATACAGCCCGGGTATTCACATATTAGAATACCTCAAAGTTAATTCGAATACTTTTGGAATGAATACAATTTCTCTGGAGGAATCGAATTCAAACCTACAGTATTCATTCATTCGCTAGGACTAATAGTATTGAAATACAATAATCAAGAGCTGTATTCAGAATCGAATGGCAGGTTTAGATAAGCCGGTTAGGGAATGAATGATAGGTTGTGATAATTCGGTTAGGGAATGAATGACAGGTTGTGATAATTCGGTTAGGGAACGAATGGCAGGTTGTGATAAGTTGGTTAGAGAACGAATGGCAGATTTTGATAAGTCGGTTAGAGAACGAATGACAAGTTGTGATATGTCGGTGAGGGAACGAATGATAAGTTGTGATAAGTCGGTTAGGGAATGAATGGCAGGTTGTGATAAGTCGGTGAGGGAACGAATGGCAGGTTGTGATAAGTCGGTGAGGGAACGAATGGCAGGTTGTGATAAGTCGGTTAGGGAACGAATTGTAGGTTGTGATAAGTCGGTTAGGGAACGAGTGGCAGGTTGTGATAAGTCGGTTAGGGAACGAATGGCAGGTTGTGATAAATCGGTTAGGGAACGAATGGCAGGTTGTGATAAGTCGGTTAGACAAGTGCATAGCTACCGGCGGCAGGTGCGCTAGGAATGTATGCCACTTTCTATCATCACAATACTCCAAATATCGGCAGACAAACCGGTCCGGGTGCGGGAAACTATCCCTGACCTTCCCGCTGCTTCCACTTGGCCCCGCGGTTTGGTGTGCTGTCGTGAGCTGTAACTGTAAACGCCGGTGTTCATTTGTGTCGGACTGTGGTATGCCGCAAGGTTGCTGTCTCGGCCAGAGTCTAATGGAGTTTTTGCGCATCCATTAATAGCTCGGTGTAAGCGATGGAGTGCCGCGGTATTGTGGTCTTGGTCACGTAGTGTGGGTTTGCTTTTGAGGCAGTATTTGTAGTGAGGGGTGCTCTCTACCAAGAGCGAAAACGGATATCCTTCCTTATATGCAATGCCCACAATAGGCAATATTAAGAGTGCACTTATATAGAACCCGGGGATAATGTTACATATTATTCATTGGGTAGCTTTGAGTGCCAAAGATGGCTGTATGGAAAATGTTATTTTTAATTTATAGTTGTCTCAGAAAAAAATTGTTTAAAGTGCAGTATTGTTCTTCTGCAGGGAAATTCAAGGTTGTTTTATTACACTGGCTTTCAAGTTGGCAGTTAAGATATTTCCAATTAAAGGTATATATATATATATATATATATATATATATATATATATATATGTATGTAAGTTGGTTACTGAAATTATAACACTTCATATGCACAATCATATTTTTGCTGTAAAGAGTTTAGCACAAAAAGTGTGGACAAAAGACTGACATGTAAAAGAATAATTTAAGGTGGGAAGGCTTAAAGTGGATGTTGGATAATTCAAGAGAGGTGTTCCATTAATAATATAAAGAGCTAAGCCCCTGGAGCATGGAGCTAATGAGTCTGAGTCTTCAGATCCATTCTTGTGTTGAGCTTCTGCTCGCAACAGTTTTCTATTTTATGTCCTTCTTGAGTGCTGTTATTATTTTATTTCCTTGGTGATAATATATTGATTTATAAATCAACTAAAAAAATTAAATAATAGGCAAGAGTGTTTAATTAATATATATTTTTGAATTTATTAACACAAATATATTTGTGGAACGCACAAAAATTGATTTATAGTGCTTATTATATGTTCGTTTAAAAGTCAAAAATGTAAACATAATATTTTTTCAAAACTTTGTTGCAGAACACCAAAGCTTGGTATTATTACGTCAGTTTTATAGAAGAACATACTTTCTTTTATATACTTCATTATAAATATGTAAACCAGATATTTAAATCTAGTTTAATACGCATATCAATCATTGTACTGTTTTATTTTCATTACTCTATGCTGAAGAAGAAGAAGAAGAAGAAGTAGTAATAGAATAAAAACAAAACAATTTGTGTTCTGTCATCTGTCATTCTACTGTCGAGTTTCAGGCTGTTTGTTTTGAGTGAAGTTTAGTTCATTTTTATGCCATAAAATATGGGAAGAGTCAAGAATACAAAAAAAATGTTGCTAGAAGAAATAAGGACAATATTGCAAAGCGGTAAGAGGTGCAACCTGCAACCTACGTCACCGACCGAACTCTGTTTTATTTTACAATGTATATATATGTATATTTTATTGAACACTGACATAATAATATGACCTAATATTGATGTATAATACAACCTTTTGACCTAATATATTGTGTAAATTTATTTCAGAACCATAAAGTAAAAAATATACGTGATATATTAGTGTTGAACCTACGTCTACTTTCTATTGCAGTTTTCCGAAAGTTTGAATTTCGATCAATTTTCAGACAAAAATCGATATATCTTGGGAACTAATTGAGATAGAAAGTTCATATTTTTACCACATATTAAGTAGTCTTTTTCTAAATATTTAGGTAGAATTAGATTTTTAGGTATATATGATGAATAGAAACATAATTTTATATATATATGCATGTTTGTTTTTTTTAAAGTCTAAAGTTTACTAAATTATTTTATTAAAACTACTAATGCTACCATGATAAATCTACCTAAATATTTAGAATAGATCCATATCTTCAAAATTAGACCATGAGTAGTGCAATATGTTGGAAAGTTTCTTAGATATATCAATTTTAAATATGGTCTGAAAAACGCGAAAACAAAAACAAAGTTTTTATTCGCTGTAGGCTGTATGTGACAACTATTTTGCCGTTTTATATTTTTGTATTTTTTGTTAGCCTACTACACACTAGAAAAAAAATGGTTAAGCTATTTTTATTGTGTATTAAAAAAAAAGTATGTTTTCAGTGGTGAATCCCCTTAACTGACTGCCTGTAACAACCGCTCATAAGGTGTGTGACCGGTTTTTTCTCAAGTCAAGTAAAAGTAACATCTGTAAGAAATACGAAAATAAAGGTTCAAGTTATGTGATGGGTTTTAGGCACTCTCTAGCATAATAATATGGCGATCACTACATACAAACTGGCCAACTAAGTAATGAGGTCAAATATTAGCATTATTGTGAAGAGAGATATTAGTTGGGTAACTCTCCAGGCTTCTAAATCTTAAGTCGTGGGAAAGAAACCAAATGAGTAATTTCCAAATCATCAGCAAAATGAACTACTGTGGGGGAGGAATTAATTTTAGATTGTCACACTATCAAGGCCTAAGTCTCAATTGTCAGTATTTGAAACCGAGGGAATATATTATATATATATATATCAAGTCAAAGGGCAGACATATACCTATTAGTTTGATGAGCTGTTACCATCCATACAAAAATCTAAATTCATGCAGGCATCATGCCAGTCGCTGGATATCATATTAAGTCATTTATAGGGCATTTGGCAAAGACATTAGGAGTTTTGGGGTTTCGATCAAACTTCAAAGCATTTCATACATTTTCCAATCAAGTTAATAAGTATATTACCAAATCTGGAGTACTTCACATACACTTGAAGATCACAGTTAATTCAATGCTCTTTTTAGAACAATTGAGGGAAATAATATACTTATACGTAACATTTTCGTTCTATTTGGTATTTTATGAGTGGAGTAATTATGAATGTTACAAAAAAGTCTTTAGTTCATTTAAAATATATTATTTTATATCTTAATATTTTTTTCTAACTGTGCTCTGGGCTAGCATATTCTGATGTGTCTCATAATTGCTTATTCTTTTATTTTTTTAAATTGTTTTGGAGATCGCCTTAATTACCTAAATATTTTTCATTGTAGGTCTTAATCTTTGCCAGTTGTTTTATTTTTGTGGAAGTATTTACCATATTTGTCTTTTCAAAAGACTCCTAGAAAATCCAATAAAATGTGTGTTAAGGTTTTATGCGTAATTAGCATGAGGAGGTGCAGTGAAGCCAGCCAGGATCAGGGTTTAAGTGCACATTAGCATTTAGCAGCTAGCAGCTGTACATCGGAGACCAAGCCCAGGTGTTAACACAAAGCCGAGCTCTGCTCTCCACTCACCTTTGTGTACACAACAGTCAACTCCTGCTCTCTTGTGCCTGTCACAAGTGACATTGTAGTAATCGATGTTGTGGTTGCTTCTGTGGTCTTTCTGAAGTCTGATTATTAATTTTTTACCACTGGGACTCTTTTTAAATGCAGCTGTTTTTAAGGATATTACTCGTTTAATGGAGCAAAGAAATAAATGTGGATCTTCTGTAAAAATCTATTTGTAACTCATAATGTTTTAGATAAATTTTAAAAGACAAAATATATTTTAATTTGTTAAATTTTTACTCACTGTTATTTTATTACTGACTGAGGGCGGTTTCATTTGTTAAAATGAAAATCAGGAATGATGTATACATTGTATAATTTAGCCTCTCGGGGACTGGGGGCTAGAAGTGTGTGCCGTGTGAGTGAGTCTATGCTTCGGTGTCCGTTCATGTTCCACCAAAATTTAACATAGGTCTAATATTGTTGCTATGGAATGACACCCAACATTTTCAAGTAGATGCGTAGATGCTTTTTTTTATTTTTTTTTTTCATTTTTTTTTTTTTCATTTGTAATAAATTGTATTTATAGTAATGCAGGCGTGCTCGAGCTTTATAATGTTTTGTAAAAAATACTGAACTCATGTTGGCCATATACTAGTAACAGGCCAACATTATTTCCATTTATTACATGTATTTTATATTTACCTTATTTATATGGAAATAAATCATTTATTCATTTATTCATTCATTTATTCAATAGTTTTCCTAAGTTAAAACATTCTTACGTAACAACTTTATTTCAAAAACGAGTTTGTATTATAATGTTGAAACAATAAAATGTTTATAACATTTTTTTGTGACCAAAAAGTTTCATTTTCTGCTTTGTATACCTGATGGAAGTCGCCAGATTTTAATATAAAAGACATTTATTTATTTTAAAAGGTTTAACCAGCAAAAGCACTTTTAAAATAAATTAAAATTGTGGAAGAAATAAAAATGTCTGTTATATTAAAACCAAAAATTTCCACAAGAACAGAATAAATCTATGTTGTGCTACATGAATAGTACATTCATGCATGATAAAAGTCGTCAGAGTCAGAAGTTGAATTTGCTCTCAGTCTCATCACCAATGCAAATTCTAGCTACTCCCTGATGATTTTGGTGTACTTTAAACAACTAATTGTTCATTGTTGTAAAGTAATTGTGATAAAAAGTTTGCTCAAGTTGATTGAACCTAATCTTATAAAAAATAACTAAACCTTAAATCCTTTAAAATAAATACCTTTTATTGACTGCTTCGTCATTTCTCTTCTAAGTAAACGTCGAGTTTAGGAATAAAAAATTATGATTGAAATTTTATCAATAAGCCTCCATATATTTGAGCTCCGAAATCTCTATCAACTAAAGATTAAGAGACTAAATGTCACTTGTTTGTTTCAGGAGAGGGGTCTGAGTGAAGTTTGTCTACAGGGGATGGAGACAGAGCATACCATCGTAGCATCAAGTTCAGCCCCTACTACCGTCACCACAGTTGCCCCCTTCCATTACCTCATCAACGAACAGGCCAAGTCCATTGCAGCCCTACAGGTAACAAACACTATTAGTAATTTCATATTGATAGTTTCATCAATGTAATTACACCATATGTTTTTATAACAATGTTTTAATCGCACTTTGTTTTAATATCTGGTGGTAAAATGTATAGAGGTATATGTGTTTGTTCCAGGAGCTACAGAATGAGGTCACAGCATTACTGGAATTCCGGGACCTGGTTATGGAAACGTTCCCTCACCTGCGGACCAAGACGGAGCCATCCACCCCTATTGCACGGCACGGGACAGCGTCACTGCAGAATAGCAAACGGGACTGGGAACCGGGCATCCGTGTGCGGCGTAAGCTGCGGGAGCAGGAGACGTCCCTGGTGCCCCGCAGTCGCAGCAACAGTCACGGCAAGGCTGGGCGCAGTGAGGCAGGGAATAGTGGCAGCAGCACTGGCAGCAGCGCAGTACAGGACTCTGGCTTCTGTACAGAGAGCAAAGAGCACTGTTCCACCTCTACCACTACCACCACCACCGTCAGGAAAACGGACCAAGATCAGGAGGCGGAGGATGAACTGTGGACGCTGCTGGAGCTCATCCACCGTAAAGGCACCAAACTGCGACTAGAGGTCGAACATCTTCAGGAGAAGTTTGATAAGAAAGACGATGTGCAGGAGAGACGATCCAAGAGTTTAGAGGATCTTAGAAGAGGAAGGGAACCGCCACGGACTAGATGTGATGGGGTGTATGAAGTGGAAGTGGAGGGTTTGCGCAGGGAGAGGGATATGTTGTTGGATAGGGTCACTGAAATGGAAGCTGAAAATCTTGCCAACCTCGCTCAGACCAACCAGCTCCTTGCCGAAATGGGAGCTCTAACTGCAGAGAAACGTGATTTAGAAGATCAATTGAGAGCGGCTATTCACACAAAAACTGAACTTAATAGTAGAATCCACGATTTGCATTCTCAGTTTGTCAGTAGATCAGATAATAAATTAAGTAAAGCTCTTATTTCTCCTTTAGCTGTACATAGTAAAGGAATTCAAAAATTAGGATCTAGTCAATTTGTTGGGACAGGATCTCATTTTACTCCGGTCAAGAGGTCGTTGTCCAATGAAGAGACTGTGTCAAGTGCCGACGACAGTCCAGGTATTAAGGAATTCCAAAGACTTAAACAGCGAGAGGAACATCCCAATCGGCTCAAAAGGACAAGCAAGGAGTTAACTGTCTTGAAATCAGCAGATTATAGTGATTCCGAGGACGGTTTGAAAATTGATGATTCCCCAAAGTTTTCTACTCCAAAATCAGATAAAGTGTTTATGTTATCCCCACGGTTTTCATGCAGTGGTAGTTCAAATCCAGTGTCTGAAAGATTGAACGCAAGTGATTCCAAGTGTGTTCATGTGCATGGTAAGCTGGGAACCCTGGATGGGGTGGTCAGCTCTCCTTCCAACAAAATCAAAGGTGCCAAAGGTGTTCTTCCAGACAAAGATAAGACTGCAGCCATCCTGAAGGAGAAAAATGTTGTGGAGTTACAACGCCATCTGCTCACTACATCTTTTGAAAATCAGGTATGTGATATATGAGTAATTTAATTGATCAGATGTTGATTACAACAATTTTTATTAATTGTGGTAATAATTTCCATGTTCCTTGAGAATTCTAGAAAATGTAGAAATATTTTGAGTCTAGAAGTTTCAGTTTATTATTTTACGTAAAAATCACATTAAAAAATTTTAAAATGTTAAAAATTAAAAGATATACATACATAATTTTTACCCGAACATCCTTATGGTCTTCATACAAAATAATTAATTGCTTAATTTCGTTATACCGAAACTTAAATTTAATCTCATGTAACTTTTAAATAAATGATGTTCTATATATCCAGATCATGCCATATTCCAAGCATCTTATGGACAATAAATAATATAAATTGTATGTTAATCATTTAATTGTTTAATATGTTTTTTAACTGTTATATATTAAATGATCTCAAATGAAATTTCTACTAAGAATCAACATTAGATTTTTTATCATCACAGTGTGTTTCCTTTTACATCTTGAATGAAAAGAATTTAAAACAAACTTGATTAGCTTCATTGGTACATCTGGATGAGTGTAAAGCTTAGTTACACTTTAGCTTCTGGAGACTCATTGTATCTATTAGAGTGTCATCACACACCACTACTGTGCCTGTCGGTAGTGAACCTGTTATAGAGCAGTTAGTCTGTGGTTCTCAAGAGTTAAGCCATTTATTATGTTACAGCAATTATTATTATAGGCTCTGAATATGATATTGCATACACCGTGCTAAATCTAGGGTGAGAGGAAGCTCACTGGGTTGGCTCCCATCACTGGTATACTGTGATAACCAGGCTGTCATGGGAACAATCACTTAGCTTCTGCTGTAAATTAGCATTGTCTTGTCACTCATTTCACCTTCACAGTCACACGATAATAGTTACAAGTTTTGGCTTTGACAATTTGCAGTTTGTGTTTGTTTGGGAAAATTGTGGATTGTGGTTGTTATTTTCAGCAACTTCTTGTTTGAGGTTAGCAATTTTGTGATGCGTAGCCACCTGAATATTAAAGGACAGTTGTGCAATATTGGTGAATTCTTTAAAGTTTATAAATGTTTCTTTGATTAGAAACAGTTCATTTTAAAACTGTTGCATTACATCGGCCTTAGATGTCATGAATATTATCTAAAGTTTCTGAGTTAAAACCACAACAAAACATTCATTGTTATCACAGTTTAGTCTTGAAATATTTCACACTTGCTGTGAAAACACATTCCTAGTTAACAGATTTAAAGAAAAATTGTTAATAATACACATCTCCTCATAAGGGTGTACAGAAGGGGAGTAGGGGTGATTGATCGAAGCAACTATCATCGACTGCCAACCTTTTGATAATTTGGTTCTGTCTTTTTTGCTGCAGTAATATTCTTGACAATAAAAGTAGATAATAGTATGAAATTGGCGCAATGTTGCATTACATGATGTATTCTCAGAATGGTGGCGAGTAAGTAATATTGCCATTGGAAATTGGATTAAAGCAGCCTTCCACTACAGCAAAGTTGGAATTTCCTGATGGAAGTTCCACTTGGCTCTGTCCACCTTAATTAGTTTTAGTCAGTCTCTTAACATGAGTACTTTATACATGAATTTTTTTATTTTCAAAAATTGTAATGCAAATCCCAATCTTTATATATCTTTCGATCCATAACCACTGTTAAGTTTCACTGTCTCACCTCAGTCTGTTAAGTTCAAATGTCCTCTTCGACCTTGTCCCTGCTATATATTTAAAATGTATTGTTCTCATGAAGTTTTATCCGTAATAGAGCAAGAACAAAGACTGTTGTACTTATTACAGTTTTGCCTGTTACGACAGTCTTGTGACTCCTCCCTTGTCATAACCTCGCCACGGTGGTCTGAAATGTGATGAATGTTGACCAATGATGGAGGCAGTGACAGAGACGCAAGGCCAGTGCCACAAGCCTCGCTTTCTCTGCCGCCACAGTTTTATCTGGGCCACTCATTCTGTTAGTCTGATTGAACACATTGTCCTCCGATTATCCCCGTGGATAGCCTCCAGATAATGTTGACCCCCCTCCCTCAGGTTACATCACAAGGTGCTGCAAGTCAGCTGGTTGTATTGTTGGTGTGAGAACCTATTAAGCACATTGTTGGTAGAAACGGTTTTAACTCTCAAAGTACTGACTTGTGGTGCTACACATCCTTTAGCAGTTTTGCAAGCATATTTTGAAAGTAAATATTGAGTAAATAAAAATTAACAAAGCGCAACATATTATATATTGTTATTTTCAGCAGAGACTATAGAATAAGAAAATAGTAATTAAAATAACTTACTGCTCCATGTTAAAAAGTTATTAACTATTAAAAATGCTCTTTTTCTTCACTTTTTACACATTTAGTGCAGCATAGCTCTTTACTAAACGCACTCAAATAACAATCTAAAATATACAAAATAAAGACAACTTTATTACAAATAAAACGTACAACACAACAAATTTCACATTTGCTTTTTAGGAAAAAAATATGGGTACAAAAATTGTGTTCTTTTTCCCCAATTGAAAAGCTCCAAAAATTTGACAAAGTCAAACAATTACTTCAACAGATGAGTTTTAAGATATTAAAAATAAAGACGGCATGTGCATGAATTAATAGTGCTGTTTTCGATTTTATTTCTACATTACATCACATTGAGAAGTATTATGAATGACATGATGTTTGCGGTTAACATTGACCAACCACGCTTAACGCAATGTTAGCACTGTCGGGTGGCTCATAGATAATGCATTGTGCACTGTTGTGACTTTTAGCCTTAAACATGTTTACACAAGTACTAAAATAATTTTGGAATAAAGCGTACATCAATATTGGATTATTAAACAAATCCTATGCTTTGCAACACTAGTACTGTTTATTCTTTTTTGTCATGAATAAAGTTAGTTCTTGTGCACCTGTATGAATATTTAGTCAGAGGTGGTGAATGAGGTGAGCGTGCTTGGCTACACAACAGATAGATCAATATTGTCGAAGGGATGTAATTAGAAAAAGTGGGCTGTTGATGGCTTACACAATCCCGATAATGGTAGCACTCAGTTTGCCTTTACTCATTGAATATTTTTTGTAATAGGTTCTTGATAGTTCTGTTTACTCTTGTTTATCATGAATCAAGTTAGTTCTTGTCCACCTGTATGAATATTTAGTCAGAGGTGGTGAATGAGGTGAGCGTGCTTGGCTACACAACAGATAGATCAATATTGTCGAAGGGATGTAATTAGGAAAAGTGGCTGTTGATGGCTTACACAATCCCGATAATGGTAGCACTCAGTTTGCCTTTACTCATTGAATATTTTTTGTAATAGGTTCTTGATAGTTCTGTTTACTCTTGTTTATCATGAATCAAGTTAGTTCTTGTCCACCTGTATGAATATTTAGTCAGAGGTGGTGAATGAGGTGAGCGTGCTTAGCTACACAACAGATAGATCAATATTGTTGAAGGGATGTAATTAGGAAAAGTGGCTGTTGATGGCTTACACAATCCCGATAATGGTAGCACTCAGTTTGCCTTTACTCATTGAATATTTTTTGTAATAGGTTCTTGATAGTTCTGTTTACTCTTGTTTATCATGAATCAAGTTAGTTCTTGTCCACCTGTATGAATATTTAGTCAGAGGTGGTGAATGAGGTGAGCGTGCTTGGCTACACAACAGATAGATCAATATTGTTGAAGGGATGTAATTAGGAAAAGTGGCTGTTGATGGCTTACACAATCCCGATAATGGTAGCACTCAGTTTGCCTTTACTCATTGAATATTTTTTGTAATAGGTTCTTGATAGTTCTGTTTACTCTTGTTTATCATGAATCAAGTTAGTTCTTGTGCACCTGTATGAATATTTAGTCAGAGGTGGTGAATGAGGTGAGCGTGCTTGGCTACACAACAGATAGATCAATATTGTTGAAGGGATGTAATTAGGAAAAGTGGCTGTTGATGGCTTACACAATCCCGATAATGGTAGCACTCAGTTTGCCTTTACTCATTGAATATTTTTTGTAATAGGTTCTTGATAGTTCTGTTTACTCTTGTTTATCATGAATCAAGTTAGTTCTTGTGCACCTGTATGAATATTTAGTCAGAGGTGGTGAATGAGGTGAGCGTGCTTAGCTACACAACAGATAGATCAATATTGTTGAAGGGATGTAATTAGGAAAAGTGGCTGTTGATGGCTTACACAATCCCGATAATGGTAGCACTCAGTTTGTCTTTACTCGTGAAATATCTTTTGTAATAGGTTCTTGATAGTTCTGTTTACTTTCGTTTATCAGCACAATCAACTCAATAATATAGTTGTGGAGCTACTTCTTTTTGTAGATATTCTGTAACATAGTTAAAATAATCGTTCATATGTTAAAATTTATGCCTTATACTAAATAGCTTATAACAAGAATTAATACTAGTAATGTTACTACAACTACTGAATTCATAAATAGCTAAGTAGGTTGTAGAAAGATGTATTTGGGCGATGTGTGGTGAACAGGTTATTTTGTAATTAAGTTAGTGTAAAGTCTTCATCTTTTCTATCAGGGACACTTTTTTCACAATTTGCCTTGGAATCTATATTTACAAGAGGTGTTGTCCTTTAAGGGCCATAAACCATCTTATTTCATTGAGTACAATTGTAGAATGTAGTGTGTCGGCCCAAGTGAAAGGAATATAAATTGTATGCCCTAGTACATATAATTTACTTATTTATATATTTTTCGTTTCAATACTTTTTCTAATAATTGAGCATTTTAATAAAGAAACTTCAAAGTTATTTTGTTCAAAAGCTGTGTATATATATATATATATAATATATATATATATATATATATATATATATATAATTTCAATAAACATTGAATCACAAAAGGTACTTGCTCCGCCGGGAGTCTGAACCCGGATCTCTCACTTGCCGGGTGAATGTGCTACCATTACACCACAGAGCGCTTACTTTTTCCGATTCAATTATTTTGTATTTGGCCGTATCTGTCACATATGCGTTTAAATAAGCAAACTAACATATGATCGGAAGACCAAATACCTGTCAAACGACTTTTATTTACATTAAATTGTATAAATGGCAATAGCCTTATTTAATTTCAATAAACATTGAATCACAAAAAGTACTTGCTCCGCCGGGAGTCGAACCCGGATCTTTCACTGCATATATATATATATAAAATTCACTGTTGCGTTTATGGCTCATATGTTTGAAATGAGACATCACACTAGATTCTATAACCATAAAGTAAACTACTTAGTATTGGTTCCAAAGATAAAAATTTCAATATGCCACCAGTACAGTCTCCTCTAAAAGTATGAATCTTAAAAAAAATCGCACAGCTTTGAGTTTTAACAGGATTTGCTGTCAATTAAGTTTGATTTTTGATTTTTTTAAGATGGAATTAAACAAATAATTGAACTAAGGTAACTACTAACACGAGGTACAATTAAAATGTCAGTGAAAATATAATTTAACTGGTTATGTAGTTACAAAGTGTACGATGACTCAAGGAAGTGTGGGACAAGCATGTATTCACGGTTGTGATGTATGCATAATGGACTTATAATGTCTGTTATTAAAGTCTATTAGTTTTAATAACCGCCTCTGTATCTCCAGTAATGCCACCTTCGCGAAGGCCATGTGGTTTTGTTGCTCACTGTTACCTGGTTAGGTTTTGTTGTTGAAATTGTACGATTGAGTTTCATATATCATGGCATTCAAAATTAAATTTGTACACAGACATTTTATTTCGATTTATTTGTATAATTGTACATTTCAAAAACAGTTCCTATCCTTATCTAGTTCGGTAAAGCAAAGGTAGAACAGCTTTTAATGTTATGTCAGTCCTGACGTAAGTTTTAGTATAACTATGAGATTTGAGAATTTATTTGTAATCCAAAGTAAAACCATTAAATGTTTGCAAGATGAATAGAAAACTCGGGAAAGAGGTAAAATTAACAAATGTATTGTGTACTCAAACTAACCTATTAATAGAGGTACAAGCTTAATTGTGATACAAGAGCATGAATAGTATTTTGGAACTTTTCAAATTATAATTTTTTATCAGTATAATTGGTAGGAAAAATTCTTCTCGGGTTAAAAGTTTGTTATCTCTTCACACAACAGTGATATAAAAATAATTCTTATATAATAATAAATTATATGTACTTTTTGTATATATATGGTATGTTTATGAATTTCAAAACAGATCTCAAAGATGGTAAGTAATATTTAACTTAGGCTAATCATCACCATCTTCCAGTTTTCTTTCTTCACCCTCACAGATGAGTTCTTCTCTTCTCAACACATTTTCACATTTCCTCATTCAAGAGGTTATATAATTTTCTGCATAGAATCTTCCACTCTGGCATTCTACTTGGAAGCATATATTTTGTTCTGAAAGTGATTTGTACTTTTGATTTCCTAATTCACTTGTTGGCATTTTTTCTTTGTTTGTCTTTCAACAATTATTCAAATTTTATTGCTATGAGGTGTGTGTAAACCACCTCTTACGAGTGTGCTTTATGGGTCAACATTCTTCTTTTTCAAATTCTTCCTCTCAGGCAGGATGCAATGTGCTTATTTCTTATTGCCATGATATAATTTTGTGCCTTAAATAATGCAACATATTATGTATTATTTGGACAAACTTAACCTAAGTTACTTGAAGTTTTAGGAATCTAAAATTAAAAAAAAGAACTTGGTGTGTTGTTAAAACAAATAAATTCTTATTTAAATCCCTCCATTTCAGTAAATTGCTGTAGGTTTTAATATTATATCCTGTATACTCTACAAATAAATTCTTATTTTGATCCTTCCACTTCAGTAAATTTATGTTGGTTGTAATAGATATCCTGTATACACTAAAAATAAATTCTTATTTTGATCCTTCCACTTCAGTAAATTTATGTTGGTTTTAATAGATATCCTGTATACACTAAAAATAAATTCTTATTTTGATCCTTCCACTTCAGTAAATTTATGTTGGTTTTAATAGATATCCTGTATACACTAAAAATAAATTCTTATTTTGATCCTTCCACTTCAGTAAATTTATGTTGGTTTTAATAGATATCCTGTATACACTAAAAATAAATTCTTATTTTGATCCTTCCACTTCAGTAAATTTATGTTGGTTTTAATAGATATCCTGTATAGTCAACAAATAAATTCTTACTTTGATCACATGTTAGAAAATTCAGTAAATTCCTGTTGGTTTTACTAGTTATCCTGTATACTCCTCGGTTTTTATACATTTATTTATTCCCTGGGTGGAGATGAAGTAGGTGGATGGCTGTAGGCAGAGGAAGGTAAAGTAGTACCTGACCTTTGACCTGTGGACTGAAGGCCACATACGAGTGTGGGGGTTGCATTATTACCTACCTACTCTTCGGTCATTGTGTTAGTGGTTACTTACTATCACCACGTCAAACCTTGTATTGCCTGTGTTATTGTATAACTGTTGTGACTTGTCTATCATTAATTCCTTATGGGCACATGTCATAAATGAAAACTATTCAACAGTATACATTCATTGTACACGTAATAGTTGCGTAATACAAAAATACTTCTCTGTCTTTATAACAAGAACACAACTCGATTTACACTGTGAAACACGTTAATTACGTAAGATTTAATTAATCGCTCTCCAAGCAGTGTGAAGGAAGGAAAATTAATTATGTAATTATTTAATTCAGCATCAGATGTTCTCTATTTCCGTGTTGTTGAACTATTTTCCCGTAGTGTCTCAACTTTAATGTGGATTAAATGTAAACGTACAGTAATTAAAATTTATGTTGCTTCTGAAGTAGTACCCAGACTATAAAAGCAGGTCGACCACGTTTAACTGACTTAATTAATTGGGCTCTTCGTTAATATAGAATCTCAGTAAGGTCTATATAAACGTCTTATGATATGCTTAAAATATTCTAATTGCAATTTCGCACACCTATTACATAATACTCTCATTGTAGCAAGTAATTGTGACTTATTAATTATTCAAAAGTGTTTAATAATCCTATTATCTTCTCACTATTGTTATTGGTTTAACTGGCTTAATAATTGAAAATCATTAATTATTGTTTTAAGAGTTCGCTGTTGTAAAAGGAGGAACTGTGTGAAAGCTAAACACATCTCTTCAATTCTATTACGTGTAATTTTTTACGTTTCAGTGATCTTTTCAAATTCATACTATATAAATATAAAAATAAATAAATATAAGGAGGGGAAAAGATTATAAAACATAAACGATGCCTTTAACCTATGACACCCAAGGAATAAAATAAAACATAATTTTTGTGACACATAGAGAAAGAAAAAAAACGTTTGTAAGATTTGGCGAATTTTTGAACTGGCGATTTCTTCTCCAGTTCACAAAACAGTTCTTTCGTGTAATCTTTAGTTCCATAATGTTGAATTTTCTGGAGAAACATTTCCGATTTATTTAGTAATACTGTTCAAAGTTAGATTGTGTTGTGCTGAATGTTAACACTACGCAAGGTCTAATGGAATTTCACTGTTGAACATTAGCACGACTATTCTTCACCCTTAGTCCTTGGGGTGATTTTGTTTGTTTGTATATCGTTTTAAGGTTTGTGTTGAGGTTTTAGCGTCCAATATGGGTCATTATGTAACTTTAAATGGTATTTATTCAGAGTTATCTATATTTAACCATTAGTTACCCTTTTTTTGGGTGCGAATTGAAGTAAATCCAAGTCTAACGATCTGTCTGATCTCATTTTAGCAACATTGCCTTATGTCCATATGACCCTCTTTATCTGAGGTCTGTGGCCCTTGAAAAGGGCAAAGTCTTAGTTTAACATAATAATGGTCTTTCATATTTAATTTTCATGTCGCTATTCTCGTCTCATGATTTTAATTGGCAACAGCTCATGCTCATAATGGGACTTCCTCCAGGAGAAGTCCTAGATGTAATTAGGACTTTAGCCCTATAAGAACAATGTTAGATCTCAAACTGTTACACCCCTATTGTAGTAGTCACAGAATAATGTGACGTGTTACATTTTAATCATTACAGATCCAAAAATCTTTCAGTTATTCTGATATTGTTCGTCCTTGAAAAAATCTCGAAACTTGTTTTGTTTCATCATCCAAATGTCCACAAAGTAAACAATTTACAAGAAAAATTCAAAAATATTTGGGTACATACAAATGTATCTTTTAAAATAAGACGTCTTGTGGATAAAACACACGTGGATTACTACATTCAAGGAGATGCAGGCAATCCAGACGTAAATTAGACGTTTTGTGCACGTTTTAACCAAGAATGTAGCTAAGAAGAAATTTGGGGGGGGGGTGCAGACAACTGATATTTTCCCGTAGTGAACAGTGAATAATGCTCCATTTTGTTCCTTAAAAAGTTCTTGGCTCGTTTCTTTGTTGAAAACTATCTTTCAGCAGCACATGTCAGTAATACTGAATTATTTAATAATAATAGTTTACTGAAAAGGTAATTGCAAAAATTAAAAATTTGGGAGGTACAGACCCCTTGGACCCCCTCGCTGGCTACGGCTTTGATTTTACAGTAACTGTGCTAAGTTACATCATTACGCTCTGTATATGCAATTGAATTTAAACCGTTTTATAGTTGTTTTTAATTACAGAGGGCGTAAGTAATTTAATTGTAGAAGTTTCTTACTAGCAATCGGTAAATGTTCGAACACCCCCCCCCCCACAATTAGCGATGCCGTTTAAAATCCGGTTCAGAACGAATGTCATATTTACGCAATTCATTTATACCGGAAAACTCATATAAAGTAATCGCATTTTAAACATTAAACGGCAGATATTTTCAATAGTACGTCAATTGTTCTCGAAATAACTTGTAACGAGTTCGGGACATTTATAAATGACTGCAGTACTAATGGACAACTAACTCGTAGAATGGAGTTGGCGCACTCCGCTAACTCTGTTGCGGGTACGGCCGCTTGGGGGGGGGGGGGTTTGCCAAATTTTGAAACGGGCACAACAACAGAAATGTATTCGGACACATTCACCAGGAAGTGTTGCAGAGAACACATTATTTGCGTTAGTCCGCTAATTATCGCACACGGTTAACATTTGTATTTATAACTGAACAGGCAGCAGACTGACCATTAATTTGTCAAATGAATGGATCAGTGCTTTCAAATTGTACAATATAAATTGCATTAGTTAATTTTGAAAACGTATGCGTCTAATTTATTGAATTTACATTGGCTCACGAATTAAATGGTGTTAAAACACATATGTTTATAAAAGTCTCAGCTAAAAAATAAATGATTTTAAATAATTTATGAATGTCTTCCAATTTGGGTGTAGTTTAGTTTTGTTAATAAATGATTGTTTCGGAATGAATGGAAATGACGCGTTTGGAAAGGATGATTACACAAATGCAAAAAATTGTTATGGACATATTCCAAGGATTACATTGCGTTTATTTTCGACAGTTTTTGTATCGTGAACTGTTCCAGAACACACATTTACACATTTAACTCACTATTAATCAGATTAAAAGTGCAAACTGTGACATGTTTAATAGTTTCAATTATCACAATACAACGTAGGCTACATGTTTTGGCTTTAGGCTGGAATGTAGAAAAGACATTCAGTCTGAACTTGGTTGATCTAAATTCTCATCCTCGTGAGTATCGTTTATACATCAGTGTGTCATAAAGTAAACACATTATCCATGTTCGTAACGGATTCAGAAATACGGTTTGTAACGAAAATACGTTTTATAGGTTTATATAAATATTGCAATTTGAATTTTGTCAATATGCCTATAGTAGTCAGCACCAAAGTAGTCCTCTGGCGGCTGTTGCATTTCAATCCCCCCTCTATACTCTGCGCCATACACTGTTGCCAATTTTACGTGTTGGAAAAATTACTGATCCGTCTCAACATGTGTTACAATAAACAAACATCATAATATGCTACCGCAAACAAATATACGTATGTTTCGTTCATCTGTTTGTACACGACATGTCAAATAAAACGGACAGAAGTGACCACGGCTACGTCATAACGGGAACGGCAGAGATATGGCAATGCCGCGTCACGGACTATTTTGGTACTGGCTGTTCTTATGAACATTACATGCTAAAATGTACAATAGTTTTTATATTGTTTATTATGCCGTATTTTGCCAAATCAGCGTTTCAGTTCACCGAACGTCCCCGAGACCTCTTGTTCGGAGAGACTTCAGGTTATTCGTATCGGGCGTGATTGTTCCAAAGAAACAAATAAAATGGCCCAAGTCAATTTCCCGAATAATTACGCGTGTGATTGGAATATTTGTGGCTTTCTCCCCCGATGACCACACGATGTAGAGACAATGAGTGTTGCAGGGAATGCGTGACTGGGGGTCCACTGTCCCTCTGTTTGGTTACGTCCTCACGGTAACACAATGGAGCCAGCAGCGTCGTACGGAATTGTTATAACAGTAATTAACAGAAATTACATTGGACTTTCTCCGGTTCCATACCACACGACTGTGGCTTCCGTGTGTTACGCCGCGGTATGGATTTATATATGCGTACGTGATATGTCGTAGTGTGTGGTCCGAAAGTAAGGAACACAATATAATTCGAATGAGTTTCTATAGGGAAGATCGTGTTTGTCGTTCAGTCGGTTCGATTGATTTATTGGCGAAGGTCTACTAAGTTCAGTCAAGTATTTTAGTTAACAAGGAGAATGTTCTTAGGTGTGTTGTGGTGTAGTATGTGGATTAAGTTATTCTACTCTATTAACTCGGGTTAGAGAACTATTTTTCTTTTTTGTAGGAGTGAGAGGAGAGAATTTAATAAACACAATCGCGTACAAGTAACTTAATTACATTTAAAACACACACTATCAGTACTGCCTTGCTATCGAAAGACATCACAAAAATTAAAAGTTATTAAGTGTTGGTTTCGTGTGTTTTTAAATGCAATTAAGTAACATTAGACAATACAAGCTCCACCTGCAACATGTACAAGTGAATATATATATATTAATAAATTTACAATTTTGATTATTTTAAATTTCATTTAATCATCTATTTTAAATAAGTTTTTTTTTAGTCTTGAATTAAGAAAATTAAATCAAATTACTAAATTTACACTCAGAGCCGGTTCTATTGGCGGCCATCTTGGATTTATACCCATACGAAGTATGTTGACTATATTTTTAGACGTAGAATTATGGGAGGTGTCCTGTTTAAATATATATATATATATATATATATATATATATATATATATATATATATATATATATATATTAAAAAAACTAATACTTTTAAACGCTTGTTTTGAGATCTTTCTATACTTTTATTGGCTTTTCAGGAACAAATCTCGAGCTATTTGTCCTTCATAATTTCAATATAAAAAGCATTAACTTTACAAGAAAACTCAAAGTTTTTGGGTGAATATTAATAGAATTTTTAAAATAAAGCACCTCCCATAAAAAAAGTTAGGGCGTGAAAGTCCTTGAGGTTTGATGTTGTTTTAATGGAGAATAACTCGAGGCCTCCATTCGGCTCCTAACATGAAATTGATCGACGTCAATACGATTATGATCTGAAAAGTTTGCGATATTAAGGACGTAGCCAGCGAGGGAGTCTAAGAGGTCCGGACCCCCCCCCCTCCCAAATTTCAATTTTTTTCAATTAATTTTTTAGTAAACGTATATTATTATTATTATTTACATATTACTCACTGTCCACTACGGAAAAATATCAGTTGTCTGGACCCCTTCCCCAATTTTTTTCCTGATTAAGTTCTTTTGCGACTCCAAAATGTATTTTTTAAAGAATATTATAAACAATTTCACACAGCTCTAATTCATTAAAATCAGTTTCTCATGCGACTTTAAACTTCTCAAAGATGGAATAGCTTGAAGCTCAAGATTAAAGCTTCGCAAAGATTGAAGCTCAAACGACGACTAAAGCGTATTTTAATAAAAATAAGTATGAGTAAACAAATAATACAGAATTTATATGACTTACATGCGGTAGTTGTGCACCTTAGAAATCAAGCCGGAATGCTGCTATTGGAATATAGCGAGGGATATTAAATTATCCTTACAATATAATGACTTGCTTGTCTCGGCGATTGACAGCAGTAGACTGCTAAGGTGGCGGCAGCACGTTATTAAGATGACGTGCCTACCCTCTTCAGTTTGACTGATGTGTTTTTTAGATCTTAGAATAGCAAACACGTCAATGCCGTCATGTTGTTTGACTCCTCGTCAGTCCCCCTCCCCCCCCACACTCACGATCATTCGCGAACGTTTAATATGGTAATGGCAGGAATTGATCTTTTTTATATACCGGTATCTGTGTTTGCTTTATTTCAATGTGTTTTTCATTACAAATGTGTTGGTCCGGTATGGTGGTTTGGTTAGACCATGTGATTGGTTGGATATTAAAAAAAAAGTTTTGTTCGTTAAGACTGAAGTCACGTGTAATAAATTATAATTACTTAATTACGGACGGGGTTTCATAGTGGTGACATTTTAAATGTGCTATTGAATTCGGAGGGGATGGATTTGTTTGTGTAAATAATGTTGTCATGCGTCACTACAGTTGTCTTAGATATAAGTGGGCAACATTTCAGTTACATTACACGGAACCTTTTACTATTCCAGCAAAATCAGTGAAATGGAATATACGTTCCACATCTCTCTCAATTCAATTCCTTTGGAAGTATAGTCTCCATTTTAGTGCAATGTGAAAATTGAACAGAATTTAGCACACTTTTTTATATTTTGGTACGAGGAAAGGCACAGAGAAAGGTTCTTGCGTACTTTCCGTGAGTTGTCCTTGTAAAATGACGTGGTCTTTTATGACGGTCCCTCGTTTTTGCAACTTGAAAATTGAACTGAAAGTAACGGTCATTTCTATCTTTTGGTACGAGGAAAGGCACAGAGAAAAGTTCCTGCTTACTTACCGTGGGTTGCCCTTGTAAAATGACGTGGTCTTTTATGATGGTCCCACGTGTTTGCAACTTGAATGTTGCATTGAGTAGGGTTCCCCGACTGTGTACTCAATGTCGGTTGTTCGTCTTTTTATGGCGGCTACTGTACAGTTTTGACACCCTCCCCGTGGCAGTGACCTTACTGCGCGGCCAGTCAGACCCGCATGCACCAAATCTCACTTGTCCCAATTGAACTATGCCGGCTGGTCCTGATTACTCGCTTCCGCCTGAGTGTCACCCGAATGGATGGACATTGAAAACTGTTAAAATTCCACATCGATAAGTGACTTCTTCGGCAGGTCCGATAACATTGGGGTTTCCAGTCGAACGCGCACATCGTTTGTGGGCTATTAACGAGCGGTCTAGACCTCATGGAGTCTTTGATGCAACATAATGAGATTTCTTCGTTTTGTACGTTACCAAGGCAACCTAAGCGTCAGGCTTCAATAGCAAGTCCTGGAGACAGCATTGCCGAGCCGTATGCTTTGACTACGGCTATTGAACCATTCCCCCATAAGACCAATGTTTAACCAAAACACTTTTACGTCTTTTAGTGTTTCTAGTAACGAGTGTCCTTTTTTAAAATTTAGACGAAGAAGTACAAAACGCTCGAGTGATTTTACAGTGGCAACATAAAGATGTCCTGTATCTAGTCACGTGATTTGTCGTATTTTGGAGGGTGATTTAGGTTTTTTATTCTCTTGGGAAAAGAAGCTTATAGATTGCACTTAGTCCTGTAAGAACCTTAGCGCCGCTTCCGGAGTGATGGGATGTTCTGGATGGGTAAGGTTAGGGGTAGGGGCCGCCTCCTATCGAGATCCACGAGGAAGAATTAGGGCACTAATTTTGAAGTCCTTGTCCCTCCCTAGCCTAATAAGGACCTTTGCGCTGCTTCGAAGTAACAGGATATTCTGGATCGAGACCAATGAGGAAGAATTTAGCACACTAATTTCGTCGTGTCCCTTCGGAAGAAGAGGGAGGCCAGCTCTGAACCAGCCTGTTCAGTCAAAGCTGGCAGGGGTGGCACACCCTTGTTGAGGCTAGCAAGAACCTGTGACACTTAGAGAACGACCCCACCAACTCCATCAGTTACCTCCCGCAGTAGGCTAGACCTATTGAATTACCCTTGCACCCCAGAATCTAGACATTTGCGATTAGTGATGTGCTGCTCCTGGACGTCCATATGGTTGCCCAGATTTAAATGACACACCGGTTTTTGCTGTGGCCAGTGGTATGTACAACTGGAAGGTATAAACCAGCCAAAAGTGATCCCTGCTCACAGAAGAACTTAGTGTTTCGCTCCAATAACAACCCATGTGTTTTTAACGAGGTGAAGTCGTTTATCTCATGGAATTGTCCTTTTCTTTGTGTTTTAAAGACTATATTGGTCACAGACCTTTAACATACCATTTCTGAGGACTGAAAAAATATACATTCTTTAATCGTTCAACAAGGAAATTTGGGTATTCAAAGCAGAATTTAGGTACTTGTACATCTTAAAATGAGACCCAACAAAACGGTTGTACATGCGGACATTAAATTTTACAGTAAGTACTTGGTAAAGTCCTTTAAAATGATTGAATGGATCGTTATTTTTTATTTGTAAAAAGTCATTTCCTTATGAAATAAATATTAAATATGTAAAGAAAATTATATTTACTTATAATTTATATTTTTGTGTCAAATGAATAAAACATGTCAATCTCGGAATCTATAGTTCATGTATGTACTGTAAACATTGTAACATTTTCATCTTCAGCTGTTTTTATTTTTTTCTGCTTTCAAAATTACCTACATTTTGTACAGAGTGATATAGATCCAAATTTCTTACTGTTCTTTTTTCAGGGAAGTTGTCGTAAAGGGCTATGAATATAAAATGAAAATAATTTCCCCAATCAATAATTAATTTTATCACCTTTATTAAGATTTTGCACTAACATCAGGTTTTTATGAGAGAAATGAGAAAGATAGTACTAACACTTTACTCTACCTTTCACTAATGAGAGGGGATCCCTCGATTAGCAAAGTCAGTGATGTCAGTACAAGATTATTCACTTAACCGGTGACAGTGACAACATACATATAACCGTGACAGTGACAGTGACAGGGACGGAACGCGGTAGCTTTACCACTGTCGCTGTATCACTTTCCACGGGACTTTCCCCGGTCTTGATGGGAATTAAATGGGCAACGCGAAGTGACATTGTGTCTGGCCTCTTCCTACCCACCGACCGTACGTCTCCGTAAAGGGACCACGCACTTTTACTTTCGTACACGCCTAATGGTTCGGCCTTCAATGAAACCAAAAGCATTTTCTAATGTTCAGTTTTCGAGTCATAAAACAGGAACGGTGAGTTGTCGAGAAATTGAATCATATCTTCCTACGGCTTGCAACTCTTAGTGACAAACTAAATCCACCTACACTGATCGACTGCTTTGGGGAACACCTAACATACATATCACCTGGGTTCTTGGCGGTCGCGTCTAGCGTGACGTAGTATCACTGTGGCCGCCCTATTGAAAGCAACTAGTGCTTTTCAACATGACAACTGTAGGGGCTGGTAAAGAATCAGACAGTCCCTAAGCAAATTCCACATTACGGGTTCCAACCAGGATGACCATACGTCTGGCTTTAGGAGGACATTCCCTCCTTTTTAATTTGCCCTCCTGTCCTCCCGGCTATTGAAAATTTTGTAAATGTCCGGCTTTTTGGCGGCCACTTAAATGTACTAAAATAGTAGCATCACGTTAAAGATTCTTCCTAAGATGGACCATGAACAGTTATTGCAGCGCACACGTAATGTATGTTGAGTGTTGTCTATAGTGTCACTGACTCACTGTTGTTTCTATCCGCTCAGCTGCACTGGCGCTACTATCCCTTGATTTTCTATTTGTGTATTATAAATGATAGGTTAATTTTGTTATATTACATTATATATTTTTATATTATTGTGATAATTTCTCATACATAGCTTACTAATAATGTGATAAATCAATGCATCGAATTATTTCCAATTATAAAAAAAACCATTTTTAATATTATTCTAAAAATTTGAGTTCACATCCATTATAATTTTTAAAGGGAACAATTTTAACTATAATCAATTAAATTTTATGCCGCACACAAAATAATACTTTAATCCATCAATATACACTTTAATATGAATTCCTTTTATTTTTCAATTTATATGTCGGAACAAATCCAATTTTAGGGTTATTTGCATTAAAATATGCTCAAATACAGTACTGATTGATTTATAATGTCGCGATTGATTTATAATTTTTTTTTAATAATGTATAAATAAATGGCTTTCTCGGGAAGTTTATAAGAATAATTAGTACTGTCCTCCTTCCTTCCTTTTGAAGTCCCAATAAGTTAGCCTGTTAGGAATTTGCGTCTGCTCACCCTGGTTCAACATCTTCCCGTATTTAATATTATATCCCTTTCCTGTTTTCCGTTTATATAACATTATACATAAATAGAAGTACTCTTTTCAAAGTAAAAACTATTTAAAATAATAAACATTTTGTACACGTTAGTCTGTGGGTTGAGTATGGCTTCTAGATCAAAGGTGTAACTGAAACCATGGATTCGATTGGTCGTAATGAAGGAAGATCTATGAACATTTTATAAGTAAATAAGCTTAAAGGTTATTTGTGTGTATGGGAGAAGAGTACTACTTACTCACCGTAAGAAGATTGCCCTCATGAGGCGGATTTGTTGGCGACAATTCTCTTGAGGGTTTCCTCTCGCGCGCGCACCGCATACACACTCCCACAACTCGGCATGCAATGAACTTGCACATTGAAACCCGGACATTCTCAGTCACGTTCCATTTGTTGTAAATAACATTTATTTCTAAACTAACCGCAATTTATTGAAGGAGGAGCTCTTCTTATTGGAAAAAGAATTTTCTACAAAAGAAAATTTAAGGGAAATGTTTGAGATTGAAAAATTGTCCATAAGAAGGGAACTAGCCTCAATAAGTTTTTTATGTAAGTTACTTAATAATTCAGTTGATAGTTCGTATTTGTTAAGTCACATAGGTTTGCATGTACCACATCATATATTTAGAGAATTTAATTTATTTACTTTACCTAGATGTAGAACAGTTTCTCATTATAATTTTCCTTTGTACAAGACTCTACGGAATATTAATTTAACAATGTTTAAAACAATTATCAGCTGAATACAACTTAATACAAGATTTGTATAATTGAAAGTAAAATAAAATAAACATTAATATGTGAGTGAAAGTTTGGGTCAAAAAGAATTTAGTTATGTTTTAAAGGTAGGGCGAATTTTGAATCGGTCCAAAAGCATAGTTTAATATTTTATCTTTGTTTTTTATGTGTAATGTTTCATAAGCGTGGAGTCCTTGATTATGGACTTGTAATAACGTGAAGAGTCTGAAGTATGTTTGTCAATAGCTGATTTTTGAGTTTGTCCATATTTATAATATCTTTCATGTTCTTTAAATCTATTTTTAATAGTTCTTTTTGTCTGGCCAATGTAAATATTATCACAATCTTCACAGTTATTTTTGTAAGTTCCACTTTTATTAAGCTTCAATTAGCTGATAATAATTGTTTTAAATTGTGAACTATTTATACTATTTCAAATTGTTGATTCACACCTGACGAAGGCACATTACATGTAGAAAGGCCTCGTGTGAGAAAATCAAAATTATTGGACAATTGTGAGTTTTCTTTTATAGAAAATAACCGTAATTGCACTTGAAATATTTCTAAACGAATTATTTAAATAAATATTCTGTAACGTAAACCTATACTCCGTGTGTTGCAGTAGATCAAATAGTTGATTTTCACACCAAGTGGGGTAATGTTTATTTTCTTACGGACCGTTTAGTCCTGTAAGTCCTAAACGATGAACGTTTACGAATTGTGGAAACTGCTGCATCGACAATCGAAGAAGATATTCGTTCCATTAAAATTATTCACGACTCCTATCCACCACCAAGTCAAATGTTAGATAAACTCAATGGGGGTGGGAGTTGAAAAGTAATATATTACAGCCAATAACAACTTAATTGCCACCAGAACCCGATCAACTAAACACAATCTTTTATAATTGTACAAGAGGTTGTGGCGGCAAACGTGGATGTAAAAAATTGGATTGAGATGTTCTAAAGCTTGTGGACATTGTCGTGGTCAGTCATGCTTAAACGCAGAGTCCAAAGAAAATGATGAAGATGTTGATTTAAATACAGCAATAAGTCCACTGGATGTTTTGTCAGCAACTTTTGATGAAGTTGAAATGGAGGATATCGAAAAGAAAATTATACATATAATGTTTTCTCCTATTTTTCAATGTACAAATAAATAATTAATGAGCATAAAAAAACTTTTATTACAGATCATGGATTATGCCTACGGGGGAAACCATGTAAAACGTGCCTTGCATTCTACCTCAAAGGTGGTGTGAAAAGAGTGCATCATCATAATGTAGTCGCTTTCTCAGTGCTCTAGCCCGAAAACGGTTGACTTTACAGAAAAATGCTAGAGACATGTTTTGTAGATAATCGCATGAGGAATAATTTATATACTGACCTTTTTATTGACTTCCAAGTTATAGTTGCGAGATATTCACAAAAAAATGATTTTCGTGACCTTTTGACCCTTACAAACTTTTTTAGCCGGCACGATATCAATGTCGATTTTTTACATCTTCATTAAAACCCTATAATGAAGGTGTACACCAAAATTCAGCTTGCTAGGAATTTTTCCTCAGATAAAACCTTAAATGACTGGACTAGTGGATATGAAGTTCGTTCGTCACAACAGTGATATATTTCGTCACGTGTAAAAGTCAGTGAAGAGAAGGAGTGTGGTGGTGTTTATATAAGGCGGCGCGGCGTGGCGCGGTGTTGGGGCACGTGTGCAGGGAAACCCCACGCAACCTCGCACATGTCTCCCGCACACACACTGTGCATATGACGTCACGACAAGCTGGCTGTCTGTGTCACAGGGCTTGTCTTTACCGCTATTCTGCTTTTTTGTTGTTTTTTTCTTTTGTTTATTTGCAAGCAGTTCCGTCCAAAATCATCAAAAACCCATTGTTTTCCACCGATGATTCCACGCCAAGACACAATTTGCAAGACGAGAAGACACCTTCATTGTATTTTGAGACAGGGACAGTCTTGGAGTACCTTCGCAGAGTGCAACCACCCCCCCCCCCCTACTAAGGGTCTCTACTCCGCTACTTGTGCGCCCACTCTGGAAGTGTCAGGCCAGGGAGAGCTCGGCGAAGCAAGGTGGAAACTGTAACGGTAGCCCGTCACCCTCCATTAGACCGGCCCACCTCTTCTGGTGTACCGTACCGCATCGATCTGCCGAACGCCGTGTGATTGCTGACCCTGAGGACATCGCAGTAGTTTCTCCAGTTCGAATTGTTTCCTCTAAAAACTGTGGCAAAGACGACCATTCGATTGGTTTTCTAAAGCGCTGGTAGTGTTCAGGAGATAAAAGTCCTTATCTAATCTTCCTACCAGATAATCAGCTCGCTCTACATCTGTACCCGAGGGCTAGATAAGGCCGAAGCTTCAATCAAATACGTCGAAATTATCACTCTTTTCCGATTATTTTTACCCTCTCCCCCCACCAATGAGTTTCTTCCTGGACATGTCCGTTCTGGCTGGTTGCCTCCCCTGACCCAAGTCCGGATCAGGGACAAGGGGAGGTAATGACGTCACAGATAGACAGACGGACAGACACAAACCGTTATGGAGAACCAGGCGCGCCGTGCCACTTCTCAATAACTTGCGCACCAATCGTAGATTGAGAGATCCCGGTGGGCAGCTGATATGAATGAATTAGGAAACAGGTCAGAGGCACTTTACCATATTGCGGGTAACGCACTCTGATGGTGGTCGGATTGTGTTATATTTGTTGTAGATTACAACATGGTGTCGTAATGGCCTTACTGCAGCGCATATGATGGTGGCTTGGAACCAATCCTACGTTTGTCCAGCAGCAATCCGATGTGATTGACGAAATAGGCCACGATTTTGGCCATAAATACCCGGCCTGGGGCCGCGCTCACTTTCTCCCGACATCGGCACAGTCCGACTGTCACTGGACCTGGGAGTCCGCGGGCCGCAGTCGCACGACTGAGGACTATTCATCCCGGGCGAGGTCGGCGGCGCGACCGCGGTCAATGATGGCTGAGGGAAAGCATTGCATCAGGCCGGGCACAACTGTTATTAGAGGAACGTTCGACAGAATTGGATTTCTCCGAGGTTCACTGTTGCGTTATTGAATGCGAATAGTTGTTCAGCAACGCATATGGCAGATGGTACATTTTAATGCCAATAATGCCAAATGGGGGAATTAACAAGTGGGCTACACGCCCGCGCGCAGACCTCTCAATCTTGAGTGCAGGGTGTTAGGATCGTCTGAATTTCCCCGTTAGTCACCTAGTGCATCTCTAACAAAACCCAGATTTTTCTTATTTGTAATGTTATCCTACAGCAAGGACGTAGTTAGCGGGGGGGTTCAAGGGGTCCGGATCCCTCACCCAAATTTTTAATTTTCCAATTAATTTTTTTAGCAAACAATTATTATTATTAAAGTAATTCAGTATTACCGACATGTACTGATGAAAGATCATTCTCAACATAGAAACTGATGAAGAACTTTTTAAGGAACAAAACGGGAAATGAGCGGTTGACTGCACTCGCTTTACTTTCTGTCCACTACGGAAAAATGTCAGTAGTCTTGACACCCCCCAATTTTTTTTAATGTTTTGTCCTAAAGTGATTAGTATATATAGATAATAAACATTATAATGAGAAAAATTATAATAAACAACGTATAATTCTTGCTAGTCATTACTCTACGACATTACTGATTAACCCCTTTACTTAAAACGGCTGACCCCACCCTCTGCGTTCGTGAGTGTGGGTGTGCGTGCGTGCCTTTTGTGCAATCCTTTTGCTAATACTAAAGCTCAGCAACAATCCCTATTTGATAATACTATAGATCACCAGCCATCCCTTTTTGCTAATACTATAGATCAGCAGCAATCCCTATTTGATAATACTATAGATCAACAGCAATCCCTATTTGATAATACTATAGATCAGCAGCAATCCCTATTTGATAATACTATAGATCAGCAGCAATCTCTATTTGATAATACTATAGATCAGCAGCAATCCCTATTTGATAATATTATAGATCAGCAACAATCCATATTTGATAATACTATAGATCAGCAGCAATCCCTATTTGATAATACTATAGATCAGCAGCAATCCCTATTTGCTAATACTATAAATCAGCAGCAATCCCTATTTGATAATATTATAGATCAGCAGCAATCCCTATTTGCTAATACTATAGATCAGCAGCAATCCATATTTGATAATACTATAGATCAGCAGCAATCCCTATTTGCTAATACTATAGATCAGCAGCTCCATTGATATATTTGTAATTTTTACTTTTTTCCTTTTGTTTCCGTTAATGCAGCAGGAAATAAGCAAATAAATATTTACCTGCAGTATAATATCTCATAAGACTTTTTTATTGCTACCCATTGTGAGACTTTAAACTTGGTGTAAACATTGAAGGCCGTATATTAAATAAACATATCAGATTTAACCGTTGATAAGAAAGCATTAAACAGTTAGATTCGTCGTAGAGACAGTATTAAACGCCAAGGTCACACAGAACAAAACCCACCTTCGTGCAGAAACGCCTTTGTGTGCACAGGATGTAGCGAATTAGGCCTGTATTATTGTTAGCAGCTGACTCAATGCCATTGTGTGCACCATTTTCTTGTTTCCCTTCCACAATCATCTGCTCCAGGCTGAGTTCATTTGTTAAGATAATATCTACTGCTTACAGTGAAGAACCCAGAGGGGACGTGATTGTATCTCTGCACATGTATTTCCCCTTAGAGGTATTAATAATTTCCCTTCAGCTAATAATCCTTGGTACTAACAGCTTACAACAAGGTATTACAAATTAATGTATTACTTAGTTCTCTTCAATAGGTTAATTAGGTTAACCATCACTTCCTCTCTAATATGGGGCTGTTAAAACAATATCGCAAATACCACTTTTCTATTCAAAGTATTCATAATTCTATCTGAAACTGTCATTAGTCTTTTTGCTGAAATATTACAATTGTATACAGCTGCAAGCTGTATATAGATTATAACAACAACCTTTGGTTTGCTGTAATTAAAATACACTTGATTCTGTAGTGCATATAATCTGTTTCTTTAGAATTTCTAGTTATATTACTAAATACTGAAAGTTTATTTTTTATGTATGAATCTTTTATCTAAATCCTATGGTCCATACCTAGAAGCTACAATATTGCACAGAACACTAGAGAATTCTGTGTATTGGTCTCAGTATTGCCAGACCTAGAAACTACAATATCGCATAGAGCAACATTAGAGAATTCTGCTTATTCGCCTTAGTATTGCTAGACCTAGAAATTACAATATCGCATAAAACAACATTAGAGAATTCTGCTTATTGGCCTTAGTATTGCTAGACCTAGAAATTACAATATCGCATAAAACAACATTAGAGAATTCTGTGTATTAGTCTCAGTATTGCCAGATCTAGAAACTACAATATCGCATAGAACAACATTAGAGAATTCTGCTTATTGGCCTTAGTATTGCTAGACCTAGAAATTACAATATCGCATAAAACAACATTAGAGAATTCTGCTTATTGGCCTTAGTATTGCTAGACCTAGAAATTACAATATCGCATAAAACAACATTAGAGAATTCTGTGTATTAGTCTCAGTATTGCCAGACCTAGAAACTACAATATTGCACAGAACACTAGAGAATTCTGTGTATTGGTCTCAGTATTGCCAGACCTAGAAACTACAATATCACTTAGAACAACATTAGAGAATTCTGCTTATTGGCCTTAGTATTGCCAGACCTAGAAACTACAATATCACATAGAACAACATTAGAGAATTCTGCTTATTGGCCTTAGTATTGCCAGACCTAGAAATTACGATATCGCATAGAACAACATTAGAGAATTCTGCTTATTAGCCTTAGTATTGCTAGACCTAGAAATAACAATATCGCATAGAACAACATTAGAGAATCCTGCTTATTGGCCTTAGTATTGCCAGACCTAGAAATTACGATATCGCATAGAACAACATTAGAGAATTCTGCTTATTGGCCTGAGTATTGCTAGACCTAGAAATTACAATATTGCACAGAACACTAGAGAATTCTGTGTATTGGTCTCAATATTGCCAGACCTAGAAACTACAATATCGCATAGAACAACATTAGAGAATTCTGCTTATTGGCCTTAGTATTGCCAGACCTAGAAATTACGATATTGCATAGAACAACATTAGAGAATTCTGCTTATTGGCCTTAGTATTGCCAGACCTAGAAATTACGATATCGCATAGAACAACATTAGAGAATTCTGCTTATTGGCCTTAGTATTGCCAGACCTAGAAATTACGATATCGCATAGAACAACATTAGAGAATTCTGCTTATTGGCCTTAGTATTGCTAGACCTAGAAATTACGATATCGCATAGAACAACATTAGAGAATTCTGCTTATGGCCTTAGTATTACTAGACCTAGAAACTACATTATTGCATGGAACAAATATTATCAAATCCGTTGTTGGCCCTAGTACTCACCCGTGAGAAGTCTAGGTTTGGATTTTCTTGGTAGAAATGTTCCCCAGATTTTGTCTGTTACCACAGATTTGAAGGTTTATATTTACAATTTTGGATAACTTAGAGAAATACAGAAAACAGCATTTAAAATATGCATTTGCTTCCTAAAATTTGTCTAAGAAGCTGCATTGGAAAAGATGACTTTAGTTGCCTGTGCTTTTACTAATTTTGTAATATAAAGAAATTACCTTGAAAACCTGTAAATGTTACTCTAAAATAATCTGAAAATAATAAATCTAATGTCAACTGAGTAAATAATTACACCATTTGCTTTTCATCACTTAAGTGGTAATTCAGCGCATTGAAAACTCTGATACCATTTATTAGTTTTGGAGTCAGACAACTTTTTCCTTGAGATATGCTTTTTCCCTTGTAAACATATAAAATAAAAAAACAGAAATTCTTTTTAGGTACGTTTATTTTACTCATAAACCACCAAACGTAGGAAATTTAACTTATAATCTGCCTTAAATGTCTAATAAATTGTATACACTTCAATAATAATTGTGTGTAAATATGTATTATTATTTAGCTACTAAATTGTTTTAAAGGAAAAGTAAATACATAAATATTATGGAATTTAAAATAATACATTTTTTTATTTATATAACAGCAAGCTAATAATAGGTAGCCTATATTATGTGTGTAGAGTTATGTGCATAAGTACAAAACATTTCATTAAGCTATGTTCAACAATTCTTGAAAAACATGTGTTCAAGTGTAAACATTTTTTTAACAAGAAAATTAAATATTAATGACTTGGGCTTATCTCAAAGAATTTGGTTTGTTCTCATGTAGATCACCTGTACACACATGATTTACTTATCAACTTGAATAATATTTATTTAACTGGAATAACTGGAGTAAATCTATTTTGATCTTTTTTACATTTTATTAAATATACACTTTTTATTAGATATTTATTAAAACAGTGTAGAAGTTTCATTGTCCTATGTTTCGTGGTTCTGTTTGAGAAAAGTGAATTTACACAGAATGTGTTTTTATATTTAAATAGCGTAGGGACGAAAAAGTTTCCAGAGAACAGGGCCCTTAAGGCAAATGCTGATCACAATAGTGTGCTGATCACAATAGTGCTGAAATCTATTAACTTCAAATGGTCTTGTTGGGCAGAAGGTATATTGTCCTAAAAATCTGTTAAGCCTCACTATGGCTACTCTGGTTTCGTGGTGTTAATCACTAGTAGATTATGTCTGTCAGTCAAGGTCATGGTGAATGATATTAATGATTTCTGGCAGTTGTGATCCAACACTATCCCCCTGTTTAGTGTTATACAATCAGTGTTGATAGTGATTATGTAAACTTAATGAGATGTAGAAGATTAAAAGCTTCTGTTGTGTAATGAACGACTATGGAGGAAGTACAGTGCCAGTGCGTTGGCAATCCACATATACATGTACTGGTAGCAGCCAACTCATCTCCTCATTGCCAAATCTCCTTCCTCACACATCTCCTGTCAATTAGGTCTTCCCCAACATGCCCTTGTGCCAGTAGCCAGGCATGTTACAACAGGATGGTAGCAGTGCATTTATTGCCACCTTATGGTTTTCCATTGGCAACGATTCGACTGCAAATTTCATAACTCTATCCACAATTATGATGAGGAATGGATCTTTCCTGAGTGTACAGATAAGAATTTATTACTGGCTACAGTTGTGACTTTACTATTAGTGGTTTATAATACAAATAAAACACGTTCTGGACGTCCATAAATTTATTAATGGAGCAATAACAGTTTTAGAATGTCATGAATTGATCCTGTAAGGACAGATCCCATCCTGGGAAATTTATAGTTGTATAGAGAGCAATTGCATTTATAAGGACATGCCATCCTCAGATATCCATCCCATTTTCCTGCTCTCAATCTTTCAAACCGCCACTTCTATTATTTGTTAAAACATTCCTTGCCTTAAAACTCGGAAAGAAAACTGTAGTTAAATTATATTCAGGTAGATAGTAAAGCTAAGTTAAACTAGCTCATATGGGGTAAATAAAATAATTTTTTAATCTGGGTGCATTACGATTGTAAGGGTTCAAAACATTCCTGTACATGTTTATAGCATATAACATTATTTCTAATTTTAATATTTAAAATATTTCCAAAAAAATACATTATTTTATTTATAAAATGGTAACATAATAAGAGCAGTTAGTATCATGAGGTAATTTTTAATCTGGTGGTAAATTGTTAAATTGTTGTTAATAACTTGCATTTTACAAAACCTATTTACCCACTCACATAACAGCAACAGTGTTTCCACTGGAAACAGGTCTAAATGTAAGTAGTACATTCAAATGTAATATGAAATGCACTGTAGAGATACATCCTCAGTCAAGAGATATTACAACTTAAACACGTGTAGAGCTGAAATTATGTTTTGTTTAAGAGCTGAGTGTTTATAAACAACCTTCAGTTTTTCCCCAATGTAAAACCTCATGCACTTTTACGCATTTATTTTTGAAAACTAAAAAAAGTTTGGATGAGTATATCTTTAAAATGAGACACCTCCCATAAATTCTACAACTAAAAATGAGGTAGTAAAAGTGCATGAGGTTTTACATTGTTCGTATGGGATTAAAATCAAGATAACTGCCATTGCATTCGGTTCCTAACAACATCTGTTGACTGAATATGATTCTCCATTGTAAGGGTGAAATATTTCAAGAACGCAATTGTTCAAGCAATGTTTAGATAAACTGGAAAATGTGGATATTAGTTATCACACCAACTGTGTAAAACTAACAAGGGAGAGAACTGCCACTTAAGGAATTTGCATGCCATGAACATATAGTTCAGGAAAGCTTGGATTTTTATGTATATCAAAATCAAAGGCACAGAACAAACTTGGAAGTAAAAATATTCAAGTAACAAAACTTGTTTGTTGCTCTTAATGAATTTTTTTCCAAATATATTTGTGTAATGTAAATCGCAATGTTACAGGTGGCCAGACACAAAATGCAACAGTTATCGACGTCCTGCAAGGATCTCTCCCTGCAGCTAGACCGAGTCAGGGAGGATAATGAGGATCTCAGGTTTCAGGTCAGTATTAAGTTTGTGTTATAGCAAGTCATAGAGATCAGTTTTATCATGTCAATAGACTTAAGAGGAGATATCGTGCAGTTCAAAGCTAATCTTAAGCTTGTCACTTGGGCTTAGCAAAAAATAAAATAAACGAGTGACTAGTACAGTCAAACATGTCAAAAACCCTATTGTGCTAGTGAATACTAGTGCTTTACTTATACTAGTCGACTAGTAGCTAGTATCATGTGAATGGGCATTAAGACGTTCACGATGTCAGTTTAACGACGGACTTTTATTTTTCCGGCAAAAATAATGGCAAAAACGTAATAATTTATTTTTACTTCAAACGTTTAAGTTTAACGAGAAATGTATGTAGACTTTTCTGCACTAAAAATGTATTTCAATATATTTTTTTAATGTTTTTCAGTGTACCCCAAATGGTACATAAAATATTAATTTACCATTAAAATTAAGCAATTGTACGCTCGACGGGGTACACGATAGTCTAAGGTATTTATTTAAGTACCGTACGGGATCACAAAATCACCAAGATAAGCAAACAATAAAACCGCAGTAATGAAATGTGTAGCATCGGGTGCATGACGTCCTTTATGAAAGCCTGATTGGGGGTACATGACAGTAGTTGTGAAAGAACTCGTGTACGCGATGGGGTTAAGGTGGGGTTAAACGTGTTACGGTTAGTTTTGTTGGGCTAGTCATATTCACTATGGCTGGTAACTTATAAACCACACAGTGCCACCAGGGAGCTAAAATCAATTTCAGAAGGCGACACCAAAGTACACATAACGTACAGAAAGAAATCAAGAAATCAAGAAATCTTTATTGTCTTTAGGCACTTGACAATGCAATGGACAACGTCAATTTTTCTTATATCTAAAAGGCCTACTCCTATCACACCTTTAAAATCCCAAAGTACAAGTGTAATGATTAAACAGTAAGTCAAAGTAAATGTTATATGTACATGGTAGATGTGAATAACGCCACAATTTGGTCATCAAAAAATAAAAGTAAAAATGGTTTTTAGCAGCATCTCGTTAAATATAAAACATATCTAAAACTTTATATTTAGAATAAATTAAATAGTAAATAAAAACAATAAATATATAACAATAAAACAAATAAGAAGTAACAATAAATAGATAACAATGCAACAAATATAAATTTACAATAAAATAGGTTTAACAACAATAAATAAATAACAATTAGATATAACTATTAACAAAAACATAACTATTAAAAAAATTAAAGTACTAATATCACAGGTTAAAGTAGTCATTTACAGAATAAAATGTATTATCAACAAGCCAATTACTCACAACACTTTTAAAATCTACTAATGGACACATTCCATGCTTTTTCAGGAAGTTTATTAAAAAGTTTAATCTTCATATAGATAAAAGTGCCTTTGGTTTTCTCCAATTCGAACATTCATCTGTTCAAGCATATATTTTTTTCTTGTACAGTAGGAGTGTATCTCTTGTCTACTAATAAAACTGTCTAATTGTTCCTTGATACTAAGTAAAGTACAGTAAATATACAGAGATGGAAGGGTCATAATTCTAAATTTTTTAAAAATTGGGACACAAGAAACTCTATTGCCAAACATTTGCAATAATTCTAATTACTTTCTTTTGCCAAATGAAAGCAGTTTTAGCACTAGTACTATTCCCCCAAAGTGTTACACCATATCTGAGCTGGGAATGGAAAAAAAGGCATAATATGCTGTGATTAACATTTCACTACTAATACTATACTTTAGTTTCCTGATAAGGTGTATGTAACCCTAGCTAATTTTTTACAAAGAAAACTTACATGTGCATCCCAATTTTAAACCGATTATCCATGTATATTCCTAATAGCTAATAGGTTCTGTGTACTTACCATCAAGGACACAGTTTCCATCAAGAGTAAAAAATTAGATTTTCTGTTTTACTATTATTTACCACCAGAAGGTTGGCTTCAAACCACTTAATAGCTTCAGCCATTGCCTGCTCCTGTTCTAAAATTAAAGTTTCCAGATGTTTATTGCTATTTAAAATAGTTGTATCATCTGCATATAGAACAGACCTACAAGGCATATTAAATGAAAAATCATTTATTGCTACTATAAACAGGAAAAGGACCAAGTACTGAGCCTTGTGGTACTCCCTGTAAAACATTTTGGAAACCAGATACATCTTTATTTTGTGAAACCATCTGCCTTCTATTTTGTAAATATGATGAAAATAAACTTAATTCATTATTTTTTATGCCATAAAAATGTAGCTTTTTTACAAGCAGGTCATGAGGAATACAATCAAAAGCTTTACTTAAGTCAATTAACCCTTAAATCGAAATACGGTCTTGGAGACCGCTAGGGTATTTTGACTTGTGAATGTTGGTAGTACTACTTGACCTTGAGGCGTACGCGCCTGTGTACCTTCCCCCCACTCTTTTTTCGGTCGATCAACACTCTTCCCGCTCAGTTCCAGTCCAGTTTGTGAAGCCAGTTAGTTGTGTCTTTTAAAAGTCTGGCGGTCTCTTTATACCGGTATTTCTCTTACGCGCTGCCCGTTTTAGCGGTCTTACATACTGATATTTCTGGAATGAGCTCAAAATACATTTTGAACTTTTCTTATTTTCTTTGTTTATCTTTACTTGACATGTATTAATAGAGTGAACATTTGTAAAATACTTGTAAAATTGACTTGTATAGTGGGTGTGGAAATAGTGAAATAGTGGAAGTAGTGGAAAAAGGTCTGGTTCATTCACTATGGATCAACAACCTTCATCAAGTTGTGACCAAAGGATTTTAGCAAGTGATGTGGACTTCGATACCAGGATCCAGAGACTCTTGAACGATGATGATAACCTTTCTGATGTTAGTTCAGAAGCTGACGATTCGGATCAAGATCCCAACTATGTTCCATCAGACAGCGACAGCTCCAATTGTGACTACAATGACTCCAGTGATGATGAAGATATAATGCTGGAGGATGCGGTAGGTGTTGTCACTGTAGATAACTACCTAGATTCGCAGCCACAAGTTTTACATGGAAAAAAACGGATATGAGTGGAGCACTGTTGAGCCTCCAAGAAATCGGCGAACGCCCAGCTCACAATATTATTATTAGGGGGCTGTCTGGTCTTACTGCTGAGGCTAAAGCTGTGGGCGGAAAATCCAACCAAAAAGGACGTTTGGAAATTGATCTTCACAGATAGTATGATAGATACTATAGTGAAGGAAACCAATAGAAAGCTGACGGAGCTTTAGAGGAAGAATAAGTGACCACACATCAAAGTATAATTACAATCCGTGTGATCAAGTAGAGGTAAGAGCTCTTTTAGGGTTGTTTCTTTATACCTCAATATTTAAATCTGGACATGAAGATATGAGATCTCTGTTCAACAAAGAATCCTACTGGGCGACCAATATTTTTAGCTACAATGTCGTGTAAAAAGGTTTGAGATTTTAATATCTTGTCTACGATTTGACGACTCCACGACAAGAGAACAGCGCAAGGCAGAAGATAAGGCAGCAGCAATATCTGATTTATTCAATCAACTAATCTCAAATGGCAGGGGGTTGTTTTGTCCAAAAGCAAATGTAACTGTGATGAGATGCTTGTGCCTTTTAGGGGCAAATGCCGTTTCAAACAGTATATGCCCAAAAAACCAGCAAAAATATGGCATAAAAATCTTTTGTATGGCCGATTCAGGTAGTTCGTATCTCTGTAATGCTTTTATTTACACTGGTTAAAAACTGTTACAGTGTTGGTCTCACCAGAGATGAACAACAACTACTGAAGAGTACGCAGACTGTCATAAAATTAACAAAGCATATAGAAAAGAACCAATCGTAATGTTACTGCTGACAATTGGTTCACTTCCATCGAGCTAGTTGACCAATTGAAACTAAGGGGATTAACATTTGTTTGGCACTATTAAAAAAAACAAAAAAGAGATTTCCTCCAGAATTTTTACCTCACAGGCAAAGACGTGTGGGATCTTCGCTGTTTGCTTTCCACAATAACACAACGTTACTTTCTGTTGTGCCGAAGAAAAATAAGGCCGTACTTCTTATTTCCTCGATGCACCACGATATTGAGACAAATTCTGAAATAAATAAGCCTGAAATTGTAGGATACTACAATTAAGACTAAGGGTGGCGTTGATACCCTAGATATGAAGACATCTATCTATGGGAGTAATCGAAAGACTCGTCGTTGGCCAATGGCAGTATTTTTATGCCATAATTAATATTGCCAGTGTTAACGCGTTCATATTGTTTCTTTGCTATCGGGGAAGTCCAGTTTTGACAAAGATTTCAGTTTATAAAGCAGCTGGCTTTTGAACTAGTAGAGCCTCATATTAGAAGACGACTAGAAATGCCTAACTTGAGAGCAGACCTGAAAAAGACCATTCTTTCTGTTCTTGGACAAGAACAGGAGCGAGGAGAAGTGCGTGACGATCGCCTACAAAAGAGGAAAACCTGCAGCATTATGCCCTTATGAAAAGAAGAGAAAAACCCAATACAAATGCATTGAATGGAGAACGCCATTTGTTTGGAATGCTCCCGCAAAGTGTGCCTAAATTGTGCAAGGTAGAAATGATGTGTTCATCATTCATCCAGGAATATTAAGTTTTCGTGCTGATTACTCTTATTTAAGCTACTTTTTATTACGTATACCATGTTCAATAAACCAAACTTAATGTGAAAAAGTGTCATTTTTCATTATTCCTTTGTTCAAATCCAACAAAAATACCCTTGATGATAATAAGTATAACATTCTTTAATTATCTAAGCATTGCATTTTAATGATAAGATTTAACTTTAAAGGCTTTTCCAATGTAAAAAAAAAAACAAATACTAGCGGTCTGACAGACCGGTATTTCTCTGGCGAAAACATCGGGCGGTCTGACATACCGCTATTTCCCTGGCGAGTCAAAAGTGTCCTATTTCGGTTTAAGGGTTAAGGTAGTAGATGTCATCATTTTGTTTTCAAAATTCAGAATAACCTGTTCTGTTACAGTTTCAACCGCTTTTACTGTGTTTTTAAACATGGGAGAAAACCAAATTGGTCCGGACAAAAAAGATTATTTACAACAAAAAAGTTGTACAATTGTTCTTTGATACAAAAACTCAAATATTTTACTAAGAATAGGAACTAATGAGATTGGTCGATAGCTAGAGGGGTCAGTCCTATCTCCTTTTTTAAAAATTGGCACTACTTTGGTTACTTTTAATGCTTGAGGAAATGTTCCTTGGTCTAGCATCTTGTTAAATAAATAAGTAACTGGCTCTAATACTATGTCAATGATGTCTTTCATAATTGAATTGGAAAAACCATAATAATCCTCACTTTTTTGAGGTACTCAAACCTAGATGTACAATATAAAACATCATTTCTTTCAATATTTTTCCATTTAAAAATCATTTTTAATACACCCTTATTTCTTATGTAATTTTCTAAATATTCAAGAGCAAGGTTATTATCATTCTGCTGGTCAGAAGTATTAATTATATTTAGAAGGTGAAAGTGTAAAGAAGTTATTAAAAGTCCTAGAATCAATAAAAGTTTCATGATGTTTTTTCTTCAACCTTTTTTTCTGTATTAATTATTTTCCAAGCAGCTTTACATTTATTTTTTGAATTGGTAATATATTTCTCATTGAATAATTTTTTCTGTCTTTTAATTTCAGATCTATACAGATTTTTTGCTCTTGTGTACACATTTTTACATTGTAGTTCATGAACTGTACCCTTACTGTTCTTAAGCTTATCATACAATGCAACTACTATTTTCCTAATATTTTCCAATTCTTTTGTATACCATTTACTACTTTAACCTATTAGTATTGTCACTATTGCCTAATTTAATATCTTTAAAAGGACAGCACACATTAAAAAAGTGCTTGTCAAGACAAAGTTAAAATAATCAAATGCTGCATCTACATTAGTAAAACGTTGTAGCTGTGACCAGTCTACATGAGTCAAACTTTCCCTAAAATTTTTAATAGCATATGGCGTTAACGTTCTAATGGTTGTAGTTGAAATACCTTTTTTTTATACCTGCGTTTGGAAGCACCAATTGTGTGAAAATTTGCACAAAACTGCTGCGTGATCTGATAAATGAGGTTCGATAACATTACAAGTTACAGTACCCTTTTTTACATTAGTAACTATATTATCAAGGCATGCCTCCACCCCTGGTGTTTTCTAGATTTAAGCAATGCATGTTGTGGGAACGCAGTAAATTGAAAAAAGAATCTACTTCGACATTACTTTTTTTTATATTGATATTAAAATCACCTGATATGATCAACTTCACTTTAGAATATTTTTTATTTATATAAACAAGTAGCTCATCAAAAAAAACTTATGAAATCCATTAATGAGAGAATTTGGTGTTCGATAAATTGTTATAATGATAGCATTCAAACTAACTAAAAATATACTGAAACCTCAAAAACGAAATCTACACATAAATGTTCTAATTCAATAGTTTTATACATTATATCTCTTTTAACATATATACTACACCCCCTCTTCTAAGGGGAGGCTTTCGGCAATAAACACTACCTACACAAAAAACCTGCTGGCACATATAACAAAGACTCTTCTGGACAAAGCCAGTGTTCATTTATAGTTAATACATGTATATTTAATTTATTTGACCATAGATTTAATTCTTCTAATTTATTTCTTATACATTTGAATATTTAAGTGATAAACAATGAGGCATGAGTCTTAGATTCTGGTGAGCTTCTACTTGTGCACTGTAGTTTTTTCCAATTGGTAGGCAGTTCCCTGACACATCATAAGTACCTGGAGGAGGAGGTTGCACATCTCGTAGGTCCAGACTGTGGTCAAGGATCATTCTTGGCAGTAATGGCTTTTGCTATTACTTCAGCTAACCACTTCTTTCCCCAAAAATTTAAGTGGAGACCTTGACGAGTGTGTAAAGCTCTCTCTGCTTTACTAGATTTCACTAGTGTGACGTTGGAGTACTTGCCACTGAGCTCCTTCGAGGCGCTTATTTGTCTTTTTTCAACTTCTTTGTTGACACAGGACCAACTAGCCAGGTCATAACGGTGTGGGAGGTCTACTAAAATGATATTTGTATTTGTAGCTCTGTCCAAGGTTTCAGTTATTAAAGTCAAAGCTTCATTTGCTTCATTTTTTTGCCACATCATTTGTGCCGCATACCATAACCAAGTAATCATTTTTATTTAAATTTACATTTTCTATATTTTTATAATTTAAAATTTGTCTTGTACGCCCCCAGGCCTCACAAAACCTACTGCTTCATGATTTTTATGTATTTTATTAAGGTTGCCAGGCTAAATCTCGTCCATGACTATCAGCACAAATGAGCACCTTATTCATGTGTGTCTCACTGTGGCTTCCATCAGTACTGGAGATCACTAACATTTGAAGTCTCATCTTCATCCAACTTGTAAAAACCTCAACTGGTTCCTTAATTCAATGGGATTTTGGTTTCCATTATACGTCTTGGGTATAGGGTTAGGTATATTTTTTTTTACTTTTTACGACCACTGAAAAACTCTCCAGCTTTGTTTTTTCAGAGCTCCATAAATCCAAATGATCAAAACTGAAAAGTTGTCCACTTTAAGCGTAAGCTTAAACAATTGTTACATTGAACCCTAATTAATTGCCTTGTTATTGATTAACTATGTTGTTTTTGGATGTTATGTGCATGGAAATGTCAACCATTTTAAACCTCAATACCCATTCACAGTAATATTCGCTTTCAAAAAGATGATTGGTCTTCTTTGAACAATTACATTTCTGTCACAACTGTTTGATATCTCCTTTTACTATTTTGATATTGTTTGTATGTGTGATTTACATGAATCTGTATGTGGCAGTGAGCAGATCAGTGTGAATTTCTGGACCAACACTTGTTTCCTGGATATGGAGAGATTGTTCTATTGAGTTCATAAAGTGTTGCTGATACAATTTTTTTTAATTTGAGAGATCACTTTGGAGTTGATATAGAATAGTGTGTTTGAATGACCGTAAGATATATCACCACGTCAGCTCTCAGCTTGTTATTTTTTATCTTGTAGTTGAGAGATCAAGGCCTTTCCAAGTTAACATATATTAATATAAATTTATGAATTTCTTATAGCTGGAAGAGAAGAGCATCGAGCTGGAGGGAACCAGGGCGCGGGTGCGACTGTTGGAGCGTCTGCAAGCAGCAAAGCTATCAGGAGAGTTGACCCACAGCCATACTCTGCCCCCGCCAAGCCACGAGAGTCCCCCTGCCCCCCTCCTGCCCCGCCTGGCCCTGCCCCCTCCCCTCCCTGCCACCGACCACTCGAGCAGCACCGAGTCCGCCCATCACGATGACATCAACAGTCCCAGGAGGAGGCCACCCAGCAAGATCCCCCTCAAGTCGTACACGGCGCCCAAACCCCCTTCTGGGAAACCGGTAGCGGCCGTGAGGACTACCACCAAGATTAAGGACACCACTCCATCCTGGGGTAAGAAAGAGAAGAACTGGGATCCGGTGACGAGGAGTATGAAGGACATCTCTGCTGGCAAGCGGGAGTCCCCGAGACCTGCCAGTCGAGAGAGTGTCAACACGTCCTCCAACATCAACCGAAGAGTCCGTAAAACCTCCAACCAAGACGGTAGTTTTTCCTCTACCAATTCCACCCCGTCCATTCGGCGGGACCCCCCCTCCTCCCCAGCTCCCAAGAAGATTCCCCAGAGAGACAGGATTATTAGCTCAGATAGTGAGTCCAAGGTACGACCATCCAAGTTGTCTTTTTGGAGTAACTGGCTTCGAATGTCGGGCCCTTCGTAATGAGGCACTCTGTGTTGTGGGCCACGAGTATTGCTTAGCGATTTGCTTTATTTGCTTTTTTATCGGTTTCATTTAACATTTCCGCAGGTAACATCTTTCCTTGAATTCCAACCTCCCGTTTTCCTGCTCCCCATTCTTGGACGATGGTCATCACCAGGGACATAACCAGGAGCCACTTCCATCACCTTTCGTATTTGTAAGTGGATTTTCATTTTATTTTGGTTTATTTGCAGTTATCTTTTGGTTTGCTGTAATTGGTGTTGGGTGTTCCAAGTTCAGAAACCTAGTACAAACTGTTACCATATATTACCAAACTAACTAAGTGGATTCTGTGCTAATTTTTCTTTGGTTTGGCTTTTTTAATGAGTTATGTACATACATACAAAAATGTGGCACTTTGATTAAACACGTCTGTATATGTACGAGTAAGTTATTAAATGATTTGTTTGGTTATTTTTTAAACCAAGTAGTTCCTTTTAATATTTTCCCCATTAGAAAATTAAATTTACTTATAACATATAATTTTGTATAATTTATTAATTATTTTACAGTATTACATTGAAGTCATTTTTACCTTTCTATGTATTGTATAGACATGCCTTTTAAGAAATAAAATTGCTAATAAATTGTTCAACCATTGCTCAAATATAAAATTTGTTTCTACTTTTTTAAATGCACACATTCTTTGTGATTAAGGCTGAACTTATATTGATTACATAATACTCTTCAAATACATTAGAAAACTGTCATACCAGGTCCTACAAAACTGTAGTTTGTGTTTTCCATGCATGTTGTTGAAATCATAACTTCAGTGGGTACTTTGTCTACACTTCTGATTGACTGTGCACTACAACAATTATATATAACTCTGGGAAAGTAAAGCGAATTGCATTGTGGGATGAACTGTTTGTTAACAGATGAAAAATGTGTTTTTTAACACGTTGTGCTCTAAAGATTTGACATTAAAGAATAAAATATGTAATACAACAATAAAAGCTTTTCAGTCTGGTGGGATTTTATGTGATAGGCATCTTTAATATAGGAGTGGAACTTATCACAAAATCATTAAAGATTTATATTTGTTTGTAGGTCACAACACTTTATGGTTTATTAGTGAAATAGGTGGAGAAGCCACTTTTTACATTATTACTACTGTAAATAAATATACAGGGCGTCCCGTAACTAAGTGGACAAAGGTGTATCGTACTATTGCCCAGATGAAGAAAAACATATTTCACCATTTGGATATGGGTTTGTACAAAAATAATAAATTAAATCCTACCAAATTTGGGTCAAATTTTAATCGTCACAAAGCTATAGGAAATACTAATATTATAAAAAAATGTGATATTATCTTTAATTCTCTCAAAATGGTGGGGCCATTTAAAACATTTTAACTTTTGATATCTTCAAAACCGACAATTTTACTAAAACCTACAAGACTAACAGATCTTAGCAGATGTTATCATAAATCTAATGGTACTAAAACTATTTAAATTGGGTAATTAATAACCGATTTACTGTGACAAGACAAGGTGCACTTTGAGGTTCTCAGTGAATATTAACTGTATAACTAGGATATGTCAGGTATACGATATTCTGAACCTGCTGTTTATAATTTTTTGTATTGTTGGCCATTTGCTGGGAACCTCAATTTGGGGCTCGATTTGTTTTGTCAAAGTACATACGCTCTATCAGTTACTTATTATTTGATTTAAATCATTTTAGTGTTATTACATTTGTGATGAAATTCACCAAACAATTTTGTTTTTGTAATTCGTCAATTGCTGGTTTTTTTAGGTATTCTACATTAAAAAATTGTAATGGCCGCCATTCATTTTAAAAGTATTAAAGATGAAATCATAATATTTTTTGTAGTAACTAGCCTTGTTACCGTAAACATGTGACCAAAATTTGGTAAATGTAATTCATTATTTTTTAAGATATTAATTTTTTATAATAAAAACGCATAGTCAGATGGAAAACTAAGCACTGGAGATTCATGTTGATATAGTGAAGAGCAATAATGTGATATACCTTTGTCTGGAGAATTACAGGACACCCTGTATAAACACATACACACAAAATTTATTAACAATGGGGTTTGGGGGATCCCAGACTTGTATTTCATTTTTTGGTTAAATATAGTAGTCATGATATGTAATTAACTCTTGAAGATTTCAGTTAGTTTCTGTGAAGTCATCAAGGAAATGTGCATTTTTCCAAGAGTCCAATAACAATTACAAAATAGAGGTGGATTGGGATATATAACAATTGGTAAATTTTTATATGTAGAGTTAAGAAAGCTGGGGGCAATCATTGAGAACATAACTGGTAATGTTGTTTTAATAACAACCAGTTTAAAGTTTGCCAATGATGATGGATAATTTGAAAGGCTAATCTGTTTTCAGATATTTGCCTTTGTTATCAGTACAGCATTAGTTTCTATTTTTGTAATGGTAACAATTACTGTCCAAAAACCTATTCTTTTCAACAAATTGTTGTTAAATTGTGTAACCCCAAGAACTGGCAGTGTTAACTCATGTACTTACCACTAGGGTCACTCTGAAGGTTTTGAGATATATGAATAGTTTTTGTGCTAGATTTGCCAAACATTAATTGTGTAATCTCCTCCAGCGTCAATGCACTTTTGAAGCCGGATTTTCCACTGCACCCAGCCACTCAATATTTGGAATGTAGTCAAAATATTTACAATTTCTCATCAATTTCGGCTTCTGAAGAAAAGCGATGACTACGCAAATCTTTCTTGAGATCGAAGAACAACCAGAAGTTGCACATAGCGAGTTTGGGTGAATAAGGGACGTGCTCAATCATTTTGATCCATATTCAGCCAAAAACTCACAGTTTTTGTGGCAGTATGAGAAGAGGCATTGTTGTGGTGCAAAATTAAACCCTTAATGTTCAAATCCTGTAAAACTCTAGCAATTGTATATCAGTGTACCAATTTGCGGCAGCTCTTCGTTCCTCCATTTTAATAGCCTTCACCGGTTGTTGTTTCTAGACCAATGTGAGGCATGGCTCATCTTCATACAACAATACATGACTCCTCAAGTTGGAACATCATAGCACAGGTCTCATTACCAGTGAAAATTCTATCAATTATCCAATGACCACCATTATTAACCAGTTTGAGGATCTGCTGGCTGATTTTCATATAGTCAGCTGTTTGCTCATCTTTTGTTTCAATAAAAAGTTTTTTGATTTTTAAAAAGCAATGCAATATTATTTGCACAGTTGTGGGTCCAATCCTTAGGGAAGCTTTAATCATTAAATACATGGAGTGTCAGTTCTCTTGGATCATAGCGTGCACCTTCTGAACATTTTCTTAGATGAAACCGAAATGCGGAACATTCTTTGTCGTGAAACGAATTACAAACTCTTTAAATTCTGAATCCCATCTAAAAACAGTGTGATGGTGCTTCTAAACCAAAGGCAATTTTGAGAGCACTTCTCTTGAGACAAACCTACTTTGAAACCATAGTACAAAAATGCTCTTAAAAATTTCATGACTTCACAAAATTGATCTTTCCAAACAGATTTTACAAGTACACTGATGAAGTTGCTGTCAGATACTGATTGGGCTCTGACAATCAGATAAGAATGATAAGATTATTGAAATGTGCAGTATCTGCCAAGATTATTGAAATTTGCAGTATCTGCACGTATCTCAAAACCTTCGGAATAACTCCTGTACAAATAACTATTTAATAAATTTTCAAACTTTTTATAAAGCTGTTATAAATTGTAGTATATGACTGATTTCATATACTATATAGAAACGTAGTGTTGCTGATTTTTTTTTGTTTCACTGAATGATGGCAAATATCCTGAAAAATCCTGTTTCCTTCACAATCCTTCCATTGTCAAAAATAAACTTCAAACAAAGAACTGATTTTATTGTTTTTCGAAAACCTCAAAATGAATAATATTTAGTTTGATTTGTTCCTTTAATAATTTGAACTTGATGTTTTTTCAGGTGCTTGTGATAACATATCTTGAGTGACAAGTTTATGTGCGATTAGGCAAAAGTATGGAACCCCCTTTTATCTTTCAAACCCCCTTAACCACTAACATTACATACAGCACATTTTAATAGGATAAAAAAGTGTACTTTTGGTGTTTTTGTCGTCCACTATTTCAAATGGGGTATTTGACGGTTAACTACATTATTTATGATGGAAAGCCTTGTTAAGTGAAAGAAAGAAAGAAGAGAAAGAAAGTTATTTCTCAAACAACACCTTACATACATACATACATTTAAGAAGTATATCATGAGAAATATTTAATATTCCAAGGCTTAGCCTGATTGGAGGCTTTACTGCAATTTTAAAATATCACAGTTCAAATGGCAACTAAATTATAAAAACAAAAATAAAGTAATTATACTTAAATCTATAATACACAATCAAAGATACAATAAATACTACTCTTCCAAACGACTACAATTTATAATATGAACACTTACAACATCTGCCATCGTTCAGTGAAACAAGAAAACAGTAACACTACGTTTCGAGATCTGCAATCTGATCTCTTCTTCAGGTAAAGAACTAACCTAATACATAATTACAAACTAGGTTAAAATAAACAAATCTTACTAAAGCGTTGTGGCACGCCTGAGTCAGGAATCACAACCTACATGTTGTTGTCAACTTCACTAACACTAAAGACATGCACTTAATACAAAACTATACAAAACACCAATCATTAAAACTAAACTACGGAATACAGGTCACAATACGTCTTCACTCGTCTACTAACCACCTACGACTGACCAGAGGGACTAGCAGATTGATCAGATTGCAGATCTCGAAACGTAGTGTTACTGTTTTCTTGTTTCACTGAACGATGGCAAATGTCCGGAAAAATCCTGTTTCCTTCACAATCCTTCTATCGTCAAAAATAACCTTTAAACAAAGAACTTACAACATCATTAGACAAAGCTACTTAAATACTTATTGAGAGAATTTATAATTTAATAACTATAATAATTATAATACAAGGCAATATAAAGTAAGTAAAACAAAGTAGGAGGGGAAGTGCTTATGCTTCTCTAGCTTATTCCGTATGAAAATGGTGAGTATTTGACATATTAGGATATTTTATTAAAAAATTGTATTTTCTTATGGAATGACAGAGTTTTCATGTAAACCTCTAGTTTTCACCATTCATATTATTTCACCAGATCCTTTAAAATTAGGCATCGCTAGGTGGAGCTTTCCATAAGAAATGTTACTATCCTGCAAACACCCCATTTTGAAAAATTCCACAAAGTCACAAAAGTCATGAACGAGTGCCTTTTCATATAATATTAAGACATGCTGAGTTTAGTTTTACTGGTCAAAGCAGTTACATAGATATAAGGGTGTTTCTATCCTGTTTCTGCTAGCTCTATATAAATTAACATGCACAAAAGAACAAAACATCTAATACTCGAGTAATTCTCATATAAATAATGTAGTTGACTGAGAGTATTATACTTAATCTGTATTAGTACTGTTCCAAGGAACAGAGTAAATAATTTTACATACATTGAATTGATGTAACACACATTAGCTGAACTTGAAAATCATTAATTGTATCTATATAAAAAAGAAAAAGTTCTAATAATTTAACAAAATCCTGCTCATTTTTAGCTAGATCGTTTGTAAGTCCATTTACACTAATTTTGAAACACCAACAAAAATTAATTTTGACGTGACAACGTCTTAAATTAGGTTGCGGCTCGGAGTCACTCATGAAAAAGTGTAACGCCCGGTAACGTTACGATGCCCGTCCAGTGGGTCCGCCGCACGGGATAAAGCAGATAACTGTGGGTCCGCTGCACGGGATAAAGCAGATAACTGTGGGTCCGCTGCACGGGATAAAGCAGATAACTATGTTTATTCGTGAAAATGTGGAGTGCTTAGATTCGTCATTTACAACAACTACAACAATAAAGGTAAATAATTGTACACTGATATTTCATTATCGTAAACTATGATTGATTGATTAATTGTTAGATTGACACAAAAGTTGAGAAACTGAGTTTATAGGTTATGTCATACTATTGACAAATGTTGAGAGTGTTAAGTAAATTATTAGTTTAAATCACTCTGCAATCAATCGTAATTCAGTCGATTGAGAAGAAACAGCGCGTATTGCTAGTCAAACATTTAAAATAACAAATTATAACCTCTAACCTGTCATAACAGTGCGACCAAACAAACGAACTAAACCGACCAATCACCACGCGCAGAGTTAGAATTTAACTGTGTTTAGCAAGAATTTCAAATTCCAATTTTAGTAAATGTTTTATTCAACTTTACCATTTACAATAACAAATTTTAATTAATTTCAAATGATGTACAATGTTTTAGTAAACAAAATATATTTCTATAGTTAAAATTTGTGCAATTCTTATTTTCATTCAATTCCTTGTTCCTATTGTGCAATTTAATAATATTCATATCAATAAATATTCTACCGAGAAAAAGACGTCACGTAAAATCTTCGCCCGTAAAACCGACTTTACAGGCAACCATAATTTTTTGTATTAAGTTTTACTCAGCTGATATTTGTTTTAAATTGTTGATTCACACCTGATGATGGCATCTTCGATGTCGAAAGGCCTTGTGTTAAAATTTAGAAATTATTGGAGAATTGTGAGTTTTCTTCTACAAAATAATAGAAAATTGATATTTTCAATAAGAAGAGCTCCTCCTCCTTCATAAATACTTACATTTTTTTTTTATTACCCCATATAATGATATTTGCCAGTTCAGGAGTTAGATGTATGACAAACACAATTCATACAAAAAAGATTTCTAAGTAAATATTTTAAATTTTTCGTAAAATGTAACAAATTTTTATAAAGTAAATTTTTTAAGTTTAACAAGATTTTACTGAAGACTGTTTTTGTTCAATTTACAAGGGGTATTAGAAAAATAAGGTTCTCATGATTTTTTAAAATAGACAGCTTTCTACTTAGTGTTATACATCAATTTAAAACTTAAAAGTTAAGCTATTTTTCCACATAATCACCTTTTCTGTCCAAACACTTTTGTAGACGATGCTCCAACTTTTCTATTCCCATGTTGTAGAATTCTGCCGTCATTCCTTTGAGGAATCAAGTAACCTCTTCCTTGACTTCATCATCGGTACTTAAGCGTTGGCCACTCAAGTGTTCCTTTAATTTTGGGAATAAGTGATAATCACTTGGGGCTAGGTCTGGGCTGTAGGGGGGATAGCCGATCTTCATGCAATATTGTCTCAACTTTTTCAACAACTCCATCTGAAACTGAAGGCCGTCCACTTTGGTTTTCATCGTGAATTTCCATGTGGCCTTCACTGAATTCTCTACACCATTTCCGAACGTTTTGAACAGATATGCAGTTTTCCCCATAAACTTTGATTAACTGACGATGAATTTCAATAGGTGAAATCTGTTTTGCATTAAAAAATGTATCACAGCACGAATTGCGCATCTGGCGGTAACAACGATAGGGAGCTCCATCTTCGAAGGCAGCTAGGCCGGCACTGTTGGACGTAGCGAGGCGTGAGTGGGATGGATAGAGCGAGGGACAGCTGATGAGTAAGACAGTGTTGCCAGATTTCTCCCAACATATCGTATTCTGTCTTGCGGCATAGGGAACCTTATTTTTCTAATACCCCTCGTACTTTCCAGTGTAAATAGTGATCACTGTATCCATGCTGGTAATCTCATGCTTATGTACTCTGGTTGTGTTTCATTGACTTGGTCATGTTATAAAAGGGATTTGGAGCATGATAAATGCTGGGCTGGCTTTGGGCAAGTTACCTCCGACTATCTTGACTTTGCTGTTGTTGCATGGGCATGGTAACTTAATCTGGACTAACACTATGTGACCTGTCGTCTGCAAGTCAGATGTTGCTGAATATTTACTGTCGTTGAAAGTGTCAACTACATCTTTCGAATCGTATGTAATATTGTTGGTGAATTGTCTACAATAATTCACCTGAACTATTTTACTAGTTCATATTTAGACCTTAATTGTCTTTTCAGTGTTTCTTCTTAGATGTTAGCACTAAAAGGGCTAAAACAATGTTAATAGTGTGGTAATAGTAATTTTTGGTTATAAAGCTTACACGTCCAGAATTTTACATCACTGTGTTCATTCAGAGTATGAAAGTGTTGTAACATCCAGGTTCACATAAATCAATCCTAGTTGATCAAATAATATGACACCTACACATAGTTGTTCCTATGAAGTAAAATTTATTACTTAATTTCAACTCGAAGTTCACAAGATAAGAAGTTTGCCAATTTAGAAAAAAAGATTCACTAGTGGTGTGGTTATAAGTGTTGGAATTTCGCAGCCCAACACCTATTTATTATTAGCCTGGACTACAGGCTAAAATAGTGTTGTTATACAGGATTATGTTTATAATAATGTGTACATGTGGTTAATTCTGTTATCCTGTGGAGCCCCAACATTCCTGAACAAACACAATTCTCCTGCCACCTTTAATGGATAAATAATGATGATATATAATTGTTACCAAGAGCTACTTATCATGTTATGGGTCTTAAATAAATTATATTAAATATACTTTGATTGCCTGACTGGTATGTCTTTCCCCAATGAAGCCTAAACGTGTTCCTACTAGTTTGATTTAAAAGTTAATTATCTCCTTAGTATGTGGCTCCTACACCCATAGAAATATATTTTTTATTCCATATTTAAATATTTCGAATAACCTTCTAAACGGAACGTAAGGATGATGGCCCAAATGTTAAGGTGATTACATTGCCGCCTAAACTATAGCGTTGCTCCTCCCCTTACAATCATTCTTCTTCTTGCTCCGTATTCGACAATCTGTCCGACTCCCAAGATCATGATACTAGGTCAGCCACCATACTAGATTAGAATAATGTCCTCTTAGCTGTGCTTCATGAAATAGAAAAATATGTAAATGAATATGATGGTATTTGTGGAAGACAAATGGATCTGGACGGAGATAAAGTACAGGAATAGATGGATGCTTGGTTATGTGAGATTGGGCAATATGTAATGATGTTTAATGCAAATGAGATGGTGGTATCACTTACTATAAAGGGAAAAGAAAGAAGGATTTAGGCTGAAAGAGATTCAAGAGAAGAGCTGTTTCCTGGAGAAGGAAAAGATAAAAAGGATAAAGGACTTTCAAATGTACACATAATAGAATGATAGGATTGATAAGGAAATCAATGAACGAGTGAGATAAGCACAATTTTTTAGACTACTAATTGGAGTATAAAAGGAAACGAGGATTTACTAGTGAAATAGTAAAGACGTTTTATTTTACCAGGCGAAGTTAAGGCTAAGAAGCCCTCTCTAACATTTAACCTGGGGACCAACGGCTTAAAGGTGACTTCCGAACCACCCCCAACGGCCGGGCAGACTGCTTGCAAGGACAGGATTGCTCAGCGGTCACCCATCCAAGCAGCAGCCACGCTCGACATTGCTTGATCCAGTTATCTTGTGATAACTGTTGTACCCGCTACACTTGGCCACTGGCGTAGGAGTGAAGCGGCTAAAACCTAAGTTAGAGAATGACCGGTGTTTGAAAGGATTGAGAAGTCCATAATAATATATCAGGGATGCTACAGGTCAGGGAAATCAGGGAAGTCAGGGAAAAAAAAACAGGACTGGAAATCAGGGAATCCGGTCTCAAGTCAGGGAATTTTCACGTTGGTCAGGGAAAAATATAAAATTTTTTACACAAATAAACTTACTGCCGCCGTGCCGAGTCCAAGCCTGCAGACGACGCGGTGCATATTTTACTTCTGTGTTGTAAAAGATCATTTAAGTCAATCTTTTTGTACGTATTAAACTGTGTTCACCTTATTTTTTGCTTTTTCTATATTTGCCACCCTGTTAGCCTCAACACCGCTTTTTTCCACCCATTAATTGCCAAAAAACCCTGGGGATTGCGTCGAAAAAGTCAGGGAAAATGAAAAATTTGGTCTGGAAATCAGGGAAAAGTCAGGGAATTTCATTATTGGACTCCTGTAGCAACCCTGTTTAAGATTATGGAGAAACATAAAAAAGGAAATGAATGTAGTTCCCAAAAAATGTATAGGAAAAAAATAATTGACAACATGAAGGCTTGGAGACGACTGGTTCATGAACATGGAGGAAGAGATGCACTGCAGTTGTTAAAAAGGCATTCGCAGTTCCATATATAATATCATAACCAGTACTATATTTGAATAATTTTCTACAGTAATAGTCACTATTATTAGTTAGCCTAGTGAGGATGCAATACTATTATCAAATACGTGAAGATTTTTGGCTCAGCTTTTTCTGGATGTATTGAACTCAGGTCATTGTTTTACGTGTTAATAGACATTTTATTGATATCTTTGTCATTTAAGGACAACTTTACAGTCTTCATGTTCTGTACACAATCAGATCGCCAAAATTGGATAAACATAAAATTCTGAAATAAAAGTGTTTGAATAGGACTGGATGAGGAGGATCTTTGGGACGATTGCATACAGGATGCATCTGTTTGACCACAACCACCAACACAATTCCAGTGATCATTAACTTTCTGCGTTATTTTGCTAGCACAAAATCATGCTAATTACTCTAGTTGCTGTTGCTGTTAATGTTTCAAATGAGTGCTTAATAATATCATTACACTCATGTTTATTATTTGTTACGATATTTTTGTTTGTAGATATACACGCTACAAAGGATTAGTATAATTATACCTTGCGTAGGTGTTGTATGTTACATCAAATAATTATCTTGGTCTTAGTTTCTAATAAATTATATCTCTATACAAAATCCCAATTATATTGATATACCAGTCATTAATGAGTTGTCATATATTAATCAGTGATGTACAGGTTAACCTTCCTAAAGTAATGATTATGCATCTTTCGTATGATTTTTAGATGACAGCCACATAAGAAATCTACTGTTACTCTGACTTTAATGAAAGTAATATTTTAATTGAAACCACTTCCTCGACAGTAACGTACTAATGTTGCTGTTGTTTGCAGGCCAGACCAGTCTCGGAGTACCCCGACTCTCTCAACACAGATGAGCCCCGAGCGTCAGAGGTCAGTAGCCAGGAGCTGGACAGGTCGCTGCCGTCGCGTGTGTGGCGTCACTCGGGCAGTGACACGGAGTACTTCGACAGCATCGACAACCACTCCAGCTGCTACCAGTCCGCCGGCGAGCGGGAAGCACTGGCGGACTGCGACTCACTGGAGACGGAGCTGGGAGACCTCGTGTGATTGGGGCGTGCCTCTGTTCATGTTGATTAATTTGGTGCCATTTTGTCGCCGCGTTTTTAGATCGTGTCTGATCATTGCAACTCTTCACGTATATCAACTTAAATTTGTGTATCTTTCAAGTAGCAGAATATTTAAAGAAATGTTTTGAAAGTAATTGTTGTAGATAAAGAGGATTTGTATCTGATCACTTTTGCAACGAGGAATTTGACACAGCACACAAAATTCAGGAATTAATTTGGAACGTAAAACGGAAAAGAGAATTTCATAAAAATCAACATATCGATAAATTCAATAATTAAAGCTTGTCTGATTAATAATTTCAGTATTTGCAAAAAAAAAAAAAGAATTTCTTAGTTTTTAATTTATGTAGTTACTTGGAAGAAAGAATTATTACACAGATATTGTATTCCGAATCTCTCACTTATTCATAATAATGCTTTTCAAATTCAAATAAAGTCCTCATTAAAAAAATGCATGTGATGGATTTCAACAGGAAACCTGTGTTTATACCGTAAAAGTTTCAAAAATCAGTTTTTCTTATTGAAAAGTCTAAATTCAATGAGCAATAAATTTGTAATTTAAATAGGATTAGAAAATATAACAGGTTTAAATATTCCTCGGGACTTTGAGGGCTGTCAAGAAAGTCATATACATTTAGGATGAAGGGAAAGCCTAACACAACAAAAATACATATCAAGGAATGTTCTTAAATAATTTTTCTAACTATATGCCATCAAATTTACACCCGGATATACTGAATCAACGGTGAGCTTCTCTATAAGAATAATGTTTAACCTAGAATCATTCATTCTCTTATATTTGGCCACACAGTTTAGCAAGATCTCGTTTTCAACTTGCAACTAATATGCAGCCAAAACCTCTTTGGGTTTTTTTATAAAATATTTCATATTTAGTGACCAGGAGTGATTAAATCGTTATAAAAAAACAATTCATTTAATCCATATCTTGAAAATGGGAAATATCTTGTAAAACTTTCTGACCAAATATAGATGGTTTCTAGGTAGAATGGTTACAGGTTTACCACTTATCTTTTTTTTTTTTTTTTGAGAAAAATCAAGATGGCTGCCAGTAGAGCTCTTAAGGTACTTACTATTATCATAATGTTGTTTAAGCCCAATTTCATATTTTTTAATTTTGTCGTCTAAGATTCATTGAAGCTTGTCTGCATTTCATGGACGTTTGAAAAGCAATGTTTTGTAAGCTATTATTTCCACATACAATTTCATATAGTAAACTTTGGAAGTATTAGGGAAATGGAACTAGGGATTTTAATTAATCGTAGTTTTATCTTTCATAATTTATTTTCAATATTAGTCACAATAGTAGAAGAAATACTATGGTCCAAAGTGTGACTTTGGCCTTCAACTTTTCACTCACACTCATAATTGGTGCTTCTAAAGCAATTTAATTCCTTAATTATGTACTAAAGATCTGTTACAATTTATATCTGATTACTACCGGAATGTCTTAGGATCCAATAGTGTTTGCAATTTGAAATGCTTATAAATTTCCAATTCTAAGTTCACCCCACTATGGTTTCTGTCACATTTTCCAACTGATAAAATAGCTTCGGTAAATAGTGTTGTCAGGAAGAGTTTGCGACCGATTTCTACTGCTATCTCCAGCTTGTGTGAATTATCAATGAAACTACATATTTCTCCTGAACTCGTCCGTCATTGGTGTACATATATGCAAAAGTGTTTCTCGTGGTGCGTGTATCACAGAGCTGGAGATGAATATTAAACTGTTAATTGCGTAAGTAAAGGAAAAACTGTTTTATAGAAATTAAACTATACAAATTGGAAAACCGAATTCACGGAGATTGTAAAATTTTTATTAATTTTACAATTTAAATAAACACTTAAAAGTACAACTTTTACTTAAAGTAATTGCTGATTAACCGCAAACGATTATGTTCCTTATATTTGAAAACGTTAATTTAGGGTATTTTCTAATTCAAATCCATTTGATATACAAAAAAACAAAAAACAAAAATTGGTTTATATAAAAATATATGAAAAAAATTGATACACGGGATGTGGTGACCTTAATTAGGGTTCAAAAACAATTGTAAATTGTGCATTAGATAAAAGAGTGTGTTAAGTAACGACATAAAATTTAATTTAAATAAATAGCCTCGGAGAAATAGTTTTTAAGAATGCTAAAAACTTGGTATATCATATGAATAATTTCTTGTAATTTTGTTTTTCTAAACATATCAACAGACAAGGTGATTTTTAAATTGGGTATTTTTAACTGCTTCTCAGTTTAAAAATGTAGTGGATAAAAGGCATGATATGTTAGGCTTTGGGTGTTCCTGCTGTATAAATTAAACTAAAACCTACTTTCTCATCGATGCCAAATGCTGGTGTTGTATACTCAGCTGACCAGAAAGTTTAAAATATGCCTACGTGGTACACATGATGAATTGAGTTGAAACTGGACCGTTCAGAAGCGATGCATTTATTTATGGCACCACTTTAAACACTGAGGCAACATCCAGGCACTTGTGGTTGCTACTGTGGCAACATCCAGACACTTGTGGTTGCTACCGTGGTAACATCCAGACACTTGTGGTTGCTACCGTGGCAACATCCAGAGACTTGTGGTTGCTACCGTGGTAACATCCAGGCACTTGTGGTTGCTACCGTGGCAACATCCAGACACTTGTGGTTGCTACCATGGTAACATCCAGACACTTGTGGTTGACAGTTCCTCAAGATCACTCACTACAAGAACTTGCTCTATTAGTGCTATAATTGGATAGTTTTTTTACAGAAACTCTTGAGGCTCACCATATCTCAGGATATTACCTTAAAAATACAACTTTTTACATGCATAAACTCTTGTACGATATTGTATTTCTAAATGGTTTGAAAATCGTATTTTTGAACTCGCTAAGTAGTTAATAGATAGTTGCATTAATGTTCTTTCTTAAAATATTTTAAAATTAAGAAGTTGGAGGAAAGTGTTTATTTTTCTTATTCAAAATTAAATTGTATTACTTTCTTGTTATGTTTGTTTTTCTGTACCTCGAAGGTATATAGTTTGTTGTAAGCCAAAGCACTCCGTATAGGAGTATAATATAGGTAAAAAAATTATTAAAATAAATTTAATATGTTTTATATTGTTTTTCCTTTTTATTTATTGTTATCGCATTTTTGTTTTGATCTCTATGATTTTTATTTAACAAATCTGTTTTATTTATTTATTCGTTTATTTACTGTTAAATCGCATAAATGTAAGCAACCCCAAATTAAAATTATTATATCAGCAGTCAAGTGATGATCGTTTATCGTTGTAGTGCAGAAACTATTCCGGAAGGTTATTAATTATGTTCACTAGTAAAATTAATTGGAACCATCTGCTTGGAGGCTGTAGTAGCAAAGTTTTTTCCATCCACACGTTTTTGATAGTTTTAATTTTATACTATTTTCTAAACTTGAAACAAAATGTTTTAACTTATTTTTGTAAATCTGAATGTAAAATGTGTTTAAAATTTAATGATAAACCTAGACATGTTTATACATACTATTCTTAGTGTTGTTGTCCGATGTTTTTCTGGAATATTGACAAGAATGGGTTTGACTTGATTCAAACTTTCACTCATATCTTGCCTTTTCCGGATGTACCCAAAACCGATTTTAAACTATTTCATTGCCAAGTTTGTTTATTCGATACAGATTCAAAGAGTAACATGTTTATGTTATTTTTGGAAGTTTAACACATTTTAAGGTATTATTTTCCTAGAGCTATAAGACTTTGTCTGCATCAGATATTGTAGTGCTAATGAAATTTGTTTATTAATATTTTATAGACAGATTACGTTGTGTTTTCTCTGGATTTATTATTCTATGATCGTTTAATATATTCATGTTCATGTTTGTTATCCACGTTTTGTTTATATTTTGCTTAGTATCTGATTTTCTGTAAAATAATTGTGTTTACCATATTATTTTCCAATTATTCAATTGAATTGAATTATTTAGATCACTCTTTAAGTGTTACTGAAACTTAAATTGTAATTGTGATTTACTATGAATAATGGCTAATTAAAAGTAGTGAATATTCCTGCTCTCATTTGAGCATAAAACGTTCTAGACTGTTTTGCTTGAAAAATTTTCTTAAACTATTTTGTTTTGTTGTAACATTTTGTAATTCTTTTATATTGAGACTGAATAGCAGAGAATGGATGTATGATTTCCATTTTATAAGAATTAAAAGTGTATACCAGTTTTGAAACGTATGCTTTCCGATAGTTGCATTCTTCTAGCCATAGTACTCCATTAATCATATATTGAACTAGTAAAACAAGTTGAATGTTGTTTAAGAAATAGACCCTTTTCAGTGTTATCAATCACGTCTTTGTTGATTGTATAGACAAATTTATTTTTTCACTTTTTTATACAGCTTGGTTTTTTAATACTCAGAATTTTTCCAGATTTTATACGCCATAAGTTAAAAAATTAAAATTGTATTATTTGATCAAACAATGCCATAATGCATAAAACTTGATGATAGACTAGATTGTTGTAGTTGTTTACTATTCCATGAGTACACTATAGGTGCCTGTTTGTATATATATACATATAGTGACGAAGCATTTGTATATACACTCCACGTTTTTTTCTGTGATACTTTAGGCATACAAGGCAGGCTAGTTGATTAGGATTGTATAGCAATATATTGTGTTAAAAGAGTGTTGTTTTGTAAGTGTTCCACATTATTATGGTTTTGTATGATATGTAATTTTGTTTATATCAAATACAGTCTTTTATTTTATGATTCGTAGGGGTGATTTTTTAATTTTAATCCACCCGACTTTTCCAGTCCTCTCCTAACCGATGGTCTCAAATTGCCCAAATCTGTTTTTATCATTGCTCTTTGTTTTGTACTGCCATCATAAGTTCCCAAACTGGACATGAAATAATGTATTCACACTAATTTTATACATGTTCACTAAATTGATTTTTACTTTTGTTGCTGCCTATGAGAAAAGTGGTGTTTGTTTCTTCAAAACCAATCGTGTTTTGTTTTTAGTACCAACAGGAAAAAGGATAGAGATTTCATAATAAGAGTAAATGTAAGTTTAAGTTTTATGGTACTCGTATTAAAAACAAATTGAGTGTATAATCTTAATGTTTGTATGTAGAGGACGTAAACATTCATTTACATTTGAAAATGCAAATTATTATTCCATTTAATGTAAACTTTGTAAGGATAACAATGTTATTAATACCTCTATACTATAGGGAATTTAACAATGACAAGGAACATTGTGACAGTTTTGTTCAAAGTTTTTTAAATTAGAAAAATGCGAATAATGTTCTCCTGGACAGAGTGGGCGATTTAATCCGGTTCGAAAGAGTGTGTCAACCGGGAGAGAGTTAAACCTTAAATTTACAGGCCTAATGTTGTTAGTTGTGCAGTTTCTCATATTTAGGTCAGCAACTTACTGCCTTATCACTTGGCCCAACAGACATCCTCTGCAGTAGACTAAACTTATTGATCAACCATTTTATTCCAGAATCTTGACATTTGTGGCTAGTGATTTGCCGCTCCTGGACATCCATAAGTTTACTCAAATTTAAGTGACATCGGTTTTTGCTGTGTCCATTATAGGTTCAACTGGAAGGTATAAACCAGCCAGGAGTGAATCCTCCTAAATTAGTACGCCTGTACATCGAAAACATGTGTTTGTTTTCTGATAGCTGTTTCCCACAGAGAAACTGGTGATTTCCTATTAAGGCTAAAAATGCCTGAGTGGTTCCAAACTGATCCACCATAGACCAAGATCAAAATGAAGCAAATATATCAAAATGCCATTCCATAATAGTCTATGGATGTTACACATGCAATAATCAGCAAAGTTACACTTAAATTTATTGTCTAAAAGAGTTAGCACATTCACGACGATAGCTTTTTTTCCGGACTTTTGGCAAACAACCATAATCAGTTTTTTACGTCAAGCGTCTTAAGTATAACAAGTAAAGTATGTAGACTTAGCAATTGTGCACAAAAACAATATTACATTACATTTGTTTCCAATCTTTCTGTGTACCCCAAGGGGGATTCCAAAAAATTCATTTAGCTTAAAAATTAAGCAAACATGCGCCTGACAGGGTACATAATAGTCTGAAGTATTTTATTTAAGCTCGGGATCAAATTAAACAAACCAACAAAGCAGAAAAATGGAATAAAAAAAAGCTTAACAACGATCAGGTACACAATGGCAGTTGTGAAAGATCATGTGTACGCGATGGAGTATATGTCATCGTGAACGTGTTAAATGAAACACTATTCTTCTCATAGTTGTTTTAAAGAGATGTGCGGCCTTAGATAAATTCATATGTTTTATTAAATTTTTGTGCCATGGTATCTTCTTAGGCATGGCACCCACTGCGACTGGCTCATCCCAGCTGGGATAACAGCTACGGATACCAGCTATGGACTGGCCTTTTTGTGAAGTCGAAATATACACAATCAAATGAACACCCGCCCACTGCGACTAGGCCGGGCCGGTCGCAGTGGGCGCCGTGCTTTAGTGGGTAACTGCACACAATATCACTCTTAGTATAGTTTGTAAGGTTTTTGCCAGGAATACTGCCATTCAACCTCGTTGTGCAGTAGTGTTGTGGTGGTTTTTGTTAAGAAATTACAGAAAAAGAGGGATTCCGATCGAACTGTTCAACCAATTATAGAAGTAAATTTTTTAAATTGATGAGAATTTATTGTCCACAAAATTACTAATTGCAAATTTTCATTATTAATTTTAACCATAAATTCTTTAAATTAATTTTTGTTCTAGTAATAAAATAATTTTCTGAGTCTATGTATCAAATTTTATAATTTTTTAGTTTACAAATGTGTTTTTAAAATTAAAATTGGTTGAGAATTAAGGAAAACAAAGACACACAAGTAAATTTGGCCACACAGTGCTTCCATCTATTGATAAATTTTGTTACATTTTCCCGTATGTTTAGCCTACTTCTCACTCCCAAGTATGCCACTAGAACCAAAATATACTTTGATAAAGTACGAATTTACTGGTGTTTTTAGAAACGCAATTGATTACTTTTAAAGATCAGAATCAGAATCTCTTTATTAACATGAACATTGAGAACAGTTATGCGTCAGAATATACATGTGATACATGGTAATAATACATGATTTTTCATTTATGATCGATCAAGTATTAGTCTAAAGTCTGGCTGATCTCTTCGGTGAATTCTTGGAACAGTGTTGATAGAATGTTCCAATAACGACGAATTGAGTTTCCTCTTCATTGCCTTTCCAGTTAGTTGTTTGAAGGAAGCTGGGAGCTGATTGTAAAGTCGTGCTCCCATTGTTGAGGGTTTCTTGTCCAGTTCGATGTCTGACTGGCAGCGTGAGAGAGGCATTCCGGGTATTGTAGCAATGTGGTCGTGTTACCCTGGAGAAGTCCAAGCTTCTAGAATGAATTCTTGGATATATATATCGCTGTGACTGTCTTTATTTTTAGTTGTTTGAATGCTGGTCTACAGCTGTCCCTGATAATATACTGCGCCACTTATTGTGTCTATACTGTCAAGTGGTTGTTCAAATCAAATCAAATCAAAGAGAACTTTATTCATATACATCGAGTACAGAATATGTGTCAATATGTATGTAAAAATTTTATCTAGTTTAAAACATAGATCAAGATAAAAATGTCATGTCCAGTTTAAAAATTCCTCGATGGAGTAAAAAGTCCTGTCAGCAAGCCATGCACTGAGATTCCTCTTCAACGCTGACTCTCTTGTTATACTATTTTGAGGTGTCTTGGTAGGAGATTGTAAAATTTTGCACCTGCATAAGATGGCTTCTTGGTAGTCATGGTGAGTCGATGAGGTTGTAAGACGAAGTCTGTCACATTGCGGGTTCCATATGAATGAATTTCGCCCAGTCTATTGTAATCAGTGTTAAATACATGTAGAATGGTTTGTTGAATGTAAAGAGCCACCACTGTCTGAATTCCAAGGTCTTTGAAAGCACTTCTGCACGAGTCAAGATGATTTAGACCTGCCAATATTCTTACCGCTTTCTTTTGAAGTTTTAGAACTTTAGTCATATTTCCTATACTTGACCCTCCCCATATTATCAAACCATACCTCACAACAGACTCAAATAGGGCAAAATAAGCGACCCTGGCCGTTGACAGATCTGCAACAGACCTTATTCTTTTTACAATATACAGGGCAGTACTCAGTTTCCTGCACACCATGTCCACATGAGGGGTCCAGGACAGATGTTGGTCAATGATCACTCCCAGGTATTTGGTCTCGTCCTCTACTTCCACCATTGGCAACCCCTCGGTTAAGTTTGCAGCTCTTGTAAACAGGATTTGTTTAGTTTTGCTGTCATTTAGTGCAAGATCGTTCTCTTGACAATATTGTTTTGCCATATTGAAAGCAATGAAGGCCTGACAATCTAAATCATTAGGGCCTTTTTCAGCAAGTATAAGAGCTGTGTCATCAGCGTACATTGTGGTGTGGGCTTGCTCCTTTAGGTAATCTGGGAGGTCATTTGTTACCAATACATACAATACTGGACCCAGTACTGAGCCTTGAGGGACCCCTCTTGTTATATTGAGGGGTTTTGACCTAGCATGGTAAACTGTGTTATTAACTGTATATTTCAGCTCTACTAGTTGAGTCCTGTTCTTCAAATAACTATTGAACCAGTTTATTGCATTACCTTGGATTCCTAAAGTCATTAGCTTAGTAAGAAGTAAATTATGTCCCAGTGTGTCGAAAGCTTTACTTAGATCCAAGAAAATAGCAGATACTATTTTTCCAGTTTCAATTTTGGTCAATTACATTCTCAAAGAAGTCAGTGATAGCTGTGGTTGTAGATTTAGAGGATAAAAATCCGTGCTGGTGTTTACTGAGCAAATTATTGTCCATGAGGTGGGTTATTAATCTTGTTAAAACGATTTTTTCAAATATCTTGGAGATGGTTGATACAAGAGATATTGGTCTAAAGTGGCCAGCTTCTGTGCTTTGTGGTTGTTTCTTAATAGGGATTATTTTGGCAATCTTGAGGTCAGCTGGAAAAATACCCTGAGCTACGGACTTGTTCATAATATCAGTCAGAGGCAGTGTAATTTCATCAACACAGTGCTTAAGTAAGATAGATGAGACATCATCTATGCCTGCTGATGGCTTTGATTTCATTGCCATGATGGTTTTCTTAACTTCTGCCTGTGTAGTGCTATGAATAACAAATTCAGGTGCATTGGTGGTGCATTGAGGCTTCCTTGAGATATCTGAAGTTTGACCTGCTTCTTTTAGTGTTATCTCAGCTATAGTTGTAAAATAAGTATTTAGGTGCTCAGCTATTTCGAATGGATTGTTTAATTTGTTGCCATTGACTGTCAATTCAAGTGGAGTGTCCTGTTTCTTCTTATGGCGTTCATTATTAATTGTGTCCCAGACTGCTTTTGACCTGTTTTCTGAGTTGCTTATGCGGTCTACTATTGCTTGCCTTTTTAGATATTTCAGTCTCATATCATAGGCTTTTTTCTTTTCTGCTGTTTGGGTTTTAGCAGCTACGCAACCTGTGGTTTCTTCTCTATTTAAGGCTTCTAAAAACTCGGTCTTCAGTCTTTGAGCTTCTGGATCATTAAAGTGACAAGCTCTTGCATTACGCTTTGCTTTGGTTTTTTTATAAGGACATGTTAGGTTCATTGCAGAGTTAAGTATTTGGCTAAAATTTTTAAAAGCAGTGTCCACAGCTGGTGCATTAAGCACTAATCCCCAGTTAAGTCCCCTTTAAGTAGTCACTCAGGCTGTCAAGGTTATTTTTATTAAGATGTCTTCTAATTGAATAAGTTGTGGGAACAGGTGATTTCTTCAGATTCGTTGAACACAGCTTGTGCGTTGTGATCCGAAAGCCCTGTGGTCAAGACATCTACTGTGACTTCTGGTAAAGGAATGTTGGAGCAGACACAGTCAATTGATGTTGATGTAGTGCTGGTTACTCTGGTAGGTGGCAGTGATAATCTCCTAACACCATATTGTGCAAGAGCGTCATTAAGTTTCAAACAGGGACTGTCTTGAACTAGGTTGTCCACGTTTATGTCGCCAATTATAATGCTTTGGTTGAAAGGGGATTGTGTTCAAGATCTCTGTTAAGTGATCGATTGCCTCATCCAAGTTCCCAGATGGTGGTCTATAAACACCCAACACATAGATGCTCTTTTGGACCTTCTTTGATTTTGATAATGATTAAATATATCTAAACACTGAAACAAGATTGCAATGAAGGAGGAGGAGCTCTTCTTATTGGAATATCAATTTTCTATTATTTTACAAAAGAAAACTCACAATTCTCCAATAATTTGTGTATTTTACCACGAGGCCTTTCGACATCGAAGATGCCATCATCAGGAGTGAATCAACAATTTAAAACAAATATCAGCTGAGTAAAACTAACAAGATTTATATGGTTAAAAGTAAAATAAAATAAAATTAATATTAGTATATCTATAAAAGTTTTGGTCAAAAAACATAACATTTTACACACTATATAAGATAAATAACCTAATTCGAAATCCTAAAGATAAAATTTTAGATGAAAATAAAAGTGCCATTTTACAAAATTAACTGTGAAGATTGTGATAAAATTTTATATTGGCCAGACAAAAAGAACCATTAAAAAAAGATTTAACCTCTTCATGCATGAATTATTAAATAATAAAAATAAAAATGTGTTTTACTTGTTTTTCTTGTTAAATAGGCTTGTTTAATAACAAAAATAATTTGTTCAAATTTTTTTGCGTCTTAGTTAAAAAATGGTGGACCTGACGTCATATGACACCACCATGCAATAAGGAAACAAAAAATGAATGTTACCTTTTTTATAATTTGTTTTATTTTCTGGTATATGTGCATTAAATACGTACTATGTTTAAATTATAAATGTATAAAAAACGTATTTAATCTCTTAACATTAAATATTCTCACATTTTGTAAAATAAAAAAAATGTTTATTTAAAAAAAAATTAAATTTCAAAACTAAAATCAATTTATTTATTGAAATATCCATATAAGAACATCCTATTTACTATGGAAAGCTTCCATAAAGTGTGGACATACATGTAAACCACAAATGTTTTACACTGGAATCTGGTTTTTTTTCTTGCAGTGTTCAAAACGGCATCGCTGCTCCCTGGCGTTTTTGACTTTCGATGGCCAGTGGTCAACTTTGTCGTATCTCAGTTCCGGAATTATGCTTACTGGTTACTTTTTTTTAAGAGTTGGAGTGTTGTTAGGAGACATTGATGAGGGCCTTCCTCTCTTCTTCGTGTCCACATAACCCTTTCGCAATGAGGGTAAGGGGCTACAGATGATTTGAAAGACAACAAGTCCATTTTTCCATCAACCGATTTCGTGTAAGCACAAACCAGGCATTCACTAGGGACACATTTAAGAGGTGAGCAAATACTCTAAGGTACCACTTCTTAGACTTGATGCCATGGAGGGTAATGTGCTATCATTCTGTTCGCCATGTCAACTCCTCCCATGAAGGTGTACTCAGATATAGCATGAGGCCGAGTGATCGTTATAACTTCTTGGATTTTCCTGTATTGACTGAAAATTTTGAAAATCTGTGCAAATTTCAGGAAGATCTTCTGGTATTTCAATACCTTCTGAAATATTCTGTTGGGCAACATCAACTTCAAATAGTTCATCACCTGAGAAACTACACTCCTCATCCTCTGACCCAGATGGAATAATATTCTCACTATGGTAATTCCAAGTATTCGGCAATATCACTATCATTCCAAGACAGTAGTATCCATGTTTTCTTACACCTACGAAGAAGAAAAAATAAAATAAGTGAAACTATACCAATCAGTAATGGGCATCGGCATAGTTTTCACTTATTGCATGGTGGCGTCATTTGCCACTCATCAATAATTTGTGGCTAATTTTTATTATATTAGCAATTTCAAAAATATATTTATTAAATATGTTAGTATATAATACCTAAAAAACAGAACATAATTTTTCTTAACTGATAAAAATTCCTCAATAATCAGGAAAAAATTATGAAACTGCCAAAATAACCTCTCACTAATAGCAACAATGCTGTACTGAATAAAAATGGATGAAAATGAACTATTGCTTTCAATGTGCTGTAGAGTGGCTTTTGCTAGTACCTATGAACCCTTGAGTGAACTATATGAGATAGAGGACAGTTTGGAGTACATCTTACATTTTATATATATTTATTTATTTAGTGGTGTCAAATGACATCGTCATGCATGAAGAGGTTAAAGAACACGAAAGATATTATAAATATGGACAAACTGGAAAAATCTGCTATTGCCCAACATGCATTTGAAAACAAACCACACCTTTAAAAACTTTACATTATTAAAACAAGTCCATAAACAAGAAGAACTCGACGCATATGAAACATTATACGTAACAAAACATAAAGATAAAATATTAAACAATGATTTTGGACCGATTCAAAATTCACCATTCCTTTTAAAATATAACTAAATGATCAAAACTACATATACTAATATTTATTTCATTTGACTTTTAAATATATAAATTTTGTATTAAGTTTTACTCAGCTGATATTTGTTTTAAATTTTTGATTCACACCTGATGATGGCATCTTCGATGTCGAAAGGCCCCCCACCCCCCCCCCCCCCCACCCCCCCCCCCCCCCACCCCCCCCCCCCCCCACCCCCCCCCCCCCCCACCCCCCCCCCCCCCCACCCCCCCCCCCCCATAGATGGATATATTAGAATGGTATGCTTTGATCAAAATGCCAAATACAGTTATATCAGATATTATAGATTATGTCTCTTGAAGAGTGTTTTAGTTCACAAAAGGCCTTCGAAATGCTCAGTGCACGCTCCATGCTTATTGAGGTTGCCAAGGAAGTATTTATAAACCTCGGCAGAGGGAGGCAAGCACCCTTTGTCTTACTCCAACCACCTGCTCGTCAGTTCTGCGTCTCCTGCAGAGCCATAACCAAATATATTCGTGGCGTGTCTTGTATTACTGTTTTCCTTTTCCTCGGTTGTCACGATTGTGCATCTACTACGTATCTCGTTAATGTTCTTCATCGTGTGGTAGTGTTATGATTAGTTTGAAATATTTACCTTGTTTTATAGTAAAATGTAATTAAACTTTTCAGTAAATGAGATTTAAATTTATTTTAAATAAACAGTTTTGAAAATAATTTTCTTATTTTTATCAATAAATATGCTAATTTTAAGTAAAATGCCCTGTTTTATTCTTTTTGTTTGTTTTACCTTTTATAATTTGGTTGTAATAAAAAATAGCTTTGAACTTAAAGAAACAAAATTCTTTTAATTGCCTTGGCGTTATAGAAAAGTTAACGGATTTATTAGTGGGGTGCAGAGTCAAAATAATGTCTTGTGTAAAATTTGGGACGATTGATAATGGGTTTTAAAATTAATTACAGAACTAGTAGAAATGGCTGAAGAGTTGAAGCTGGCTCTAAAGGTGAGAGGACATGTCCAATTTCACCGATCACCATGGGGACAAGAGCGGCGCCTACCATGGAGATGAAGTGCGTTGCTACGCGTTCATCGCGCCTGAGACCTCCTTCGCTACTAGGGCCAACACTCTACCAGAGTACTGTCGGATGAACAGAGAGGTGAATGCTATGGGGATTGCCTTCATATAAAAAGACAAATTTCTGATCGACTGACTAATCATTAATTTTTCTACCTCCCATGTAACTGGAGAGGTGATATTTAGCAAGTGAACATTTTCAGAATAAGTATATTATTACAGTATTAAGATATTTGGTTTGATTGTATTTTGAAGTTATCATCCCATTTTTGGCCTTATAAATGGGATCATTTAAATGATTGTGAGATGACAAATATGTAAACAATGAGTTCCTGACAAATTTCTGCTCAGGATGCTTCTGGAATAAAGCAAATTAATAAAATTATAACGTAGTACTTACATACTATCTTATGAAAGATGGTAGTAAGGATGAATTATTCTTCCATAATTATATGACAATGCTCAGATAACAGTCAAAAAATTACTATCCTGATAGGACCCAATCATCCAGATATGTTCCATTAGGTTGGAATGGATTTTTAAGATGGAAATGTTGTACCTTTTGTAAGTATAATGTAAGTTACTGAAAATCTCTAAAATTTGTAATGTGGTAATTTAAAAGGAGGGAAATTCCTATCCCAAAGAATATTTGTCCTTGCGGAACTGAAGATATTTTAAATGGGGATATTGACTATAAACTAGGAACTGACGATATTTTTAATGCTGATATTGACTATAAACAAGGAACTGACCATATTTTAAATGCAGATAGCTTTACTTTTGAAATGGTGAAGAATTAATTCTAAAATCACCCTTAAGAGAGCAGGTCGATGTTTCTTTCGACTGTTGGGACTAGATTAAGTACTTTGTTATCGTTGTTGATGTGTAAAGTCGGATAGAAAGCAATGGTCACCAGCAATGCTCTGTGACTCGGTATGCGCCTATAGACATGTTCAGCTAAATCATGTGTGTTTGCAAAGTTTTCGTCGGTTTAGAAACAAACTGTTGTTATTCTAATGGTGTTTAGTTTGTTTTTACTGAGTTGTAGTGTAGTTGTTTGTTACGATAGCTAATCCAGACAATCCAAATTTTGATGAACTTGTAGTTAACATTATGAACACTTCATTCTCAAGTGTGATCAATTTTGATACTGTGAGCAATAAAGAAGACAAAAATATAATTCTTCATAACTTAAGTGAAAGTGATGAGGAGATAAATGTTAATGAGGAACCTCTTTTATTCTAAATAAAAAACCATTATTAGTCTGATTTTTCAATTTCTATAATTTTACTGACTGATAATTATATGTACGAATAATACACAAAAATCGGCAAAATCAGACACATAAAAAATTACATGTTCAAGGTTCCCTAAGACTACTCCACCAAAACGCTCAGTACGCAACCAACAAATTGGATGAAATTCAGCTGATGTGTGAGGAGCTGAAATCAGACATTCTCGTTGTAACCGAGAACGGTTTTAACAACGAAAACCTTGAACTATGCAAAATTCCAAATTACAAATTGGCAGAAGCGTACTGTCGCCAGACCTCCAAAGGAGGTGGTGTAGCAATTTTTCTGAGACAAAATTTAGTTTTCACAAAATTTCCAATCAAAGTAACGACCGCGAAAGATTTCGAAGTAGTTGGGATCAAAGTACAAACTAACAGGTCAACATTAATTGTGATAGGGATTTACAGGTCTCCCAGTGGAAATGAAGATCAGTTTTTTTCAAAATTCGAAGCGTTACTAACTGACCTGACTAATCATCAATACGATTACGTCTTGATGGGAGATCTCAACGTGGATGCGATGGACAGCAACCATCCATCCACCAAGCGACTAGTCGATCAAGGCTGAGGTCATTTGGCCTTGAACTCCTGGTCAAAACTCCAACGAGAGTGACGGCCACAACACAGTCGGCTATTGATAATATCATTACGAACATTGAAAATGTCACAGTGTCGGTGGTCAACACAGCTATCTCGGACCACTATGGCCAAGAGGCTGTCATTAGTGGAAAACAAATCGTGAGAGAACCAAAAAACTATCAAAACAATAAGAGACACAAGGCCAGAAAATATCGCTCTCCTCAACGCTTCCCTTTCAAAAGAAGAGTGGAATTTTCTAAATTTGTCACATCCCGTAGAGCAGCAGTTCCAAATTTTCAATGAATGTTTGAGTTTCCACCTCAACACCTGTTGCCCTACAAAAACGGTTAAAGTTCGTCCAAAGAAGGTAAACAATACTTGGATCACCAAAGGTATTCTGGTTTCGAGAGAAAAACTCAAGTTTTTCTCTGAAATAAACAAAAAAATCAGCCAATGAACAGTTCAAAATCTTTTTTCGAAATTATAAAAAAATTTACAGAAAGGTGATCCAAGCTGCAAAAGCGTATGATGTCTCAAAATCAATTATTTCTTCAAAAAACGTTTCCAAAACTGTATGGGGCATCATTAACAATAAACATCAAGAATTTAAGCAAATCACAGTCAAAATTGGGGACACACTTGTGAGTGATGCTTCGAGGGTTGCCGACGAGTTTAACGGCTTTTTTGCGTCTGTTTGCTTGTGGATGGGGCCCTCTTCCATCAATGCCACAGGGGAACCCCACGCGTAGACAGAGCCCAATAGCCTCAATGGCTCTGACTCCCGTAGTTGAGGAAGAGCTCGATAGAATTATTCAAGAACTCCCAGCCAAAAAATCAAATGATCTAGAATTGAGATCCATGTGGTTAATAAAAAAATGTTCAAGGCATATTGTAAAACCACTCACTCAATTAGTCAATTTGTCTTTTAACTCAGGAGTTTTTCCCTCACTCCTAAAAATTGCAAAAGTGCATCCAATTTTCAAGAAAGAAAACCCCTGTTCAATAAATAACCATCGGCCCGTCTCAATTTTGCCTATCTTAAGCAAAATATTTGAAAAACTTTTTCTAGCGAGAATGCTTTACTTTTTAAATAAAAACAACCAGCTTTCTGAACACCAATTTGGATTCAGGAAAAATAAATCGACAATAGACGCAGTGGTGAGTCTGGTTGATATGGTTGTAGAGGGGCTAGAACGTCAGGATCACACATTAAGTGTGTTCCTTGACCTTTCTAAAGCATTCGACTGCGTTGACCATGAAGTACTGCTTGACAGACTACAATCTCATGGCATCAGAGGCGTGCCGCTCTTATGGCTTAAATCATTTTTAAGTCAGAGAGCTCAAGTGGTTCAGATCTCAAACCAATTTTCCAAACCAATGCAACTGAGTTATGGAGTTCCCCAGGGCTCTATACTCAGCCCAATCCTTTTCCTGTTGTATGTCAACGACGTATATTCATCGCTGCTGCATGGGAAAATCGTGCAGTATGCTGATGACACGACTCTCTGTTTCAGAGATAACTCACAAGAAGGTTTGGAACTACAAACCTTTGTCGATATCAACAATTGTGTTCAATATTTCAATAGCCTCAACCTTCAAACAAATTCTTCGAAATCCAACGTGCTAAATTTCGCACTGCGCCCAGTGGACTCCCAGTGTGGGTCAGCTGTCATGTTGGCAGATTCCATATTGGAAGAAGTCTACTCCGCAAAATTCCTTGGAATACTCCTCGATCGAGGGTTGACATGGAATAACCACATTGACCATGTGTGTACCAAACTGTCCTCAGGAATATATGTTTTGAGGTCCTTGGCCCGGTATTGCCCCAGTCAAGTATTGATTGCGGCATATTATGGGCTAATTCACTCTCACCTTTCCTATGGGGTAGTGTTGTGGGGGGCCTGTGCAGGCAATAATTTCCTGAGGGTGTTCAAATTACAAAAAAAGCGATTCGTATTATCGCAAAGTTGAATTTCAGAGAGTCGTGCAGGACAGCATTCCAAAATTTGAAACTGTTGACTTTGCCCAGTCTCTACATTTTAGAAACATCTTTGTTCTGTTTGTCTAAATGTGCCCTTACCAGGGGACGTGACATACACGGGTATGAGACTAGAGGCAGAGATAACTACCGAACTGGAAGACACAGAATGGTAGTTTATGAGCACTTGCCTTCACAGGCAGGTGTTCACTTCATCAACAGATTGCCAAATTCTATGAAAAACGCCCAAACGCCCAAGGCGTCAAAAGCTCGTCTTAAGCGCTTTCTGGTGTCAAAGGCATTCTACAGCGTTGACGAGTTTCTGGCGTTTAACTGGGAGACCGCCCAATTCGATAACTGACTCCAGCGCTGTAAGTGGGTTGAAATTGGCGAAGGATGAATGAGACTGGAATGTATGAAAAATTATGTAAGTTTGAATGTGGTAGTTGTGTGGTATGAGAGTTTAAAATTTAGAAATAATTATGACGTTTGCCATACAATGTGAACAAATTGTTGCGAGCAATTAAAGATTTGATTTGATTACTAAGAACATCATAGTTTGAGTATGTATTTTTTAAAATATTTTACGTGCAATATTTTGTGTGTTATTTATTTTGTATATTATAACGATTTGTTTATACAACTCCAATTCAGTTATTCTAAATAAACAAGGTTTTATAAGTACAGTATTTTAGTTTTGCCTTTTTATCCTATCATATGAACTTCACATTTTTACATGTAACTATCTATGCAAATTGTTACTGAACTTAGTAATTTTGTTGTACTAATTATATGATTGTGATTGAACATCATCTGAATGTACGTAATTTAAATTTGTCTCCAAGAGTAATCTTTGAACAGATTGTGGAGCGATGGTCAGCACTATCAGGGGGACAGGATATAGCTGCAGTCGCCTCAACAGCCACAGTGGCTAGCAACCAGCTGGATCCATCGTGTCTGGTAGGCGACCGAGCAGTGGTGTCCGAGCGTACCGCGGTCAAGGGCTCCGTACTTGGACCGCAGACCACGATCAGACCTCGTACCAGGGTCTTCAACAGCATCCTCATGGCTGGCGCCAGCATCGGTGAAGGGTGAGTACGGTTTTATTTTTTTTAGTTATGCTGTTAGGTATAGTGTAAGAGAATGTTCAGTGATAAGACACTGGGAATGTAACATTCCATTTGACAATGGTGTGTTTGTGTGTATTAATGGACTTTGAATATGGAATCCTCCATTACCAATGTCCACCAATAGTTGTTGGATAAACTAACATTAGAGAATGCGACACAGGATATATAAGAAGTGCAGCACATAAACTGCTACCTAAACGACTAACAAAATAAAAATAATCCAATCATTGGTGTCTTCAAAAGGTTCAAATTCAAATTCTTTATTCAGCATGTAGACAGAGTTAACAATGTATATGCCAAGTCAACAAATCATAACAAAATATAATAATGTCTCTCAATAAAATAATTTTACTTTTTCAAGTTTACACTATCTTATCAGCTAAAAAGTCCTTAACAGAATAGTAAGCCTTCTCGATCAACAACCATTTCAATTTTTTTCTAAAAACTGTGTAATCTCGGACTAATCTTAAGCTTAATGGAAGACTGTTAAAAAGAATTACTGCTGAATATTTTAAATGATTTTCAAAAAATGAGGTGGAGTGTGGCGGGATATTCATAATGCATCTGGGTTTACTTCTTGTTCCATACATGTGAGTCAGAAAAAATCTATTAAAAAGGTGAAAGTTTTTATGAAGAAATGATAAGGTTTCCAGAATATAAATGGAAGGAAAAGTTAAAAGTTTGTTGGAGGAAAAAAGGTTAGCACATGAGGTTTCTGGATGGGACATGACAAATTATTCTTAAAGCTTTCTTTTGAAGCCTAAACACAGACTTAGTTTTGGTGCTTTCAGAACCCCAAATGGAAACCCCGTAAGATATGAATGGATAGATGATGCCATAATAAGTAGCAGTAAGAATTTCAGTTGATGCGAAACGAGCCAGATTTCTGAGCACAAAAATACCCTGACTCAGCTTCCTACATACATGCTCTATATGGAGATGGAAAGACAAATTGCAGTCAATAATAAGGCCAAGAAATTTTACGGAGCATTCTGAGAAAACAGCTTCATCACCCAAATGAATACTGAGCAAACTTTTGCTTGAATGGCTGTTAATTAAAAATTCAATGAGTGTAGTTTTTGAGACATTTACTTGAAGACTGTTTTGCTCAAGCCAATTAACAAGTGCATTCCCTTCTAAGAATGTGTCGAGTTCCAGGTGATCTCTGGAGGAATTAGAAAACGTTAGTGACGTGTCATCTGCATATAGGCACAAGTTTGGCACAGTTAAGCCCTTACAAAGATCGTTGATAAAGATTAAAAAAAGGACAGGGCCCAAAATTGAACCTTGGGGCACGCCCTTGCTGATAGTTCCTTTCGTGGAAAAACTATTGCAGATGTTATTTGACGCATCAATAGAACTAACCTTAACAAACTGTGCCCTTTTGACCAGATATGATTGAAACCACTGAAGTGCGACACCTCTAATCTCCATGATAGACAATTTATTTAGAAGAAGAACGTGATCAACTAAATCAAAGGCTTTAGTTAAATAAAAAAATAAGCCACTAGACCGGTTACCCGAGTCAATAGTATCAACAATGTTCTGCACGACACAGAACATTGCGTCAACAGTACTTTTCCCTTGGGTGAACCCATATTGATGTTGAAACATCAGCTTGTTGTGCTGTAGGAAACTCCAAAGCCTTTTTAATACTATTTTCTCTATAACTTTAGAGAAGGTTGAAACTACAGAAATCGGCCTGTAATTTGAACAGTCCACATTGCAGCCTTTCTTGTACAATGGGGTGACCATAGCGAGTTTCAAACAGTCAGGAAATATACCCATTGAAAATGAATGATTAATCAATTCACTGAGTGGCTCTGCCAGCTCTAAGACTACGTTTTTCAACAAAGCAGATGATATTCCATCTAAACCAGTGGAATTCTTTGATTTTAGGCTGCGAACTGACTCAGCAATCTCCATAGGATTAGTAGGCGACAAGAAAAACGAATTCAGAGGACATGTGCTCAAGGCAAAAGAGCTAATATTAGGCGGAACCTTGTTGGACTTATCACCCACATTAAGAAAATAATCATTGAAAATATTACACACTTCTGAGGGATCATTAACAACCTCTCCTAAATTATTCCTGATTTCTGGTTTTTGGTACTTTTTAAAGTCATGTGAACCTTGACTCTGATTAACGATCCCCCAAAGTGTTTTGGTTTTATTAGATGACGTTCTGAGCCGCTTAGCCACACTATCAGACTTGAGTTTCAGAATAAGCTTACGATACAACTTCTTGAGGCCAAGATATCTTTGCCTAAGGGGGTGGACAGAAGGCAAATCTTTCGATTCCAAGTAAGAGGATCTTAACTGTTCCCTAACCCTTATCGCCTCACCATCTAGCTTAATCCTACACTTGTCCCTACTCTCTGAAGTACTTCTTGAGAGTACTCTCTTGTACTTTCAGAGACACAGATTGTTTTCTTGACTTTTGACCCCAAAATAAACAGGTGTTTGTTTTCTTTGGACCAAAAGGAACCCATGTACCAATTTTCAAGTTTTTACCACATTTCTATCAAGTATTATTGCACAGATGGGTCAGACACACAGATAGATGGACTGTCCTCAGGCCTTTTGACCTTAAAACCAATAAGATTCTTGGACCTTTTCACCTTAAAACCAATAAGGTTCTTCCTTGGACCATGAGGAACTTAAGTTTCAAGTCCCTAGGACCTTTCTATCAAGAGTCATTGCACAGAGAGACGGACTTCTCTTTGACTTCAAAATCAATAGGGTCCTTCATTGAACTAAGAGGAACCCAAGCTCCAAATTTCAAGACTCTAGGACCTTTGTATCAAGAGTTATTGCTATACAGACAGACGACACGATTTCAGTAAGGCCCTGTCGGATCCTTATTAAAAGTGAATGTATAAAAAAATAATGGAACTGCCATTGATAAAACTACTACTAAATAATTGGCAAATTATATTTAATGAGTCATACATTACTACTTTGCCGTTTCGTTAGGGAGTAAGATAGGTCAAGTATTACGACTTTGCTAGTTCTAGAGACCCTACCTAATATTTTGAGCAGGAAAGACACCAGCTGTTATGGTTTGCGGTTGTCTGAGGAATGGCCGAATTGAATGTTGTGTGGGTCTAACCGGCACAATGTAAGAATTTATAAATAAGACTGTAATTAGTTCTCCGTAATCAAAAAAATGCTCTTCTACAGGCTGGTATCACTGTTACAGATGTGCGGTGGTCAACTGTATTCTCTGTGATGAGGCTGTTGTTGAGGATGGGTGCGACCTAAAGGATTGTCTGGTTGGAAGTCGACAAATAGTGCCTAGTGGAGGTGAGTGATGTAGCCTAATGATCAATATTGCGTAGGGCTTCACCTCTTCCACAGGTTGGACCTCGAAGACAGGAGTTGGGATGGTAATGTCATCAGAAGTTCAAGATAGTGATGGAAACTCTAAACTTTTTAGTGCCAAGAGCCTATATATAGGCTCAACCTGTTGTTATAAAACGCCAAGAGCCTTTATTTAGGCTCAAACTAGGTTGGTGGTGAAATGCCAAGAGCCTTTATTTAGACTCAAACTAGGTTGGTGGTGAAACGCCAAGAGCCTTTATTTAGGCTCTCAACATTAATAAAGGCTCTGAGGGGGTACTGTTAAAAATTTTTCATGCAGTACACAACCATTTATTAACTAATATCAATAAAATTAGTACTGATTAATGCATTTTATGTAAAATGTACTATAGCAAGTAGCACTCCATATACATTCATATAATATTTAAACAAAATAACAATACACACTAAAATGTTTTATCTAACGACATGCGTTTCTATGGTAAAAGTCAGTTTTGTACTTTGTTTACTAATAAATAATATATGAACTGTGTGTATTATTTTACCAAATTTTCACAGGTCTTTCTCAATTAAATATATTACACTATAATACAGAGGTTTGTTGAGTAAATATTTTTCAGGCATTTATTGAGCTCTTAATTTACGCACATAAAATGGAAAAGTATGAAAAACTTTTAAAGGTACACAATTATAACAGATCAAAATTTCATAAATTCCATTACATGTCATTGTTCTCCTATTAATAACGAAAAAAATGAGGTCAAAATCATTAGTTTATCATAAAATTTAGTGTAATGAGAACGATTTATATCTATGTGTGTCTAATTCGTAAAATTACTCTGGCGCTACTGCGACATACCTAGCGGCTATGCTGCCACGCCTGACAGGACAACCCGGTGTTATGTGATGTGACCTGCCCAATATGCTTGGCACTAAAAGGGTTAACCATACGCATTCAAAGGCAGTATTTACAATTTGTCCTTGCAGCTAGTATGGCCAGCTCTACTGGCCGTCACCATTTTGTCGGAAGTACGGATTAGTTATTGCTGTAATGTTATCTCAGCTCGTATGTCCAAGATATAATACGTCCATAGCTCGTTTGACCATCACTGGCCACTAAACATAACGGTTTTTTTCTAATATTCTCTTTGTATTATAATGGATAGAGAGTGCTGAAACCTATCGAGGAGCTTTATTTTTAAATAACTTTTTTAAGAAAAGTAGTAAATTTTTAATTTTTAATTCTTCTCTAAACATTGACTTTGCAAATAAGACAAATAATGCGTAGTGGGCGTGTACACTGAAAGTGATAAAAGGAGTAGAAACCTAGGAAATTTTACTTGAAATGTGTGCTAACTATTCTTGACTACACATAGGCATGTATTTTTAAAATTTTTATTCCGTAAAAATATTTAAAGCTGAGAAAAATGAAAAATATAACATAACTTTAAAAGCCTACTTTATAACATTTTATTTACATATCTTTGATAACAATATACGTATAAGAGTTAAATTTGCCAAATGTATGTTTATCTTTGTATTAGAAAGATTCATTAAAACAAATTTTAAATTATTTTTAATTTCTTCTTAAAACATTTTAAATTACTATGCAAATACAAGGAGGAAACTGAAAAGTAATTCCGATCTGGGGAGGCATACAACAAGTATGGCCACCGAACTGCCAATGAGAGTAGCACAGCCATCTGTACTGGCCTTACGAGTTGTGAGGACAAACTACGGCAAACCTAACGCAAGCTATCTGCAACCTTGGAGTGCTGCTTGGTGATATGGACAGTTTTGAATACTGTAAGGCAAAGGTAGGAAAACACAATGGCGTACTAAATGTTTGCAACAAAACGTGAAAATTAGTATTTTTGGCGCCATTAAAAGGACAATGACTTGCAACATTGTATAATTGTTTGGTTTGTTTACCTTAGGAAATGTCGTGAAAGTAAATAATGCTTTTAATTCGAAAAAAATATATTACACTAAATATAAACATGAGTTTCTTCTTACATTTTATGAACAGTCTTTTATTCTTGTTTTTCAGAAAAACATTCCAATGAAGTTCTGACAGATGATGAGCATCTCATTGAAATCCTGTAACCATCTGCATCTTATGTTGACACTGCATCTAGGGTACGATGATTTGTAAAAATTTATAGAATAAAAAAGTTTTATTACCTTGTAGCTGTCTGACAAAAACCTTTATAGTGAATATCCTGTCATAGAGTTTTATCAATTACTGTAATTAAGAATTTAAAGGTGCTGTTATAAGTATAACTAGCAGCTTCACACACAATTCCATAGGTTTTGCACCTGTATGAGCAATTCTGGTTCGAGTGAATTGTATTTGACACCAATGTTGAGTTTTCTTTTTTCCCACGATCAAGAAAATATGTTAAAAGTGTGTATTTATGGTCATTGAAATTTAATCCGATCCTATTTTTTTTTTGTTCCATAGCCGATTTTGCTTCTTTCCAGATTAATAAAATATATTATACATACACAGCACAGAGAAGCCTACTTTTGTCAAAAACAACTAAGATAGGTGTCATAATCGTCTTTATATGTATAGTAAAAGTTAAACTACATTGTCTCATATCTGCACTGTTAGCAGTTACCCACTGCTTTCCACGCAATCCAGTAGGTGTTGCTCGTGTATGACCACTGCTGGTTCGAGTGAATTATATTTCCTACACCAATGTTGAGTTTGCCTTGTTGCCACAATCAAGAAAATACATATAAGTGTATATTTCTGGCCATTGTAATTTACGTTGTTCTTAGTAGGTTTTGTTCCATACTTGATTTTTACCTTGTTTCTTGATCAAGAAAATATATATCACAGATCAGAGAAGCCTACTTCTTTCAAAAGTGAACTAAGATGGATTTTATATCAGTCTTCAAATTTATAGTAAAAGTTAAAATAGTATCAGTGTCTTTTATATCTAATACAAAAGACACATATTTGCTAAACATGTACAGCTAAAAGTACATTATCAATGACATTATATAAGTGTTTGTTTCTTTAAACTGAAAAATATTGTCAATATTTTAGAGCATTTAGAGCTGGAATTGGTATATTAGTTCAATAGCAGAGTGCAGCGAACTATCATCTAGCATTGTTATTGCCAACTGCTTCAAAGGGGGTTTTTGTAGTCAAATTCAGACCATCCTGTCTTAGGATATTTTCTGAGGTAAATGAATACTTACCTAATCGCTGAAATCTAAAACGATATGAAAAATAATCGTTATTTCTTAGAAACTTTACTCACTATAAATGTAAACAAATTGGAAATAACAAACAACGTTCACACATAACTTGATTATGTTAGACATGCCCTTTTAATTAACCCTTCCCACGCGGCAAACGGATATATCCGTACCTAATTTTGACCGAAATGCAGTAAACGGATATATCCTTCAAAGTCTATTTTGTGTTATTTAATAAATTGTAGTTGCCGTGGAATCCGCTAGAGTTCAAGGGAGTGTTGAATACTTGTTCCGAAAAGCAGATGTTACAGTTTGAACCTCATTGGCACATCGCAGTGGTGGGAGGGCGTGGCTTTGTCCCTCGTGGCGTGATTTTGCCTCAGTCTGCGGTGAACCATTACGCGGTAAACGGATATATCCCGGCACGGCATATTTTAGTGTTTAACGCCGTTTTGCCATATTTCCTTACTTACTGTTCGTGTTCCTGTTGTATTTAGCATTATATTATCTTTTTATTTTGTTGTTATTACTATATTTGTTGAAAATATTTTTAGAAATTCAAGTAAAAAGGTTGTTTTTCAATTTTATGTACATTTTTAAAATTTGTAAAAAAATATAGGGGTCTGATTATTTTGTGATACTGTATTATTTTTTTATTCCTAATAGCCACCACTAACTAAAAAAAAATTAGAGTTGGTAAAATCTAGAAAAAAATTGTAAAGTTAATTACACGTTATGAGTCAAAATTGAAAGATAAATTCCGCGAGGGAAGGATTAATATTTCACAACTTTAGAGACAAAGATGGGCTGTTTCGCTTCTTTAAAAGACCAGTGGGGTGTAGCTCGGAGGGATTTTTGAAATAAGAATAGGCCTATATTCATCCCAGGGACTGTAAGAATGCCCATGTAAAATTTCAGTACAATCGGTAATAGCGTGAAAGCAAAACAAACAAACAAAGGGACTTTTCCATGTATAATATAATTAGGATGTCCAAATTTAACACATTCACTGTACGTGGTAAGCTGTCACCCCATGGCAGTATTGTGGACCAGTGTCTAGCCATCACCACTTTGGCTGTATATACTCAGAATGATGTATACTCTTTCAGTTCCAATATGGGATTTGTGGGAAGTTGTTACATAAAATAAATCTATTCACCAAATCCCTTTTATAAGGATGATTATGTGTTGAAATTTGTCAAAAGCAAATTTAAAAACTTGCATACTTTATAGATTTACTTAAACTGAAGAAATTTAAAAATTATACTTCATTGTTGCTTGGTTACACTTTCCTTGAAAATTTCACTGGTACACTTATTGGAATTTTGCCCATCACATCCTTCCTCACCAAAAATGTTCAGTAAGTACGTAATAAATCATGACAGATTATAAGTGTTTTGGAAAATGCATGAAAAATTGTGAAAAGATTTGTCAGAATCCCTCGGACCACACAAATAAGAATTGTCATTTAAAAAGATTTTGCTGTTGCTATGATTCTTCCGCTTGTAAATTTGCTGAGAAAGAGGCCCCCGAGCCTAATGTGTGTGAAGTTTGCTGCTGTCTGTTGAAAAACTGTGTTTGCCAAAAGAAAAATCAACACAGAGAAAGTAGACATAAAAAGCCGCAATGTAACAAACGGTTGGAGAAGGAGAAATCACCGGAGCAAAGAATATGTGAACTGTGTTGTCACCTGTTGAAGAACTGCAAGTGCAGATCAAGTAGTCCCGGGCTGAGTAGTGGTATTCGTGGACCCAGAACTCTGTGCGAGGATCTTCCGTTGTATGACGAGAGGTCTCACCTGATTGGCTACATCAAGCGAGGAGCAGTGATTGATGACCCGTCATGTGTCCGCAGCAGAGACCCGGTTCAGACCAGCGGTTCGGTGTCGGAGACCGGTTTACGGTCACGGTTGCCCACCACAGAGCGAGGTTGCATGGCTAGCTGCCGCTACGCTGAGGGGGTGAGGAACGACAACCGAGCAGCGTATGTCTCGTGTTGGACTACAAAGTCGGCCTTCGAACATGCCTCCACTGGTGAGCCAGATACTCGACACAGGAAACATAAACGGAATCCTTGTCATTGTTCAAAATAAGACAAATATTGTTGACTGAAATAAATTCTACTTGTCGTTGAACTAAGTAACTTTTTACAGGACAAATTGACAGTTTTCATATTTTACAAATCAAACTCAACTGAGGAGATGGCAATTAGGGTACCATTGTAGGTTAGCAAATCCAGAGAACCACCTACTCTAAGCATAAGATCATTTTCTTGCTTAACCCTTTGCTTTTCTTGTAGGCCTACTAAAGAACTGGAAGTATGAATTGTTTAGATCCACTGAATCCTTGTGAACTGTCCCCAGTATGATAATAAAATTTGATTTTTGAAAAAACTATTTTTGGTATAGTAATCATGTAAAGTTTTGTTGCTTTACCTGGAATAGTTAAAAAAATTAAATGCCATCTCCGGAATTTTTGTAGACTAGTTAAGCTAAAGAAACCCTATTTGGCGCATAGGTTTAAATAGATAAGAGTAAAAGAAATTGTGTTATTTTCTTTAATATTAACAAAACAGTGCCTGTTAAAAATTTTTTAAGTGAAATTACAAAAAAAAAACCAGGACAATTATAAATAATTATTAGATACCATCTATTTAAACATTTTTATTACAACTCCAAAGGTATTACAGCTCCTTGAATCAGGTGTTGATTAATCCCAAATATGATATTTTATTCAACGTGATTCATGAAACTGTGAATGAAGAACTGTGCAGCCAGACTCCGATGTTGTTGAATTGTGTAGAGTCCATGGACTGCGCATAGTTACTACAGTGTGTGTGATCGATGATGTATATTGTTCTGAGAACGATTGCTCCACATGATCCGATTGGTCACCAGTTACATAAGTTAAAACGAAAAAAGTGAGGTTATGTTTTGATACTTCGGTCACATCCAAACTTGGACTGAACTAATATTGTCGCCAGTCTGCAGACTGCTGGCCAAATTCCCCAAAAACATCAGTTTTCGGAAATTTAACAAACTCTTCAAAGGCTCTTCTGAGATAGTTCCTAGCTTCTTTCCTTACTAAAAATTAACTTTAAAAGTGGCTAAGACTTCAATATAACCTTTACTTTTTATTTATACATCTATTTTATCTCAAATACAGGCAATACTTTTTTTACAATTTACTGTTTGGCTCGAAATTAGATAGACATGAATGATAAGACAGGAAAAATAACAAATAGCACATAAAACAAGAAACTATATTTAGTTTGCAAAATATACAAAAATAAAAAATCTACAAAATATCACTGGAGTTGTGGAGATCCTCTGTTGACTAGATAGTGTGGAGGGCATTGACAGTTGAGGGAGTGTGTTACACGAGTATGGCCACCTGTGTCACACATATCATTTAAAATATTTAGAAAACACTTAGTATTGACATAATTTTAGTGAAGTAATAGTACCAAAATTAGCATTTATAAATACAAAAAGGCATGCACAATGTTATTACAGGGTAGGAGTATGCCACACCACGTGTCGCGTAACAGGCTTCACTGAGGATGCATGGAAATTTCAAATCTGTACTTATTTAATTCTTGAGATGTCCTGTGGTCTCAAGACAGTCATAGAAAGACATTTTTACCCTATTTTCAGACAAAAGAGAAATTGTGCAAGCCTTCTGCTAAATTCCACGGTTGAAAATAATTGCCATTATACTACAACGCAAGAGTGCGCTGAGATCAAATATTGTAACGATTTTAACTTTCTAGTCTATTATTTTTCGTATTTATACACATGTGTCTCTATGAATAAAAAGCCACATGTTAAAATCTTATATGATTGTACTCAGTTTATTTACAAAATTGCTTATTCAGCAATTTTCTTGATGCCGTCATGGTTACCCATAAGACCAATGTAATGATATTCACTAACGCTCAGCCAAATCCCATGGGATGAGATGCACCGTCATCGAACTTAGTGATGCCCTCGTAGAAATGAAGCTTCATGCCAATTTGAAAGTCTAGATCATCTCGTTTTCAAGATGTCGTGCAGAAAAACAGACAGAAACAAAATTATAGGCTTCTTCAAAGGTCCATCAATTACTATTTTTTGAATAACAAAATAATGTTGTTATTTTTTAATAACATGAAAAATTAAAAAAATAATTAGACTCAAAGGAAGACATATAAAGGACACATTTACTAAATATTTTAACTTCCTAAACATCCTCACTTGATGAAATGGAAGAAGCCACTTGTAAAACTCTTACCTAGTGTTTGAAAGAAAATTAAGAATAGAAAAAAAAGTATAGTGTGAAGTATTACTCTATTATTTGCCCCAGCTGATTGGGTTCAGCCTATTGGACCAAATGCACATTGGTATGTGCCAATGGTATGTGTTAGGAACAAAGAAGAACATAACGCTAACCTAAGCTCAATACACTTGGAATTCTCAAGTTAATCTGCGTCACAATGGATAGAATTCTCTATTGAGGAAGAAGTCAGAGTAGGAATAGAATAACCATTAGTAAACTACGAGCAGTTTTGAAAATCACATACAGGGTGTACCAAAAAGGTTGGGCTGGCTATTTATTTTCAAATTCTGTGTGTGATTCAAAGCTAAAAATAAAGAATAACTTTTTCTCAATTTCCACTTTGTTTAACCGCTAGCCGTCATTTTGTATTTTTTATTAAAACTAGTAAAGCTAAAAAAAAACCAAATTTGGTACATAGGTTTGAATAGGTAAAAGGAAAAAATATTGTGTTTATTTCTTTAATATTAACAAAATAGCATCTGTTGAAAATTTTTTAAGTCAAATAAAAAAAACAACAACCAGTATAGTTATAAAAAATGTACTAGACACCAACTATTTGGAGAATTTTATTGCAATTCCAACGGTACTAATTTCAACGAAATCCGTCAATGCATAAGCAAATTTGACCACTTTGAAGATACTCTTGTAGAAGCAAGGAGCAACAAACAACTGATAACTCTCAACTATGACATGTTTGGGGCTCCCAGCTTGTGCAAGCGTATCTTTAAAGTGGTTCTGCTCGCTTATGCATTGATGAATTTCGATGAAAAAAGTACAGCTGGAATTGTAATAACATTGTCCAAATAGATGGTACCTTGTAAATTTGTTATAACTGATGTAATAAAGCTGATGCATATCAAAAACAAAATGGTTGCTGCTTCTGGTTTGTGCAAGCCTACCTTTAAAGTGGTTGTTCTCGCATATGCCTTGACGAATTCCATTGAAAATAGTACCATTGGAATTGTAATAAAATTCTCCAAATAGTTGGTGTCAAATAAATTTTTTATAATTATAATGGTTTTTTTTGTTATTTGAATCTACAAATTTTCAATAGATGCCATTTTGTTAATATTAAAGAAAATAACACAACTATTTTCTCCTCCTACCTATTTAAAACCTATGTGCCAAATTTATGTTTTTTAGCTTTACTAGTTTTAGAGATAATAATTTGTTAATAAAAAATGGCGAATAGCCATCTTAACAAAGTGGAAATTGAAAATAAGTTATTCTTCATTTTTAGCTTAGAATCACACACAGAATTTTGAAAATACATATCTATCCCAACCTTTTTTGTTACACCCTGTATATCTCTTAAAGGTTTTATTTATATTTTCATTATTACAGACGTTGAAAGAGAGAGAGAGGGGTTGAAGGGAGTGTTGGTGGGTTACTTTATTTCCAACCTGCACATTCTCTTGATAGTCACCAAACGTATATGGAAGAAGGACTCAATCATAACATTTTGGTTATATTCTCATTAACTTTCTGAATACCGTTCTTTGTAAAATTACATATTTTTGTTATGGGAATAGGTGTTTTAACTCTTCTACTGACCAGTGACACATTTTGAGTTGTTATATCATCATCTCCGCTTCTATGACCTATTTAAACCCAACAAATATGATACCATCTACATGTTTTCAATTAACTAAATTATCCTAAATAGGTATTTATTTTATATATAAACTTCATCATTTGACTTTAGCAACTTATAAAGTAGTAGCTATTTACCGCCAGACACAATGTTCCGAGAAGTATATAAAAACTCTATATTTCAGAGTATCATACAAAAAGAAAATTTCATTTTGTATTATACATTAATAAAAACTTAAGTTCTACACTATTTCAAAAAATTATTGAATTTGCAAAAGAACTTTACAAACCAATACCAACATGAATATAAAAAAATTGTTTATACTTTTAAAGTTTAATTTCTTATTTCTCCTTTTTTCTATGACTTTGATGATATAACATTTGTTGCATTTGTAGGTAAAGCAATATTTTACTCTGGCTTATAAAAAAAACATTGTATTTTTGGTCAATTTGCTACTTTTTTGTATATGTTAGTATAAAATGTTTTAATAATATTATATATTATTAAAATAATATATAATATTATTTAATATATTATAATATTATTATATAATATTATAATAATATATAATATAATAATAATATATATTATATTTTTACATAGTGTTTCATATTTTATTATCAGCTAAATAAAATTTAATAAATTCTGTCTTTTGATATTTTGGATTTTTTTTGCATTTGGTACATAGTCAGGAAACAATATTTGTGGTTTTGCGCTAGATCTTTTAAGAAAATCATTTTGTATGAGTGCTAATATTCTTACTAGTTCAATATCAAAGTTTCCGTACTTTGACAAAAATAAATATTTATAATAGTGTACCTTTGCATAAAGCATTTACATTAACCTTGCAAATTGGCCAACATGGGCTTGCAGTATAGAAGTTACTATACAACCAGTTGGAGGGTTAAGTTGTTTCTCATAAAAGTGTTCCAAAGACACAAGCTCTTACCACAGTGAAGAGATCAGCTGCTGCCAGAGCTCTTGACACAGATGACATCATTGTCATCTGTGTCTGATCCGGAGGTCGTGGCCAGAGTCCTGGCAGACTGGAGGACTTCCAGCTTGAGAGAACTGTCCTGTGGAGGGTTTACCTCCTCCAAGGACAGGCCTAGTCCCCATCCTGCACAGACAACAGAGTGAGTCAAATAACTGATCTGGATATGATGCTATATATGCGCATAAACCTTTTCTTTTGCACTTTACTCTGTACTTCCAGAATCCAGATAATTCAAGTGAACCCCTATCTTCCTTGTATTATTTTGTATACTAATTTTCATAACCTTAATATTTTTGTATACATTTTAAAATACGTTTAAAATTTTTAGAGCAAGAGTCCGTGACACAGACCTTTGTTAAATCATAAAAGCTGAAGAGTTCTCCAGGTACGTGTACCATACAGGTATAAACATTTTTTAAGATTTAACGAAGGTCTGGGCGTCACAAGCTCTTAGAATATTTTTAATTGTGTTTTTTTCCCTTATATGACTTTAAGAGAACTAAAATAATACGCTATTAACTCACTTCAAATCATAGGAATGATAAATTAAGAGCGGTTTTATGTGTGATTCTCTGTATCTTTGGATTTATGGACAGCTATCTGGTAACAAATATTTTGACTGGGCCTTATGTAGCGTGTCCTGTAATTCTCTGGACAAAGGTATACCACGTTATTGCTCAGGTCAAGACAAACATATTTCACCATATGAACATGGTTCTTTGATGCTTAGTTTTCCATCTGCCTGTCTGTTTTTATTTTAAAATTTATATTTAAAAAACTAATAAATTAAACTATACCAAATTTGGCTCAAATGTTTATGATAACAAGACCAGTTACTGAAAAACTATCAAGAAATGATCTTTAGTATTTTCAAAATGGTGGCCATAAAAACTTTAAAACTCAAGAATTACATAGATAATAGTTTTAAGAGGATACTATCACAAATCTAATGACACCAAAATTATTTAAATCAAATAATCACTGATTTAGAGCAAATTTACTGTAACAAGACATGGCCCACATTGAGAGCTGCCGTTATTTATTCAGTGTTTGTGTTTGCTATTCACTGAGAACCTCAAGGTGGTATACCTTTGTCCAGAGAGTTACAGAACACCTTTTATAATTTTGTTCATATCTGTGTAATTATTTTCAAGTTTTTTTTTATATCGGATTCATGAGAATTCTGATGTAAAAAATACTTCTTTATAGTTAATACTTTTCATCTTGATTCCAGTATCTGAAAAATCCTAATAATAAGACCATATTTCCACATTACCCATATTATATTTCTGAATTCATGAATCCTGTCTTGTAAAATGTAACAAAAAAAGAAGTGGGCATTCTTAATTGGCTTAAGTTTTTTGCCTAATGTTTGGAAATCAGAAAAGATTTTGTTACAAGAAAAATTCTTATAAAATAGTGGTAAAGCAATATTAATTATTCTGTGGAAGATGGTAACTCGAGAAATATTATGTCGTTAGATTAAAGCAGTGATAAAGAGGCATGGTATTTATTGTAACAGTTCTGATAGAATGAGCTATGCTTAAAACATTTAAACCTTTATTAAAATGTTAATCACAAGCCTTAATACTTCACTGAAACTTTCGAGAGATGCTCCTAAGCTCAAGTTGCAAGTATTAATTTAGTAAATAAATGTTGCTTAATTCATGGAAATACCTATGCAACTGAATACATTAATCCAAAGTTCTATATCTCACATCTATATTCAGTCTATCTCTGTGATGCAAAATTAAATATTGTTGTAAGTTGGCCAATGGTTTTTGCCAGAAGTCTCTCAGCAAAAATAATAATTTTCTGAACATTTAGTAATACGTTGTCATACAATTGACAATGTTAATGAAAACCTTGATATTTGACATAAACATTTAAAAAGCCCTGTGCATGATGCTTTTGAAAACTTGTATTTTTTCCCTCCAAACCTCACTAACAAACACATTAATAAATGAAAATATATGTTATAGCAGAAACACTGATTTGAAAAATGTCTGAAAACAAAATCTGAAACCTTGTGAAGGGAGGGACTTGGCTGTGCTAGGTCTGGCCCAGTTGCAAGCTCCAGTGGTCTTGAGCGGAGGCAATACTCTCTCCCCTGCAAAGGATTTGGCAGAAGTGGGAGCTGTGCGGTTGGATCGAAGTACCAGAAGTTTTTTCTTTTGTTTCTGCATCTTCCATTCAAATTGCTCTGTAAAACATTGATAACATTTATTATGCTCAGCCTTTTTCCATTATACAGAGTGGCGCATATGTCAGTTTCCCCAGAAGAGAAATTTAAAGGCATTATAGGTTAATTGAATAAAACACTTTTAGGCAAGAAAACAAATTCATTATATGAAATTACTTTACACTAGCCACTTGAACAGACAACAATGAACTGACTCAGTGTTGCTGCCAACTTAACATTTTTACCAACCTATTGAAACAAAATATCCCAATTTATGGGGAAACTGACATATGTGCCACTCTGTATAACTGTAAGCTTTGTGTATTGAGGGAGAAGCAGGACAGTGAAGAAGTTTCTAAGCAGTAGGTGTAGCGACTGGTTAAAATACAACGTGGAGGACAATACTCTACTATCTACTTCAAATACATTCTGAAATGGTTACTGTCTGATGAAGAGCACTACAGGGATTATTCATTAGTAATAACACTTTCCCAATATAATTTTTGGACAAGGCCGTTCGTAAATTAAGGGTTTCATTGTCAGGCGACTCCATAAAACGGCAATAAAACCTTATATTGTGAAAATAGTTGTCATTGCTAGTTTAAAATTGTTTCCAATTACACAATTCCACTCTTGTTCCTTCTTCTCATAGTGACCTCTAATACCCCATTCACCAATGGTGTCAAACCCCTATATACACGGATTTTGTATTATCTTTCCATACCAACAAAGTCATAATAAGAGATGCTGGTCCATCCACAATCTCTTGTATAAGTGGAAATTTGAGTCATGAGCATAAATAAGTCATGACTCATTCTGATGCTTAAATTTTGTTTTGTTGTTCTAGAGAATAAAACGTCACAACTACCAAGTATATTCCCGTCATCAATTAGCATTTGGTGTAATGACGGGCATTTACATATCTTTGTTAACAATATATACGTATAAGAGTTAAATTTCCCAAATATATTTTTATCTTTTTATTAGAAAGATTCATTATAACTAAATTTTAAATTATTTTTCATTTTTTTTTTAAACATTTTAAATTACTATGCAAATAAAGCAGAGGATATTGAAAAATAATTCTGATCTGCAGAGGCAAATAAAAAATATGGCCGCCGAGCTGTCAATGAAAGTAATACTAGCCATACGGGTTGCGAGGACAAACTAACGCGAGCTGTCTGCAACCTTGTTGTGGCCAGTGCTGCTGGCCTTTCGAGCGCAAAGGGTTAACATATATTAATTTGTTATATGGTAGTTTAATATTTTTGATATACCATAAGCATCCCACAATGATTTCCATTGAAAAATAAAAATAAATTTGGTACTGAGGACAAAAATATTTGAATTTTAATTCGTAGTCAATGGGTTAATAAAACTGCTTGTGCTGCTAAAATATTTTAAGAAAAGCATTGACTAAGACTGTGGATCATGATGTCATGAAAGGGGTCAAGTAACAACAGTATGAGTGTGCAGCTGTATTGTCAGCAACTTCAGGTCAGCATTCTCAGCTGTCTACGTGGCACACTTGTACTCTACACGTCTCGAGTTCAATACATCTGAGGTCTTACATCATTACGATCTATGAGTTGTTAGTTGCAGATGATGTCATGGTTACATTCGTTTTTAATACAAATCCATAAATGTCTCTTATTTTTCAACTTTCCGTTAGCATTGAGGAACTGAACTGATTACAACACAAATCACTTTATTAGAAGCTTTAAGCTGGTTTATAAACAATGGTTTCCATCTAAATGTATCTAAATTTCAAAATATCCTGTTCAGTTCACAAAAATCTGTAAACTCTTAAAGCTATCTATCAAATCATACTAAACATACTAAATTCTTGGGAATCTTTATTGACAGAAATCAATCCATTATAAGGTATGGAATAGTAGTGTGAGGCAATGTAAGTAAAACTAATAACATTCTTATTCTTTAAAAGAAATCTATAAGAGTTATTACTAACTCATAGCCACTTGAAAATTGTAAACCTCTTTTTACTATTTATAAAATTCAGATCATAATAAACCTGTACCCTTTTGATCTTGTGAAATATATCTTTCAAAATCCTCAATTAGTAAAGCCTAGCAGTATAAAACACTCCCACAATACCAGGAATAAAAATGCTGCATCTATTAATTTTAATAGACAGCATAACTCTTGAAAGCCATTCTGTTATTGCTCTGAGGGTGTACAACAATTTGTTACCCTTAGTCCTAAAGTACAACAAAAAAATATTTTTTAATAAATATTACTTATAGCTGTTAGATAACCCATTTTATGCACTGGACGAGTTCTTCCGATAAAAAAACATTTTATTCTAAATTCCCCAATGCCACTGGCTGTATTTCAGTATTATAGTTTATGTTTACGTAACATAAGATATAGATAATCTAAGATGTATAACTGACTTGGCTATATTTATAATGAAAGCTGTAATGAAACTTTGTCAATGATCTTTATTTTATGGCAATAAAAAGTGTTGATTGATTGACTCTTTTAAAGTATCTGCAATGGCATTTACATATCCTTGTTTATTCAAATTAATAAAATCGTACATTAATATACAATTAAATGAAAGTTCCACACCAAAATGCTTATGATCAGTGTGGAATTTGCTGACTAAGAGTAGGTCAACACTATAGTTCAATTTTAGAATCAAGAATTTTTTTACTGTCTTGAAACAAACAGTGTAATTGACAAAGTCATAGGCTTACAATTATTTTGTTCATATTTACTAACAATTACAATTACATATTGTTAACAGACAATATAATCACAAATTAACATTACAATGAGATTAAAAAATAACAATGGCCTAATTAAAATATATTATAAACTCTGTTCTACAGATAACACATTTAGAAAAGACTACAATGTGATTTTAGATTAAAATACTAATACTGAAATAAAATTTACAATAATAACAAAGACATATATAATACCTATTAAAATTAGACAAGTGCATAATTAAAATTCAGACATTAAAAACTTAATATACTAATATCACAGGCAAAAAATTTGTCAATGGAGTAAAAACATATTATCCTTGAACCATCTATCTGTTATTTTTTTTTAACTGTTTCAATGGCACATCCCGTGCACTCTTAGGCAGTTTATTGAACAATTTAATCTCCATACATATATGAATACTTATGATTTTTTTTTAATTCTACTAATGCTTACTAAAGTCAAGAAGATGTTTTTCCCTAGTTTAGTGGAAACTTGCTTTAGATTTTGTTGGCTTTTTAAAATTAAATCGTCTTTTGAGTTTTAGATATAACTACAAAATTTGCTGTTAAATTATGAGTGTTACGGAATACAAAGATCAACGTCGTCCTACCTTTAACAGCAAGGACGACGTCAGCTGGCTGTGGCTGACTGACAACAAGTACATCAGGCTCGTGAGGGGTGGGTGGAGAGGGGGAGGTAGGACTGTGGAGGGGGATGTACACCCCTTCCTCCTCCACAGTGTGACTGCTACCGTCTGGACTATCATTAGACCCTGACTCTGATAGGGGTTCCACTTGCACCACATGCCCGTTAACGTGATTCTCCGTGGTCAACTTCGACACATGACCGTTCTGAAAACACAATTTTTGTACTGAGGTGCATGAATACATGTGCACATGGCTGTATTTGGGTCAGAAGAACAAGATGTTTTATTACTTTTTTTATATTGTGTTAGTGCTGAAGATTGGTAATCCAAAACAATATATACTATAATATTTTAAATGAAGGTTTTGCAATAAAAATAATTAAGTTTCATACTTTTAACTTTATTTGTTGGTTCTCTTAGGACAAGAAGTTTATAAATTGCACTTAGTCCTGTAAGAACCTTTGCATTGCTTCCGGAGTGACAGGATATTCAGGATGAGTAAAGTTAGAGAGTAGGAACCGCCTCCTATCGAGATCCATGAAGAAGAATTAGGGCACTACATCTCAAAGTCATGTCACCCCGGAAGAAGGGGAGGCCAGCTCTGAACTAGCCTCTCCAGTCAAAGCTGGCAGGGGGTGGCACACCCTTGTTGAGACTAGCAAGAATCTCTGATACTTAAGAAACGAACCCCACCAAATCCAACAGTCATCAACCGCAGTAGACTAGACCTATTGAATTTCCCTTGCACCCCAGAATCTCGACATTTGCAGTTAGTGATGTGCCGCTTCTGGATATCAATAAGGTTGCCCAGATTTAAGTGATACATCGGTTTTTGCTGTGCCCAGTGGAAGGTTCAACTGAAAGGTATAAACCAGCCAGAAGTGATTCCTGCTGGGTAAGTTTTAACTTTGATTTCAAAACCAAACGTTCATATGGTTTTTGTACAGAAAATACTCAGAAATATTGTCCTAAAACAAATTTAACACATTAAACCCTAGATCCAATAGTGATGCATTTTTTTTCTGTTTATTAGCCATTTTAGAGGATAAAAAAATAATTATCTATAAAAATATTATAACCATATTATATGTAAAAGTAAATGAGCTCTGAGGAAATGAACTCTGAGAAAATAAAAATATATAAACTGCTTGTATGTTACAGTGATGATAAATAATCTTTTACAACAAAACTAACCCTTAAATCAACTTCTACTAGACCATTTTATAAAATTGAATACTCGTTTACAAACACACTGGAATCAACTAAAAAGCCCGAACTGAACTCATATTATGTAGCAACTGCACAAGAGTTCAAAGTCATAAAAAAATTTGGCTGAGTACAAGTGGCATGTGTGTTTCCATGACGTATGAACACACACTGAAGATGATCTTTGTTGTGGATACTTCTCCACTTCCACTGCACATGACAGTACATGTGAGAAATCAAACATATAGACAATGAATGATGTGAACATTAAATTTCAAGTTCGGAAATATTAGCACAGATATTTATTCGACTGTCAATGCATACGAATTTTTGAAGGTGGTCAACGCTATGAGTTCCTGTGGGACATAGAAGCACCCACTTTGATGTTGTCTTTCATATGTTTTTGTAATCTAATTTTATACAGTTGGTGAATTCATGGACCATCTGACTAGCTTCAATGTGCGATAGTACAGGGGCGTTGACATCCAAAGTTATTTTTTATTATATATTAATTTTACTGCTTGACAACTTTTATTGTTAACAACGATATTTTAAAAATTAAATCGTTAAAAATTAAAATTAAAAACTTTTTGACTCTATCTCATAAATTGAACTATAAAAATATAATATCTGTTCTCAGCTTGTAAATAAACTAAAACAGAATAAATATCTGCTCTGCTGACCACCAACGTGCTGATGGGTTTGAAAGGGTTCTCCTCGTACTCGGAAGGAATGCTGTCTATCTGATGATCCGTGTCCTGCCGCTTCAGCCACTCCTGCCGCTCGGCCTCGTGGACTAGCCTCTCCTTCTCCATGTCCTGCTCCACACGAGCATTCAGCAGGTCGTAGTCACTGATAATCCGTCTCATCAGCCACCTGCATTGTTCATACGACTTGGTGAAATATCACTTAGCTTACTGTGAAGGTACAGGCTTAACTACAGGGCCAGCTAAAATTGAATGATGAATAATTTACGAACTACCAGTTGTAGAAAGAATAACAAATGTGGTAAACATACATACTACTGATAGTTTATTGAGAATTCACCTGAAAATCTTTCTCAAGGTAACAAAGGTAGTACATTTTTCAAATAATCTACATAATTTAATTTTTTTCTTTTAAATATCTGTGCAATAAATTTATTTGTGTCACATGAAATTAAAAACTTATGCTAATAAACTTATTTTTATTCCCTTTAAGGAGAAACACTCACCAAAAGTGTTATTGTTTTATATGCGCACACAATAAAGTAGTAAATTGTTTTTAACTAAAAGGGGGACATAAAAGAACATTTTTATTTTCGATTATGTGTTAATGAAAGTATGTAAAAATAAGTAAACATAATCAACTATTCAAATATTATTTGTCTTAGTGTTAGCAAAGCATCAATGGGCTAGCAAATCTTCTTTTTTGTCTGTCTGTCTGTCTGCAGGATATCTTGAGAAAAAATTGACTTGTAGACTTGAAATTTTGCAAGAAGTTTTATTTCTATACAGGCAACATCAAGTCGGATGAAGGTGCATGGCACACATTGAAAATTTGGCGAGTGACTAGCGAAGCCTGTAGCTTGAGAATGAACTAAAATTATTTACTTGAAACTTTGCATGTATTTTCATTTCTACAAAGGCAATATCGAGTTTGCTTACCCCTGGGATTTGAGTCTATGACTTCTGGAGAGGTATCTCAAGAATAAATGGAGCTATAGGCTTGGAAATTTTGTATATTTTTTCTGTTACTCAGAGCACTGGCAAAATTCCTCTTCTGTCAGTTTGTCTGTTTTCTATAAAATATACTGAGATAACATTGAGCTACGGACTTAAAATGTTGCAGTAACTTCACTCGTACATAAGTCCCCTCTATGGGACAAATCCCACACTCAGTATCAGTAAAAACTGGACGTCAGCGTAGCCTAACCATCAGCAAGACATCTCTAGAAAGATTAAACATATAGAATTTTAATTTTACATGAAACTTCATTTCCACGTACACAAGATTGGGTTTGATGATGGTACATGTCCATCCATAGGATTTGGTTGAGCATCATTGAAGCCTATCACTTGGGACTGGTAAAATATCTCTTGAAATATGCATTCAAATTCTCTGAAGTCTCTTACACAGCACATGGTCTTGTGTGCTCTACCTTATATTATATATTACGAGGCTAAATCAAATATAAACGGTAATTTTGCCAATTGTTCTTAAAATGCAGGTCTTAACTAGATAATTGCTGAGTGAAGTAGATGTTTGGTTTATGAGAAGTGGGGATGGAGGAAACTGTTCTGGTTAGTGTTCAGTTTGGCATTGCCGGTCAGTACAGCTATGGCCTAGCAACAAGTCCCTTTGTCTGTTTGTGCAACGGATTATAACAAAGTTTTTAACCAATAAAGGCATTAGACCGTCTGAAATATTAACTCGTTTGCGGGCACATTTTGGGGACAGTACGCTGTCTCAGGATCGTGTGTTTATGTGGGACGAGAGAATTCAAGGGTGGACGAGAACGGGTTTGAAAATGAAAGTCATGATTGATGTCCAAGAATAACCCTCACAGATAACAATATTCGAGCCATTCGAGAGCTTATTGAACGTGATCACCAGTTAACGGTGGAAGAAATCTCATTAGAAGTGCTAATGAGCTTGGTTTGTAATATACTACTACTATACAATTTAAATAAATAGTTAAACTTAATTTTTATTCTGATGATTATAGCTAGAAATAATAAATAACTCAGTATGATACAAATATGAACTTTAATGATGATAAATTGACATACAGGTTTGAATTTTGAAACAATAATGGTAATGGAGGATACAATAATGGTAAAATTTTTTAAATACAGTTCTTAAATTTTTAAGGCAGGGTGATCGTGCTGGCTTAATGAAATAGAAATATTAGATATTGTTTTTTAATAAAAAGATATTGTAATTTTGAAAATAATTTTGTTAAATTTTAATTATATTAATTTTCAAATGTTCCTGGGTTTTATGTTCTTCCAATGGATCACTGTTAAATTTAAAAGGAATGTTCTCACCCAATGTCTGTCTTCTGCTTCTCTGTACTTCAGTGATAATATGAATTTAATAAATTAACCTTTCTTTTGAATCAAATACTGCTGAATAAAATGTAACCAGTTTCTTTATTTAAAATAATAATCTTGCTTCACTTCTTCTATATCCATCTCTCCTCTAAAACTTTTAAACCTCTGCTCTCTTTACTCAACAATCATCCCTGCACACTATATCACTGACTTTAGTTTACTTTATAACTTTTGAGTTTTATACGTAATAAGGTGAATTTTGATATATTTAACTTTTGTATTTATTATTATTTGTATCAAAAAATTTGAGACAATTTATAATTAATTATTCCTTAATTATTTAATTATTATTACTAATACATTTCTAAATTAAAATTAAATATTGAAATGAATGTGAGATGAGTGTATGAAATGAGTCATTACAGGTTTCAGAAAAATTAGTGCTGGATGGGTTCCGAGGTTGTTGACTGAAAACCAAAAACAGGTTAGATTGGAGATTGCTGGAAAGCTTCTGGATCAATTTCAGCAAGAAGGGGGAGGGCATTTTTAAAGCACATTGCTACTTGTGATGAGACGTGGGTACACCACTACACCTCTGAGTCAAAAATGGCAAGTAAACAGCAGCGTAGAAAGGATGAAGGTTGCTCTGTGAGAGCCAAAACTTGTCTCTCTGCTGGAAAAGTCCTTGCAACAATATTTTTGGACTATAGGGGAATTTTATTTGTCAATTTTCTGCATAATCAATGTACAGTGAGTGCAGCCTACTACTGTCAGTTGTTACGGTCGGCGAAAGCGTTTTATCGAAATAAAAGAAGACATTCCCGTCAGAGATGCCATTCTCCTCCATGACAATGTCAGGCCCCACACCGCAGCTTATACAAGGGAAACACTGGAAGAATCTGACTGGAAAACTCTTGAGCACCCTCCTTATATATTTTTTGTTTGTGCCTATGAAGAAATCACAGGGAGGAAAACGATTTGAGAGCAATGAAGATGTCGAGGAGCATGTGCGCAAGCCTTGTATAAGCTTGGCTTACAACTCGCCCTCAAACTGTCTATGACCAAAGAATACTGAAACTACCAAAGTGTGTAGATCATGCAGGAGAGTATAATGAAAAATATTAAAAGAATAAGTGTATAAGGTTCTCAAATAAAAGTAAAAAAATAAATTACCATTTATAATTGATTTACCCTTGTACAAAACACTATACAATTCATAATGAAATACTTGTAAGATGTACTTTCAAATGATTTAATATTCTCTAGGAGTAACTAGCGAATGGAAATATTTAAGAGTTTCAAATACAGACCGGTAGCCATTTTGGATGCCGCTGTCAAGGTGTGGCTTGTGGCCACCAGGGGCGCCAGCAGCAGAGCATGTCTCCACCAGCGTAGGACACTTCTGCTGGTTCACTAAGCTTTCCACATTTAGCCTTTCCACGATGTCAATCTCGTCCAGAGCACCCTCCCGGTCTTGTTTGTTTGCCAGTCTGGTATGTTACAAATAAACTTAAAATTAAACTAACAATAAATTCTACTTATCATATTGACGAATTTCTTCATTTTTATACGTCAACATCTGGCACCGTTTTATTGAAAACTGACAGTGATAACATCATAATTTTTGTATTAGATCAAACAGTGTGCAATTTAAAAAAATGTTGATGTAACACTTTACAAAACCTTATGTAACATCAAATAAATTCAGATAATTGTAATGTGGGTAAGAAGTAGCTCTGAAACCCAAGGAAAGGATTGATAGAATTTGAGAAACTGAATGTAATAAGAATCCACTTTTCGTTGTAATCAATATAGATAATTTACATAGGATTTCTTCAAACAGAAAATAGTTTAAAAGGAAGAAACCAGTAAAGTATTCAACATTTCGAACACATATTCATTGGTGATGACAGATTGAAATGATTCAAGTGAAACCATTTGAGATTTATGATATTTTAATTAAATATACAAACAGTCATAAACAGTACTATCCAGATATGATAACTATATAAATTTAGTTAATAAAGTTAGTAAGCAACATGTTCTAAGTATTAAAACAGCTTAATACCTGATCATTTTACAATTTTTTTTACATGTTAAATCATTCCAATACAGTCTAAAATATTGAACAATTATAATAATTTCCCATTGTGTATACCTTCTTGAACCTAATTTAATCATAATACATTACATACCTGGATCATCTTTAGGTTCATGTAATTTGAAATGTTACTATTGTAATACTACCATTTTACATTCAAACATCAAAGACATTTTAAAGATGTTTCAAATTCATTAAAACAGAACACTTAATAAACATTTAGACTAATAAACCACTAACAGAAAACACTAAAAAATGTATTCCATAAAATAACATAACAAATTTTATCAATTTATCACGTACTCTTTGTTGGCTGTGGATACGCTATGGTAGTTTTTAAATGTTATGTTACAAGTACTTTCAGATGTATTGAGAGATGATGATATTTCAATTAGCCACCATTTTGTGCTGGCTTGAGATAGTGAGTTTTTGCTTGTCATAAAGACCTATAAAATAATGTGCAACATGATGGGGTTTAAATTTAAACATTTTTTATGTTGGTCTCAAAATTTGGTATTTTGTGGGCTCTTGCAATCTTGTGATAGTAACTGAAAATAGCAGTTTTGTATCCTATAGATTTATACTTGTTAAACAGTTAATATTCACATTTTTATTCATCCTGTATAATTGTTATATTGTTGAGTGAATCCTCTCTCATGAATTGTTGATGACAAAATCCAACTTCTGTGTATCTGTACACACGATAATAGCTCCTGCTACGTACGAAAATCAGTAAATTTTTCATTAATCTAGAAGTTATCCATAACGGAATGTTTAAAATCAATCCCAGTACATAAGAAGATGTACCCTACATCAATCCGGAGTGACGTTGCTGCAGATGTAGAAAGGAACAAATAAGAGACAAACCCCTGTCACCCCTTTCATGGTCACCAGCCTGCCGAGCAACGGTTGCAATCCAGAAAGAGCTTTCTTGGTAGAACTACTATATCGGAAAGATCACCAGCAAGCAATCACATAGCGAGGTGGAAATCCTCTCTCACAAACTCATCTGTACCACCCAAGGAGGAACTAGCACCTGGTGAAAAACTACCATATATAGTGTGGAGACACTCAATACACAGAACAAGGGTAGAAATACCAAAATGCAAGATAAACTTGCAGAGATGGGATCTCCTATCCAACACTGGCCAACTGTTGGTTTGCCCATGGACGGACCAGCCTTGCAACATGAAAAACCTTTTAGAGGCAAATGACATTTTTGGAAGACAGAATTTTAGATCTGGAAACGTAAAGTAAGTAATTAAATGTTTGTCACTAGACAGTACAGTTTGTATTTATTGCATGATTTTTCAGTCACAAATGAACTTGATTTTTGAAAGATATACTAGGAAATGTATTGGTAATTTTGGTAAACCTATTCATATTTTTAAAACCAGCCCAATTCCGAAATTTTTTGTCTCAGCATTTAGCAAAGCCTCTCCCGCCAGTTGATGGTGGAAACATATCTCTATCATTGTGTGTCTATCTGTATACATGATAAATTTCAAATGAGATAACATACAGAGTTGAAGTTTTGTGAAACTTCCTCTATATCGAATTGAAAAAAAACATCAGTCCACTAGGAGTTGCTCACTAGACAAGGATTTTGTCTGTTGTAATATGAACAAGAAGCACTTAACGCTGACAAGCGTTAATGTCTGATAATTCTAAAAGTTCATGGTTATGGAATAATCAAGTACATTTCAACATATGTCATAGTCACTGTCAAAACTAATTTTTGTATTTAAAATGTAATTACATGAACGTATTGCGAGAGAATTGTTCTTAAATAGCTAGTTTTCCGGTCAACTTACAACAACAAGGGCTTCCCAGCAAGTTTATCGTGAGCCAACAGTTCCTCGAGCACTTTTCTGCTCTCATCAATTCTCAACAGATCACTGGCATCGACAACGAAGATGATTCCATGGACCTACGGCAAAACCATAAAATTTTTAAATCTGTTAATAACAATAGTGGATCATTTAGGTACAACATAACTATCCTCAACAAGCTGTTTAAGACAATCATTTTCTGATGCAAAGTATTGATGAATCATTCTGTGATGCAAGGTATTGATGTATCATTGAAACACTACTAAAGCGATTATGTAATACGACATCCATTTACATATTCATAACTAATTATTTTATTTTAGACAAAAATAAGCAAATTACGTTAATTTTCAGTGTAGGAAATAACCATAACTAAGACACAAGAAAACGTTGAACAAATAAAAAAGGTACAATATTTAATTTAAATCACATAATATTGTACAATGATGACTAATAACTTTAATTATAGTTTATTGGGTTTTAATGTTATTAGTACACAACTTTCAAGTAGATATATAAATATATACTATTGTGAGAAACTCAGATTTGAATCTTCGCAGAGTTAGTACTTTTTGTCATTTGAGATATATTTGGTCTTCTGATCACATGCTACTTTAGTAATTTAAACGCATGTGTAACAGAAACAACCAAATATAAAATAATTAATTCACAAAAAGTATAAACTCTTTAGTGTAGTGTACCATGCTCACACAGGAAGTGAAATCTGGGTTCGAGTCCTGGAGAAGCAAGAGAGTCAATCTTTATTGAAATTATATACGAGGTCCATGGATAACAAGAATCAAGAACATTTGTAAAAAAAAAACACGTTTACATACATATTTTATAAGTAAATGCAAAAACCACAAAGGTTCACTTGGATTTAATACTATTTAACTATCATAAATATTTAATTTATTTTAAAAACTATATCATTTCTTATGAATTATTTTGAAACTTCAATAATTTAAATTATACTACACATAAAGTAGCCTAACAATGTGTAAAGTGTAAAAATTGAATGAAAATGTTAAGAATATATAAAAGTTTTTGATACAGGTACATAACAAAGATGAAACTTATATGACCAATTTTGGAAAAAAGTTTTAGTAAATGACATTTCTAATAATTGCCCAATTTCACTCCTAGAAAATATTTCAAAAATATTTGAAGAACTCTGTATAATAGACTTAGTAACTTTAAGAGGCAAATTAAATTATCTATAATGTACAGATCGGACTTAGGAGAAGTAGAGTAACAAGAAGTCAGGCTTAATCTAATTTATGAATAGCCTTAGGGCCTTGGATTAGTTGCAGATTACGCTGGTACGTTCTGCTACTTTTCCAACCAAGGCTTTTGATTGTGGTAGTCATGGTCATTTTATTGGTAAGATTTGTAATACAGAGATAAAAAGTAATACATTTACTATCATGGTTATATGTAACCCTTTTAAACCCTGGCTGTTATATAAAGTGACGTGGTTAAAATCTCAAGCCATTTTAGACAATATGTATCTATGGTATTTTTAACTCTTAAAAGTTATTATTACGGTCATGATTCAGTAATAAATGCCTCATAGAGCATAAAATAAATATAAATCAAGTGTTTTTTTGAATTTTTTTAACTAAGCAAAGCCAACCACCGTTAATTTAAGGTGGGCTCTCCCACCGGCATTACCACAGACCAGTGACTGACTCTCCGAGTACACTAGACTGAAAAAATTTGTAAGATCAGGCGCGAGAATTAAACCCGTGACTCCAAGACTAATTCCAGCGTTCAAGAGTAGTGCCTTAGACCACATACCCATCCTGACCTGATGTATTTCATGTGCAGATAGCTCACATAGAGATTTCTCAATCAAAGGATGACAAAATATAAAGTCAAAGCTTTACAAACTAATTTGGTGAAATATGTGGCAAGTAACATAATATAAATTGCACGTCTGCACTATATGGATAATTTTACCGAATGATGTGTTGGCGTGCCAATGGGATGCTAGCGAATCCAGGCAGACGACGAGCTGGCACACCCATGGGACTCATAAGGTTAATAGAAAAAAAATGAACAATAATGTCCATATATGTTTTAAATCTTCTTGGTTTAGTATTTACTTTAATCTCCCATAAGTTTCAAATTTAGGGTCAACCCTGTCTTTAATCTACTTTTAAATCTCTCTTAAGCATTTCCTTATAATGATATGAGTCCCTTCTTTTCAATAACTAAACATTTCCATGTTTGGCTGCAGCATTCAGCTAACTTTTTCCAGTGCATATCACTTTTTGTATGGAATTTAATTTATATAATTAAGATCCAGTTACAACTTTTAAATTACTTAATTTTATGTAATTATGCACTGAAATAAAGTGATTTCTTATCAAACAATGATGTACCATTGAACTATTTCATGATTTCATTATTGTTTTACTATAAGTTCAATTAATGTTGGCTTTAGTTTTAGTATTCTACACTTTGACAACACACCAATTTGCTGTACATTATTTATATACTTATAACACAAGTATGATTATACACTGTTGATGCAAATATCAGTCCATACATTTGAAACTGGTGCATCACTACTAATCATAGGTATAATTCTAAAGGACTACTTACATCAACAAAATACCTGTGCCAGATGCCTCTGATCTGTGAACTGCCACCTAGGTCATAGATGAGTACAGTGAAGCCTCGGTGCTTAAGCGTAATGGAGTTAAATCCTACAGTTGGAACTGTGTCATCAACAGGTTCTGAAACACACAAACCACTGTTCGAACATATCTAATCCATCAGTGACCTTGAAAATGCAATATGGTCTATCTAAAAAGAGTTGCTCCACATTCTTTAGGTCAACCCTACCATTGACATTGTGTCATCAACAGGTTCTGAAACACAGATCACTGTTCGAACAATACACAATCCATCAGTGAGCTTGAAAATACAATGTGGTCTATCTAAAAAGAGTTGGTCCATATTCTTCAGGTGAACCCTACTGTTGACACTGTGTCATCAACAGGTTCTGAAACACACAGGTCACTGTTCAAACAATACGTAATCCATCAGCAAGCTTGAAAATACACTGTGGTCTATCTAAAAGAGTTGGCCCACATTCTAACATATTAATTACTACTATTTGCTGACAAATCTGGAGAACTTGGTTGTGAGCAATGATAAAAGAAGAGATGCTCCAAATTTTCTGCAGAAGATCAAGCAGACAAAGTAATTCAATATGATTATAGCATACAAGTTGAATACACTTATTTACGAACAGAGATGTATTAATAATACCAATTCTATTGTTGGATTCTGGGACGAACTGAATCCAAACACATTCTGCTTCCATTAGCAAGAATGTGTAAGCAGCTCAAACCCAAATGCAAAGAGAGTGGAGAGGTCTTGAATGTGTTGATGTCTTCTGTAGAAGTCATTTATCACAAACTGTTTTTACTTATTGTAGTATTACTACAGTAGATTTTATTATAAGAGCACCTCCTTCAATGAAATGCCTTTGCTTAGTTTAGACCAAAACTCAATCTGAAGAATGAATTACAATAAGACTAATCTGGTCATGAAATTATCTTGATGTTGAGAACTGAATCTCCCAAGAACAGTCAGAGATTGATCATTACTACAAAATTAAGGCTTATGGAATAGAGCATAGTGTGAGGATAGTTTAGTTTAATCTGAGAACAGTCAGAGATTGATCATTACTACAAAATTAAGGCTTATGGAATAGAGCATAGTGTGAGGATAATTTAGTTTAATCTGACAACAGTCAGGGGTTGATCATTACTACAAAATTAAGGCTTATGGAATAGAGCGTAGTGTGAGGATAGTTTAGTTTAATCTGAGAACAGTCAGAGATTGATCATTACTACAAAATTAAGGCTTATGAAATAGAGCATAGTGTGAGGATAGTTTAGTTTAATCTGAGAACAGTCAAGAGATTGATCATTACTACAAAATTAAGGCTTATGGAATAGAGCATAGTGTGAGGATAGTATAGTTTAATCTGAGAACAGTCAGAGATTGATCATTACTACAAAATTAAGGCTTATGAAATAGAGCATAGTGTGAGGATAGTTTAGTTTAATCTCCCGAAAAATACTTTTGTTATATAATATTTACACCGGAAAAGTGTCATTCCAGTCTTAAGTAATATTATTTGTGAGACTGTACTTAAGAGTTCTAAAACAATAAACAATAATTATGGTTTTAACAGTATTCAAAAATATTTTTATCACTTCTGGAACATTCAGATATAGACAATCAAATATAAATGAAAATGTATACAAGGTTAGAAGAGAGGCTTTATATGAGAACTAAAAGAGTTTTTCAAAGATTGGAGAGAACCTACAATGTTTAAATAACATTTTCTAAATGGCGTAGGCTTCTAAAAAGTTTATCTTACTCTGTGCTCAACAGTGGTTGCAGAAAAGGTTGAAATAAGAAGTGTTGTTACTATCAAGCTTACTCTATGCTTTCAAGACTAAATATAAACAAATTAAAAATAGTGGTTGCTTACATCAAACTATCTTTACACAGAACAGTTGATTACATAAAAGAACAAAAATATAACATGTACTATGACAGTGTATGTGATATTCATGAGTTATAATATAACCTACATTGAGAAATGTTATTCCTCTGTAAAAAGGAGTCAGTTTAAAAAAATGTTGAATAAAGTTTAATATGTTTGATTTTGTATTAGCAAATGAAGTTTACATTCTGTACAATCCATGTATAAAATTAACCTAAATTTGTCATAAGCCTCCTAGATATATTATTTTATAGTTAGGCAATTTACAATATTGAAAAATTCAACAACACAACAACGGCCCAGCAAAATTGTATATTGTTATTGTTATTAGTCCACTTCCTGATGAGCATTTCCTGTTATTTCCCATCTTTGATTGTAAATTTAATGGAGTGTAGCTCTTAACTCTTATCTCGATCAAACAACTCTAGAAAGAGTTATTTATTATACACTATTAACTGATAGTAAAGTGATAGTTAGCTAGTCTAACAACAAAGTTTATTTAGTCAACATTATTGCTTATAATTGTCTGATAGCAAATAAGTATATTACAATTTAGAATACTCGCTGGACACTTGTCAAACAAAGTCTTTACGAACAAAACATTACCTCGAGCCAATCCTTTTGCAGTTGAGGATTTTCCTGCATTGTCCAAACCAACTAGTAACAGCACTATTTTCCTGAAAAATTAAAAACATTTTTATTAAACTCTGCATTTCTTAAAAAAAGATAACAATTAGAAATTTATCATCAAATCTCAACATCTGCAAGTGACAACCAATTTAAGACACTAATACATTTTATCTTTTTCTTATTTTATCTTTGCATCTCTATTATTTTTCCAAGATACGCACAAAATATTTCTGCCACAGTTATAAAAACAATCCTTCAGTGGGACGAGAATCTTCACATGCTGTTAGAGAACCTTAGGATGTGTGACTAAAAATTCTAAGAAAAGATTGACCAGTTTGCTGATAAATTCCACAATTTATTGCTTCGATGAGTTTTCTTTTATTGTTAACACTATTTTTTAACCGCTCATAAGAACTCATTTTAATGTTTTACCTTACAAATTGTCACAAAAAACATGTTTGTTACCTTCAATTCAAACAGATTTTCCTTTTTACATTCCTGCCTTTTTACAACTTCTTAAACTAACCTTATACACATTGCTTTTAGTGTATAAATTGATTCTGTAACCATTCTTGATGATTGTGTAAAGAAAGATATCGTTGATTGATTGATAACATATAAAACTGAATCAAAATACATCACAGAACATACATAACATTCAAACGATCACTATAAATTTATATCTAAACAGGTACAGATATGGTACAAAAGCTAATTGTGGTACAGTCATTTTTATGGTTTGTGGTGTTAATTGCTTTAAAAACTATGGGATTTCTGACAAGATTTTGCCCTGATCATACATTACTGTCAAAAAGGCTGGGATTTTTCAGTGTTTTGCAAAGTAAATTTGGACTATTATAACATATTTCAACAATTAGTTTTGCAAATCTAAAGTTGTTTTTGTGCAAGCCATAGCTACTCTGAAACACAGCTGGCAAGTTATCAGAGCCATTCTCCCAGTTAGTAGCATTATCTAGTCTCAAATCAAGGATACAAACATCTCTGTAAATAAAAAAAATGTAAATAATAATCTTGTAAATAAATTCAAAGTCAAAGCCAAATCATCTTTATTTATATAAACTTTAAGTTTAGTAACTGTGTCAACAAACAAAGGTTTAGGTCTAGTTGTCTTGTTGGTCTTAGGTCCTCCTTCCGTAGAATTCGTTTAGCGAGTAAAATGGTCGATCCAGTATCCAGTTCTTGAGGGTTTGTCTGAAGTGTTTCTGTCCATCTTTTTCAAGTCTTCAGGAAGTGCGTTCCATATCTTGGCGCCAGCATAGCTTGGACTCTTCCCAGTTGCTGTGAGCCTATGGCGAGGCAGGCAGTAATCAGATGCATACCTTGTGTTATATTGATGCATTTGTGCATAGGTCCTTGCTACCTCTGGTGCTTTGAAATGTACATGCATCACAGCTTCTAGGATGTATAAATTTACAACAGTTAGTATTCTAGGTTGTTTGAAGGAATCCCTGCATGTTTCCCTGTATTGAAGACTTCCCAGAATTCTTATAGCTCGTTTTTGCAGCACCAGTAACCTTTTTATGTTTCCTGCTGTGGTGCCTCCCCATATGATGATTCCATATCGGAGGTGTGTCTCAAGCAGCGCATAGTAGGCAACTTTTGCTGTAACTAAGTCACCTATGCTTTTCGCTTGACGTATTACATACATTGCTGTACTGATTTTTTTGCACACAGAATCAATGTGTGGAGTCCATGAGAGGTCATCGTCTATGGTTATACCTAAGTATTTAGTGGAAGTGACTTCTTCTAATTCAGTCAGCCTCCCTGCAATTTGCATTTGGAAATAGAAAAGTCTATTAACAGATATGGAAATGGAAGGGTAAACTAAGAATCTTGTAACAAGTTACAAATAAAAGAAATAGTTGCAAGTAGTTACAATTACTATGGGGCAACTTTAGTGCCTCCAAACCAGTTTTTGAGTGGCAAAAAAGGTACTCTGGTTAATGGCAGATCTTTCTAATCAAGAGTCCTGCAGGCCGTCTTTTTGTAATTTTAAAATAATGACTTCCTTTTATTTATGTATAACAACACCTTTATCTTTCATGAGTTAGTACATGATTACAATACTCGGTTTCCATATAATCTTATAGCACCTCGAGTAAGACTAACTCAGATGTTTAATAGTTACAATTCCCAACAAACTACCATTAGCTATATGAGAACTACCATTTAATAAGTTAAGGATTATTAAGGATACCAATTATTAAGGATTTCAGCTTAGCTTAAGACAAAAGCTTTTTACTCTGTTGACGGGTACATGAAGTGCAATATTTTTTATCTGTTACAAAATACCTCTGGTTAATGTAAAACTGTTATATAAATATATAACTAATTAGGCATTTAAATGAGTTTTTCTCAAATGTTTTGTTCATGACGATGTCTATTGTAACTGAAAATGTTATTTAATGGCCAATAAAGATCTTGAATCTTGTAACTATTTCAATTTAAAACGCTTTCATTAGATTATTTAAAAAAATTATGTGACCACTTATTAAAACAAATTAATAATTGAAATATTAACTGCATTTTAAAATTGGAGATGCTTAATATAGACTGCATTGTGACCAATTATTCAATTGTAGATCGTTGAGTTTTACATCCGCCAGCACACCAATTGTCTTCATTGGTGGTCGAGGGGAACCTACAGAGCTTGGACTCTGGAATCTTTTCAAAGCATGTTTAAAATCAAGTACAGTAATAGTTTATTACATAATTCATTGAAAGCTTTGTACTGTTACCTACATAACTACATATGGTTTTAACTGAATTTCAAATTAACTAAATACTAGATGCAATTAACCAGTTGAATCATTAAACAACCAAAGAATAACAAATAAAATGCATTGTTTAACTTCAGGAGGAGGCGCATTTAAATATATCCCTTTAACGGATAATTTGCAAATATGTCATAATATTGAATTTTCAGATGTGGAATTTATAAATAATAATTGGTTCAGTGTAAAATGTGAACTTTTAAAATTAAAATCTTTAAGAACTTCTGGTCCAATATTTTCAGCACCATTCCAACAAATTGAAGTATTAAAGTAATTTTATTTAGTTTTATAAAGTTAACTGGTATTCTTAAAAGATGAAATTTACTTTTGAACAAATTCATCAACATCAGTTGATATTGATCGGTTTTAACAGTATAAAAACTGGGTCATCATATTGCACTGTACTGTACCCAAAAGCCAAATCATAAAGATAGTCTCTTGTCATGGCTTTAATATTACACTTTAAACCAAAATTTAAACTGAATGCGAATTTACAAAATGAAATTTTTGCAAAATTATTTGAGTGATATTTTTTGACGTATTTTCCCTGCAAAACACAATTTTAGGGGGTTAAATATGAAAAATAATAACTACAAACAATGGAAAAGTATATTCATCAACTACTTCTGTATACAAATTTTTTTAAATCAGTCTCTTCCATAGAACTATAAAAATATACAGTTAATCCTAAAAAAATTAACTTAAATCTCATGAAAACTTTTATACACACATATTAAACACTCACATTAACCGTCAAAAATGATAATAATAAGAAATATATTTTTAATAATTTAAAAAGTGATGAAAACACGATGACCACTTGAAAAAGAGGTAACATGCAGGCGGACAGATTGACAGCTTAACTGCCCTATTACTTTTGATCCTAAAATCAATAGAACCCTTCTTGGACCATGAGGAACCCATATACCAAGTTTCAAGCATCTCTGATTTGTCTATCAATAGTTATTGTACAGACAGAGAATAACAGACAGACAAGTAGACTTAACCTTTTGGCTTCGAAATGAATAAGGTTTATCCTTGGAGCACGAGGAATGTATGCACACCAAGTTTCACGTCTGTAGGAACTTTCTATCAAGAGTCATTACACAGACAGTCAGACAACAACAAGATTTTAAGAAGGTTCTGATGGGTTGCACATGACCATACTCATCTAAAACAGGATTAAATGTTTTGGTGCAAACACTCAAATGGAAGTACACTTTAGTTTACTGCGATTTCTTATATGCGAAATGTCAATCTTTCTACTGGTAGTGACAAACCAAACTTACGACAATGATTAGATAAAAAGCAACTTAAGCTTTCAAAGGTGTGAAATATATTTAAGTTTACAGAATATTGTAAAATCAAAGACATGCTGGAAGTTACTGGAAGAGGAAATTAAAAGGCAAAAAATAGGAATTACTTGTGAAGGAGGAAGCTTTTAGGCAAATTCTTGCTATTAAAGACTAAGTGAGTCATGTTCAGTTTTCTAAAAATCCATTAGTGTATTTTTTTATTTTCGACATGACAAGGGATGAGGGTATACAATCACATAATTTGCACTACTTCCATAAAAATTAAAATGTACAAATATGTAAGCGAAGAAGAGGTCATTATAAGTCTATGTTGACTACTCCAAAAAGGCTTGTGAGAATACCATAATCCCCATTTTTAAATGTTGACTAATTTTTACCAAATAAAAAAGTTTTAATTTCTATTTACTAAAAAATATTGGGCAGAGTAAGATGATAACCGGACTTGATTTTTATATCACTTAGTACAATCATAGATACTTTATTTATAGAATAACTATTAATAAATAACATTGTATGTAGAATACTGAATAAAAAAATGTTTTAAATTCATAATCCCATAAGTAACTTAGTAATTATAACCATTCAATAAACAATTAGGACAAATCACAGGAAAAATCTAATTTAAATAATAAGACATGTACTTTGAAACTAAGAAAACACAATTTATTATCTTTCATTGCTATTTCATTCAGTTTTATAAACTATAATTTTTTTCAAATTAAGTTACTTTTACACCAAAATAATATTATGTAGTTACAATAAAAAAATATGTTTACAGCTGGTACTGAATTATTATTTAAGTAAATTGTTGAAATTAATTAATCAGTTTAAGTTGATAATATTGATTGGTGTAATTACAAAGCAATTATAAGCATTATTATTTGTTGTTATCAAAATAAAAACTAAGTCCGCTTGTCACTCGTATTCTACCAAAACATTTCAGAAAATTAGAAAGGATTTAAGAATGAAATTAGAAAATAAACAGTAATGCATATATTGTACAACAAGCTTGGTCAAAATTGAACAACTTTTCAAAATGGTTGGTGGTGGGTGGGTGTGATGGTATCCCACAGAGGGTAGATATATACCATAATGGACAATGTATATTTATCACTTCAAAATAAAAATAAAAATGGGTAATATTTTCTTATCTCCAGAGCTTTTTTTCATCAAACCCTTTATGATGATCATTTTGAACTTTCACTATGGCATCAAATATAAGGTTAATCAATTTAGAAATTTAGTTGAATTTAATTTAGCCTGCCTTATGGTAGAAATTCAAATTGAGAAATAACTTAGAGTACACAATTTTAACTTTCAATAACAAAAGAAGAAAGAAAGAACTTTATTTCTCGCAATATTAGAATATCAAAACATAATGAAATGGGTACTAGATGCATTAACTTTAACAGTGCATAAGCTTCACTAATTATATATTTTTTTATTTTACAAGAATTGAGCATTCTTTTACACACATGCACACAATACCTAGACAATTATATAATAAATAACAAGAGAAATGCATATTTAACCTTCCAGACTTAGCCTGTTTGGAGGAACATTGTGTATATACAGCCTTTAAATGTGTGATGTTATGATTGAAATACTATTTTTCACTGCATATTTTGTAAGTAGTCTACTTTGTAAAAATATACAGTAACATAACAGTAAGGTTTATTATACCTGTTTTTAGCCCTTGAAGAATATCTTCTTATTAAACCTATGGGACAGGAACAATCCACAGGAAAACAGCACCATTTACAACTCATAGCGTCTGACTAAATATAACATCATTTTCAGACAGTCATTGAACTCTTAACTCATAGTTCTAACACAAGTATCATAGTCCATTTAGTACAGTCCATTACAAAAATGCCAGAAAATTATAAACACGGCATGATTCATGTAAACAAAAGTAAGCTGAATACGAACTCAATTTTAGTCACGTGACACATTATACCAGAGGCATAATTTCTTCCCAAATATTGTGTCATGACCACTGAAAGCAATACATTTTCGTATAGCCCTTGTTTTGCAGTTTCTATGGCAACCTATTGACAGAAGGTACACAACACCGTCAAACAGCTGATGGTGACGGAATCATTGTCGAGCTAATGCTTTTGTACGCACATGCTTAGAGCCATAATATCCGTTATCAACTTTCGTGAAATAATTTTTGGTTTCGTTATATATTTGTTAACTAAATGCGGGTTTTAATTATTTTATAGAAAGCAAACCCTTAGCCTTAAAAGATTAAATAGTATAAAAAGCTAAACAATCTAATATTTTTCGATAATATTATGGTTTTAAAATGTTTTGATAACTCAAAAAGCAAATTTAATATCAATTTTCTACGAACAATTAGGCCTAATTTCTTATAGCATGAAGCGCTGACTAAAAAGTACGTTACTTGTTTTTAATTCCATATTAGTGGTAGCCAATATTGTTATAAAAGCAAAACCGAAAAGCGCATGCGAACAACTGCACGTACATTTCTTGTTTTTATTATTAGGTTGTGTCGACACACCACTAGACTAGGTCGTTCAAGAGGAGGGGGCAATTTAGAGAGTACGTGAAGACTGCATGCACTGACTGACCAATGTAAGCCGATATACTAAGAGAGGGGGAAGGAGAAGGGGAAGTTCACTGGAAATTCCAGTTCATTGTACAATTACTTCACTGATTCACGTTTAACTTGTCACGTTCTCACCACAGTCGGTACAAAGTACAACAAGTAAATAAGTTAGTAGCGTTTGGTTTACTCTAGAACACTGGTTTAAAATCTTCAGTTGCGAACGTAAATTGAGACACAACTGACTGTGTGAAGTGTAGGACATTTTTATAAACAGTAATTAATTTTATTGCTCATTTCTTACAAATTAGAGTACGATTATTATCAGTGGATTGTGGCACTGCTACAAAACTATATATTTTTCTTTGGTTTAAACTTTTAGTAACCTCGAATCAGCTGTGCCGCGCAGAGGAGAGAGAGAGATAGAGGGGGAGAGAAGTTAAGGAAAATAACGAATGAATAGTTGTTTTCGGACAAATAAACAACTGTGGGTGATTAGAATTTTAAATTTAAACAAATTAATATGATTTTGAACGCTGTCGCTAGAACATGCTGTCGGAAACGGTTAGTATTGCAGCCTATTTCAAGATGTATGTCGGATAATAAAGTATCAACTGCTGAGAAGATTGCTGCTATGTCACCTAGTGAAATGGGTAAGTAGGCTTATTTATTTTATTTCTCTTATACTAATTGTAACAAACATTAGATTTTGGGGCTTATACTAAAACGACCTTTAGAATATTCTTGTTTATGTAAAATGTCATTACAACCATGAATTTACTGAGGAAATTATTAAAAAATAAGGAAAATGTAATAATAATCCAAATTTAACCTAACCCCCACTTTAAAGAACTAGAGAACCAGGAGGATATTGTTGGGGTTTTGTTATGGGGTGGGGTAAATCTTAAGATCAGTGACTACCGCTCCAATCGCCGTAAGTTTTTGCATACTTGGGGTGGTAGATATCAAACAAGGTACGAGAAGGAGGGGGATAACAGTATGAGGGCAGAGTACGATAAATGGACTGCTTTTCAATTGCTTGGCGTAATCAATAGTATTTTATATATTGAATAAAAGAACTAACAATGTACATCGGCTTCAGTATAATAAGCGGCACCAACACAATCGGATGATGATTATCGAATGATATGGAATCATCGATATTCATGACCATCCAAAGGACTGAAAGCAAAATTTCTGACCAAGTAACGTAATAGATATTTCAAAGAACAACATGGTTTGGCTAGTTTTCAATCTTAGAAATTATAAATATTAATATAATTTACAAATTAAAATATAATATATATTACTATGTAACATTTACTCACCTTATTTATTTTCAAGGATAAAAGTGACTGCTTGTAAAACAAAGAAGACACATAGGTCACTGTTCTTGCCGCCATTAGTCAATAACAAAATACATGATTTTAACTTTTAATTTATTTTCAAACATGTTTTTACTTTAATACACTTTGAACAATGACGTCAAAATGAATTAAGTTTTAAGCTTTGAAAATTTTAATATTAATGGTTCACCACCATTAATCACAATTTCTTGTTGATACACATATTCTGCAAGATGATCAGTAATGCACTCACTTTTGAGACCAGATTTTAAAAATTTCTTTGTTTATAAAAACATTTTGAGGCAATATTTGTATATTCATCGCCATTATTCTTGTCACTAACCATCTCCTACATAAACAAAATAACAACTGCTAGTAATGATGTCACTTGTCTAAATAAAGAAAGTTGGCAATAATTAATTATGAATATCTATAGGTCAAATGTCGTATTCAATAGTATTGATATTTAAAATCGATAATTATCGTCCGATTGTGTTGGTGGCGCTTATTATACTGTAGCCTGCACATCTAAAATATTAAAAGTAAAAGCTATAGGCCTAAGTTTGAAATAAAAATAAAATAATTTAGTATACATATGTGACTGCCAGCATTTAAGCCTTGACAGGCATACTATCTTGATGGTTTACATAGACTTTTAAATTTTGTATCATTTGCCTTTTGACAGCGGTTTGTCCTAACTGTGTCGGACTCTGTCATGTTTGTGTTGTGGAAATTGATACAAGTGATTGCGTTGTGTGTTAACAATAACTATCCTCTAACGAGGTAAACTAATACAATTCTAACATTTCCTTCTTATATAGTGTTCTATATTTTACTGTACAGGGTATATATGTCGGTATTCATTATAATTTAACTGACTTACCTTGATTGAGTTTCAAGGTTAAATATTTTTGGACTTCTTGTCCATTACATTAATGACATTTTGTCCCTTTTTCTTATGGGTAGAGCGGCAAGGTGTATGAGTGTGTTTAAACAAAATAGATTAATAAAGAAAATAAAGTGAAATATTTTGCTCACCTTGTACATTTATCTTCATTTATTATTCTTTAGTGTTGCAAAAGTCAAAGTCAAAATGTTCTTTATTCATATACATCAAGTACAGAGATAGTGTCAAAAATTAATAAACCTAATTGGTGACATAAAACATTTAGAGTAGAATATTAATGTCCAGGGTTGGTCATTTGGTAAAATTCTTCAAGTGTGTAGATGGCCTGGTGTGAGAGCAGTTTATGGAGTTCAGTCTTTAGCTGTTTCCCCTTCTTCGTTCTTATTTCTATCGGTAGACAGTTGCTCAGCTTTCTTCCTATGTAGGATGGTTTTTTTTCATACTGTGCTAAGTGGTGAATGGGCAGTGGATACATAGTTGAGTTGCGGGTGTTGTAGTAGTGCAGGTCTTCAAGCCTTGATAGGTTTTCTCTATCAACATATAAAATAACTTCTTGTATGTAGAGAGCGGTCACGGTCAAGATCTTTAATGTTGCAAAGACCTCTCTGCAGCTTTCCCGGAAATGAAGGTTTGCAAGTATTCTTATTGCTTTTTTTTGAAGGATTAGAATTCTGGTCATGTTAGCATTTGATGTCCCTCCCCATACAGCTAGACCGTATCTTATATGTGCCTCAAATAAAGCAAAATAGGCAGTACGTGCTGTAGTCAGATCACCAATTTCTTTAACCTGTTTGAGTGCATATAGGCTTGAGTTTAGTCTATTGCATAGCTGGTCAATATGGGGTGTCCAGGATAAGCTTGAGTCAATTGTAATTCCGAGGAATTTGGTTTGTTCAACCAAGTTAACTTTTGGTGAGCAATTAATTTGTCCTATTCTTCTCCCAAACCCTAATTGGGTAGTTTTAGAGGGGTTAACCACTAAGTCATTTCCATCACAATATTGATATGCCATGTTGACCGCAATAAAAGCATTTACACTAAGGTTTTCAGGTGTATTGTTGTCAAGGATTAAGGTTGTATCGTCAGCGTACATCAAAGTTTTAGTATATTCATGTAAGTATTCTGGAAGGTCATTAATAAAAAGAATAAAAAGCACTGGACCCAGCACGGATCCCTGTGGGACACCTCTATGTATAGGATGGGGTTGTGATCGGAATGCTTTAGTCACCCCTTTTTCAGTAGACTTTAGTTCGACTATTTGACTTCTGTCTTTGAGGTAGCTTTCGAACCATTTCAGAGCTGTTTCTGTTACACCAAGTGCTTTTAGTTTCTTCTGTATGAGGTCATGACCCAGGCAGTCGAAAGCCTTACTCAAATCCAAGAAGATAGCTGTAGTCAGGTTGCCTTTTTCTATGCTGTCAGTCACTGATTCTATCAAGCTAATCATTGCTGTAGTTGTTGACTTGCCATTGACGAAGCCATGCTGAGAGCTGCTTAACAGGTTGTTCAACCTGCAATGTTCTAATAGCCTGACGAGAACAATTTTCTCACAAAGTTTTGAGACAGTTGGTAGTAATGAAATGGGTCTGTAATTACTTAATTCTGATTTACTGCCAGTCTTAAATTTAGGATAGATTTTTGATATATTCAGTGCTGAGGGAAAGTGTCCTTCGTTGAAAGATTTATTGAAGATATCAGAAAGGGGATAGATAAGTTCTTCTGCACAGTGTTTTAGTATTTTTGTGGATATATCATCAATACCGGCTGAGTTTTTTGATTTAAAGTTTTTAATAATTAATCTTAATTCCTCTTGAGTTGTGGGTCTTAATGAACTAAGTTCATTAATTTGAGTGCCTATGCGTTCAGCTGGTTCAATTGGTTTTCTATTAGAGTTTTTATTAAGGTTAATTGTGTTTTTTGCCATGTTGGCAAAGTAGTTATTGAATTGTTCAGCGACTATATATGTATCTTCAATAAGCTTTCCATCAATGGTTAGTTTTAGTTCAGGTGAGCAGTTTTGTTTTTTTGATCGGACAGTATTTATTGTTTCCCAGATTGTTTTAGATTTGTTTTCTGAGTTGGAAATTTTACTAGCAATAGCTTGGCTTCTCAGAGTTTTCAGTTTTTGGTCATAGGTTTTTTTGAGATCCCTTGCTTTGTTTTTATCCTCAAGATTTCCTGTAGTTTCATACTCGTTAAGGTGAGTTAGGAATTCATTCTTGAGCACTAGTGCTTCTGCATCAGCGAAGTGCTTTAGTGTTCTCTTTTTGCTACCAGCTGTCATAAGGGGACATGCAGCATCTAGGGCAGCTGTCACTAGCTTTCTAAAGTTGTTGTAGGCTTCTTCTGAGTTCAAAGAAGTATACACAGTTTCCCATTTTTCTTTTGTTAGCAAACCTTTCAGTTCATGTAAGTTTCTACTCCCATATTGCAAACTAATCATATTGGATTTCTATTTTTAAAATAAAGTTGTATTATGTACAGTAGCAATTAATTTAAATTCCAGGATGCAGTTGTTCTGAATATCTTCCATGTGTTAAGATGAGAATAGGGTTTCGAAAAAATCGGAGTGTAATATTCTCACACTTATGCCCTCTGCAGATTGTTTATAAGTTGGTTTTTGAGGAATGCTGATTGTTCCTTTCGTGACCCCTGTCTCACTTCATTTCTCGCTTTCTTTCTCTGATGAGCTTCCGGAGTGAGGTCTTTTTGGTTATCCCTCTCTTTGTCTTTTTAAATATCTGTTTTGTTTTTCTGGGATTGGTTTTAAGACCAAATCCCTGGCTTCTTCTTGAGAGTACCCTCTTTACACTCTTGACTCTGGCTGAGTTGGGGGTTTCAGGACTTCTGCTGGGACGTCCGCCTGTCTTATTTGTTTGTTCAGGACAGCTAGGGTCAGCACCCATTTCTATTCCCTCTATTTTTTGTGGATTTTCATTCACATTTTGAGTGCTGCTAGAGTTCTCTGGTTTGGTTTGATTTCTTTTTCATTTTTACTCATTGTGTTCCCACGAGTAGCGGAGATCTAAAGGTCACCCCAAGCATTATCCCGCTCTACTTATGGAAGGCTGTGTTTAAACTGGAGGCCACCAGGTATCCAGAGTTCGCATATTAACGATCAATTATGCCCTTGACCACGCAGCCTTCGGCATAATATACTGTTACACCTTCCTTGGAAGACTAATTATATATTTACTACTCGATTAAAACATCAGTCAACTACTTTTTTCTTCCAAAAATTTGAAAATTTTGTAAAGAAAGCTATAAACTTTCTACATTAAAACAAATTTGAAATAAAAAAGGATGAAACATTTTTTTTTATTTTGAGAACATTTGAACATTATTTTAAAGTGTATCATACACGGTTTTGAGTAAACTAGTTAAATGTTATTCAATTTTAATTAAAAACAAATTTATAATAAAACATTTTATTATAAATGACATATTTTACGTGATATTTTTATCCTTAACTTCATAGCAATGTAGAAGGTACACATAGTTTTCTCTTTTAGAACTTATGTATAATAGGTGTTGTTTCAAGTCTGGATATTTTAAATTCATGTTTTCTTGTTGTAAAAGCTTAAATGTTATGCCATATTATTTAAAAAAAACGTAATTAGATTTTCGCCACTAACATATATTTTGGATATAACAAAGAGGAATAGGTTTTGAGTAAAAGGTATTTATGAACTGTTTTTTATCTTGAGAAGAGTATACCGGGCAGCCATCTTGGTTTTAGACTTATAAGAACAATCTTAAACCTCAAAAACTTACAAAACTTGATTTGTCGTCGTAGACTTACAGGACATGTTTCACTTTAAAGATACACTGACTACACATCCAAACACTTTTTGGTTTAGAAAATTTTTTCATTGATTATGAATTGTAAAGCTTTGTTGTAGGCTAATTTTTAAAATTGTTACAAGAAAAAGTAAAAATGTTTTAAGAGGTATTATTAATAACATCTTTTAAATTAGACCTCACCCATCATTCTATGTCCAAAATTAAGGGCGTAAAAGCTAACACTCCAAAGGTCATTTCTTTACCGTGCAGCTTTTAATAGAAGATTACCAATGTGCTTGGTAGTTGCAAATCACTCGTCACTTATTTTCCTCTTGTTTTTATTTTTGGAAACTGGTTTTACCATAGGTGCTGAAAAATTTCATAAATCATAATAGTCCTATAGGAAATATGTTAACGGTATTTTGCATCGTTTTCATCGAAATTCCTAATACAATGATTTTGTTACAGTCAAGAATGTTGTACATGTGTCAGACTGGAACAAAAGATTGCTGGTCTTTGCTGGACGTTTCAAGACTATGGCTGAGATACCAGATGTTCTTCCGTAAGTGTGCAATGATTTTATGTTCAAATGTCTTGAAATCACTCTAAACGATCAGTCTACCAGACAACATACCAGTAATTTTCTGGAGGTTATTGAGTGCACCAAAAACGGAGAAGTAAGCTGGTATGAGTAGAATTTATAGCGCATTAGTAACTGGCTGAGCATTAGTGAAGCCTGTGACTTAAATGGCTGGAAAAATTGTATTTCCGTCTTTTCGAATGATATCTAGAAATTGAACTCTATATCTGTTCAGGCAATATCGAGTTTGATGATGGTGCATGTCACTCCATGGGATTTAGCTGAGCGTTAGTGAACATTTTAAAATTGGTCTTATTAGTAACCGTGATGACAAACAAAAATAATCAAAGAGTAAATAAATTTGTAAACAACCTGAGTACAATCATGTGGCATAGTAACGCATGTAACTGTAAACTTGACATTTTGCATACAACCTTGCATAGTCTGTTACGCAACATGTGGTATGCCATATTTCTCTTATGTTTATAAATCATCTTTAATGACTTATAAGGGAGACTTGTTATTTGAAATTAGTGTTTGTAGTAAAATATGCAGATAACTTACGTCTATTCGAGCAAGTCTAGAAAATATAAAATCATGTCTGTGTTTTGTCCTTTTGGTAAGATGAAATTTTCCATTTTCTTGCCAAAAGTTACATATTTGTCGGCGATATAAAATTTGGTTAAACATTGTAATTCCTGTCATTTGAGAACAATTCATGTGTGGGCTCTATTACTTTGGGTTTAATAACTGAGTGGGTTTGTGGTTTTTAAACATTTTCATAGATATTTTAGAAACAATTTCTTTGTGAATACTTTTTAACACGTTGATTGACAGACGTGTTATGGTGTACATTCAGATTGACACTAGTCAGTTGATCTTACCCAGTATAAAGTCGCTGTGAGTAATATTTATCTTATATTAGTGTTTGTTCAATGTGCTGTTCACAACAGAAATGAAGTCTTATATTGCCTTCAAAAATTAGAATGTATAATAGTGCTCTACAACGTGTAGCTATTTTCAAGCTATTTACTGTTTGATGGTATGAAAGTGGAACAAATGACTTGCAGAGTATCCTTAGGTATACCCAGAATCAAAAAAGGGAGGGTAAGTTATGGTTGTTCAGGTTGTAGGTTTTAAAACAGAACGGAGAATGAAACCATAAAGTTGTAAGAAAATAATATATAATTATAATAGTTATTACAATAATTTACTTGCAATAAAAATGTTGATTTTTCTTCTAATTATATGTCATTCTTATCATCATATTATTTCCTTGTTCTCTTAAAAGAGGGGATATAATTGCCCCCCTGCCCCTCACTGGGTACAGTATTTAGAATAAGTAATTTTAACTTTGAACAGCAATTTTAAAATATATAGAATAAAAAAAGAAACCTTTGAAAGCAGCAAAGATTAGGAGTTGAGAGCTTTAGGGCAAAGCCAACACAAAATATACAATTGACATTTTCTGTGTGTGTATTAAACATTTTTTTGGCAGCACAAAACTAAATTTTGGTCTAATTCAAATAATGTTCTGGGAGTCATTCATACCACATTATATTTGTTAAACCACAGGGAATTCTTCCTCATTCTTATGCGCTACAATTATTTTTTTAGGTTATTTTTTATTAAATATATAACGATGATTTTTTTTTTGTGATTGGTCTAAATTTTTAAATTTTAATATTAATAATTGTTACATCTAGATGATGGTAATCTGTTGTTTCTTTGGTAGAGGCATTATTTAATTCCCTCTCTCACACCTTAAATCTTGTGAATGCATTAGTCATGCTTGCTGTGATTCCACGGTCTGGCAAATTTTCGTATGCTTCTTTGTGATGTAATTATTAAGAAATGTTTTTGTAATATCCAAGTAAAATAAATGTTTATTGGATCAGTATTTGTTAAAAACGATTTATTTAGTTACTTGCACAAGTTATACAGTAAAATTTGTAACTGTTATTATTTTAAGAGTTATATAAAAACTAAATTTTATTTACAATGAATATAAGTGAATTTTGTTTTTAAATACTTTTTTATTGAAGCTTTGAATGTTTTATGTGTTGTTTAATTTCTTTGAATCCCTCAACTTCGCTGTCTTGAGACCTTGCAGGACAAATGATAATCAAGTGTGATGTAGCGCTGGGTGTCATGTTCATCCACTTGTACAGAAACAAAATTTGTAGAAATAATTATTAAAGGAGGATGGGATGATGTGTAAAGGACAGCATCTTTTGTGTGTTGTAACGGATGACATTAGGACAGATCACATTATGTAACCATTCCAGCCGGGTCATACTATCAATATTTTGACTTATGTGGCTTTCTGAACACTTTTCATTCAAGGATGCCCTGTTGGGATTAGAAGTTCAAGCTCTCAGATTTGAAAACTGTAAGATTGCGCTTGCTGTGTAAGTGAAATGAAATGAAATGAAAAATGACTTTATTAGAGGCGAAGTTAGGACTATAAAGTCCTCTCTACCACTTAACCTCAAGTGGTATTGTTTCTTAGGAATTTGGTCTTCGAAACCTGGCCCTGGGACCTTACTAATCCAACAATTGTGTTTGCTGGCCCTAGCCCCCTACCATTTTAGCCTTTTGAATTTCTGATTTATCAACATTTTCTATTTAGTAGGAGTGAAGTGAACGTATAAAACCTGCTTAAACCTTCTAGTTCAGGTCAGAAGTATGAGATTTATCAAAACCTTATATGCCATACAATTACTAAAGAGGCCTAATTGGTGATAGATATTATGAAGCTGTTTTTTTCTCCTGCTTCCCTAGTCTTTTAGTTTTCTAGGTTTCAGTCTATTTTTCTTGATTCCTGGATCAATTCCTGCTATCCTCAGATTAATAGCTTCTATTCATTAATATGTCTAATATGTTTTTGCTCTATTTTTAAGAGTTGGTTTATCATTTAAAAACAAATTTCAGACTGATGTTAAATGTTTTTACCCTCACTTTGAGTTAAGTAATATATTTTTCTCCAAATTTAACTTATTTCGTACTGAATTAAGGTTTGAGACGGTGGACAAGGGTCGCAACAAGGCTAGGATCAAGGTTGCCAACTACATGATGGTGCTAACAGCGATCGGCTGCGTTGCCATGGTGATAAGCGGCAAACAAGCGGCGGAGAAGGGAGAATCAGTTACGCAGCTAAACCTCGATTGGCACAAAGAATACAATGAGAAAGCCAGACAAGAAGCGGAGGCGCAGGCAAAGAAGTGATTTGCCAATGGAGTAACATAGTTTCCATACTAAAACTGTAACTGTATACCACAATCACGTTTGCATGTATCACGCTTAGGTTATAAGTCAAAATGGATATTATTTTTCTCATGTGGTTTGTTTGTATGATAAAAAAATATAACATTTGTTTAAAACTGTGTGCTTTTATTATCCAGGATATCAATGTTTAATATAGAAGAATATATGTTACACAACAAACAACCTGTGAATTTCGAGTTACTCAGTAAAGAACAATCTCTCACTTGACCAACTCAGATAACAATATTATTGTGAATTTTACAAATTCCAATTTTCCTTAGTCTGCAAAGTTTCAGTTACTCGGCACCAGTCAACTTTAAAATTAAGCGTATTGAGTTAGTTAAATCTGACCTACAAATTATAGATGAGCTGCTTTGAGAGAGAGATATGGAGAGGGAGTAGAAGCGGAGACTCACTTCCCCCTCCACATTCCTTGCCAACCACTCCTCAGTCGCCATTTTACCACTCGTAGGTATGTGTTACATAACAGCTGTTTTTCAAACCCAGTAATAATAACAACAGCTGTTAACAATAAACATTTTGTTAAAATACTTCTTAATAATACTAACACACTAAATAGATGCAATGGACAATTCTTAACATAAATAATAATATTTGTTATTCCACAACAACGAGAATAAAAAAATAAAATATAGCGTGATGCTCCAAAACACCAACGCTGGGAAGCAAAGCACTCGGTTCTCACTTTTGTCTTATAAAGGAAATAGATCAAGCAGTGAAAGAGGGGCAGTAGATGTGGTCGAGCTCCTGCTCCTCCCTCCCCCTATGGGCAAGAAATCTTCGCCCAGGTTGCTTTCAAAACGGCTCATCCATTAAAGGTTATATAATTATTCTTGTTTCATCCACATCTTTTATATTCAAATTCATCAAACATGTACTAATATAATTAAATGATGGAACAAAAGAACAATTTCTGTACCTCAATTTTTTCTTCGCTTAACAACCCTGCTCACCAACATCTTGAAAGTGTGCCTTGTGTCACCAGTGGTGAATTTGATCACTCTGCGGGTTCCGTAGCTATTGTCACTGAACAATATTTCCTGTACTGTTAGGAGAGTTATAATTGTTCAAATTCAATAATCTTTATTTGTATGTGTGCATTAAGGTAGAGCAAATAGCATCCAATTTCAACAGACTATATATAGGACAATTTAAAGCATAGAAAAGTATCTAAATAAATCATAAATCCAAGGTTTCAATTTATAATCTGAGATTAAATACTTTGAGCTGACACATTGCAAAGCTTTAGTATCATTTAAGTAAATTGTCTTAAATTTTACAATCCGTAAGGTATAAGAAGGATTTTCAAGCAAGAAGTCCTTTAACAATAGCCTAAATTATGATTTTTATGTCCCTAATTTCTTTTGGATTAAAATTTTAAAACTATACAGTGAATATCAGTTGTTCCTCTGGACACATATTGAGCAATCTAGTGTAGATAGAAACACTTGCATGTAGTTTCCATTCTGCTTAATAGAATGCAGTGGCATATTCTCTCTGTTAATTTGTTATAATTCACTAATCCACTGTGGTTTGTAATCGGTTTAAAAACATAAAATAGCAATACCGTAGTAGATTTCCATACTCAGAGAAACTTATTGTTTCTGCTTTGAGCATTATAAATTCTAGAATATAATTTACAGATAAATGCAATATAGATTTTACTCCAGTGCAACAAGAACTGTACTTCAATGATTTTTAATTGTGCAGGCATTTTATCATTTGAGACATCCCAGCCTTGTTTACCAAAGCAAGATTAAACCAAGATTTGTTTCAGACACAGAATGCCATATGCGATGTTTGTTTATTCTGGACTCTGTAATCTAGATTTGGAGAAACGCCTGCAACAGATGTAGTTCCATGTGTCACATACTGTGCAAGTAACGGTGTACAATTTGTGAAGTAGATTTACATTTAAGGGACAGGTAGATCTGTTGATAAGATGGATCACTGGAGCAGCTCAGATAAAGGATAAAGGATTTGTAGGAAAAGGAGTTTTAAAGTAGAAAACAAGATAGTTTGAATTAAACAAGAGCTAAAAATTCATAGCTCTTAAGTGGGATTTTGGAAATTAGATGAAATCCAAAATTCAATATAATATACATAATAAATTTATATATTAACCCTTTAGGTATAATTTTGTCACAAATTTTAAGTTGTGACATTTTGTTATTTGTTAATAATGGTATTGCAAGGTAACCTGACTTAAAATGCAAATTTGTAACATTTTCGATAAAACACAATTAATTTAAGTAAATGTATTTAAATGATTTTCAATATTTTATTTAGATGATAGATGCTACTTAGCTAAAGAAATGTATAAATTAATATTTTGACTTGTGTATATATCTTTAAATAATATGTAAAACCTTTTCCATAATTAGTTTTTCACATTGCATTTAAGCCTGCAACTTGCTTTAAGCGATTATCAATGTATTAACTACATTTACAAATGGCTCGATAAGCTATTTTCAATGCATTAACTATGTTGTAATATGATCTCTCACAGGAAGTCTATTTTACTTTGTTTGAACTATAACATATTATGTAAATTTAAAGATAAAAATCCAAGGTTTCATATTATAACGTAAAATATTCTGTAGTTCCATTATTAAATTTGTCATTAGAAAATTTAAAAATAAGTTCACATTTTTTATTGCGATTTGTTACGTAATTGTTACTCACGAGGTTACGCTCTACATGATCTTGTGTGTCGTTATTGGAAAGGGTGTATTCTTGACTTTCAGAAACATCATTATAGCCTGTAAGCAGATAAATATTTGTACAATAATGTTAGAAAGAATTATGTTTTGTAAAATCCCAAAATGCCTAATGCGTCGAATAGAGCTTCATTAAATTTTATTATTTTTTTGTACTCTTTCGTTGGCTGAAAGTAGTGAAAATCATATCAAAATAAAGAAGAACTTCTCTAAACAACAGTATCATCACTGAAGACAATGAACTATTATTTTATTTTTATTCTGTTGCACAATCAATGACTCACCTAGTAGATAAGAATTACTTTGTGGTTGCCCTATTGATTTGATTTCTCGGTTGTTATTACATCATTTGTCAATACATGTATTGTTTATTATTATTTGTATATTTAGAAATGTAATTGTTTAGTGTGTATAAATAAATGTTTGTGTAGTGTTTTATAAATTATTGGAAGTAAAAAATATGAATGTTTCTGTAAGGTCTTGCCTGCAGGTTGGCCTATATCTATATAGGTTCAATATTTGTATTGACGAGTAAGTAATTTATCGTACAATTCACAATAAGTGTTAAATTGAACAGTATTGGCATTAGGAATGGCAGTGAATCAGAAGGCAATGTTAGTTTGGTAGATATGGATGAAGTTTTATCTGACTTGGATGAACCATTGCCTGGTGAAATAATTGTGCCTGATCTTACTGACTTTAAAAATAATAAAGATAAAAATGTATTGTACATTTTTGTAAACTTATATAAATATACTTTCTATAGGTCTGTAAATACTTTTTGGATGGAAACAAAATTATTTCCTAAAAAAGACTTGGCCTTTATTTCGCAGTTTTTACTTTTATAAAATTTAAAAAATTGTTGCCATAAAAAATGCTTTATATAACATAAACTTCTATAAATATATTTTTTCTTCTATATATATAAAATGTATATATATATATATATATATATATATATATATACATACATTTTAGTAAAAAAATTAGTTCATCCAATAGAATCCCTTGTCATAATTATATACAAAATAGTGCAATAAGAGAATTTTGCTAATTTTTGTAGATGTATCATTAAAAAGTACCAACTAACTTTTTTTACAACATTTCATGTCGATAATTTGTGAGTTAGATATATAACCAAAATTTTATATTTTAGATTTATTCAAATAAATTTGAAATTGCCTTTGAGGGAAAAATGCTGTGCATTGGAGAAAAATGTACTCTTTACTACACTTTTTATTGTAATAAATTTATTTTTGAAAGTAAAATTCAAATGATTCAATGTTAAGTTCTCTTGTAAACTGCAATTATTTCTAGAAACAATAATATTTTTAAAATGTGTGTATCTTAAAAAATAGATGAGTAGTGATTAAAATAAGAAGAAACCCATATAAAATCGCAAAAAGTGCCTGTGGTTTTGGGAAAAATTATGGTCAGTTCCAGGGTTGAAAAACAAAATATAATTTACAAGTGAGAGACCTATTATTTGTATTTAAAATATTATTGCTGCTAATAAGTTTATATAATGAAAAATATTTTTTTCAATAAAGTTCAAGGCTAATTTAGTATAGTTAACCCTTACACAGCAATCCCACAACAAATTTTGGAGTGCCCTGCGTACCGCCTGCAGTAATCCCGATAGCTGTTCGGGAAGCGCTATGACGCTAAACAGTTTTTGCAATAATGTTACGTAATGAATAACCTCGCTCTTGAATACAAATGCGATTTGTACAGTTTCAAGTATTTTTTGTCATTCCCACAAGATTGCACTTGTTCTTTTATTTATTTATTTCAGACCCAATTGACAGTATCTAGGTCATTTGATCATATTCAATCAGTTGTTCCAAGTAATCAGCTGATTCTATTTCTGTTTGTGAAGTGAATATAGGTGTAACCTCACTTTTACGTTACCAGTTGCCCTCATTGTAAACTTTATTTGTATTTACCATGAGTAAATAAACAGGCTGTTTGTGTAATTACTAAGTATGTAAAATGGGGCGAGAAAGACTTACAAATTTATGGCTGAGATGCTTTCCTGAGACTTACTGCTAGGCATTTTCCTGCCACCATCATGCTACATATTAGAAGGACAAGCCGAGGAGAGTATGTCACGTGTGCAGATAGACCAGTGTCGGCGAGCAGCAGTGCCGGGATTGCGACGTTCCGCTTTATGTTTCTGATTGTTTTCGCGCCTTTCATACAATCAAAAATTTCTGAGGAGGCTTGTGTACTGTTACTGTCTTGTGACTAACCTGTACCTTAGTATGTTTATGAGATAATACTGATAATAACTTGTGCATAATTAGATTAGTTTCTGTATAAATACTAAACAAATTTTAAAAACGTTTGAGTGTTTTTTATAACACATCTACTAAAGTAGTAAACTAAAATCACCTAAAATAACAAAATCGAAAATGAAAAAAAATCGGAAATAACCCACCAGTCAAAGGGTTAATATACTAGTATAGTTTGAACTCAATGCCATCGTAATTTACACAAGATAAAAGATTTAACATGAATATCACACGAAGACAAACTTGTGATAGCAAGTAGAGCAGTAACACTTGCTACAGGCAGATAGCAGATTTGCTTGGTTATATCTTTGTAGAACACGTAAGGAAGACAATCAGGTGTGTGGGACTAGACCAAAGACATCCCACTTCCCATGCTGCGGAATATAGGTAATCTAAAGATTTTTTCCGACCTACCACAACAAGTACAGAGCTGCACCTGCCATACAGTAGGACTTGCAAAACACTCCAGTGTATTATGTAGGATATAATCGTATTTGGTATTTAGGTCAAGTCTACTATTGTATATTTCCTTCTATGGCATATCTTCTAAGGTTAACATTGTTCTTAAGAGGTGAAACTCAAGGTTGTTTCACTAACCCGCTCATTACATTATAATGTTTCAATCTGGCATAAATTTATCTTATTACACCTTAACCAATGGAAAAAAAATAAAGATGTTTACTAGGTTAAACAAGAACAGTAATTAAAAATTTGTGAAAAATAAGCTACATGAAAACTAATTTGCATGCATACAAATACAAGTATTAGTTTTTCGTGAAATATATTTTCCCCTTTTCAAGGGAAATTTACCCCAAGAATAATTGATAGCTAGTTTGGTTGGGTTCAAGTTATCAGGATATCTAGTATCAAGAAGTGATAAATTTCTTCACATGAACATATGTTAATGCTGGAGATTTTGATATGCATTCTTTGTTTGAAGTTTTTTGTTTTGTTTAACTGAACGATGTCAAATGTCCAGAAAAATCCTTTTCCCTCCGATATACATGATGTAATAAAATGAATATGCCATTCCATTGTAACAAAACTGTTAGCCGGAACCACTTCAGAGCTATTGAGAGCCCGTTGTTACCGTTTTGCAACTGTAATGGCTTGGCACATCTCTACAAAGCACTAAATTTTGATTTGTACGGAGTTACAAAACAACTTCCAGAGAAATAATTGTTCATACTTTCCAACTAATTGGATAAGACTCAGTGACCCAGCATTTGTTAGCTAATTTCTCCCCTATCATATATAGGGTGTAACTGAAATTTTTTTAAATTGGAAAAAAATGCAAATTTGATATGTTACTAGGTTAAGAAAAATGCCAAAACTTTCTTATCTCTTGAGTGATATCAACAATTGAAATACCATTAGTTTTAGAATAAAATCTTTTGATTCTAGTAATTTTTTATACAGGAAGTAGTTTTTAAGAAATTCATAATCAAAGATTTTAACAAGCTGCTGTTTTGAATTTTGTTGACTAAAAATTTTCAGTTAAAAAAAATTGTCAATCTTTACTAGATTAGCATATGTTGAAAATTTTAACTTTCTACCTTTGTTGGTTGTTTAGAAAAGATTTTAATGTAAAAAACAAATAGACGGAAACAATACATTTTAGAACATACATTTATAGGAACTTTTTGGACCCCAGGAACAACCTCCTGAAGTTTGTTCGGTATATTTCATTTACACCCTGTATAATTAACCCATGTGGAATGTGATGCACACAGTCACGTCAAAAATTAATAACCTTGTGGGCAAATCTTGAATTATTTCTTGTTTTATAGATTGTAAAAACACCATTGGAATGAATAGGATAATAACACAACTTATATAACAATATACATTTTAATAATAAACTATAAACATTTTCAAAATATTACAAAATAAACCCCACACTTCTGCACATTCAAAACAGGTTTCTGCAAATAGGGCAGGTTGATTTGTTGCTTGTTGTAAACCATTTGTACTGGAAAGAAACAAATTCAAGAATTAAATAGTAGCATTGGTCAAGTATAAAGATCATGCATTTTATTAATTTAACACACAAGAGGCCACATCAACAACAGCTTGTCACACACTGTATGGATGTATTACAATTCTGTTATTATCGTTATTAACAGCTCAAGAGCTCGTCTTGTCTCTCATACATTTCTTTATGTGACTTTGGCATCTGATGGTCTTTTACACATTTTGGTTTCAAAATAATGAAAATGTTTTAGTTTCTTGCAAACAGTTCTGCAATATTTACTGAGACGAGGATTTAAAATTATGAATAGATACACTTACTTCTAATACATTAACTATTTTCTTTTAAAGTATAATAAATATGTCATTTACATGTGTCATAAAATGTACATGCTGCAATTTGCTCACATGCTATCTCTGTAATGTGTAAATTTTGAGTCATATTGTGCGGTACTTTTACATGGTTTTTTATTTGAAAATTATTTTAATTTGTGTATTCTAAGAGACAAATATTTAAATTCCAAATGGAAGTAAATCACAAAAAAATTAAAAAATTAACATTTAGCAAATTGGTTCTATATGACTCCTATCTTCTAGTGTCCATAAGTTGATATCTCCATGTTGAGATTTTGTCACAAGGTCAACTTTTATTTTTTAAGGCTCTCAATTTTAAAGCACAATTAATTACCACTAAATATTTATGCTATCCCAACCTATTTTAGTGAAATATACTAACAATTAGTTATTTTTAGAAAAATGCCCATTTAATGTGAACATCTTGAAACAGTTTGTAAGACACTTTATTCAACCATTGATTGACTTGAAATGGTCTGTGGTTTGGTTTGGTGATATGACTCTTATCTCAAACAAGATAAGGTTATGTTGGTTTCCTATCTTAACCTTTGATAATTTATAAGAATAATTGTACATAAACAATTAATCATAGATTGTAAGGTTATAAACAACAGAGTCCTCTTTAGACATCTACTATTCGAATGAACAAACTGCCAGTAGTTATAACCTGTACAAGTATAAACATGCATAGGCTCCATAAAGAATTGAAGCTGAAAGGCTGAAGCTGCTTACAAAATTAGCTTTATATATTAATAAAAGAGGATTTTATAAAAATTGTATGACAATTCCTCTACCTGTTGTTAAAGTTCATTTCCTGATAGACACAGTAATAGGGTGAAAATATGAAATTTGTTGTGAAAGGTCTGACAGTACTAAGATACTCAAGAGACAGTGAAAAAGGAACTACTTGCGAAACTGGTATGACAGTTTAACTTACTTACATTAAAACATAAAACCAATATTTAACACTTTTATTATTTTATGAGGCCTTTCGATATCAAAGATATCTTCTTCAGAAACATCACAAAAGTAAATAAAAAAAAAAACTGGTATGACAGTACTAAGATACGAGACAGTGAGAATGGAACTCCTTGCGTCAGGTCTAACAGTACTAAGATACTCACGAGACAGTGAGAATGGAACTACTTGCGACAGGTCTGACAATACTGAGATACTCACGAGACAGTGAGAGTGGAACTTCTTGCAACAGGTCTGACAGTACTGAGATACTCACGAGACAGTGAGAATGGAACTTCTTGCAACAGGTCTGACAATATTGAGATACTCACAAGACAGTGAGAGTGGAACTTCATGCAATAGGTCTGACTATACTAAGATACTCACGAGACAGTGAGAGTGGAACTTCTTGCAACAGGTCTGACAGTACTGAGATACTCACGAGACAGTGAGAATGGAACTTCTTGCAACAGGTCTGACAATACTGAGATACTCACGAGACAGTGAGAGTGGAACTTCTTGCAACAGGTCTGACAGTACTGAGATACTCACGAGACAGTGAGAATGGGACCTCTTGCGACAGGTCTGACAATACTGAGATACTCACGAGACAGTGAGAATGGAACTTCTTGCAACAGGTCTGACAATACTGAGATACTCACAAGACAGTGAGAGTGGAACTTCTTGCAACAGGTCTGACAATACTGAGATACTCACAAGACAGTGAGAGTGGAACTTCTTGCAATAGGTCTGACTATACTAAGATACTCACGAGACAGTGAGAGTGGAACTTCTTGCGATAGGTCTGACTGTACTAAGATACTCACGAGAAGTGAGAGTGGAACTTCTTGCAACAGGTCTTACAGTACTAAGATACTCACGAGACAGTGAGAGTGGAACTTCTTGCGACAGGTCTGACAGTACTGAGATACTCATAGACAATGAGAGTGGAACTTTTTTGCAACAGGTCTTACAGTACTAAGATACTCACGAGACAGTGAGATTGGAACTTCTTGCAACAGGTCTGACAGTACTGAGATACTCATAGACAGTGAGAATGGAACTTCTTGCAACAGGTCTTACAGTACTAAGATACTCACGAGACAGTGAGAGTGGAATTTCTTGTGACAGGTCTGACAATATTGAGATACTCACAAGACAGTGAGAGTGGAACTTCATGCAATAGGTCTGACTATACTAAGATACTCACGAGACAGTGAGAGTGGAACTTCTTGCAACAGGTCTGACAATACTGAGATACTCACGAGACAGTGAGAGTGGAACTTCTTGCAACAGGTCTGACAGTACTGAGATACTCACGAGACAGTGAGAATGGAACTTCTTGCAACAGGTCTGACAATACTGAGATACTCACGAGACAGTGAGAGTGGAACTTCTTGCAACAGGTCTGACAGTACTGAGATACTCACGAGACAGTGAGAATGGGACCTCTTGCGACAGGTCTGACAATACTGAGATACTCACGAGACAGTGAGAATGGAACTTCTTGCAACAGGTCTGACAATACTGAGATACTCACAAGACAGTGAGAGTGGAACTTCTTGCAACAGGTCTGACAATACTGAGATACTCACAAGACAGTGAGAGTGGAACTTCTTGCAATAGGTCTGACTATACTAAGATACTCACGAGACAGTGAGAGTGGAACTTCTTGCGATAGGTCTGACTGTACTAAGATACTCACGAGAAGTGAGAGTGGAACTTCTTGCAACAGGTCTTACAGTACTAAGATACTCACGAGACAGTGAGAGTGGAACTTCTTGCGACAGGTCTGACAGTACTGAGATACTCATAGACAATGAGAGTGGAACTTTTTGCAACAGGTCTTACAGTACTAAGATACTCACGAGACAGTGAGATTGGAACTTCTTGCAACAGGTCTGACAGTACTGAGATACTCATAGACAGTGAGAATGGAACTTCTTGCAACAGGTCTTACAGTACTAAGATACTCACGAGACAGTGAGAGTGGAATTTCTTGTGACAGGTCTGACAATATTGAGATACTCACAAGACAGTGAGAGTGGAACTTCATGCAATAGGTCTGACTATACTAAGATACTCACGAGACAGTGAGAGTGGAACTTCTTGCAACAGGTCTGACAATACTGAGATACTCACGAGACAGTGAGAGTGGAACTTCTTGCAACAGGTCTGACAGTACTGAGATACTCACGAGACAGTGAGAATGGAACTTCTTGCAACAGGTCTGACAATACCGAGATACTCACGAGACAGTGAGAGTGGAACTTCTTGCAACAGGTCTGACAGTACTGAGATACTCACGAGACAGTGAGAATGGGACCTCTTGCGACAGGTCTGACAATACTGAGATACTCACGAGACAGTGAGAATGGAACTTCTTGCAACAGGTCTGACAATACTGAGATACTCACGAGACAGTGAGAGTGGAACTTCTTGCAACAGGTCTGACAGTACTGAGATACTCACGAGACAGTGAGAATGGAACTTCTTGCAACAGGTCTGACAATACTGAGATACTCACGAGACAGTGAGAGTGGAACTTCTTGCAACAGGTCTGACAGTACTGAGATACTCACGAGACAGTGAGAATGGGACCTCTTGCGACAGGTCTGACAATACTGAGATACTCACGAGACAGTGAGAATGGAACTTCTTGCAACAGGTCTGACAATACTGAGATACTCACAAGACAGTGAGAGTGGAACTTCTTGCAACAGGTCTGACAATACTGAGATACTCACAAGACAGTGAGAGTGGAACTTCTTGCAACAGGTCTGACAGTACTGAGATACTCACGAGACAGTGAGAATGGAACTTCTTGCAACAGGTCTGACAATACTGAGATACTCACGAGACAGTGAGAGTGGAACTTCTTGCAACAGGTCTGACAGTACTGAGATACTCACGAGACAGTGAGAATGGGACCTCTTGCGACAGGTCTGACAATACTGAGATACTCACGAGACAGTGAGAATGGAATTTCTTGCAACAGGTCTGACAATACTGAGATACTCACAAGACAGTGAGAGTGGAACTTCTTGCAACAGGTCTGACAATACTGAGATACTCACAAGACAGTGAGAGTGGAACTTCTTGCAATAGGTCTGACTATACTAAGATACTCACGAGACAGTGAGAGTGGAACTTCTTGCAACAGGTCTGACAGTACTAAGATACTCACGAGACAGTGAGAGTGGAACTTCTTGCGACAGGTCTGACAGTACTGAGATACTCACGAGACAGTGAGAGTGGAACTTCTTGCAACAGGTCTGACAGTACTGAGATACTCATAGACAGTGAGAGTGGAACTTCTTGCAACAGGTCTTACAGTACTAAGATACTCACGAGACAGTGAGAGTGGAACTTCTTGCAACAGGTCTGACAGTACTGAGATACTCACGAGACAGTGAGAATGGAACTTCTTGCAACAGGTCTGACAATACTGAGATACTCACAAGACAGTGAGAGTGGAACTTCTTGCAATAGGTCTGACTATACTAAGATACTCACGAGACAGTGAGAGTGGAACTTCTTGTGACAGGTCTGACGATACTGAGATACTCATAGACAGTGAGAATGGAACTTCTTGCAACAGGTCTTACAGTACTAAGATACTCACGAGACAGTGAGAGTGGAACTTCTTGTGACAGGTCTGACAGTACTGAGATACTCACGAGACAGTGAGAGTGGAACTTCTTGCAACAGGTCTGACAGTACTGAGATACTCACGAGACAGTGAGAATGGGACCTCTTGCGACAGGTCTGACAATACTGAGATACTCACGAGACAGTGAGAATGGAACTTCTTGCAACAGGACTGACAATACTGAGATACTCACAAGACAGTGAGAGTGGAACTTCTTGCAACAGGTCTGACAATACTGAGATACTCACAAGACAGTGAGAGTGGAACTTCTTGCAATAGGTCTGATTATGCTAAGATACTCACGAGACAGTGAGAGTGGAACATCTTGCGATAGGTCTGACTGTACTAAGATACTCACGAGAAGTGAGAGTGGAACTTCTTGCAACAGGTCTGACAGTACTGAGATACTCACGAGACAGTGAGAATGGGACCTCTTGCGAAAGGTCTGACAATACTGAGATACTCACGAGACAGTGAGAATGGAACTTCTTGCAACAGGACTGACAATACTGAGATACTCACAAGACAGTGAGAGTGGAACTTCTTGCAACAGGTCTGACAATACTGAGATACTCACAAGACAGTGAGAGTGGAACTTCTTGCAATAGGTCTGACTATACTAAGATGCTCACGAGACAGTGAGAGTGGAACTTCTTGCGATAGGTCTGACTGTACTAAGATACTCACGAGAAGTGAGAGTGGAACTTCTTGCAACAGGTCTTACAGTACTAAGATACTCACGAGACAGTGAGAGTGGAACTTTTTGTGACAGGTCTGACAGTACTGAGATACTCATAGACAGTGAGAGTGGAACTTCTTGCAACAGGTCTTACAGTACTAAGATACTCACGAGACAGTGAGAGTGGAACTTCTTGCAACAGGTCTGACAGTACTGAGATACTCACGAGACAGTGAGAATGGAACTTCTTGCAACAGGTCTGACAATACTGAGATACTCACAAGACAGTGAGAGTGGAACTTCTTGCAATAGGTCTGACTATACTAAGATACTCACGAGACAGTGAGAGTGGAACTTCTTGTGACAGGTCTGACGATACTGAGATACTCACGAGACAGTGAGAGTGGAACTTCTTGCAACAGGTCTGACAGTACTGAGATACTCACGAGACACTGAGAGTGGAACTTCTTGCGACAGGTCTGACAGTACTGAGATACTCATAGACAGTGAGAGTGGAACTTCTTGCAACAGGTCTTACAGTACTAAGATACTCACGAGACAGTGAGAGTGGAACTTCTTGCGACAGGTCTGACAGGTGAGCTTGGGCAGCTGGTGGCTGACACTGTGCAGGATTGCGAAACAGATGTAACACTCTTCCACTCCCTCAAACCTCTTGTCCAGGTTGTGCTTCCATAGTTCCAGAGCGTCCCAGATGGACCCATTCTACACAGAAACAAATCATTTGTGTCAGAGTATAGGACATGTTATTGAACAGAAGTTTTAACTTCTTGCCTATCCCAACTGAAAATAACAATAAAACTTTCTTGTAACGTGATCTGACTTGCACAATGATATGTTCTGACTTGCAAAATTATATGATCTTACCTGCACAATAAAATATTCTTACTAATTCAAGATCTGTTTCTGATGTCATTTGTTTTTAATGTCTTATAATGAATTTAAGGCAGGCAGAAAGTAGTGTAATGATTTTATATAAATGAACACAATGACAATTTTTTAAGAATTTTCATTTTTAGCACAATAACAAGATATTCTCAAGCAATGTTGTATATTTTAATACCCCTTTACAGAAGCAAATTGTTGCAGAAGATGTATAACTCAGTATGAAAACAGTGGAATTGAATATAATGAGTTTTAACCCTTCGCGCGCTGTTGTCAAATATAACCGCCAAATTTTACTTTGCTAAAAACGCTGTTGACAAATATACTCGCATTTAAACATTGAGTTTATTATTGGGAGTAAGTAGTACCCAGTTTTGCCGGTGGAGTGCAGCAGCTGCTGGAGCATAAATCCCTCAATAGAAAAACACAGTAATAGTTTTCCCCGCCTCCCGGTTGTTCTCCAAGCTGCAAAATGGCGGCGCACTACCCATGCCACTGCCTGTTTTGCCAGACACTAGCGCTACTGACAAATAAACTCGCCGGTTTAGTTCGTTCGTGGACTGCGATTGGAACTGTTATGCATACGTTGTCAAATAGGTTTTTGACATATTGGGAAGATGTGTTGTGTGTACAACTAACTGAAGAGTTTTTTGACAGATAAAAATGTTTGAATCCCCCCAAAATATGGAGGTAAGTACAAGTTTTAAATAGAAACCCCTAGCAAGTGACACCTCATTTTAGATGTCGACGATGAGGAAGCTCAAAACGAAGCATTTACATCGTTTTGACATAAGTGACACCTATGAATAGGTTAAGCGGTAGTCTCACAAGGTGCACAATTGAGTACACTACGATGTTCTGACACGATTTCTATAAAACAGTGCATCGTTTTGAGCTTCTTCGTCGCCGACTTTCTTTTATCTCTTCAGACGAACATGACTCCAGATTCCAGGAGTCAAGTATGAGACAGCGTCAGATACCAGACACTGCAATAAAAAGGAATGTGAACTGGAGCTAAACTCAACATTCAAATTGAATGAACCCTTCCTATCATAGCTATGATATGTGTGAACCAGAGTGAACTATTCTAAAGGTGTACCTGGTGAGTAAGGAAGATGGTGATCTGCATGAGCCACTGCCTAGTCTGGATGCTGGATACCATCTGTTGTCCACTCTTGACCTTGACCTGCCCGAGGGGATGATTGTGGGCCAACTCGATGATAAGCACCATACGAGACTCCTCTAATGTGTAGACTGCACACACTTCCTTGTTTGAGATCACATGGACCTGTAAGCACACATACCAGTTAGTCATGAATCATGAACTGGTGAGAACAAATTATCTTATGGAATATCACACTATTAGACGGAAAAAAATATGTAATGGTATCTGGCATGAAAATAAATTACTTCAATGTACATTTTTTCATTAAACCCTAAAACTGGCAAATTCACAATTAAAACTAAATTAAATTTTAGATCATCCTGTAGGTCTATATTTAAACACCTAAATTAATTTATTGTTCTATCACTATATATATGAAATGAAGTCTTAATGTACAGTATATCCATAAAAACTTAGGTAATAATATCACCACAAAAGATCATGATTACAATACAAGACAGAGAGACAGACTTACATAGCAAATATATAGAACTAAATTATCTGAAATGTCTCCTTATTACAAAGAACAAAAATTTGATAATAAAATTCCAATATCTTTATCCTCTTTGCCTCTAGAAAAGTCCTATAACATTAAAAAAATATCTTAATTATTAATAGAGAAAGGATATTATATATTATTCGGAAATTGATTTTCTAATTGATGTAACCTTCATTGAATAAATTACTCTACAATAATAATAAAAAATATATATTAATTCCACTGTATTTATTTTATCACTCATTATTTTTAAATGTGTTTTAAGTTTTGTACATTATTTTATTTTAGGATTAGAATAGCTACATCCACCTTCATTTAATTTTAATATGAATAAAATTATAACCTGTACCTGTACCGTTAGAATTTAATGTTTTATGTGTGTTTATGTATGTATTTAAAAGCTGGATCACTGTTTGCGTGATTAATATCAATGAATTATTAATTATTTTTATAATTCTTTAGGATAAGTATATTTTAAACTATATTGACGAGTCACCTGTTCAATGTAGAACTTATCTACTACAATACGTAATGTTACGTGACAAGAAATTTCTGAAATCAGTGATGCAATTTACCCATTTTTGAACTGACAAGAGTCGTGATTTACGACTCACAATATGGTACAATACTATTTTAGTGCACAACCTTCTTTGCTGACCTGTATTGACAGTGTTACCTTGTTTTGCTTTCATGATAACGCTGGTTATTACGTTATTTATTTTGGAACTTGGATTACCATTATTGCTGTCTGTTGGATACCACAAGAATCGTATTGTATGTAATTTTGGATTGGTCTATGTTGTTTCTTCTTATTGAATGGAGTGTCGCTTGATGTTGATTTGTAGATAGTAGAGTAAGTAAGGGAATTATTGAATTATACACCTGTAGTTTCTACCCCTGATTGCCATTTAAAATATTATACGTCTTGTAAATAATTATTTGCTAAATCAAATCAAATCAATCTCTTTATTGCATTTTGACAATGGACATTGTATTGCAAAAGTCAGAAGTAAGTAAGATAAACCACAGGCTTAGACGTTCAAAACACATTCATACTTACAATTCATGCATTCACTCAAACACATTCAAACTGACTTCAGATCCAAGTTAAATTTAGACATCCCAGCGGCTGACCATGAATTCATCGACAGAATAAAACGCTTTGGACACCAAAAGGCGTTTAAGACGAGTTTTGAATTGATGTTGATTGGCGGAATGTTTGACACTTTCAGGGAGCTTGTTGATTAGTCTGACACCAACTTGTTGAGGGAGATGGTTTTTTATATACTAAAAAAAGTATATAAAAACCCGTTAAAAACAAGGAAAATACTAAGCACTGAAGGATTTCACCATAAAACTACACTTGGAGCTTGTTGTCTTGGAGACTGATCTCATGGTGGTTAAAGGGTTAAACCATCTAATTACCATATTTATTTAATAATTTCTCACTTTCTTTGCTGTACTCTTTTATATAAACATTTATTGTTTCTGTTCTGTTTAATTTTATGTGGTCTTTATCCTACATTGTTACAATATGTATGGTATTTAGTATGGTTTTTATTATCAAGTAACAATAAAAGTGACATTTCTATGGAACACTTTCCTCCAAAAGTTTCTTAGCCTAAGTATTTTCACTATCTTTTGTATATTGAAGTTTTTTGCAAATTAATGTATTACTAGCTGTTACCCGCGACTTCGCACGTAATCTTAGAACCAAAGTCCTTATATTACTTAGTAAAAGCAATTATGATGTAATATGATGGAAGTCCTATACAAATTTTAAAATGTAAGTAGGCATACATCAGGTAGATATTATTTAAGTTCGTGGTAAATAGTATCAGAGTTTAACTTAATTATTATATCATGTTTGGCATGTGTAGGAGCATTTCTGGTTCTAATTATTTATATACACAACGCCACAGCTGAATCTGCCTTGTCATTCCGATCAAGAAAACACAAATCTCAGATCACACAGGTCTCGGAAACTTACTTTGGTCAAAAAGCGTATATTTCCAGTCCTTGTCATATATTTCAGGTCTAAGATATTTCCAGTACTATAGTAGAGTTTGCCTTGTTGTTCTGACGAAGAAGAAATATATATACAAAGTGTTTGAAAAGTCTTGGTACGGCTTAATATTTTTTAAACCATAGCAGATAACATCTATAAACTTTGCACAGTGTCATATGGCCTTGTAAACTATTTTTCCTTGCTGTTACCATGACATGCCAACCATGGGGGGACGGCCCACAGAGGAAAACATGGAAATCTTAAATTAAAGCATGGGTCGAGTGATACCTCATTTTAAAGAGCTCACTTAGTAGAGTTGAATTCCGCAAACCGCATCTCAAAAGGTTTATTCAATCAGAAATGGCGGGTTGTTTTAGGTACACATTGTGAAGTACATTATGCGCTGCCATTTCTGACTGGATCGTCGTATTCTGATGCGGTAGGCGGCGTTTCACTCTACTAACCAATGGTTTCACTGATTAGTATTTATAAAAAATAACAAAAAAATTTAATTCAAATTAAATGGTAAGTTAACTATTTCACCAACAAAGTACAATGGTACCTAAGTATTAATATTATCCACTTTAACATTTTTAAATGTTTAAACTAATTTATTTAAGAGGAACTTGGATGTTTACTATTGTAAAAGTTTCCATTCATGAATGATGTCACTTTCTAATGTATTTTCACATATTGAATAAAATAGCATTGCTAGTGTGTATAACTATGTTAATTCATAAACATAAAGACGACGAATTCATTTTAGTTTTATTTATTGTGTTATAAATTTATGACATAATTTGCTAATTAAAAAAAGTCAGTGAAAACACACCTGTTAGTAAAGTGATACGCCGCTTACCGCATTAGAATACGACGATCCAGTCAGAAATGGCAGCGCATAATGTACTTCACAATGTGTAACTAAAACAACCCGCCATTTCTGATTGGATAAACCTTTTGAGATGCGGTTTGTGGCATTCAACTCTACTAAGTGAGCTCTTTAAAATGAGGTATCACTCGACCCATGCTTTAATTTAAGATTTCCATGTTTCCTCTGTGGGCCGTCCCCCCATGGTTGGCATGTCATGGTAATAGCAAGGAAAAATAATTTACATAGCCATATGACACTGTGCAAAGTTTATAGATGTTATCTGCTATGGTTTGTAAAATATTAAGCCGTACCCAGACTTTTCAAACACCTTGTATATATATACTTACGGAGGACCGAGATGCCTACTTCGGTTAATTAGTGCCTACTTAAGACCATTTAAATTCACTTGCCTACTATTTCACAGTTTAGCTTGCCATATTGCCTTGATCAAATTTTATATAAGTTCGATTATCTAGTTCTCGGAAATCTACTTTGGTCAACATCGTGTTGACATAGTTGAGTTTGCTAGGACTGAAAAGCCTATTACGACCTAGGGGGAAGTCCTACCTACTTCTTATGTACTTCCGGTATAAAGGGGAAATCCTTATTAAGGTTATGCAACATTCCAAAATAATCGTTATTAAAGTTTTGCGTTACACTTGTTTTTTGGACTGTAGCCAGGAAAAGAATGAATCGTTAAGGTATGTTAGTATTCATTTCTCTGTTTTTCCGTAAGCCATTGTTAAAATGTAATATCATAATGTCAAGGAAGCCCACCAGTTTAAAGTAACTTATGTGAAAACATTCATAACTTTGTTCATTAAGGTTAGTTTTATAACAGTATTTAATGCATTAGACGATTTTAATTCGTCCATCACGGGCGCAATCTGGAGTAAAATTTATATATTAATGTTTTATTTACTATCTGCATTACACTACCGATCAAGCACTGTTTACTTATTATTGATAAAATTCAAATGTAAACAGATGTTTCAGAAAGTTTGTCGAACTATAGCTGTCAACAGCTGTCAAAATACGTTTCGTTCTTATCATAACATTCGAGTGTAAACAAACTAATTTTTCAATTTAAATTCGACTTTATTTGGTGAAATGAATGTGTTATGGGTGGTAAAAAGCACTCTAAGTGTTAATTCAGACCAAAAGCTATACCTGTTCCAAATTTCAGCACAATCCGTATAGCAGTTTCAGCGTGATTTGAGGACAAACCTCCAAACATTCAAACTTTCGCATTTATAATATTAGTGGGATTTCAATTATATAATAAAATTAAAGTGACAGTTCCTCCACCAATGTCTTACGAATAGTAAGCTTGAGCTTTTTCCCTAAAGATAAAGTTTACAATGACATTTTTTTAATTTGGACAAAATACTGTCTTTATTTGATTTATAAAGTTGTTTATAAGTTTATATTAGCTAAGGTAGAATTTCCTTAAAAATTAAAATCTGAGTATAAATGCACTGCTCACCGTTACATTGTCGAATTTCTTCTCGTGCAACTGAATGGCTCGCATTTCCTCTGCGCAGAGATCGTGGCTGACATAAGTGGCTGTAACATGCTCCATCAGGGTGTAGGGTTTGTGATCAGCCTCGTTCCACCACCGGCGCATGGCAGCTGGCAAACGGCGCAGCACGACACCGTACACCCAGCAACTCAGCTGAGCTAGTCTCTCACTTCCCCACACTCCTAAACAACAAACATTCCGCATACTTCAGTGTAAAAAAGATCATGTTTAAATATAAATATACAATAATAAACCTTTTAACACTTTTTATAGAATTTATTTGTACAATATACATTTCAAACTCAACAAATTCATCATCAGGTACTTTTAGGGAAGTAAATAAATAATTGAAACCAAATTGTCATATGTTTTTAACTACATTGGTGGCTAAAGTTTTGTATTTATTTCAAATGTGATCAAATTATATTGTTTAACTATTGTTTAACAGTCTATCGAATAACAAATATTTTTTGTTAGAAAATCTTTGTCATTTAATAGTTTATTAGGATTAATTTTGGTACTTTTGTAAATTTCCAAATGTTCTAAAGTTGACAATAGGTGACTTTTTTGCATGTGTGTAAAATTTCAAGATTGTTTTCAATGTTCAAGATGAAAAAAAATTGAAGATAACAGATGTTTCATAATGACGATGGTTTCAAATGAATTCCACCAAATTTCCCATACTGTTTTCTACGGAATCATTACAGATCGTTTAGGAAAACATGTGTCCCCGATGGCTTCCAAAAATGTCACTGATCTTCAAAAAAACAAAGAGAAAAGGAGCAAAATAATCTAGTTGGTTTTTGCAGAAGCCTCAGATATGAGGGACAAACATATGTAAGGGAAAGCAAAGGTCATTTTAGGACTAAATACAGGGCCTTAGACTTGTTTCACTAAAAAAGTTTTATTAATGGAAATATTTACCCTTGGTTGAATATTTTTTATTCCTAATGACTATATAGAAATAGTATTTAACCTTTTAACCGCCACGCCCGAGATATATCGTGCAACTCTGGTTTTGTGAACAACCGCTAAGCCCGAGTATACACGTTATCAGCTGTTTATTGTATCAGCTGTTATTTTGTGTTACTTGGTGTTCTATTATGTTAGAAATGTCTAGTTGGTGGTGCACTCTTGTGGACATTACTCGAACTATTTGGACACAACGTGCTTTGTATTGTACACGAGTTCAGGAATGATTACTATAATATTTTACAAGGTGATTTCCGCTGTTTATTCATATATGTAGATAGTTGTGTGACAGTGGTAACATGTTGTAATTATTTGAGAAGTTTGTAAACACTGTTAATTGTTTACTCTATTTATTAAACTTGAAATGACGTGTTTAACATGTCATGCAGTATGTAACTAAGCCCAATGCTCGGGTGTCGCCGCGAATCCAGAAAAGCGGCAGTTTAAGGGTTAATTAGATTTTGACACTATTCATATGTGCATTGTACTATTAGTAGATAATGAGAATTTTGACTTTGACTAAATCAATGTAAATCTAATGCACAATTCCTCACCTTTTTCCAACTGCGGAGGCTTGGAGAAATACTGGACGAGTCGCTGATTGACCACGTCTCCGTGGAGAGCCGCCTCGGGCATCAGACAGAACACTGTCTTCATGAACACTTCCAAGTACCCCTCTCTGTGACAAAACATTTCTTAGATTTTACAAACAAAAGATCTACTATAGGATTTCAAATTATCATAGGTCCAAATTGATCTATCTAAAAAAAAAGTGAGTGGTACTATGTTTTGAAATTTGTATGCCTGTCCCAACAGCTTTGGCCAATTATTGGTTAATTTTCACTAGTGTAGAGCAGAGCCACCCCTGTATTGGTGACAAAACAACTGAGCCAATAGGAGAAAATATTTTTCAACAAAAGGAGATTCTCAATATTGATTTATGCCCTAGCTTGCTTGATTACCTTTGTTATTATTCCAAATATAATTTTAAGGAATGTTTATAAAAAATCTATATAGAACAATGCAGAAATAATGTTTTGAAATACAAAATCAATTAAAACAACTCAAGGGTCCACTCACAAATTTATGAATGCCAAAATGTTAATGTAAAAGAGTGTATTTTATGAATATTTACTATTTTAAATATATTTTATTTTAAATATATAAGGTTGTACTTTTTGTATCCGCCCCATGTTTATTTAAAATTCCACAAACCTGGACAGGTTTTTCACAAAAAACTATGTAAAAATGAGCATTGTCTTTAAGATTTTCAAAATAAGAATAAACCTGTATGTTAGCCAGGAATCCTAAGAACGTCCGTGAAAAATTTCAGTACAATCAGTTGAATAGTTTATGCGTGAAAGCGTAACAAACAAACTCACTTTTGCATTTATAAAACAACTTCTTCTATGGGGCAGCCTACTGCCATGCACTTTAACCACAAGGGCCTTTTGCGCACCCCAGAAGCACACCATGAGTCCTACCAGTTTATGATTTCAGCAGTTCCACAAACCACCGAAGATCAGACCTACAACCCGAGAAGTCATTGATCTATTTAGTGAGACAAGGTCCGACGCCACTCTGGAGGAAGGTGACTGTAGTACCATTCTGCTCATTCTCATACCCGGACGCAACCTCCACCTTCTCTCATGTTCAGCGCGAACCCATTTCAAGAGAGCCTCAAAGGATTCACACCTTGGAATACCGCAGAATGGTGTAGGACCTGTCATAATTGACGCTGAGCCCCGGTTGGCCAGGGCATCAGCTCTTTCATTCCCAGGGATCCCCTTGTAACCAGGTAACCAACAAACGGTCCAGCAATATAACTTAGGATATCAGCTTGAGTAAAATTGAATAGAATTTCAATTAATCTTTATAAAATATCTGGTGAGGTTGTTTTATATTGTAAGTTGATTACCTTCTGTCGTGTTGAACTGTATTTAATGTGTTTAAAGTCATTATTTATTGGTTCCTTTGTGTTGTGTTTTTAACTCTTTAAATGTGTTATTGGTTTAAGTTTTATAATAAATTGTTAAGAAGATAGAAGACACGCCAGTCAGGACATAAGTCACGAGTAGTTTGTAGAGTCAGAAGATAAAAAATTTGTAAAATATTCAACATTTTGTAAAGGCAGGGTTAACACTTTTTCAATGTGTTGTAAATTAATAACAGCATCATAATACTGGAAGTGGAAAAGTTCAATGTATGTAAATGCTATTGGAATCAAACACAAAATTTAATTTGTATTTATAGAAGGACGTCTAGTAAAAATGGATTGTAGAATTAAGTACTAATACTAAGTACTAAGTACTATTCTTAAAACTAAAATTTGCTTACATCTCAGTAACATTGAAAAGCGATAGGTTCTAAAACTAATTTTCAGTAAATCTATAATTTTTTAACTCGGATTACATTTAATCTTGATTAACCCGAATAAAAAGATAATTTATTTTATTTATTTATTTATTTTTAACACATGATTTTACAGAATCATGCCCCCACCAAGTCAAAATGACTTATCGGTGAAGTCCATATGAAACTTAAAAAAAGCAAGATTCAAAATTCCATTACAGTTTTATCAATTGTTTGTTTTGCTCATTTTAGTTTATGCGTTTATGCTTTTATCGTGGTTCATTTTAAAACTATAAATGAAACTCAGATTATCATCCAAGTCACGTAGTACTTCACAAAACGCAACAAACAACACATCACCTTAGCCAGGTAGTATAGAGCGCACGAAGCTGGGCACTGGCTTGGTAACACATCTCTAGTAGAGCGGACCATAGCAGTAAGTAGCAACGCACATAAGTGTAGCTGTCGGTGAACGGTTCTACAATGCAGGTGTCCCCAAAACTGTAAGAAACAAACACTAAACATTAGTACAAAACGTCAACGTTAATCCTGAAATTGTTAGTCACATTTCTTAGAACATCAGCCCACCTCTTCGATCCCGTAACATATTATTAGATATTAGAATTATTTATTTGTTAAAAAAAAGACTGACTATGAAAAAGGGTACTTAGGTGAGGTTAGGTATGTATTGAAAAAAATATGACTGTCAAATTAGTCTTTATAGAAATATTATAAGCATTATGAGGTAGCCGTTTTGTTTTGAAAGAGGATTTTGCAAATAAAAACAAAAATGTTAGCCAGCCATCATATTGACTGTAATGGTCATCATAAATGCATCCATAATTTATAAAAAGTATTATATTAGAAATTTATTTAAAAAAACCTAAATATTTCATTGAAGGAGGGTCCCTTCTTATTGGAAGAAGACCTCATAAACAAGAAGAACTCGACGCTTATGAAACATTATACATAAAAAATCAAAGATAAAATATTAAACAATGATTTTGGACCGATTCAAAGTTCACCCTCCCTTTAAAATGTAACTAAATTCTTTTTGGCCCAAACTTTTATAAATATATTAATATTTCTTTCATTTTACGTTTAATTAAACAAATCTTGTATTAAGCTTTATTCAGCTGATAATTGTTTTAAATTGTAAAATATTTATACTATTTCAAATTGTTGATTCATATCTGACGATGGCATTCTTCTTCCCTCAGGGGCGGTCTTACTTTCAAGGCCGTACGGGTAGTGGCGACCCCGAGGTACCTAGCTAATGCTCAGATCCCTTCTCTTCTTGTTCTGGAGGCCTATGGCTGGTACACTTCTCTATGTGTCAGCCTATCTCTCTTCTTCACTCTCTTCTATCTGAGGTAAAGTTCCTCAACTCTTCGATCTAGTTTCCCTTTCATTTCTCCCACTAGGGGCCAAGCCACGGTGGAACAGCGTAGGCCAGGGCTGAATGGCTGGTGGCAAACCAGTCCTATACTATGCGGACTCTGGGACACCGGCGACCCTCCAGTTTAAAAGCAGCTTACCCAGGCATGCGGGGCTCTGTCTGGGCGGACCTCCCATTCCCTAGCTTCTCGTGGGAACAACATGGAAAGAAATAAAAACAAAAAACAAAACAAACCAACCCTTGAAACAGCTCTGAAGCTGTTTCTAACCTACCTCTTCCTGCTGAGGTAGCTCCTGAAGCTACCTCGCACATACCACCACCTGGCAACACAACTCAAGAGGTTGTGTATGCCAACATCCCTACCTTCTCCTCAACAAAGTGCCTTAGGAACACAGGAGGTTCCATTGCCACACTGAAGCTCCCATACATGGCAAGGCTTTATCTGAGGAAGGCAGTACAAGCGCTGAGGTAGCAAAATCCCTTCAAGATATAGAAGATCAGCTCCTCAACAGCCCAAGCACTCCCATGTCTACAGGTACGCTGGATGATGCCACAGAGCAACTCGGCAACTCAGAATGAAGAGGCCCAATCTCACCACTGCTCAAAGAAGAGAAGCACTAAAGGCTAAACTTCTTGAAAAGGGTGAAGCTTTTGACCCTTCCAAGTGGAGGAGGGGGAAAAAGAAAGAAGAAAAAAAGAATCCCGAACGGCAGGAGGTCTCAACTCCGGGCCCAACTGCGGGTACCAAGGCGGGGGTGGGGTCGGCCAAACGCCCCAGAGGCACCTTGGTCACCCCGCCCTCCGCTGAGGGACCCGCAAAGAAGGCTAGGAGGGAAACCCAAAAGCCCGAAGCCCACGATCCCGAGGCCTCTGGTAGCACACCCAAGGCTACCTACAGAGAGGTCGCAGCGATTAAAATGGCCATAGCCCTCGAAGGCTACCCGGAAGCGAAGCTCAGTGCAGAGCAAGGAGAAGCCATCGAGGACGCAATTATGGAAGAAAATCCAACCCCTGGAGGATGGTTTCCGTTCCATCGTTTGCGGGCAACCTACCTAGAGGAAGGTGTTTTAATTGCTTCCTGCATCAACGAACACACCAAACGTTGGCTGGAAGAAGTTATCCAAAGAATAAAACCTCTGGGAGATGGATATCTCTCTGAGAGTGGGTCTGCGTAAGGACATCTTGAGGTCCACCAGGGTGTTTTTCAGAGCTCACCCGAAGCTTCTGAAGAAGACACCTGAAAAGGTACTTGAGATGTTCAATAAGCAGAACCCCAACCTGAATGTAAACGAGTGGAAAAATCCTTCCATCCAAGCCAGACCCGAAAGGTTACGGATTCGTCTGCTTCCTGGACGAGGTCTGCTACAAGGCTGTGAAGGCTTCCAACTGTAGAGCCAACTTAGGACTCTGGCAGGTCTCAATTGTCTCCTCGACAGTCAAGGACAATGCCAGGAGTTCTACAAATCAACCTCCAGCACAGTAGGGCTGCCTCGGCAGCCTTCTGCCAGTTCTTCCTCCAGGAGGGATTTGATCTGGCACTGATTCAAGAACCATGGCTTCACCAAGGGAGAGTGGCGGGCCTAAATGAAACCAAAGGTAAGTTAATTTACTGTACCTCTCTAAGGAATGTCAGAACCTGCATCCTGTTGAGGAGAGGCTTGGATTTTCTAACCCTCAACGAATTCTGCTCCAGAGAATCTCACTGTGGGCACACTGAACCTGGAAGAATGGAGGTATAGTGCAGAGCACAATTGTAGGCTCCGTATACTTGCCATATGATGCCAGGGAACTCCCTCCATCAAGAGACCTAGAGCTCCTGGTGGAAGAAGCACAAGCCAGACGTCAACAACTTCTTCTAGGTTGTGACGCCAACGCCCATCACTCTGCTGGATGGGGCAGCACCAACACTAACCCTAGAGGTGAGGCACTTTTACAATTTCTTCTAAGTAGGGACCTATTTATATGTAATAAAGGTAACCGCCCTACGTTCGCCAACACGAATTAGACAAGAAGTTATTGACATAACAATCTGCACACAAGGAATACTTGGAATGGTTGATAAGTGGCACGTAAGCGAAGAGGCCTCATTATCGGATCACAGGTATATCCTCTTTAACTTGCAAGATGAGGCTGCAGAGGTCCTCTATCGTAATCCAGGAGGACTGACTGGTTGGGATATAAGTCTGACCTTCAGTCACAGTTGGGGATCGGTAGGCGGAAGGGTGCGATGCTTCACAGACATAGATCAGATAGCTTCTGACCTGCAGAATGCTATAATCAATAGCTTCCATGACAATTGCCCATTGCGACGGGGGAAGAGTTCGAACCAATAGTAAGTGGGTGGACTGCAGACCTCGCTCGCAAAAGGGCTAATGTCAGGAAGCTGTACAATCAATGCAAAAAGGAGCCGTATCTGGGAGTCCTATCATAGAGCTCTAACAGAATACAGCCCTAGCAATTAAAAAAAGCAAAACAAAGTTCCTGGAGGCAGTTTACACAGAAGGTAAATGAGTTAAGCGCGGCAGCTAGACTGCAACGCTTGCTAGCCTCAGTCAAGTCCAACCGGTCACTTGGGATCTTTAAGGTCCCAGGGAGGTCAACACACTTCCGGGTCTAGTGATAGCCTCAAACTTCTCCTTGAGACTCACTTCCCTGATTGTATCTTTGAGAATGACGACACTGGAACGTCTGGTAATCACGAGGCAGGCTCACGGCAAGAGCTTGTCGTGGTAGCTGGGCCATTGCCAGAAGGATTGTCACTCTCTCTAAAGCCAAATGGGCAATTTCTAAATTTGCCCCTTTCAAATCTGCAGGAGGGGATGGAATCTTTCCGGCCCTGCTTCAACAAGGGCCGGAGAATCTCCTTACCCTTTCTATGTGAAACTATTCAGGGCGGAGCCTAGCCTATGGGTACATACCACAAGTCTGGCGTACTCAACAGGGTGGTCTTCATCCCTAAAAAAGGGAGAGCGGACTACTCTGTCCCTAAATCTTTTCGTCCCATCAGTTTATCTTCGTTTCTACTGAAAAACATTAGAAAGACTGGTGGAGAGGCACCTGAGAAAGGGAGTTCTCTCAGACACTCCCCTTCATCGCACCCACAAGGGGATGTCCTCAAGGAGGCATCCTGTCACCTCTACTGTGGAACCTAGTAGTAGATGGTCTACTTGAGGACCTTACTAACAACGGAATCTATGTCCAAGGATATGCAGACGACATAGTCCTTATGGTACAGGGAAAATACACAAATGTTGTTGTTGATATCATGAATACCAACCTTCAACATGTACACAAACTGGTTGTCAGGGAGAGGGACTGAAAGTAAATCCCTCTAAGACAGTAGTTGTACCATTCACTAGAAAAAAGAACCTAGAGTCTCTTTCTAGGCTGAAACTCGCATCCACTCAGCTGGAGTGGTCAAAGACAGTCAAATATTTAGGACTGACTCTAGACCATAAGCTTACGTGGAATGATCATCTTAATAATATCCTGCACAAAGCAAAGTGGGCGCTCATGACGTCCAGGAGACTTGCAGGAATCTCATGGGGCGTAAAACCCCATATAGCACTATGGCTTTACAAAGCAGTTGTAAGGCCTCAAATCACTTATGGTTCATTAGTCTGGTGGACAAAGGTGAATCAGGTAACTGCCAAAGCCAAGCTTGAAAGCTTACAAAGGCTTGGCACAATCTCTTTGTAACCGGAGCATTCAGGAGCAGTCCCTCAGCGACCCCTCGAGGTGGCTTTAGGACTTCTACCTCTTGATGTTCATATAAAAGCTGAAGCGCGTAAGTCAGCTTATCGGCTGATGGTTGCTGGCTTGTGGAGGAATGGCGCGTCTAACGCGAGCCATGGCGCCATCACTGAAGCTGTAAACCCAAGCGCTATTCTCGAAATGGTCTCCGACACAATGAGAACGGAGTTCGTATTCAATAAGCCATTCTCTGTTGACTTCTACTCCAGAGATGAGTGGAAATCGCAAGATAACATCCCAACAATAAGAAAGAGCTTTGTCTGGTACACGGATGGCTCGCTTATTAAGGGTAGAACTGGATATGGAGTGTTTAGTCAATCCCCTAGAACTGCCCTTAGCGGCAGTTTGGGTCGGAACTGCTCCATATTTCAAGCCGAAATCTATGGTATCCTAGCCTGTGCCAACCTAGGCCTCACCAGAAGGTACCAGGAAATGAACATCTGTATAATGTCAGACAGTCAGGCAGCTCTTAAAGCTCTTGACTCCAACAGCATTTCATCCAAGCTTGTGTGGGAGTGCTTTAACACTCTCTGCAAGCTTGGATCACGCAACTGTGTGCGTCTTGGTTGGGTACCGGGCCACACAGGCATAGGTGGCAACGAATGCGCCGACAGGCTTGCCAAAAGCGGAGCAAGCAAGCATGCCATACACCGGTCCAGAACCGAGTTGTGGTTATAAGCAAGTCAGCCGCTTATCAAAGTATAAAAACAATGGTCCAGGGAAGACACACGCTTGCAGGTGGCAGAGTCACCAAGGACAAGCACTCGGCAAAAGACTGCTTGCCGATTCTAGCTCCGGATTCACCAGATGGCTGATGGGGCTGGGGAGGGGATCGGGTTAAGCAAGTGATTGCCTTGATCACTGGACACGGCCCACTTCAGGAAACACCTAAACACTCTAGGTTTACGAAATGAGGACTCGGAGTGTAGACTCTGCAATAAGTCTGAATAGACTGCAAAACACATAATACTGGACTGTGAGAGACTGGGAGCATGGAGAAGGGCTCTTTTCGGTGATAAACAAACCAGGCGACGAACCAGATGCTAGTATCGGGGAAAAGCTTCTTAGCCTAATTAAGGGCACAAAGATAGGCTTACCCCTCTAACATTCAAAGGGGCACACCAATAAGCTCAGGTTGACGTGTGAGGATCTAGGAATCCACCCCAATATCCCAAAGGAAAAAAAAAAAAAATGGCATCTTTGATGTCGAAAGGCCTTGTGTGAAAAAATAAAATTATTGGATAATTGTGACTTTCCTTTTATCAAGTAATAGAAAGAAAACTAAAAATATGTTTACTACATCTTATGAGCTTAAAAATTCCAGAAAGAAAAAAAAAATATGTTTGAGTGGAAAAATAACAAACAAATATTTTTATGTAAGAAACAGAACACAAGGAACTATTAACTTATATTGAGCACCAAATCTGATACCTGAGTCCAGAGAGAATAGTATCAATGATAGTTTGAGTGAAGATAAGAGTCTGGTCTATGTGTTTACAGCTGAGGGCGACATTGTTTTCACACTCCTTCGTGTCCAACTCTATAAGAGCAGGGATTAACCTAAACACAACAACATGTTACCTGAATGAATACGATGTTCATAATTACATAGTTAACGTAAATAGTAATATGTACCACAGTATATACACTCAGTTATACTTATTTTACCTCTTAGCCATGTACAAATCTACTACAGTTAATTTCATAGGCCTTGTAACACAACAAGTTCGTAATTTCTATTTTGGGCTCAAACTTTTATTACAGTTATTCTGTGATAAATAAAATAGCACTCCATAAATATTTAAAACTGTTTATCACCATTAATGTTTTGAAATATAGACGAAATTAATCTTTAGTGAATATAATCATGACTTAAGTTTTACAAGGATGATTTATAAATAGACAAACCTCATTAAATTTAATTTCCAGTCTTTTTAAAGAAAAATTTTAAGAATTTAATGTATGGACTGCATACTTTTACACAGTCTTGTATTGTAAAATCTTTAATCAAATTTTAAATTACCTGACCAATAATAAACATGGATAAATATCAATGTTACATATATTAACATAGAGAAATATCCAGGTATTTCACTTCATTATCCAGAAAATTAAGTATATACAAATTTACTATTTGCTACAAGCGTTATAAATTTGTGTTTATAAAACAATTTGAACAAATACATTTTACAAGATTTCCAAAATTCACTACGGAACGTGTAGTTTGCTGTTTTTTTTTAAATAGTACCCAGATCTAATATATTAGCTGCCTACTATGACAAGTACTGACTTGACGAGCAAGTGGTATGCGGCCAGCTGCGTAGAGGACTCCGAGGACTGCACCAGACGACAACAGGTGCTCAGACAGGAGAGGGGGGAACCATCAACGAAGTGTGGATACTCGACAAACCTGGTGACAGAAGAGCCGAGTGCCTCGACCATCAACATCATGGACGGCATCTCACAGCACATCCCTGGCACACAGAGGTTTCCACATTGTAATCGTATTTTAATTTTTCTGACAATGTTGCCACTCACCCACACAGTTATCTTGTTCCAAAAATACAATATGTCTGTATTGCTGAGATGGATAAATTAAATTTTTATTCATTTAACCACTATTTTGCACGAAAAGACACCCAAATCAGTTATTGATATTTACTAACCATTTGTGTGGAAATTTAAATACACCATTTTGGGCATTATTATTATTATTTTTCATTGTGAAAGCTAAAAAAATAATTTATTTTAATACAAATATTTGCATAGATCTATTAACTAATAATATTAATTTATTTTATTGTATTTTTTTACTCTTTACATAGCAATGTATCCATGTAGATACATCATCCTGACTGTTCTCGTTTATTTGTGAAACACAGTCAAGTAAAACTGAAAAAAAATTATTTTAATACAAATAATTTGCATAGATCTATTAACTACTAATATTAATTTATTTTACTCTTTACATAGCAATGTATCCATTTAGATACATCATCCTGTTTGTGACTGTTCTCATTTGTAAACTGAGGTTCAACTGGAAGATATAAACCAGCAAGAAGTGATCCTTGCTGGGTTGGATTTTTTATTGGAACTGTACAGTATCTAGTGAAACAAAAATATTGCATTTTGTTGCTGCGTTCTATGTGAATTTTGGTTTTAAATGTACTCTGCCCATGCTCTTTAATTATAAAGTCAGAAAAATGCCCCACAAGCACATGTCACGGTACGTACCGGCCACGCTCAGCCACGCCGAGGTGATGGCAGCGTGAGTGCCTGGCAGGAACACGTCGGTCCACTCCTGCCGGCGAGTCCTGGCCGCCTTGTCATCGTCCTCCACTGACCTCATATGAGTAGATACCGCATCGAACAGGCGACACACAGAGCACACTACTCGCACCAGCTGGGCACAATACAGTGAGTGTATGGTAACATCTTATCAAGAGGCCCACACTTAGTAATTAAGTAATATCATCAATTCATTGTGGATCAAGTTATCTTAGCGCATCATGCACCAGGTATATATTATTTATCTGACGGCACGTCAGTTGAACTGTAATGGAATCTATTGTGACATAACTCAATTTTAGGCACTAAAAGCTACCTTTAAAATTACGTACAGTAGAACCTCTCATATCCGACCTTCCCACATCCAACTTCTCCCGATGTCCGACCGACCGTCTGGTGATCCAACCATGCTCCATTGGCGAGCCTGTTCAGACTTGATTTTTACCGCTCCATGTTACACCTTTAATACAGCCTGTGGATCAGGCGTCATTGAGTGGCTAAAGAGAAGATACAGAAGAAAATACGTTGTCTCTCTCGTGGAAAAACAGAAGGATGAAACCTTTTGGAGGCAATGAAATGTTTAAATATAAAAGATTCCATCTATATCGTTGCTGCAGCTTGGGATGAAATTAAACAAAATACCTTTCAGAAGGCTTGGAAAAATATTTGGTTATCATTGAAACAAAAAGAAACCTGAAACTGATCATGAGCCAACTTAGACAGAAGCAGATGTTGAGACAGACAATACAGAAACATTACAAAATCTACAAGTGTTTCAGCACGATCTCCAGGACAGATGTAGAAGAGTGGCTTGTTGAAGGTGATATTTGGAAGTCACAGCCAATGAAGATCTCAGTGACGACCAAATCATTGCTATTGTGCAGAACAAAGAAAAAAATTGACCATGGCTCAGTCCTGTCATGGTCGGATATAAGAGGTTCTACTGTAAATTGTGGCTTTAAATATATTACTTGCATCTTTATTTTATGAAACAATGTAAAATGTTACTAATTTTTCAGGTATATTTAAGGAAAATAACAAATCAGTAGCCCTAATAAACACAAAATATTATAAATTCAACTAAATGCTGTCCAATTCGAACATACTAGTATTGGCTAATTAATTAAAGTGAAAACTAAATGTAAGTAGTTGTTAAAAATATTCAGTGTTGCATAAAACACACTACTGCTATCTACCAGGTATTATTTTAATTATCTCAACGCAATATTAAAAACAGTACACTATGGCAAGCTAAGCTCGTCAGCAATCTGTATTGATTATTAGATAGTTATAATAGATTACACACATAATACACAACTTAAATTCAAAAACAAACCATTACAACAATTTCCATAACTAAGGGCAAATGGAACAAAAAATGACATGATTTCACTGTCACTTTAGTTTTGTGGAAAATGTGAACACTGTCACCAACTTGTAAAGTGTCTTCTTCCACAATAATCACTCGATAATTAATGCTGTAAATAAAAATATATTGTTCTCACATCAGCATATAACAACCAGTATCAGAATATTGTTTGTAAGTGTTTACAAGGAATGTTGTAAAACAAAATGTATTGACGCTAGAAGTAGTTAATGTTTAGCAATAAAAACAGAAAGAATTGTTTTATTTTTTAGCTTTGTAAAGCAACCAATCAAAGATTATAATGTTTGGCACTATAACCTACTGCGACTTCAGCAAATTTTCATACTTTGTTTCCTTTGGTCTCTTAAGAAACAATACTGGTTAACAGGAGAAAATTTGTTTCCATTTGTTGGAAACATTTTTGCAAATTAACAGGAGAAATAAAAACTGCTTATTTGCTAGTTGTTGCTTACAAAATATTACCATGTAACATTTTTAGCAAAATTGAATTTTTGATACCAGCACATTACGATGTATCTCCAACATCAGCAAATGGTCATAGTTTGAGCAAAAAGTCGGCTTGCTAAAAATGCCAAATTCTAATACTATGCAAGCTACCGATATCAGTGATACACCTTTTTTTTTCTTTCCCTTGGGGCGGCCTACTGCCATGCACTTAAGCCTCAAGGGCTTTTTGCGCACCCCGGAACACACCATGAGGCCCACCAGTCTACCACTTCAGCAGTTCAACAAACCGCCGAAAACAATCTATCAAGTCCTCCTGGGAAAATTCACCACCCCTGTCCAAACTACCAAAGATGGCATACCGCTCTCTTGCTATTGCAGGGCAATCAAAGAGCAGGTGCTCAGCAGTCTCCTCCTGCTCATTACACCTTCCATAGAGCGGATCCTCCTGAAGGATGCCGACTCTGTGAAGATGCTTCCTCAGGTGACCATGCCCCGTAATGAGACCAATGACCTTGGAAGACATTGATCTGTTTAATGAGAGATACACCTTAGTGCAGGCATGAGGTGTTCTGAGTTAGGCAAAGTTGTTTCGTATGATTTTGCTACACGTAGATGTTATTTTTCATCCCAGCCATGCTATAAACTTGTTTTTTTTTTTTTTGGCAAAAATACATCCACTAGTTGATGCAATAGATCAGGCCAAGTGCGCTGGTATAAAAAATTAGATTTTGCAAAAATATTACTTCGAATTTTTATTTATGTACACTGAAATAGTTTTTAATTAACAATTGAACATTCCTCACATGCGTGAGTTAACATACCAGGTTTGACAACACTTTCTGATGTATTTTTACAGCGTACTTACCCTGAAAACAATTATAACCCATCAAAAACTATTTGTGCGAATAATAAACAATAGCCAAAAACTGATCATAGGATGGCCATTTTTAAGCAGCTAAATATACTGCTTTAAAAAATTGTTATAATAAAAAAATGTTGAAAGTTTATTATAATATGAGTAAGTAATGTAGGAATACTACCATGGGTCTGAGAAATAGACTGAATACTCATGTGCCGAGACCTAAGCTTACACTGTATAAGAAACTCTTTACTTCTCGCACCAACATTTTATAACTGTTTGCCTAATAATATAAAAATCACACAGAAGGAAATTATATATTTGAAAACATTAAAAAAATCACCTTTCTTTTCCACGAAAACCAGGGGTGTATTTTATGACAGTCTAGTTTAATTATTTGTTCATTTATTAATGAAAAATACATGATCTTAACAGGGTCTACAAAGCAGTGTCAATAGAGTTAGTTATTAAGTTTCAGGGAATTAGATATAGGCTTAATTTACATTTAAACTATCTCTTCCTTCAGGAGGATCCGCCCTGTAGAATGTGTGATGAGCAGGAGGAAACTGCCGAACATTTGCTCTTTGATTGTCCTTCAATAGCAAAGGAGCGGTATGCCTTCTTTGGTAGTTTGGACAAGGGTGGTGAATTTCCCTAGGAGGACCTGATAGGTTGTTTTTGGCGGTTTGTGGACCTGCTGAAATCATAGACTGGAAGGCGTCATGGCGTGCTTCCGGGGTGTGCAAAAGGCCCTTGAGGCTTAAGTGCATGGCAGTAGGCCGCCCCATAGAAGAAGAAGAAGATTAGGGCTTGTTTTGAGTATGATAAACTTATAAATGTACTTACAGGTAACCGAAGGAAATTCTCCGAACTATCTTCTGGCACAGCGTCGGACTCCACAAGCAGTGACAGTGGCCAGGGCTGAGAGCTAGTGGTAGCAGTGGGCTCAGCAGGACGCGACTCAGGTTCCGTGTGAATGGAATGTTGCTCACTCCAATCCTTGAGCGTACTGTCGACACAGAGTGTGAGCGCGGCAGTGGCTACCAGACACGCGTCCCAGGAAGACTGCTTCATGTGGACACTGTAGTTCGACACGCTATGACACGCAAAGTCGGCAACCTCGGCGATGTGACACAACTCATGGTCTGACAGTTCCAACAATGACCTAAATGAATCGAACATTAAAAAAATCTCTACAAAAACAAAAATTATAACAAGTTACTAAGTTTTTTCATAAATCCTTAAATGCATCTTCCTCTGTAACAGGAAGATGCAGAAGATAGGTCAACAACATGGAGGAGACAAGACATTGGTGCAACTAAATATGAACTCAGATATAGATAACCCTGGGAGTAAGTACATACTCTTAAAAGAATAGATGTTTATTATTTATCACAAACAGTTCAGCATTGAATTATTTAAAATGTAGGATGATGGATGGTATCCACGAAGAGCTAGACGAGTTGCAGTCTATCAGATCATCTTAGCCAGAAAAGTTTTAGTAGTAGAATTTAGTCTTCTACACTGGGTGGGATGTTACTTGAAGAGAGAGCAAAGCTCTCAATATTCAACTGAGTACGCTGTAACTCAATAACAGCTGAAATCTGGATTTTCTCTACTGAGTGAGAAATATGACGTTTTGGAATTGCACCAATACATTGGTGCTGTTTACTTTGTCAAACGTGTTGACACAGCTCTAGTACATGTAGCTTATGCTACCTGGTGAGAAAAACCTTGCCTGGTTGTGCTCTTTTGACTACAGAGGGTTTTCTCAATAATCTGAAATGAGATACTCTTCTTAGAATTAAAACAGATGTCTCCCTTCAAAAAGAATGCCGCCAGACACTTTTTTTTATCCTGAGGGAAAAAGACGAATTGTCTCCGCACTTAGTCCTAAAAGGACCTTTGCGCCTCCCTTACTTATATATGTCCTCAGAATCTGAGACTATTACAGAAGCCGATCAGATTTGAGGGCTCCTGTTATCTGATGTACTTGGGGATGAGGAGATAATATGGCCCCAGGAATCTTTTCCAGAATTTTGATATGGCAGGACAGTTTAGCCAAATATGCTCCGCTGATTCCTCCTCTTCTCTGCAGAGTCTGCATTCATCAGTCTGGCTAAGGCCCACCTTCATGAGGTGTTTTCTAAGGGGGCCATGTCCTGTCAACTCCCTATTATCATTCTTATATCCTCCTTACTCTGATCTAGGACAGATGCCTACCATTTAGCATAAGGAGAGATGAACATTTTAGAATGTTTTAATCCTGAGGTCCTACTCTAATTAAAGTTTCTTATCTTCTTTTCCCAATCTTTTACAAGAGCTTTGCTGTAGGAGAAAGCTCCCTTTTTGACGAGGATATATGCTCTTTCATTTCCATGAATGCCCCCATGGCCCGATACCCAACCGTGTGTTACTCTGTTATTCATAGCCAGCTCTGCATTACCTCAGACTTATTAGTTGACAGATAGTAAGTTAGAATTGTATTTTATATGCTATGTCTACGACAGTGCCCGTAGTTGCCACACCTGTTGTCCTTCAGTTCACTGACGTGAAGGTCAAACACACTGTCCATGATGGATATGTACGTGGTGCTGGTGGAGTGCTCCATGTCCTCCTGCAGTGCTACCAACCGACTGAAGAGAATATTGATTGTAGGCAGTTGGGCTCTGTCCACCACCCCACTGTTGACAATCTCTTCCAACACCTCTTCCTGTCCATCAGATCACACAAAATTACCAACCAATACAATAATGAACTGTTTTAAATTATTAATACACAACTGGTGTAAATAACAAATGTGTATAACCATATATTATTCTGTGTTTAAAATAAATATACCAATTTCACTTCCAAAAAAATATCCAAGTTTATTATATATTTATGTACATACCGGTTTTTTGCTATTTGACTTTAAAAATGTCAAAATAGACGCCATTTTGAAAAGGGTAAAAGGATTTTGTTAATATTTTATTTTCAAAAAGGTTAATACAATTCTTAAGTTTCATAACTTTATCTTAAATGGTTCAAAAGATATAAATTTTTTAATAAAAACACATACAGACAGATAGATGGAAAACTTAAGGACATACCTTTCATATAAACTTTTTGGCTCATTTTTATGTGTAGAACAAAATCCCAAAGTATTGGAACACTTTTACTGAACACCCTGTATACAAAGACTATAAACAATTTTAAAACTCATGGAAATTATAATCACTATTTTTTTATCGCAAAAATTAATATTAAAAACCATTTTAACAACTCCGTCTTCAACATGATATAAAAATGTATACAGCAGAGAATTGTAAAATTCAAATCATACTTACGGGAAAGTAATGTTGTTTTATTATATCATTTTTTGATTTGAAAGGAAATAGACCTTTCTGAAGAAGTTTTAAATTGTACAGAAGGCCCAGGTCTTTGAGAAGTATTTGCTTCTGGAATTTGGCCAGAGCATCGCACTGTGAGAGCGATGTGCCATCTTCTTCACAAAGACTACAACAATTTACAAATCTTATTAGACTAAATAAGTTTCATCCTAAATATATTTAAAATTACACAAATTTAAGAATGGTTGAAAAATTAGTTGAGTCACGTGAGAATTTAATGTTCGTGTAACAGTTTTAAGTGAGCAAATATAGTCAAAGTCAAATAATCTTTATTAAATTATTCATCAAGAGTGGTTACAGCACAATCAAACTATCGTAAAACCAAAACTAAAAAAGTACTATTTAAATATCACGCCAAATTGTTGTAAAGTATAATTATCAACCTATATTGTATTTCAAAAAAGACTTACTTACCTGACATTTAAGTGACTGATCAGGTCTTTTTCTCTAAGCTGGCAAAACAAACCACACTCTTCAATTATAAAAGTGATTTTCTCTTTCAGCAGGAAATACTGCTTTGTCTGCAAAAAGTACAAAAATATTTTTAATTGAACTGTTTCATAGAGACTCATTGTACATAATGTTTGAATTCTAAATTAAACGTAACATTCATAATGTTACAACTTCAGCAACTGAGATAATAGTAAATCTCTGCACAAAAGAAGTCACCTTGTATACTGATGGAGAAGCATTGACACAGAATAGACTAATCCACGGCTACAACACTAGACTTGGCATACGTTAACACCTACCAGCTCACCATCTCTCCCTGTATGAAAAGAAACCCTCCTACATGGGCATAAAACTGCACAACCTTCTTCCAGAAGAATTGAGACGCCCCACCAAGAGAAGAATTGAGATGCCCCAACAAGAGAAGAATTGAGATGCCCCACCAAGAGATAAATTGAGATGCCCCACCAAGAGAAGAATTGAAATGCTCCAACCAAGAGAAGAATTGAGATGCACTGCCAAGAGAAGAACTGAGATGCCTCGCCAAGAGAAGAATTGAGATGCCCGCCAAAAGAAGAATTGAGATGCCCCGCCAAGAGAAGAATTGAGATGCCCCACCAAGAGAAGACTGAAAACCGCTCATAAAGCTTGGCTGGTCAACAATTCTTTTTATAAAGTTAATGATTACATTGAAAGATTACAATACACATTACAACTTGACTAACTTAACACATTCACTGCGGGTGACGAGCATGCTCGTCATGCGAAAATGGCGCACCGGGCGGTGGACGAGCGAGCTCGGCATACAGCAGCTGCTTTCATATTGCCTCAGTGTGAGCTGAGCAGTTGCCCAGGAAGGCTGTAACACTCATAGAGAGGTGAGCCTGTTTCGGTGAGTCAGTTGGTGCGATTCGTCGCCGGTTCGCCATTTTCGTTTGTTCTGTATGCTTTGCAATATTGTGTGAGTGGATTATAGTGTCTGTTGACTGTGTAAGTGTATGTACTCAAAATGGAGGAAGACGATAATGTTATTGACGATAATTTTTCATCTGATGAAGACAATGAGTCACAATGAAATGCACTTTCTCCAGGTTGTTGTAGTAAATTCTTTTTACCTGTACAACATGTACAACTCAGATAGACTATCCCTGTATGACTTCTGAGTTCGTGTTCTTGAAGACCTGCTCCCTCCAAAGGAAGCCCTACTGCTCATCACACTGACGCGCAACAGCATGCATCGTCTCTCCAAACTAAAGAAGCGCAAAGGAAACGGCAAGTCAGTTACCCGGAGGTGCCGCGTTTGCTACCAAGAAGGCAAGCATAAGGAAACAGTGTAGTATTGTGCAGTGTGCCCTGACGAACCAGGTCTGCGTGAACTCAGTTGCTTTGATAAGTATCACGAGGACAAAGAAGTAGTTTTTAGTCTTTGGCGGTGGGTGGGGATGTATATAGTTTTTTTCTAATGTTAACTGTTTTTGATGTTTATTTTTCAAACTAATATGTAATATATACGTGTAATTGATATGTAATATATACCTTAGAATGCCTTCCCACAAATTTCCCCACCATTGGTCCAACTGTTCTACTCCATCCCCCAATAATCTACTCCTTTCAAACGAGAAGTCAATTTTTAAATTTTATTTATATCTTTACATTGAGAGCTGCCGTTTATTCTGTTTTTTTATTGTTGGCTATTCGCTGAGAACCTCAATGTGGGCCATGTCTTGTCATAGTAAATCTACTCTAAACTAGTTATTTATTATTCAATTTAAATAATCTTGGTGACGTTAGATTTGTGATAAAATCCTCTAAAAGCTGTTATTCTTTCAATTCTAGAGAAAAAATTTTAGTTCTTAAGACATTTCAAATTTATAAGCTTTAATGACCGCCATTTTGAAAATACTAAAGATACTTTGTTTGAAGGTTATTTTTGACGATGGAAGGATTGTGAAGGAAACAGGATTTTTATAAACACTAATCATTATAACTGAACTACGGAATACAGGTCACAATACGTCTTCATTCGTAGTAGGTGGTTAGTAGACGAATGAAGACGTATTGTGACCTATATTCCGTAGTTCAGTTATAATGATTAGTGTTTTGTATAGTTTTTTATTAAGTGCATGGTTAAAGAGTTAGTGAAGTTGACAGACAACATGGTGGTTGTGATTCCTGACCTAGGCGTGCCACAACGCTTTCGTAAGATTTGTTTATTTTAACCTAGTTTGTAATTATGTATTAGGTTAGTTCTTTACCTGAAGAAGAGATCAGATTGCAGATCTCGAAACGTAGTGTTACTGATTTCTTGTTTCACTGAATGATGGCAAATGTCCGGAAAAATCCTGTTTCCTTTACTAAAGATAAATTAATTATATTTTTTCAGTGCCTTCTCATTATTAACATTTTAGCCAAATTTGGTATAATTTAATTTATTAGTTTTTAAGATATTAATTTTTGTATTAAAAACACATACAGACAGACAGATGGAAAACTAAGCATCGAAGACCCATGTTCATATGGTGAAATATGTTTGTCTTAACTTGAGCAATAACGTAGTATACCTTTGTCCAGAGAGTTACGGGACACCCTTTGGAGAAAACAACATAATATAGTACATAATGCATCTTTAACAATCTACTGTTTCTTTTGTTTAACTTTGATATAATACTTCTGGGAAATAAGATCATGGGATCTGCGGACAAGGGCATCGTTTTCACTGACGATGTGTCAGAATGTCACTCAAATTATCCACAAGAATGAGTCATGACATCTTTCAGTTCTCCATAATCAGAATTGATTTCACTGTTCTACGTCACCATTGAAGAACGAACTGCTGACGCAATTCCTTCATTGTTCATCTCACCAATGCTATTGTCAATCTAGCTATCATTTTCATCTTCTAAATTTACAATTATCAACCTCTCTTTGGCCTATTACAACATTGTTAAAATACTATACTGTATTATTCTGAAGTGTGTTAGTGGAAAAACAAATTACACTGAAAATTCCAAAATTTGAGACTCTCACCACTTTATGAAACCGATTCGAATAACCCGGAATTCCAGATAAATGAGGTTTGGATAAACGAGGTTATACTGTATTATTGATAATTTCTACCATCAATTCTAAACCCAAAAATACTTATAACAAACATACGTAATGACTGAACTGGATTTAAAACTTTCTCATTAAATTGGAAATAAAGAGAAACTTAAACTGCTTTTAGAAATTAAACTTAAGAAGTTAAATGAAAGCAGCTGACTCACACTGGTGAACCTCTCCTTAAAAGATACACAGAAGCACATGGAATAGAGCACTTCCGAGGTCCAGTCCCACAATTCCTCTGTCACTACAGCAGACCTCAGCTGGGAGTAGGGGAACTGGCTGAAGGTCTCGGTATCCGGAGCTTCAGAATCCGTAGCCTCGGTACCCGTTTGCAGCCTCACCACCATCATCAGGAATGGTATCATACTGGTTACATACTACAATCATATGATGCAGAACCAGTTTTTAGTTGACTTATAATAAATCGAGATTTCTTAGGATTTAGAAATGCTGAATGCATTGATTTTCAGTTGTTATTACATTAGAACCCCTCATATCCGACCTCCGTATAAACGACTCCATGGGATATCCGACCTAAAGTCAGGGTGTTTGCTTGTTCTGATGACGTCAAGCGTGTCTGGACTTTTCTGATCTTCAACAATCACTACACACAGTATACTCTCATTTTTAGCTAAAAATGATTTCACAAATACTGTACACACTATCATATTGCTGTATGAGTGTTTTTTGTCCAAATATATAAACTTTATTGCTTGGAGAGACTTTTTTGTTTCTGGGGTTATCCGACTTGCAGTTCTGACACTCAAGAGTCGGATGTAAGAGGTTCTACTGTAATATATTTTTTCACAGCTTTATAATATTGAGTTGTATCATCAAAAGTAATCAGATTTGTACTGAATATCTGAGCTGGAAAGTGACATAAACTTATGCTCCTTATTGCAATTTTGTACAACTTGAATTTTAATACTTGAAATGAACAATTTTAATATGTTTTGTAACATAATTCATTCTTTACAAGAAACGATGATTACAAAAACTCAAGCTTCTACTGAGATAGAGTGTTATGGCAGACCTGTTGAAGAGGTACAGATGCAAGAGGATCCTTGGACATGGGTGACCAGAACTCCTTGTAGGGTAGTTGGTTGTTCTTGAGATTGCCAGCCACACTCTCTGCCATTGCGTAGAGACTCCAGACGTTACCCGAGTGCTCCCTGATTCTGGCGGCCAAGCGGTGCAGAATGACTGCAGTCAAGGAGGCGGTCATGTCCGTTACATCGCTGTCTGTTGACGCCGCCACTGCTGCCTGTATCAGGTCCTCCAGCACACATACAAGCTGTTTGCACTCAAGCAGATCCATCGATCTAACCACCACAGACATTAAGATCAATTTTGTGCTCCGAATTTCCACTCTATTGAACGTTAATACATCATTATATATAGTACCTGGTGCTAATGACTGCCACTAAGAGGTCTACGCATCTCTCGCAGGCAGCTGAGAACGTGAGATCGGCCCCAGTCTGAAGTGAGAGCACTGTCACACAATGCTGCCAACACGACGGGAAGTGTGGCAGGTGCTGCAAGGTCGCAGTCAGCAGCTCGTACAGCAACTTCTGCAGGTCCACTGCTGGCAGGTGGGCGAGTATGACGTGGTTGGCAGTGTTCTGCAGCATAGCGTGTACCAGGTCACCCGAGCAATCCTTCACATCGTCAGAAACAGAGCCATCCATCAGGTTGTGGCGAAGACATCTCACCAAGTTCCGCAGAGAATCAGTTGATAACCAGGCTAAAAAATGAAATTCTACTGTTATTAGAATTTCACAATTTATGAAGTAGTTCAGATATAGAAAGTGGTTGGACAAAAACAGGCTGTGAACGATGATATGTTAAAAAAGGGGAAAAATACCTAGGAACAGCTGAATGCTGTGTATGAAGGAATGTTTAAATTCCCCTATGAGACCTTTGAAACATACATAACATGAGGCAACAAGACAGAATAGGTTGCTGAGATTAAATTTTCTTCCAAAAACGATCACTTACCTCAAGGATGCAATGGAATATTTCACTGTATATATAAACGTCCTTGTTGGAAGCAATGTGGAACTAATTCCGGGGCAATGAGACAAGGTACAGTGCAGAGATTGGAATTTCTTTAGTCGCTATGGCTCACCCTTAGACATATACATAAGTCTGGGTTTCAAATGATGACCAACTAATAAGTCTGAGGTAAAATATGATGTGGAGCACAGAACAGAACATGTTGCAGAGATAACATTGACTATCACTTCTCTTAGGAATGCTAAGGAACATTAGACTGTTCATGTTAAACAAACATTAGAAATATCCCTAACAAAGGCAATTTGAAATTTATCATGGAACAACGAGACTGTCATTTGTGAAGAATCATTACCATGATAACAAGGGATTTCCCTCATGGACTACGACTTACTTAAAACAGTAATGTTAGGAACAAACTTTACTTTCCCTGTGTTTTTGGGATACAAGATGGAGTATATGTGCCATGGAGCAATAAACAGTTCAGAGATTCTTATTCTTTAGATAACCTTTACAAATCTCAGATATAGTACGGCAAGTTTTTCTACTTACGTCACAGTATGGGGCTACAGTCCATTAGAAAACCTGTTTAATATGATATGTAGCAACAATAAGGAACATATAAAGAATTCTTGATTTAATCAGATGAATTGCCCACATAAAATTGACATTTTATCTGACAAAACAACAAATTTACTAATGACATCACTAAATTTGAGGTGTTAATCCCTGACCATCTTCATCTTCTTCCTCAATAGCATAACGCAAAACATTAAAAGTAAAAAACAATACTACTTTTAATTCTTTGTTTAAAATTTATTATTGACGATGGTTGATTTGAAATGATAATCTTCCTCTACAGAGTGAAGAAACTTAATGCATATAGAATCAAACACAAATCAATAAATGGCGATGGACTCAAAGGACATATGACATATATATACATATGAGTATATAATTATGATCTGTTTTAAGCTGAAACAAATTATATCGAAATTGTGTAATACATCCACTTTTGTAACGTTTTCTTACAACTCTTACTATTGAGTTTTACGTAAGCTTGTCCGAGTAGGCCAGGGTTTAAGGAACAAGGGATCGATAGCACTGATGTTACTCACTGCTGTGGCGCAAGTTGCGCAGGCAGTTGTGGAGGATGTTGTACGAGGGGTCGTGACGGCTGAGGGAGGTGGCAAGACGACACACGTCTCCGTTGCTATTTATCCACCGTAGCACACAAGGTGTCTGGTTCTCAGGGCACAGTGCCCACTCTAGGATATCCTGCCATTTTACCTGTAAAAAATATTGCATATCCCGTAAAAGCCGGTTTTCCATCTTTAATTTAATATTATTAACCCCCTTTTACATGTAAAAAATAACGGATATCCCGTAAAAGCCATTTCTCCATCTTTAATTCAATATTATTAAATAGCATTTTTCTCATAGAAAAATTAACTTAGAAACATAAACAATTATTAATAACATTTATTTACTTGAAAAACTGATTTTAATCGATCACTTCTACAAATTAACATACAAGTGCAAGATTGTAAACAGTGTTTTTGTTAATTATAATATAATGACAGTTCCCAGTATTTTTTGTTTTATAATTTATTATATGTGGGGGGAAAACCTGAATAACTTAACCTGCTTTGGAAAAATCCATGATTATGATACTTGACGAGCTCACGACGAGCTATTGTACCTTCTTTCATACTAAAAAAAAAAAACATTAGCAGCCCATATTTATTTACAGATTAAGTGTTTCAATAAACTACCTCATACGTTTAGAAGCTTAGAACTAAAACCATTTGCAGCCAAGTTGTCTAGCTGGCTTATTATATATATATATATATTAACAAAAAATTATATATATATATATATATATATATATATATATATATATATATATATATATATGTATTAACAAAAAATGGCGCCTACTAACAAGAATCTTAAATGTGGTGCTTGTCCTAAAAGAGTCACTAATGGATCTGGTGGCATTATGTGTGAAGGAAACTGCAAGAAATGGTTTCACTTTAATTGTGCAGGAAAATCTAAAAGTGAATATGCATTTTCTAAAGGTGAAAAATCTAATTTTAAGTGCAATAGCTGTATGGAGCAAACTGGTCTGCTTGAACATGACGTGAGTACATCACCTGCAGTTGTTATTGCTGTTGAAAGTGAGGGAATTGAGGACAATACATGTAAATGTTTTGATTTTATTAAAATATTGACTGATCAAATTTCTGATCTAACAAATAATCAGCTTGAACTTAGAAAACAATTAAATATTCTGCAAAATGAAAACGCTAAACTAACTTCAATGGTGAATAATCACTCAGATGCTATTGGTGACATTTTCACTGATACCAGCAGTATTTCTTATGCTAGTGTATTAAAATCCGCTATGACGAAAATTGACTCTTCTTTAGTTACAAAAGATTTGAATAATAAAAATAATAATATCTTTGATGCAGTTAGAAATGTCAATGACAAACATATTTTGACTCCAGCGGTCGAAACTTCTCTTTTTTCTCAATCTCAAAGCCAACGCAAAGAAATTTCAGTGCTGCCAACCAAAACTTTGGCAGACATGAAAGGAAACCTGTCTGAAATGAAAAAAATCGAGAAAGCAAAGGCGTCTGACAAGGAGAAGACAGCTAGGCTTCATGAAAACAAAGCTATACCATCCACATTGCGTACCAAGTCTACAACAGATGTTCCTTCTGTTGTTGCGTCGTTGAATAGGGAACAGGTGGTTTTGGAATTGGAAGAGGATCCTGAGGACTCCAATAGTGGATTTATTGAAGTGAGAAAACGTAACAGCAATCAAACTAGGAAGGTTATGAATAACTACAAAAGGTCTAAGTTCTTAACGGGCCGTGCTCCTGTTAATGATGATAACCTGAAAATTGTAGAAAAACATAAGCATATCTTTGTTTCGAGATTTGCTGAAGGTGTAGAAAGTGAGAACATTAAGCAATATGTAATTGCTCGTGTGAAAGGTAATAATAACTGTGAGGTGACGAAATTAAAAAGTAGGTATCCAGGATACAGTTCATTTAAAGTGGGTGTCCCATTGTCCCAGTGGGATACTGTGTATGATGAAGACTTCTGGCCTGAAGGAACTTATGTAAGTCGGTTTGTATATAAACGCAAAAGTTCTGGGGAGAAAGGAACCCATGAAGCTTCTTTTTTGGAAAACGTACAGGTGAATTCACAAGTCACATAGTTTATGGTTCTACACACTCCACTAAGGATGAGTCTCAAGTTGAGGTTAGTGGCAATGTATCTTTTGAAGTCAAACTTGTACTTATTAATCTTCAATCAATAAAAAACAAATTAAACCTATTGGACATTTTCAATCGTACTATTTTATGTGATATACTGTGTGTCAATGAACATTGGTGTACCCAGGGTGAAATAGGATTATATGTACCTGATGGATATTTTCTAGCTGCTAGCTATTGTAGACCTTCTCCCTACGGGGGATCTGCAATTTTTTGTAAGATACTCTTTTCAATATCCATTTGAGGTGGTAAATATTGACATTTACTGTGAGTGCAAAATATTTGAAGCAGCCATGATTGTATCCAATGCTGTCGGTCTGATCATTTTAACTGTATATCGTACCCCAGATTCCGCAATTGACATTTTTAATGATAGATTATCTGAACTTTTGGACTTTATAACTAGTAACCCTAAATTCTGTAAGTTGAAGATCGTTATCGCAGGTGACATAAACATTGATCCTAGAGTAAATAGTTCACAAACTATAAAGTTCATCAATATGCTTAAGTCTTATGATTGCTTTTGTTTGAATTTTCAACCCACTCATGCGGAAGCGTGCTTGGATAATTTCATCTCCAATCTCCATCCAGCTACTTATACTTGTAAAACTGTCCAACCTCACCTCTCCGATCACCTTGGCCTGCTGTTGAATTTCGAACTTCCAGTTACAAGCTCACAACCCCGTAATGCGGGTGAAAAAATAACCTACAACTATAGACTTTTAAATGATGTAAATATTAATAGATTGAAGTATAGGTTAAGTAATATTAACTGGCCATATATTTTCTCAGTAGCTAATGATCTTGAAAGTGCCTGTTATTCTTTTCTACAGTCTCTGTCATTGAGCCTTGATGAATGTTGCCCTCTAGTTACTAAAACTAAAACTATTTCTAGGCCTAGGCGTGCCAAAAACTGGTATACCCCTTTCTTAGGAAAACTTAGGCTATTGCTAGATTTAAGCCATCAAAAAAGCAAAAATGATCCTAGCCTGTTACAAAATCATAGGAGAATCAAGAAGTTTTATAAAGAACAGATTGATATTGCAAAAAGGAATGCCAATGATAAATACATACTAGAATCTCGTAACCCTTGCAAAGCGGCTTGGAATGTCATCAATGCTGAAACTGGGCGTAGTTTTAAAAAAACAATTGTCAGTCTAAACTTCCCTTTTCTGCCGATGACTTCAATAACCATTTTGTCAATATATGTAATAATGTAAATAGTAGTAATGATAATGTAAATACAGCTAGTGCCATAGAGATATTAAAATCAACCATCAAGAGTCCTCAGGTATTGCCTTTTAAGTGGAGTTATGTTAACCCTGTTGATATTCATAACACTGTATGTAGGCTAAGTAACTCTAAGTCTGAAGATGTCTTTGGATTATCCAATTTTGTTTTAAAGAAAGTTACAAAGGAAATTTTGTATCCCTTGACAATTCTTATTACAGTAATTGGATGCTCAGTGTTGGTGTTTATCCTAGATGTTTTAAAAACGACTGTAACTGTGCCGATATACAAAAAAGGCGATAAATTAAATGTTAATAACTACCGACCAATTGCTTTGGTGCCTGTTGTGTCCAAGATAATCGAAAGCATTGTTAAATTCCAGGTTGAACATTATTTTGAGCAGAATTGCTTACTCTCATCGGAGCAATTTGGTTTTAGACAAAACCTCTCCACTGTTAAGGCTGTAGAAAACATTGTCTCCTATATTATTAATGGTTTTGAAAACAAAGAAGAGATATGCACTTTATTGTTGGACCTTAGTAAAGCTTTTGACATTGTACCTCACTCAGAACTCATTGAAAAGCTTAACCATTATGGACTCGGAGATGTTGAACTATCTCTTTTTAGTTCTTACTTGTCTGATAGGTACCAGTTTGTCAAACTAAGTGGCCAGAACTCTGATCTCAAGAGAGTGACTAGGGGGGTTCCCCAGGGCTCTGTCCTGGGCCCCTTTTTGTTCGTCGTCTTCATTAATGACCTCCAAAAATTTCTACCAAACAAGAGTATCTTATATGCTGACGACACTACTTTGATGTGTTCTAGTAAACTTCCTGAGCTTAATCTTGTTATGATGGACTATATGAAAGAGAGATCCTACCTTTGGTTTACTGCAAATAGTCTAAGAGTTAATGAGGATAAGTCAGAGGAAATAATATTTAACCTAGGTGTCAACTCTGTAAATAAGTCTGTTAAGTTACTAGGTCTCCATCTTGACTCAAGACTTACATGGAGAGCACATACTGATGCCTTGTGTGCTCGTCTATGTAGAGTTATCTTTTTACTTAAGAAACTTAAACTTTGTACTAGTTGTAATTTAGTTTTAAAGGCTTATTTTGCTCTTTTTCACTCTCACCTTCTGTATGGCACCCTTCTCTGGGGTGGATCTAGTGGTGCTAAAGAGGTTTTCTTGTGCCAAAAGAGGGCTGTGCGTACAATTTTTAATATTAGCTATAGTGACACCTGTAAACCATATTTTATAGAATATGATATACTTACGCTTCCTTCAATTTTTATCTTACAAATTTTATCATATGTAAAAGAAAACTTAGAATTATTTAATTTAAGAAGCTCAGTCCACAATCATTATACTAGAAACCAACATTCTATTGATCAGACGTTTGCTAGACTATCTAAAACACACGGTGCATATCTTTATTTAGGCGTAAAACTCTTTAATAAGTTACCATTAGTTGTAAGAGACATTTCATGTAAAAATTTTAAGAATTCAATGACTAAATGGTTAAAAGAAAAAGCTTTTTATTCTGTAGAAGAATTTTATTCCTGTAGTATAAGTGATTGCATTTTCATGTAAATTTTGCTATGTTGATTTTTATGTGCCATGTGATTTATAAACTGTTTTGTTGTAGGCTATTTTTAATTTTAACTTAATTTTAAATTTAAATTTAAATTTTTAATTTATTTATATGCTCCTATATGTTGGTCATATTTATATATTTATTTAGGCCTACTAGTGCTATTCTGACGTTGTCAATACATTGTTATGTGGGATGACAATAAAGATTCTTGATTCTTGATACATAATAAGTAAGGCATTTTATTCCCTTGATGAATTTTTTCTACAAATTTTAACCTTTTTGATACCATTACCTAAGCAGTTGTCAATCGTTTTATAGTTTAATTTTTTTGTTATTATTTATACGGTTGTGTTTTTATTTATTTATTCTATTGCGTTCTTAATTTATACTGTTATACTTTTATTCATGCATATTGTTAAATTTTTTAACTCTTACCGGTTTATGAAAATAAAATTATCATGTAAAAATAATAATAATTAAACCCATATTACATTTATTTAATGACACTATCTGTAATGACTTGCTAAATGATCTTATATATAATATTAGTTTTATTGACATTGTCTATTGCAATGTACTTTAATAAAAGACAATACATTCTATTCTATTCTAACAAACTTTAACTTTAGTTTCATTAATTCTACTTGTAACACATGTTCTATACTTTACAAACGTGCATACAGTGTATACATCTTCATTTTCACTAAAGCTGTTAACATCCATATAATGCGAATAGTCTGATTTCTAAAAAAAAACTCAATAACCTTATATTTTAACAACAGTTTTGAAATTTGGCACATTGACTTTAAGAAATTTAGAGAAGAAAAATTATTAACAGCTATCGCCGTTTTTGTAAGAACAATGATATTCATATAACGCATACATTCGGTTTTCTATAATGCACTGACTTCATATTTTAACAAAAGCTTTTTATGACATTTAAACAATGAAATTGGCAAATAGTTATTCTTTTGGTCTATGATTTTATATTTGCCACTCTATAACCTTGAACTTAAATAACAAGTAAACTGCTGTAATACTGTAGTATAGGCTTATTTTAGGGGCAATTTTAATGGTTAAAATGGTAGATCATTCCCTTCAGGAGGTTTTTATTTTCCAGTACATTGTGTTTCAATCTTTAATTGAGAGTACATTTTAGCATAAGTGACACAAACATTGTTATAACATTTTTGCATACATAGTGTAGCACATGTCATGAATATGTACAGAAGTACAGTAAAATACTAACCATCATTGCTGGGATTAAAATTATGAATGTAAACAGTGTAGTACCTTTAGAAAAACTGCCTCAGATTTAACTCTTAATTTGGAGTTGAAATTAAGTATTAGCATTAGAAACACTGACTGGTCCATTAAAAGACAAAAACTTGTTTATAAATGTGGTGAAAGTAAAAAAAAAATTAAATTAAACAACTACCAAAAAGAGTTGTCAGCTATGGGCAAGGTGGCAGTCTGGCATTGAAACAGTGAAAACAAAAACTTGGCTCAAGACAAACAATTTTGCCATTGCAATGTTTGTTCGGTATAGTTCACTATTACGCTCATCACATACCAGAAAAAAAAAACCTTTTAGCTAGGACAAGAGAAAACATAACTGAAATCTTTGTAACCGCCAGGTTATGATCAGCTCACCATTTTTTATGAAACCGACTGCTCTAACAAGATCTGAATTAAAGTTTAAACAATATACTTACGTAGAGAGGTTCTGGTTGGGAATCATTTCCGTCACTCAACACAGCCAATATTTCCTCCTGAGAAATAAAAATTTAAAATTTATTAACTAAAATGATTAACTAGAGAAGATTAATTTAGATTGTGTTTACACTAGAATAAAACAATAAACAAATATTTTATTTTTCCTATATGACTGATCGGTTAACTTCTGTAAGACTACTGGGAGAATAATTTTAGTTCTGAACACTTAATTGATCCACCCACACATTTGATACAATGACATTAAAATATTTATTATTTTTCATTTTGTCACTTTTCTATACCTGTACATTTCAGTTTTCAACTTTACTGTCAAAATTAAGTGATAGCTAATTTTTCAGTAACTTTATTTCAATAGCCTGAACGTGTTTCTACACGTATCAAAATTACAATACTTTAAGTTTATAAACTTAAAAGTTTAGAAAGCTAGACAGTTTTAGATTCTTTGTAAGACTACATTTGAATAATATGTTAATTAAAATTGTCTAGCTACTAAAGTAGGAAGACATCTCAGCAGAACTTTTCATTAATTGAATCCTCAGCATTTCTCCTCTAGGTGGCTACACGAATTTCCAAGTAGATCACAACTCTTCAATAAACAGAATTTTCCATTAACAAAAGCTTCCTTTTTAACAAACAGTGGAAAACTACCAACTAAAAATTTACTTGCACGAAATCCAAATTGATGTTAACATCAAGTTACCCCAGTGTTGAAATTTGAAATATTGTTTCTTCCGTAGTCAAGACCCACAATGGCTTTGTTATACAGCAATTTGATTTCATCTTTGTTGATACCGGTAACTGGATTATTTTCTAAACCTTCTTCGCACACTTTTCACTCACTTTGAGTGTATAAAAATTTTACACAAACAAATCATTGTAACTAGTAAATAGGAAAAAAACTTCTTGGCAGGTATCAGCCACTTTTTTGCTTTTTAATAATATATATATATGTTAAAAATTAGGTTATATTAAACTGATTGGTGAATTGAGATAATCAGCTGTTTTAAAATAAGCAAAAATGCTCTCTCATAAAATTAACCAGGAAAGGCACATCTAGTATAAGAGCGTTTGATTGATAAAAGTCTGTAGATAACCATTAACAAGTATTGGCTCACTCACCCCGCTCAAATCAGCAAACACTGTCTGCACATCATCATCGTTCTGAATGTGCGAGACGAGGGAGAATATGACCCGCAAGCTGTAATCTAGCGGAACACTTTCGTCCCGGAGCCACCGTGCCAGCCGCTGCCGGTAGAACTCGGCCCAGCTCAACTCACTGATGCTCAGAACATAACTGAACACCTCAGGACTGGAATATTCCTCTAAGACCCGTGCCAGATGACCCACGAAGACGACCCTGGCTCGATCGCTGCAAACCTCCATCAGGTTGAAGATAACGCTCAGCTGCTTGTAAACCAATTTATTCAGCTCCTCCCTAAATGATGGTGCCAGGTCCGATGATTTCACGATGGGGGATACAGGTTCTTCAATTTCATCTTGAGACTTTCTTGGAGACACAAAATTCACCTGCAACCGTTACATAGATTCTTTAGAAGCACAGTTTTATTTTTAAATCAAGTTTGAAGTAACTTTTCTGTCACTGCAGACAGCTTATATTTACTCAAGGAGCTTGCAAAATGGTTACCACACAATAATTGCTTCTGTTTGTGCTGTGAACAAAAACTTCAAAAATATTGTCTCCTTAGCATGGAATAATTCTAGACGGTTGTCTTAAATTGACGGCATAAAATCTACTTTAACACAGATAATTATTTTAAAACGTAAAAGTCATCTAAAAAAATAATGTGTATGCGTTGTGAAATAATTATCCCACCTTGAGGTTCTTTCTGGACTGAGAATCAGGATTTTTGAAGGAAGTAAGTAGTGCCTCTAAGGAAGCACAACTACTGGCCAGCGCAGAAGCATCTGTGAGGTGGCTTTCCGATGCTGCTGAGCATGTGTCGCCCAGGCGACCCCAGAAACTGGTGGTGAGTGCAGTGTAGAAGCTGGTAGGCTGGCAAGCCTGCTGGGACCATTGGTTGACCAGACTGGCCAGACCAGAGAACAGGCCAGGGCGTGCCAGCTGCAGCTTAGAGTCCGACATGACACAGTCTAACAGTGGAAACACCTGAGGTAAAAAGTAACAATTAACCTCAAATAGAACAAAATGTATTACTGAGAAAGTTAATAAAAAATTACTTTTTTTTAAACCTTATAACAATTTTGTGATTCTCAAGATTTTTTTTATGTACAACACGTTTAATATTTTGGTACTTTGTAATACAAAATATTATAAAATATCTTTTTCCATTTAGTTTTAAAGTGTAAAATTCATTCCGAAAACCTGTATTTTTATTTTGGTTGATGTAAAAGAACATTCTCTCTCTTCTGCGTCAGCTGTAAAAACTCGACTAATTCAATTAAATCACCTACATTGGTTATACTAATTCTTTAATTCCTCTCTGTACAAGTTTTTTGTTTTTTGTAGAAATTAACCGCCTTTCACTAACACTAATTTAATAGAAATTAGTATTTTTTGCATCATTTCTTGACCATCCAAGATAGAAACCAAACCACAAAATACAAAGAAATTCATTCTTAAGAGAGCTATAAATTGGTATAATGAGTCATACCTTGATATTTGAATTTTTTTTATTTTACGAGTTTGAAATATCCTAAATTTGAACTATTAAAAAAGGTTTGAAATGTGCTGAAATATCACCATATTTTTAGAAAGAGTACTTCTTTGGTAAACTTGTATAAAAATTGTGATTTGCTAAAATTTATAACAATGTTAACGGTAAAAGAAAACTAAAATTGTACAGCTTTGACATTTTAGACCACTCTGTATACTAAAAGCGAAATAAATAGAAACTTTTTTTCAAAGTGATCAGTGAGTCAGAGACCTTTCAAATGAGGTACCCCCCGACCTACCTTTGCTTTTGAAAATTTTTTAAATATGAATGTTACCTTACCTCCTCAAAAGTGCCATTTTGGGGTAGGTTTTGGTAATAAAATTTATTTTGTAGAATTCTTTGAGGTCAAAATATGGGGGTTTTTGTTGAAATAAAGAAGGTAGGTTTCTCGGTATGGAACTATTAATTGTGGAAGGATGGTCTACTTCACACTGCATAAGATGTCAGATATCTGCATTATATAAAAATAAACAATCCCTATCAAATTCAAACATACATAATAGTACCATTCACTGACTCATTAATTCATACTCATTTTAAATTTAAATTTGGTGCTAGTTCATCCTGTATTAGCAACTATACAAATATCTCCTTAGTACCTGAAGCTATTAATATGCAACTCTGGTGCATGTCCAATATCTGGCAGCTGCTCTAAAAACATTTCCTCATGTCCCAAGTTGTTGAAGTGTGGTTACCAAAGATAAAACAATTGCTCCCATCTGAAGTAAACCCATCAACAAACACGACTACCACCCCCCCCCCCCCCCACCCCCCCCCCCCCCCACCCCCCCCCCCCCCCACCCCCCCCCCCCCCCACCCCCCCCCCCCCCCACCCCCCCCCCCCCCCACAACGGCTCCGTCTGCCGACTGCCTCTGCCACAGCTGACAGACGACAGTGAGAGTGACTACGACTAGTGAGCTAGTGACAGACAGCCCGGATAAGGTTATGTTATGTTGATGGTAAACTAACACCAAAAACTGACGTTTTGGCGTTCGTCCGTTACTCGTTTGTTACGGTGTTAAAGTGTTATACAATTTGTATTCTTATTCTTGTATTTGTTAAAATGAAAAGAAGCTATCAAAGTGGGGCAAAGAAAAGGCAAGACAAGAAGAAAAGAGAAGAGGATGCTTCAAAGTGTTCTTCCACCCTATCTGCTTGGTTATGTCCTACTACTAGTACTACTACAACTAAAAGTACTAATGTCACATCTACATCTAGTACTGAAACTAGACCAATAATTGGTGAGTGGTTTGAATTTAGATACGGTATTTAGGCCTAATTAATTAGCTTGGCCAATATCTATATAATTAATATCTTAAAATTTAACTATGTTAAAATTAACTGTGTTAAAATTTAACTAGAGTTTTGGATGTTTGATTGAGTTTAGACCACTGTGTCTGACTCAGACTGCAATCTATTCTAATCTAATAAGCAATGTTTGTTTGTGAATTTATCACTAGTCATTTAAAGGCTACATATTACCTACTATTGTGTAGTGGTCATTTAATTTTTTATGTGATTTTTATGATTCCTTTGGTTTCTACTTCTTTCTGTGTAGGTATTTTATTTGTTTATACATGCACAGCAGCACAGCATGAATATCTATCATAGTAATTTTATATCTTTTTCTGATAATATGATGTAAAAAATGCACCACACTCGCTTGCACATTCATTATTTATGAGGCCATGTATCTACTCTTTTTATATTTTTTTTATATATTTTATACATATTTTATTATATCTTTACAATGTTATTAAAATTGGCTTTAAATTATATGTTATATGTAACTTAATGTTATTTTGACTTGCTATTTTTATTGCAGCCTCAGTCCCAGGAAATGAGATTGAAGAGGAAGTTACAGCTCAAGATAACGCTGAAGAAAGTATTGATGAAGAAGTAACATGCCTAGGGGCTAGGGCATCAACAAGAAAATTGTGCCAAACCTCCAACAAGTCCTACGTCAAGCAGTGAACTGATCGGCGTAAATGATCAAGTAAGTAGACATGCCAAGTACAGAATACTTATATTATATTTTTCAACATAACAACATATGCTGTTTTATCGCCCTAAACATGGAATCCCTACGATAAAATATTCCATGGTTACATGGAAGTAAACAGTATTACTTCCATGTAAACATGGAATTACAGTAAGTCCCTATTGTTATGATCATGTTTGTAAGAAAAAAATACTAATGCATTGCAATCTACTTACAGGTGGAATGTAGCCGGACGAATAAAATTAATGAAACTTGTTTAAACACCGGAGAACCCCATTTTCCAGACCAGATCATCGATCCAGAGGTGAAAAAAACGAATTATTGAATTAGGACTAGGACCCTATCAACCAGTTGGCCCATTTCCATATGATGGAAAACAAGGTAGGTCCTTTTCAGACAATTATTTTACCCTGAAGTCAAAGTCTGGGCTCAAACTGAAAAGAACTTGGTTGTGCTATTCGTCCAAATTGGATTGTGTTTATTGCCAACCTTGCTGGTTGTTTCCCCAGAAAGGACCTGTAGGAGGATGGGATTCAGGAATAAGGGACTGGAAACATTTGTCTGATCGCATAAAGACACATGAGAATTCACAGCACCATGCTGATTCCTGCTTGGTTTATGAGCAATGGCGACGTCATGGCTCAATAGACGATGCACTAGAAAAAGGTTTGAAGGAGGAGCGGAATTTTTGGAGGAAAGTTTTGAAGAGGGTCTTAGATGTCTCCCTTATGTTGGCAACATGCAACCTTCCTTTTCGTGGAGACAGTTGGCATATCACTGATAGAAATAAAGGTAATTTTCTATCATTGATTGAATTGCTGTCAAAATATGACACTATCCTAGAAGATCTAATTACAAGGCCAAGTGGTACTGTTAATTATCTCAGTCCAACAATTCAGAATGAAATTATTTCTCTGATGGTTAGTGAAGTGCTTAGTGGAATTAAAGAAGAGCTTTTGAGTGCGCCTTTTTTCTCCATAATTTACGACACAACACAAGATGTAAGTAAAGTAGATCAGCTAAGCGAAGTTTTTCGCTATGTAAAGATTGACCATGACCAACTCGGAAAACCTTGTGAGTTGAGAATTTGTGAAACGTTTACATCTTTCACAGCAGTTACTGACCAAACCGCTTCGGGGCTAGAAGACGTCATCATAAAATCAATTTCAGAAAAAGGCCTTGACATAACAAAATGCAGAGGACAAGGATACGATGGTGCATCGGTCATGAGTGGTGTGTATAATGGAGTACAAAAGAGAATCCAAGAACTTGCACCCCATGCCTATTTCATTCACTGTGCCAGCCATAATTTGAATCTGGTTCTTAAAGATGCCGTTGAATGCAATCGAGAAATAGCACAATTTTTTGAGACGGTGCAAAAATATTTACAGTTTTTTTGGCCACAGCATTGTTCGGTGGCAAGAACTAAAAGTCGTTTCTGGTTGTACAGAGAATCCGAAGGCTCCTGTTCCTAAAGACAAGGTAACATTAAAGACTTTAAACCCTACACGTTGGGCAGGGAGATATGAAGCTGTGTACGCTTTAAAGGAAAGGTTCGGTGATGTAATGAAAGCCTTAAATAAAATAATTTTGACAAGCAAAAAGCCAAAGGAAAGGAATGAAGCTGAGGGGCTCAAAAAAAGGTTAGAATCTTTTAGTTTTGTTTTGCTCTTGACTGTCCAGTGCAAAATATTAGGGGAAATAAACATTGCCTCAAAATCCTTGCAAACGGAATCTATTGATTTAATGACAGCGTACGATCTCCTAAGCAATGCTTTATTGAAAGTAACCGAACTTCGTTGGTCCTTTGAAGAAGTCTGTAGTGAAGCAGAAGAAGTATGTTCAAAATGGGGGATTACGATTACCCATGAATTTATTGGCCAACGTGCAAGAAAGGTAAAAAAGCACTTTGATGAACTTTGTGAAGACCAAAGACTGACAGATCCTAAAAGCAATTTCAGAGTGACAATATTCTTCCCAATGGTTGATACTATAGTGTCACAAATTGACAACCGTTTTAAAGGCATGAAGCAAGTGATTGATGCCTATAAAAATTGTTCACCCTTCTTTCCTGGCCTCATGTTCAGATGAAGAACTGCGTTGTGAAGCTGATAATTTTGTAAGCAGATTTTCAGATGATGTAACGCCATTGTTCAAAGCTCAGATTTTTATCAGTAAGGAATGCTTTTCAATCCAAATTAAAGGATTTCAAAGAAGTAAAAGAAGTTGGAAATCTCCTACTCATTGAAAACAGTTCCCTAGCATCAACCTACCCGGATGTACTAACAGCATGCTTTATGTACCTCACAGTCCCTGTGACAGTAGCCAAAGCAGAGAGATCATTCTCAAAATTAAAACTCATCAAAAACTACCTGCGAAGCTCCTTGTCCCAACAACGTCTCACTGATTTGGCTCTTTTGTCTATTGAAAATGACAGAGCCCGAAAAATAGATTTTGACCGAATTATTGATGTTTTTGCTAGTGTCAAGTCAAGAAGAAAGTCTTTTTTAGTAAGTTCAGTTGCATTCTCACTATCAAACTAGTTGGGCAATTTTAAACTTGAGAATGAGTGGGTATTACCACCATTGATCATATATAATTAATGGTATTACCAGTATTACCATAAACACCATAAATAAATGTACAATTTATTGTGTATTCAAAGGTATTACATAATTAATGATATTACTTGTATGTTTATCTACTAAACTACATTGCTTGGATGTAGGCCTAAGAAGAGACTAAAAAGTTTTAAGACATCAGCACTTATGTCTTTATTTATTTATTATCTATTGTGAATAAAATTTGAAAAAATAATTATGTTTTTCATTTTCCTTTCAGCACTATAAATAGAATACCAATCACAATGGTAAGCTGAAAAAATAATGGCTCTAAAAACCAAACTAATGGCACCAGGGCCAGGAGTCATACAAATTTGCATATAAAATCATTACCAGTTTATGACTTACCGTAGAAATTTGTAAACATAGTTTAAGCAAACAATTAAGTATTATAGATTTAATAAGAAAAAAGGTAATAATAATAATAATAGGATAATAATAAAAAAATGCACATAAATTCTAAGCCTAAAGATCCAATTACTGTATGCTTATATCTATTAATTAAAAAAAGTGCGAAATATATAACAAAGGGGGGCCCCGAATGGACTTTCTGCCCCGGGGCCTCCAAGGGCCTAGTTACGGGCCTGATAGGTATCCTGGCTCTTCTCTTTTAAGTGTTTTGTAAGCTAAGGACAGCGTATTAATCTGTAATCTTTCTTTTATTTTCATAACACCCAAATGCCTATAATAAAATTGATCTAATCTTAGTTTGAAAATAAACCTTATACAAACATTTTGAGCTCTCTGTAACTTACTTAAAGAGTATTATTTATATGACAAAAAGCAACACTAGCGTAATCAAAAAGTGGAAATACTAATGAGTTGTATATAAATTGGGAATTGTTCTTGGTCAATGAAATCTAATTCTCGGCATATTTATAATATTCAGGGTGTTTGTTCCAGAAGGGAAGTAAGGGATGTTTTGGTAAAAAATATTAAATTCTAATCCAGCCATTCTGATAAATAATTTTCGAGTTGACAAAAGCCAAGTAGAACTATACAGTATCTATGCTGCCATAAACTATAGTAGATTTTACATATTAGTTCTCCTATTTCAGGTCAAAGTTTTTGGCCTGTTAAAAATCCTTGTTATATAAAAACATAGGAATACAGTTTCGTTTCGACATTAAATACCAAAGTAAAATATTTGATGTTGCAAGTATTTTTAGAATAAAATATACCTTAACTTTATTTTAATAGTTATTTTATGGTTGACAGTCAAGGTTTTGCTTCTTTCTCTCCTTAGCTCATACCATGTTGTTTAAAGTTTTTTTTTTTTTAAATTATGTCATCATTGAAATCTTTTAAACCTGTGGGAAAGAGCGTGTGTGTGTGTGAGAGAGAGAGAGAGTGAGAGAGAGAGAGAGAGAGAGGAGAGAGAGAGAGAGAGAGAGAGAGAGAGAGAGAGAGAGATCCAGCAATCTTAAGTAAGTTACTCTAAATCTTTTTTAACGACTAAATTTTTATTTACCAATTTTCAAAGCGGTTGTCAACTTCATTTTTATTCAGCAGCCTGTATTTTATTCTTTATTAATAATTAATTTCTGATAAATAATGAGCTTTTAATGTGTTTTTCTTCTCCAAATAGTTTAAACATTGAATTTTTGTCATTTTTTAAATGGTCGTATTAACTATTATTTGATTAATAATATTACTCGTATTGGTCTAAATAGTACTGTTTAGCTAGTAAATGGTGAATTTCTTATACAAATGAAAATATTAAGCCGCGTTTGGTCCATTTTGGGTAGGTTAAATTTATTAGCCTATCAGGTTCTTAATACCACTAATGCCTTCAAAAATTTTAACTTAGTGTCATATTGGATTTTTTTAGAATCGCAGTCCATCATTAGTCCTGTGAGTGACCATTCCCGTGTATTTATCTCATACAGCAACGATTTTCATAAAGCTTTCGATTTAGGTTCTACTTGTCCTCTATTTCAAAGTCTACCTTGTGCCGGCGATTGCTTTTTCCCTGGGGGTTCATGCCCCCCCTTCTCAGGGATGAGCAATTTTTCAATGAAAATAAGTGCATAAATCAATAAATTGGTTAATAATTCTAAGCAACTTTTGTTCTATGAAGCTTTTATCTGAAATTACTTTTCGACTTATTTGCAAGTGAAATAGTCAGTTTTCAGGCCAAAAAAACACGTTTTCAGATGGCTTTTCGCGAATAACTGAAAAAATATGCATTAAATCAAAAATCCTGTAGAAAGCAAAATTATAGCTTATACAAAAACAAGAAAACATCGTATAGTTATGATATATGTAGACCCAATACAAACGGGATTATTGCTTGTTGAATGTTAATTTGTATTTGCAATGAAAATTTTTTTCTAGCAAACAATAGCCAAACCCCAATGCATTTTTCGGGGAAAACTCAGAACCTTTTTTGAAGTCGAAAAACCAAAAGTTGTAGAGAATTTCATTCTGAATGAAAAGAACTATGTAAACTTGGCCAGTAATAAACAAACACAAAAGGATTGGAAAATGTAAATGGCATCTTATTGTAAAAACACGAAAAAGTACAAATAATACGAGTACAATAATGATTTAATAATTTATGTCATAAGGGATGGCTTTTAAGGGCCGAAACGAAACTGTGTAATGACTCATTAATTGTATTAAAAATTGTTAATTGATGTTTATTTAACTGATTAAATATGATTTAAATTAATTATATACCCCAATCTAATTTTTTATTTTTTCTAATAGGGGTTGTTTTACCCCTAAACAGCAATAGCTAGACTAGTAATTAAATATTTTTAACCAAAACATCCTTCACATCCCTTCTGGAACAAACATCCTGAATATTATAAATATGCCGAAAATTAGATTCCATTGACCAAGAACAATTCCCAATTTATATGCAACTCATTAGTATTCCCACTTTTTGATTACGCTAGTGTTGCTTTTTGTGATGTAAATAATACTCTTTTAAGTTAGTTACAGAGAGCTCAAAATGCTTGTATAAGATTTATTTTCAAACAAAATTAAATCAACATGTAACTAATTATTATAGGCAATTGGGTGTTATGAAAATAAAAGAAAGATTACAGATTAATACGCTGTCCTTAGCTTACAAAACACTTAAAAGAGAAGAGTTAGGATACCTATATGAGATGTATAAATTTATGAGAGATGTACATTTGCGCCAAACAAGATTTGGAGAAAATACCTTGCAATATCCTTTACATAGAACAGTAATATATACTAATAGTTTTCATACTCAGTCAATTAGGTTATTGAACTCATTGGAAGATAGTATCAGGAATTGTATCACCCGAAGGCAGGTCTTTTGACTACTTCGTATTTGAAAACAAAATATTAGAATATCCTCCATTGCTTGGTTTCGTAACTATATTGAGGCTAAGCAGAGGAGAAATAACCTGGTTCGTATACGACGTTTCCGAAAAATTTTTTGTCACTTTATATCTAGCAATAGAAAATAATTATAAAAGTACGATTAATATTTTCAGCCTCATGGACGAGACCCACACGCGGACTCTGTTATTTACATCCAAAAGAGAAGCATTAAGGTAATTAAGGCGTAATTATTGGAAACCATTTGTATTCTGTACAAATTCAACATTAGAATCTAAATAATATTCTTATCATTAGATTTTATCGCACATGAAATCAATATCTCATAAATATCACCTCCTTTATATGTACCTTATTAAATAATTTAGAACATTCCCTACAAACTAAGACAATTTCTTATATATAGTGTATTTTATATCATTGATAAGTTAACTGAAAAAGAATAAACGAAAATAAAGTCTCTTCTAATATCTTGCTTTATAATGTATAATTGTTAACAAAATCAAGACAGTATTCTTTCATTTTCTACATGGGTCTCTTTCTATGAGCCAATCTTGAAGGTTTTGCTTCAACTCATTCTCTCATAACTTTTTTTAAGTAATGTAGCAAGCTGTTGCAAAATTTTCATCCTGTGTACGACGATTTCCTGCTGTATCGGGTGGTTTGGTATGCAGGAAGTAGGTAGTCGGCTACTCTTCTGGTGATTTGGGAGTGCGTATCCTTAGCTCTTGTTTGCAGTCAGGATAACTCCAAAATTGATGTACAATATCACAAGCTTTAGAGTTAAAAGCTCCTCTGCAGAGCTCTGTTGGCTTAGGGTCTGCAATTGTTCCTTTTACCTTTTTACGTTGCTGTCATGCCGGACATGCGATTCAACAACAGCACTGTATGTCGTCTTTGCTGCTTGTTGCCATCCTATCTAGTGTATTCTTCTCCCTGCGTATATTCCAGATTCAAGCTTTTTGGTTAAGCTGTTATATGATCAGTCCATGTATGATCACATCTCTGTGTTGTTGGATATCACCATTGTTATACCTTTACAGTTTTGATTGTTTTTGTATTGTAATATTTTGGATGATAGGAATTTGGTGGAAGGCGTGAAGCCTTCTGCTAAAATCAGTTTTAGTGGTCGTAGTTGGATTTGTTACTAGGTTTTTTTTTAATTTTTCTTAAAGTGTCAGTCAATGTCCGTATGGAGGCTCCTTGCTGCCATTTTGTATAAGAAGGGTTGTGTCATCTGTATATGGGATAGTTTTTACACTGTCACTGTTGATATAACTCGTGAATTCGTTATAGAAGAACAAATAAAAATGGACCCTGTACTGAACCCTCTGGGGCACATCTGTTCACTGGTACCGTTCGGAACCTGAAGCTATAACTATTTTCCATTTATGGGTTTCTGCACATCAACGGTATACCTGAGTCCTTCAAGATAGCTAGCTATGCAACTTATTGGTATAGGACTCAAAGTGCTGAGAGTTTTCTTAGAATAAGGTCATTCCTTAAGCAGTCGATATCTTTACTGTAATTTAAAGAGACTGCTGATATATAATCATTTTCTTTAAGTTAGTCGATAACATATTCAGTGAAAGTTGTAATGGCGCTCCTAGTAGATATTCCTTTCAGGAACCTAGAACATAGCCAGGAAAACATTTTGGGTGAGGGGTATCCAGACAACTGATATTTTCACGGACAGAGAATTAGGCCCCACTTTGTTCTTTAAAAATTTCTTGACTCGTTTCTTTTTTGAGAATGATCGTTCAGCAGTAGGCTACATGACAGTAATACCAAATTATTTAAATAATAATAATCGTTTACTAATGAAGTAATTGGAAAAATTGAAAATTTGGAGTGTCCGGATCCCTTGAATCACTGGCTACGTTCTTGTCAGGAATCCGTGCTAAAGACTTGTTGCTTGACCAGGCTATACGTTCGGCAGTGTCACGTTTGGGGTTTCTAAGTTAAACGACGTATGTTTTCCATTTTGTAACCATCATCCTCCTGTCACTTTCACTGTCCATTATTTTATATTTGTAGTGTGCTCTAAGGAAATAATTTTTCATCAACATCAACTTTCTGTCATGGCAGATCTTAAGTTTATATTTATACTTTGTTCTGGTTTGGGTCCTTAGCTATGCATGTTTTTGTGTCTTAGTCATTATGGTTCGTAATCATTTGTAAGCTTATTCAAAACCAAAAGCGTTATGCATGGAATCTCAGTTTTATGAAGCAAGCGCTGATTTTAAGTTATCAGGTTTTTGTCTTTTTCTCTTATGATGCTTTCTTATGAAGGTACTTTTATTTTGATACACAAGTTTTCTCCCCAGTGTAAGAATACAAGTTAGCCCGATGTGGTCAGAGGCCCTTGTCTTAGTGACTGAGAAGCATAATATGTCTTCTCATATGTTTGTGCATACACAATCAATAGATGACCTTGAGTTATTCGAGTTGCTGACAGTAGGAGAAGTCTGATTCTATAAGAATGTAAATCTCCTTCAAACAGTGTGTTGTCGTATTTGCAGTGAGCTTATCAACTAAACATCATAACTAGGCATTTGTTTACAACGCGCTGATGTGTTGATTTCTTCTGCATCAATATTTGCTGTTTCTTTTGCGTCACTCAACCTAGTTTATAACATTCCCAACAAAAACTTCGTTTTTAAAGAATAACCATAAGTTGTTTTTTTAATAGAAGGTTTTTATACTTAGGCCAAGTTCAATTATTATTTCGGTGATATAATTGATAGTATTGATGATAGTAGGATGGTTAACCCTGAATATATTTGGATAGTCCTCTAACATTTTTATGGAAAATGATGTAGGGTAGTTTTTTTTCTGTTTTCACAATAGATTGCAGTTCAAGATAATTCTGCAACTGTGCCCTGTCTGTTTTCCTTCTTCTCGCTATCATTATTGTCTAAAACATGACAGAAGTTGGTTTTTAAAGTAGTTGGTATTTTAAAACATTGATTCATAAGTTTAATATTATACCAGCTTTTGCAATATAATTGAAGTCATTCTTCAGTGTAAATTAGAGGCTATCAAACGAGTAATCTCCTCTGTAAGTGTAGTTGATCATATTTCCTGCGAAGTTGTCAAATAGCAGGATTTCGCAATTTACATTGAGCCTGTGAAAGGAAAAGTAGCCTATGTCAAGTTATCATAGTTTTGAGCAATGAAAGGGTTTACTAAAAACAGTTGCACAAATCCAAATGTAAATATTATCTTAAAATTGTATCATATTTTTATTCTATGATAACCATTTTAACTTTTGGACAGTTTCAATTGTAGTTTTTTTTTTACTTATTATAGTTTTATACTAATAAAATAATAATATTAAGTATGACTTACACCACTTTTCCTTCAACAGTTACGCATGGTGATGAATAATAAAACGTTGTTGCCATGAAATAGTAAGTTTATTATTAAAACAATATTATTCAAAGTAGCTAGTAACATATTTAAAATATTACAATTAAATATTAAATTATTTAAAATCAGGTTAAACTTTTTTTTGTAATTTTAGAAAAATTGAGTTTGTTTCTGATTCACTGTCGATAACTGGGTTCTCATCACACTGACTTGCAGTCACTAGATTCATAAAAAACCCATGGTGGATTTGGTGGTATGTGTGGAAGAAGATCCATCATGTCTTTCTTCTTTGAAACAGTGACTTCACGAGGATTCGAATAAAGAGGTTCCATTAAAACATTGCCCACATTTTTTTTGTGTCGTCCTCTCTTGGCAGGTGTAATATCCAAATCATCAAAAGGCATATCATCATTAAGAGTTTCTTTGTACAGGATTTTAAAGGGTTCATCCTGTACATACCTTAACCATTGAATTTTGAGCCAAGATATGGGTTTACCCACAGCATTTGCCTTTCTTCTTGTGATTGATTTCTCACGATTTTGAGTTTGTAAGCATGTCTTTCTGTTGCATTTCCTTCACAAAGTAAGGTTTCTTGTGTTTGGATTTTGCAATAACACTATACCAATCTTGAGGGGTATACATCACCTTTCGTTTGAAGGCTTTCTCTATAACCCCAAAATCACCATCGTTGGGCAAGTAAGAATGGCCACTCGTCATAAACTTATGATCGATAATCTTAATGTTATTATCTACTTGCTGTACAAAGTGCATCATAGCTAGAGCAACTTTAACATTGCGGTTCTGCCCACCGCAACAGTCACTAAACATGACAACATGGTTACAGTTTTCAAGGACTCTTTGACGTAAATGCTCAACTATGCAGGAACTTATCTCCTGAGAACCCCGTGAGGCTGTTACCTCGTACCAAACATACATGTATCCATTTCCTGTGGATAGCTCGTGACACCCTAGGTTATAGGCTTACATATACATATTACGTTTATAATACGCTACAGAACAGGTGAGTCTAGGGAAAGGTAATGCTTTTTGGAGATCAAAAGTAAATGCATAGTAATTAACATCTGGATTTGATTTGGATTCTTCCATTGCCTCTTTAAGCTTTTGCCTGGAAAGATCCGCTTTACGTAAATGCAACTCATGAGCAGTCTGAAGAGTTTGCTTCTCCTCATTGTTTTCACACATTTCAAATTTCACTTTGAATGTGTCGCATTTTGTGCAGGTATCTTTCCGGGAAGGATGAAAATGAAGATTAAATTCGAAATTAAAAGTACGGCGGAAAATGGCTTCTGACACTGGTTCTGCATTGCTAGCAGCACAGTGTTCTTTGTACAAGTTGTACATCAGTCTAATATTAAGGTCCTCTGAGAGATATTTCCTATTTGGATTGTGGGTCCTTGTGTAGTGTGATTCGTTTGAAGGGAAAGAAGAAATGTGATCTCTCACTATTTTTAAACGTTCATCGTCTATTTTGTATGTACATGGTTGCTTACCCCTTATATCAGACCCAGGTACTTGTCCTTGACTAATTTTTTTGTAAGGCTCTAAAAGTCCTTCCATCTGAAATCTGAAAAGTTTGTAAAAAAAAACTTTTTACAAACTACTACATTAGCATTTGGCAACTGAAGATGATACTTCACACATTTGCCTTTGTTTCCTCGAGAGCCATCTATGTGTACTAGGCATGGTTACCTTGCAAAGCCCAGTTATGTAAGCAAACTGAAGGAATCACAAGGAACAGTGGAATAAGTCATACATACACCACTCTTCCATCTAATGATCAGCTGTTCTTTTTAACACAGTGTGGAACAGTGAAGCAAGTCAGACTTACACCACTATTCCTTCAAACAAAACTAATATTCTGTTTTTTTTTCAAAGACCAATACACAGTATAAAGAATGGAGTTTTGACTTGCTTCACTATTCCATCAAATGTAATGACCCTTAAGGAGTTCATATCAGGTTAAAACTGAAAATAAAAAAAAACTGATTTACACCACTTTTCATTTCACAGGCTTATTTACAAACGTCAATTTATATAAGAGGACTATCCAGAAATTCGATGAGAAGATTAAAAAACCGCCAATTCACAATAACAGAACTTTCACTTAGTGTTCCTCAAATTTCAAGGGGTGCGCTGCCCGAAATTGTTACACATAAATTAGGTACCAAAAATGATGTGTAAGATGGGTACCGTACGTAGCAAATCAGACTCTAGAAGTCCTGGAAGCTTTTAAGTGGGAGGTGTTTCCACATCCATCTTAAAGTCAAGATCTTGTACCCAGCGACTACCACCTATTTCCAGCAATGAAGATCTGGCTTTGATGACGACGTGGAACAGAGGGGAGGGGGAGGATAATTGTTACAAAAATTATCTTTCAACACTAATATATGACTTCAGTTTCACATTTCAAGATAACAGCTATAACAGTCACATATACAACATGCCTTTTCCGTCTTTGGCGAGAAGAGAATATTTCTTTTTCTATTTTGTAGTATAAGGGTCATAACTAACTTATATGTTGTTATTTTTAAAGTTAGTTTAAATTATTTTGTTTACACAATGTTTTTGTTCAGATGATGATGGCGATTCTTGATACACAGTGGTATATTACACTTTGAGTTTCTAGTGAATATAAATCACAACTAAAAGTTGAGATATTTTCGACAAATCTATGCCTCCACTTTTTAAACATATATTTGAAGTGATTTTGCATGATTATTTGTATAATTTATGTGTAGCACTTTGCAAAAGACGAATAAAATATATGTACTACTTTCAAAATCTTCTTTCTTTGCTTTATAATGATTAATCGTTTCCTAAAATGTGTAACGTAATTCTAAAACAGCATGTGTAATTAATACTTCGAATACCAAGTGGCACAAAGCTTAATCTTTCAATATTTATAATGATGTACTAAATGTAAGTTTGACTGGAAACATAACGTGTTAATCTCATTAATGTACTTGAATAAATTTTCAGCCGCATGGACGAGATCCACAGGCAGATTCTATCACTTACATTCCAAGGCGACACACCAAGGTAGATTTATTATAGTACGAGTTTAATAATCTTTATCACTTACACTCCAAGAGTTTGATAATCGGATATCACTTAGATTCCGTGACGGTACACCAATATAGATTTATTATAGTACAAGTTTTATAATATGATATCACTTACATTCCAAGGTGACACGACCAAGGTAGATTTATTGTATTACGAGTCTTCATAATATTATATCACTTACATTTCAAGAGTTTGATAAGAGTTTTAGATTTTGAGACGACATATCTATGTAGATTTAGGCTAGTATAGTACGAGTGTTATAATATGATATCACTTACCTTCCAAGGTAACACACCAAGGTAGATTTATTACAGTACGAGTTTTCATAATCTTATATCACTTACATTCCAAGAGTTTGATAATCTGATATCACTTAGATTCCGAGACGACCCACCAAGATATATTTATTACAGTACGATTTTGCTAATATGATATCATTTACATTCCAAGACGACACACCAAGGTAGATTTATTGTAGTAAGAGTTTGATAATGTGACAAATTGAACTACTGACACAAGCAAGTTTCGTACCTGAACTAACTATCTCTTACCATTTATTACCAACACTCAATGCCTGTGACTGTTGTGAAACCACGTCTTCCCAATATTTAGTTACTAAAACCTTGAGGCATTTATACTCAGTAAAACGATTAGGTAATCTGGTATTACATAGTGGCCACTGTTATACAACGCGATGTGTATAAAATAGCAAAGTTAAAATTAATGTTTAAGAGCGCTCAAGTGATCTGAGCTTGAATTTTGGGGAAGCCAGGGGCATTTTCGATCGAGACTTTCCCGATCGTCCAACGTCATCTGATGTAGGAAAATTACTGTAATGATTAAAAATGCCCCTGGCCATCAGTGCGGTCTTCGGTGGCCCGCACTTCTGGCGAAAGAAGAAAAACATCCCTCGAGACAGTATTTAAATTCAAGCTGTATTTGGGCAACTTACATGTATATTAATCTTTAAATGTTAATAAATTTATTTCCTTATTTTTAAATCTATTCTATCCTCTATTTCTTGAACTCCTAATTTTGCTTTCCACACTAATACACTGTTAGTAACCTTACAGGACCAGACAACATCTACTGACAACGCTGTGGTAGAGCCTGTGCAGCGCGACTTTCACAATATTCACATTCCTGGAATCCTGACTATCCTGGCATTGTCTTTCCATGACATATTTGAGGGCCTTGCTCTTGGCATCCAGGTGATATTTCCATTAAGACATCCGACATTTAAAATAATTTAAGGGGATCCGCCACCATTTATTCTGTATTTATCGGGTTTTTGACAAATCTATTTTACTCAACTTTGTAACCCTATTCCCGCAAAAACCGACCCTCCTCTGGTTTTCGTTTGAATATATTATTTAAAATAAGAAAGATTGACTGAAACTTTCACAAGTGTATCTTCATAGCACAATAAAGCTGTATTCCTATCAAGAGGTAAAAACGTAGATTTAAAAATGTTTATGAAAAAATAATGTTTTTAATATAGTATTTCCGTAAACATCTGTAAAGGTTTTCTTATTTGTTTTACTATTAGTAGTTTAAATACGAGAACAAATTAATTAAATTGTTTATAAAAATTTTAGGAAATAATAATGCAATCCATTCATAAATTAAATAGTTATTAAAAAACCATACTTCAAACAAAAATTATTATAGACTACAAACAGAATTCGAAAAATAAGTACCGTACTTGAAGCACGATGTAGTTACATTAATGTATGTTTATAGGTTAACTTAAACCTTTTCATTTAAAAAACTAAAAACCTTCCTAAATTGTGGCAAAACTCCTTAATACTCTTTAAAATGGAATGAAGCCCGTAAAATGCTCTTAGATTACAGGAGACAACTTTCCACACAAAAATGATTTATTCTTACTTTAAAGCATTTGTAATGGTAGTTGTCATTTTTAAATTTCTTTTTATGTATTATATTTCACTCATTTGTTGATAACTTAATATCTTTCAAACGTTTTGAGAAATTCACAAACATATATTAACGTTTCAGGAACGTAATATGGACGTGTATTTCCTTTTTCTTTCTGTGGCCACCCACAAGTTTGCGATCGCATTCTCTGTCAGTTTGGACTTCCTGTTGTCGGGTGTGGACCCCAAGATGATTATCCTGTACACAGTCATCTTCTCGCTGGTGAATCCCGGTGGGATAGGCATGGGCATAGCTCTGAGTCTGCTCAGCAGAGAGGGTACCATCCATTCACCGGTGAGAGATTGTGCACATACACTCGACTGTTACTTCCCCAATTTATATTAATCAGTTAAATAATCGTAACTCTTTGGCCAATTTAATGTCAATTACTATAACAATATACGAGGTGTGTTCAAAACGTAATGGGATTTTTTTAAGTTCCTTGGGATTGAAGAGTCCGAGTGAAATAAACAATTAATGGATCCGTAGGTTATTCAATAATAAACTGAATATATAACTACCACAAATGACACTGTTCGATAGCAGAATTCTCTGAGATGGAGATGCAACTTACTGACATCACTGCAGCTCTTTCCTTCTTTTTTAAAAACTTTTGTAAATATTATTTGACATGAATTGTAATGTGAATGACAAAATGGGTTTTTAAAATTTAGTTTTAACATTAGAGGTTTTGATAAGGTAATAGGATTTGTTTAGATATTCATCATTGCCACACACACAAAAAAAAACAAAAAAACAAAAAATGGCACACTGTATTCCAATAATCATTTTATATTAATAAATACAGTTGTAACAGGAAATACTGTACAGAGATATAAACAAAAAACCTTTAAAAAAATTAAAGTAAACAAAAAGGGACAAACAAAAGTCACAAATTGTTATCATTGTTGGTTCAAGATTGTCGTTTAAATTTGGATGAAGCTACTAACAAGATATAATGGAAATATTTCTTTAGAAATTAATTGAATTAAATTTAATTTTGACTAATTAAATTAAATTATCGGACCAACCATTCAGCCAATCATCAGATGAACTTAAATTGTTTTGACTGCCAAATACTAAAAACCAAATAACTAAAAAAGAAACCTACAAAATCAAATAGTCAACTGTCCATTGTTGATTGTTGTAAGCAGACGTATTATGACGTGTTTTTTACTCAGTTTAGATTAGTTTTTATTTTAGTGCGTGTTTTAGAGATAGTATGCAAGGAGATATGACTCAACTAATGACTTCTGCATATCACAATAATTGTATGATGTACGAAACAGAGTTAATATAAAATTTTGTTTGTGTAAACACGTAACACATAACAATAAGATATGATCAAAAAGATTTTGTAGTCGAAAGCCTTCAATAAAAAGGTTTGCATTTTTTTTAAAATTTAATCCAATTTTCATAAATTTAATTTATACCAAAGTGAAGAATAATCTGTGTTCATGAAGTATTGGACACTTAATCACTTCTAATGTAAGATTAAGTTTTAAAAAATTGTTGTCAAACAGACAAGACTATTAAAAAAATATTGTTCACACAAAAACCATTTTTACGTTAAGAAAAAAAGGTTTTTTCAGATGACGGTGACTATGCAAGGTATTGCAAGTGGTTCACTTATTTACGTCACATGTTTTGAAGTGCTCCAGCGCCACACGACACAAGAAAATGGCAGCCACGTAAGCGGCATTCGCAACACTGTTTTTGTGATCTCGGGTTTTATATTCATGCTTGGCATGAAGATTGTCATGGGTGAGTTCAGCCTTACTGTTCACATTTCTGTAAAGATTTCTAGACAAGAATAAATGGATGAAAGGTAATTGCCCAGCAATTCGGCAGACTACCCTTATTGGCCAATTCATTTCCGAATCTCAGCCTAACGGCTCATTAACCACATACTTCACTCTTACTCAGATTGAAAAGTAACAGTATCTGAACTCTCAACACAAAGACTTGTGAAATATTTTGACGTTTGGCCTCACTTATTGCACTATTATTTTATACCAAAATGTTAACCGTGGTATGTGCTGCCCAATACAGTATCGCTTTAGTTTCTTGTTTGGCCGAGAGATTTACGCACTTTCCAGATACGCCTGGGTAAGGTCTACAACACGTAGCAGCTCAAGACAATGGCCCCATCCTGACTCAGAGAACCATGTAGGTATATGGAGCATTTCACACGACTATGTTACGGAGATGGAAAAAGAATGTACCCGTCGAGGGGTAGCGAACTGTCTGTGAGGTTCGTTACCAATCGACGGACCTGTGCCTTGGCTCAGTCCGTCTTTTTCGCAGGGGGTGTGAAAAATGCATTACTGCACGAACGCTTCGCCTTACCGTAACCAAGCGAACGAGTGGTGGTGGTGTACTCCAACAGGGTTTTCCTGAAAGCATAATCACTAAAATAACACACCCCCTCCTCTTCTTGGACCAGCATGGAAACGGTGTTCCCAACACTTCGGGATAGGCCTTTTGTTTGAGCTAAGGCCTAACAAGCTCTCATATGGTTTCCATTTTATGATCATATGTTGTTATTTACGATCTAGAGTTACTTTTTTCGCCCTATCCACTCTCCAGACTGTCTCTCCATCCACTCTGTAATGTTAGCGATCAACGTTTTCGTCCAACTATCGCGGGATTCAGTATCCCAGCGAACTTTTCATCTCCGTATGCTCACAACCTTTTCAACTCCGAACTCTTCCTTGCTGTCAAAATCATACTTACATTCTTGCGCCTTTAAATCAATTGGCATTACACTTGCAATGATCTGAACTGCTGGCTCAGAGACTGTTCAGTCTCTGACGAACTAGCAACCCTCAAAGCGACTTTTCTCTGAACAGAAGCCATTCTCTTTACGATACTTTCCTTTCCTTAGTGTCAACCCAAACCTCACATATATAGAATAGGAAGGAGTCGGTAATTGACATTAAGAGTCGCCTTCACTTTTCAATCACTAATGATAACCCATGTTCTTGTAGCCACAGACTCACGCGTTGCATTACCATGTTCAGCACCAACTGTGCAATCTTCTGTACTACGAGCAAAAATGACTGCAGCGATGTCATCTGCATATCCCACCAGGAAAGCCTCCGGAGGCACCTGCAAACACAAAATGTCATTGTAGGGAACGTTCCAAAAGTCGGGGCCCAATATGGAACCCTGAGCATCCCCGTTTGTGACCTCCCTCCTGAGTTCGTCATCTGATGTCATAAAGACCAGCTGCCGATCTGTCTGGTAATTTTGATTACCCTGAGCAGATACTCTGGGATCCTGAAATATTTCTCCAAGGCCTTCATCATGTCAATCCATCTTGCTGAATTAAAAGCATTCTTGAGTAGTGGTTCCCTGGAGTAGTGGTTCCTCTGCTATCACCTGAAATTTTCCTACCACTTCTTTGATGGGACCAATGGTCGACTTCCCCCGTTTGAAGCCTTTGTGTGGAGAGGACGCCAGCCTCCTAAATTACCCTTGTCAGATGTGGCCGGAGGAGATTCTCCGACACCTTCCCTGCAACAAGCATACAGAGAGGCCTGTACACTGGTGGGGAGCCTCAATCCCATAGCTTTTGCTGACTAAGACTAAGCGGTTAGTCATCAAATCACCGTTTGCTTCTAAAGCACCCAGGGGGGCCCATTCCACATCACCTTTCTCTGTTGCGCACCCTTGTGACATACGCGTAAGATTATAAATAACAGATGTTGAAACTTCACAATTCAGTGGGCCACACGTACTGACCGACCGATTTTAACTAGAAAATAGTGGGCACTTTGAGTGGAATTATAACACATTTTTCATGAACTATTATAGTCTTGTGTTAAGAATTTTAAAGATTATAATTGGTTAAATGTAGAACTTAAAAACAAGAGAGCAATAATTTAATTTAATTGCACTTTTTTATTTCATAAAATCTAAAAACGCTGAAAAAAAACAAGTTTTGAGAATCATTACTATCTTTTACATTCTCTCTCATACAGTGATGAGGAGAACGTTATGTAAGAAAGAAAAGACTGTGGGCAACATGAAAATATCTCTCCAAACATATGTCTGTGAGTGTAAAATTTGTCAGTGAGAAATACGCAAACTCCTTATGACTTAAATTGGCATACAAAGTCTGACAGGTCTACAGCATCCTCTTCCCTCTAGCCAGTTCTCTTAGGTCCCTCCCTACTTAGTTTTTTCATCATTTCTTGAATCCTCTTGCTGTTGGATTCTTTTAACGATTTTCCTTCCTCTCTTCTAATCACATGTCCTCCGGGAGCATTCACTTCTGGCTGGTTTATACCTTCTAGTTGAATCTACACGGGGTACAGCAAAAACTGATATCACTTAAATCTGGATCACTTTATGATGTACAGGAGTAACACATCACTAACCGCAAATGTTGAGATATTGGGGTGCAAGGGTACATCGATAGTTCTAGTCTACTGCGGGGGATGACTGTTGGAGTCAATGGGACTCCCCAAGTGTTAAGGCCTGTTGCTATCCTAGACAAGAGCGAGCCACCTCTTTGTCTGCTTTGACTAGAGAGGCTGGTACAGAGCTGGCTTCCTTTTCTTCCAAAGCGACATGACTGAAATTAATGCCCAAAATACTTCCTCATGGATCTCGATAGGAGGCGGCCCCTACCCCCAACCTTACCTATCCAGAATATTATGTCACTCAGGAAACTGTGCAAAGTTCCTTTTAGGACTTACTACAATTTCTCAGCTTAAGGGAACAAATTAAATCGCAAGTCCTACCCACCTTAACCTTAGCTCGGCAACAACAGTTGGAGATTTGAACAATTCCCTAACCTTCCAATTGTTTTATGTTACATATATTACCTTCTCTAGTAGGTCCAAATATTTTCTTTAAAACTTTATTTTTGAATGTTACTAGTTTCTTTTCTGCTTTTTTTGAAGTGTCTAAGTCCTGCTCTATGAAGCGGGATTCGTCGAATATTAGTCTTATATAGTTTTAACACATTCACTACTATCGTCTCCAACCGAAGATGCGCCACACTCACTCCAGGTGTTGCTGTGACTGATCGTAGACCTTCGGTCAATGCTGCAATATATACTAAAAATTTGTATGATGCTTAATGAGTCACAAAACATTTTTAACAGTGAATAATATATTAATTTTGTTTTTTTTTTAAATAAGTGGTGTACATTTTTATGCTTTAAAATTATAATTTTGTCTGAGAAAAAATCGCTTTCACAATTTTGGTTTCATTTATACTATTTAAGGCCAACTAGCTACCACATTAAATTGGCCAAACTTCATTGCTGATAAAATGTATGTTTTAAAAATTCTATTGAAAAATTGGTTATATCTCTCGTAATGATACTGAGGTTCTGAGAGAAGAGGGGGAAAGAGGAAAAGAGGGGGAATTGAAGTAGACAAGACCAGACGTTATCTAAACACGCCTTGCGGTAATTTACAAGAAATGGTGGAAAGTTTGAGCTATTCTGAGGTGCTACTTACTTACTTACTCTTACTCCCATGGCCATGGATACCCTAGGTGGTATTTGGCCTTGCCAACCAGCTGCCTCCATCTGTCCCTGTCTTCACAATCCCCCTGACCCGCTCTCAATTTCCGCAAGTCCTTCTCCACCTGGTCCTTCCAGCGATTTTTGGGTCTACCTCGAAGTCTTCTTCCAACTGGATTGTGTTTCCAAACCTCTTTAATCAATTTATCATCCTCCCTCCTCATCACATGGCCTGCCCACCGAAGTCTCTTGCTCTTTGCTTCTCCTACAACGTCTGGAGATTGAAACATCTCTCTGATTTCTTGGTTGTACCTGATTCTCCATCCATCTCCATCTCTATTAGGTCCAAAAATTTTCCTCAAAATTTTATTCTCGAATGTAACCAATCTCTTTTCTGCCTGTTTATCTATAATCCATGTCTCTGCTCCATAGGTGCTACTTAAAATAATATAATATTGGTTATTTTTAAGTTGTTTTAAAAACGCTTTGTGCATACAGTATTTCTTTCTATGTTCTCAGGAGCACACAATCAACACTTAACACACAATCATTACTTCGAAGGAAAAGCAGCTGGAAATTCAACAGCAAGTTGGTGAAGTCAGGAAGAGAATCTCTTTAACTTCTTAAGACGTAGAGCTTAGTAAATTGAAGAAGCTAACTTACAATCAAAGTATTTGTTTTACCATAGTTTTAGTAAACATTTTCATTGATGTATTTACATTTGCTATTTGTAATAAAGTCAAATAAATGTATCAGTTCGAAAAGATTGAAATCTATATAACATTGATCTAGTTTTTAATTTCATTACTATTGTGGCAAGTATACACATATTTATTTAATTTGTTGAAGACAAATAAGACATTCTAAATGACTCAAATATACTCTAACTAAAAATAAATTTTAACTATTTAAAAATAAAGAAGTACAGGCTTCGAATACATCACACAATGAACAATGTATTGCAAAATTATCTGTTACGGAAGTTATTGAAGAGCAGTTGATTCTTGATCTTTATAAAAAGTAGAAATCAGTACCGAACAATATTTTCCACAGTTGCTCTTGGAATAAGAGCATAGTTAAAATAATATTTTAATGGCTCTTAAATATTTTGTATTTGCTTTGAGACGATTCAATAATACAATCACACCATCATGATAACACAATTATAAAATAAATAAATACACGAAATACTGTGGTTTGAGTCACAAATTGTTCGATAGATTGTAGTCATGAACTATGAAACAACATGGCGTAAGACTTCTCATACACGTAAAACAATTGGTTGTACGATTTGCATTCAACAGTTAGAATTTTGTCACATGTGTGAGATAGTACGAGGCGTGTTCAGAAAGTAAGTACCTTTTAAAAAAAGTAATACAATTTTATTTCTACACGAAAGCCGGTTTCACACTTTACGTTCAAAAACCTTATTACAGAAAGAATCTCACAATCGGCAGGATCACGAATTGTCTTAAAGATTTTAAACGTTCAGAGAAAACTGACAATACAACGTAGAACAACTAAAATGGCGTGAGTCGATAGTGAAAAAGGATGACTAGTGCGCATGTGCGGAACACCGATTGCAGCTCTTCGGCAGCGTAGTATGAAACGGTACTTACTTTCAGAACACCCTCGTAATTCAGACGATTAGTTGATTGGAGATATTATGGGATTTCAAATAGCCGTTGTCCAACCAATGCCGCTCTGATGACGTAAAATTGACGTTTGTGGGGAATTCAGTCAGTCATCTGCACATTGGCGACAATGTTAGTTCAATCGAGGTTTGGATGTGATCGTGATATCAAATCATAACCTCATTTTCTTTGTTTTAACCTATGTAATCTGACGACCAATCGGATCATGTGTTAGGAGCAAGATTGACCAAGATTGATCGGCCGATTAAAATCGTCTGAAGGATCGTTGCTTGGAGGGGGGCTTAACGGGTAGAACAACCCAAGATAAACTTCAGTTCACTAGTGGAAGCAAACCTTGCATTAAGAAGTGTTGGGTAATGCTCACGAACACATCGTTGATCTCACATACTGTAATAACCATGCCCTTTCCACGAACTCTGTACACAATTCGGCGACATCACAGTCTTTTGGCTTGCATTGTCGATCTTTATTCATAGTTTCACGAATCAAGTCTCATACAATACTATGGGATTAATCAATTCCTGATTCAAGGAGCTGTAAAATTAAGTTCTCAAAGACAAAAACCTTTCTTGAGATTTTACCAGTTTTACAGGTAGATTTTAGGTTTTTCCCTATTGCGTAAAATTCCCAGCTTATTCCTAGTTGGGTGACCACCCTGCTCAATACAGAATACATTTTTTTAAACTTTAACTATTGTGAAGCATCGATTTATTGCAAAGGTTGAAATTTTTTGTGATAAAAGTGTCTTACTCTGAATCTTAGGTGATGATTTTTGAATAAAGTTGCACATTTCATATAAAGAAAAAATGTAATCAAAATAGACTTATATTCAATCCGATCTATACGTATGATAGATTTACACAATATTCTTATTTGAAAAGTAATATACACATAGTATATACAAAAAACATATTTACAATACTTAATGCTACAGGAAAAACTTCAATTAAAGCAGTCAGTTCGGGAAACATCTTCTCAAGAAATTCTTAAACCTAATTGGTTGACTAAGTCAAAGACTAAAATTGCATGTTATCGTCGCCAGCCACAATGTCGTCCCACATGACTTGAACCATCTGCACAGACCCGTCCTCGGCCACGGACAACATCTGTTTGGCTCCGTCGATGTCACCCTCCACCACGTAGAACTGCCCGTCTTCAGATTGTTGTACCTGTGAAGCACCAGACGTAACTGTTATTTTTTAGAATTAGCATAGACTACGATGAACAAGTAAATGATAATTTTTTTTATCCATCCACTCAGATTAAATTAAATCTTAACATTACTGTTCTTAAGTCACAACAGGAAGACAAAAATTGATTTAGCAATCTAGATACAAATTCCACAATTAGAAAATGGTATCTTATATACGTACGACATAATGCAATGTTCATTTGCTATTCTTATCAATGGATTGTGTATACATATAAAATTATATTTCTGTTTTGAACTCTACACATATGATTTTTTATTTTCTACCTGCACCAATATGTGTCATCTACTGTGGCGTACTGTTTACTCAGTTACCTCTCCCTCCTATCCCACCATGCGTATTTGTCTCACTAGTGCTTCACATTCCACGAGTCCCCAAAAATACACATCCTGTACAATTTAGAATGAAAATGACTCCAACACCAGTCTAAGTCAATCATTGCTGTCACTTTGTTTAACAAATAAATTCCCTTCTACACTTTGTTTCATGTTATTAATGCTTTTATGGGATACAAACTCCCATAAATCAAAGAAAATAACATGTTAGGTGCTAAAACGAAATTCATAGGCGCTAGATATTTTGGGAGGAGGTAATCCTGTCGCCAAACTGTCTAATGTGTCAAACTTTGGGTTTGAGTTTAAAGATATATGTTTAAATCTTGTCTGTGACCGTAGTACTTTATTTACTGTCCTCCTTTATTCTGTTTGATTAGATCTACCTTACAGAATGGGTAAAACAATTTGAGCTTTTTCGTCATCGATTTTCTTTGGATCTCTTCAGACGAACAGGACTCCAGATTCCAGGAATCAAATCTGAGACAGTGTCAGATACCAAACGCTGCAATGAAAAGGATGATGAACTGGAGCTAAACTCAAAACTCAGTTGAATCAACCCTTCCTACCATAGCTACGTTATTTATTTATTTATTTATTATTATTTCAATGGCATCCGCCAATATACAATAATTTCACAACATTTTCATGCAACTTAAATATAACATCAACAAAATAAATAACAACTAATTAAATTACAGAAAGTAGTGATTATGCAGTGGAATAATAAATAAGTATTAAGATTTGTGAAATAATGTTACAATAGTGAAAAATCACAAACATCATCTCCAATTGATATTAAGGGGAAAAAAACTCTATCACTCATTACTGTTGCAGTCTCTTTTTAAGGTGTGCGATGCTGTCATAAAACATATCACCATCGGAAGGAATGCTGTTTCCACGCCTATGAAGTCGAGCAATAGGACCGTGATAGCTGTAATTGTTTGAGTGGTGGCAGGTTGAAAACATATTTCTGGATCTGGTTCCAGCAGGCACCAAGAGGGATATCCTACTCAGAAGCTCTGGTGAATCGATCCCCCCGTTGATAAGCTTGTGCAGGAAAATAATATCAAACATTCTCCTTCTGCGCTCCAGCGTAGGCAGAAGAAATTCCTGCTTCAAGTGCGTTATGTGTAGAATACAAAACAGTGTCACAAGTGTTGTGGTTCTGTGGGTGTTATAGGCCTAGTTTAATTATAAAAAATGTTACTATTTTACATTGCGTAAACAGTTAGGAAATAACATTAATGTAATACATAATTTTTAGTTGTATAGTTATTTTTAACCATATTTTAAAACTTAACCTTGAAAAGATATTCCATATAACGAACAAATAACTGAGAGTGTCAATGACGGTAGGCTGTAGTCCGCAATAGGAGGGGTTGTAAAAACTCCCTTGTTGTAAAGTTAGTAACAATATAAAAAAAAACCCACAACACAATTTAAAATCAAAAGATGTTATTTATAATTGTAGCATTGGTTTTAATTCAATTAATTAAAATTTAAAAATGCTAAAATTATATAATTGTTTTTAAATATAGTAAAATATTTTTAGGATTCCTTTATTTTGAAAACAAAATAAAATAATTTTATTTTAACCCTTTGAGTGCCACAGCGTCGCTAATTTTGACGCTACGAAAAGTGCATAAAGTGCCAGCGTCGCCAATTTTGACGTTTCGTATTTCGATAGTATTTTATATAGTACAAGATTATTTGGGCCAAATAATCAGACGGCTGTATTCAATAGGTTCCAAACTATCAATAAATACGAGTTTTATGTTGTTTCTCTACTATTTTATCTGTGAAACTTATGTTGTTTGGGTACTTATCAAGAAGCCACTATTTTTGGACGAGTTTTCCTTATCGGGGACAAAATAAATTACATTGTTAAAAACAACTGACTTTATTTAACCTATTTTGGAATGTACAAGTTATTACGACAATCAATTAAATCAAAAACTATAAGAACAACGTTTCATTATTCGGAAATGTCAGGTCATTCGTGTGTCTATTTGGAGACGATTTGGAGATAAGAAGTATGACTCATCGAGTATTTTTCTATTCATTATGGAAGAAGGAACGTATAATGAAGTTTATTTTGATCTCTGATAAGGAAAACTCGTCCAAAAATAGTGGGCTGTGATAAGTACCTGTACGATGATTCTGTCTTACAGTCACGCGACGTAGCGGACGAGTACCGTGTTGCGTAACGGCCTTTCTTGTTGTTTATGTGCCGATAACCAAGCATTTGAGTTAATACAAAATAAAATAGTAACTTATGTAGTATTTTACTGTATTTCTTTACAAAAGTAATGTATGATTTGAGTTGTGTTCAAGCAAAAAACGTGAATTTTCAGTGTAAATATTATTAGGGTTATTATTTAGTAAATGTAAACTTTTATGTAAATATGTTAGCAAGTATTAGTTTCTAAATTTACTAATCATAATTATTTGTGTTGTATTAATGTTTTATTAGATTTATTGGGAAACCTACATCATTACTAAGTAATTTCTAAACTCTGACAAATGAAGTACAGTTTATAAAATGTCGGTACCGGGCAGCATTTTGTTAATACATATAATGCCATGTTTTTAAAATTCTATAATAAGATATTACACATGGGTTTTATTTATAATCATATGGCCTTTATCATGGTATAAAGAAAAAAAAATCTTTAAAAATACCGCATACACACAAATTAGGTCGAAACTTCACTTTTTATACAAAAGTAAAAAACTTTTTTTATAAATACTGAAATTTTTTAATTTTTTAAAATTAAATTTTATTTGTAACGATATGTATCATATTCTGCATTTAATAAGAAAAAAAACAACAACAAAATGATGGAAATCTGTTTGGTAGTTATTTTACAACAGCTTTTTTCCCAAAAGCTTACAAATATGCGAAAAAAAACAGCGTGGCACTTTATGCATATGCCTTCGGAAAGTACCCGTGGCACTCAAAGGGTTAAAATATATTTTTAATTTTGGATGAAGAAGCCTTATACTAAAACTTTAGAGTCAATCATATCAATAGGTAATACCTGAGCTAAATATGTGGTGAATAACTACCATAAAAAATAATTAAGATTTGAAAATGAAATCAATAAAAACAATTTATGGTAGTTTGTACCGAAACTCCAATTAAGATTTTATGAACTGTATACTAAAGAAACATCTGAAGAAAGGATATTTAGTAATGTTCCAAAACCTATCAATTACTGACCTTCTGCAGAACGATGCCATTCTCGTCCACCATGCAGATGTTCTCCTCACCCATGTCCATCTCAACAACAGCCCCATCCATGTCTGGTCCTTCAACATCGACTCCAGGCTCTATCCCCTCCTCCACCTCCTGACTGTTCTCCACCACCTCTGCCTCTGTATTTGCCACTGCCGCTTGCTCCGCCTCTGCCTCCAGCGGAAGCGGCGGAGGCACTTCTTCAGCTGCCTTCACTGTCGCTGACCTCTCATTGTCCTCCGCTTCCACCTGTACAAAGCACGTTCGTTAACCTTTCAACCTAGAAATTTGTGACTTACAATATAAAATTTAAACTTTTCCAAGATGCCTTACGAATACGAACTACAAACTACACTAAGTTTATTGCCCAGTTTGACTAGAAGTAGCTTAGAAGCAGTGAAATTTTTCCTCTTCAACCAGAGCTTAATAATTAAGTTACTCAGTGTTCATCTGGCATATGAGATAATTAACCTTTGGAAGCCAGCAACTGATATACTTAACTCAACAAATATAAGCGTAAACTATGATCAATTGATTTTTTCGGCTAGAAAAACGATATTCATGACTGACTCTTTTTTGATCTGGTAAACCTAGCTTAACCATATGAGCGGACAGCTTAACCATATGAGCAGACAACAAATTTGGTTGATGCAGTACATCATTCTGAATGAGAATTAATGTTCAATACAGTTAAAAATAACAAAAACCGTATACCATTGGTAAAAATACTTTCTAAACTTTATTTTCATGCATACAAAATTACTGACCCATTACTATTTTAGCTATAAAATAAAAAAAGTTTTAACTTTCTATAGTTACCAATTTGGCTTCTGCTTGCATTGCATCGAAAACAAAACCGCTGGTTTGGAAAATTCCTCTTACAATAATATTATTCGTCGTAGAACATTGTAGTTGATACTACTGTCAACATCTAACTTTGTAGAAGAAGTGGTCAATTGAGTATTTTTAAGTACAATTATTTATAGTTTTTTATCTAGAAATTTTATAAGTAGGGTTTACATTCCGCATTGTTTTATGCTGTAAGTTGAAAACAAAAACAACTGATCATAATTTAACTCACAAATCAATGATAATGATAATTTTCAAATTTTTATTTGCACTTCCTGAAAGCCAAAGAGTTTTACTTTTATTTGAATGGTATAACAATTCTCTATGTCTAAATATTCATTTTTAGCATCTCTTGAAAGTCTGATCTTTTTGCGATCTTGAGTTTTAAGCAGGTATCTATTGTTTGTTGAAATTATATCCGTTTATTGTGAACAAATTACTTCTAATAAGTATTTTAGAGTGTTTTAGACTACTTTTTTAAAATTTCATCAGTTGAAAATAAATAATGTAACACATAATAACAATCCTCAGATCTTTTTTACTGGTAAAATATTTTTCAGTACATAAAATTTAGCTTTTTTTATTCTTCATAAAATATGAAATTTTAGATCATGAAATTTGTTTAACACTTTGCTGCTTGGCCAAAAAAAGTGAGTTGGTGGATTTAGTGGACTAACTACACTGTAAAAATGCCGAACTCATCATGAATAATTTCGACATTGACACACTCCAATATTGGAGTTATTTGGAGATGAAACTCTTATCTGGTTTTACTGACTGCTAATGTCAGGATGCACCGGCATGTCAATAAGCACTAGTGAGTAAATGCACACGACATGCCCAGGGATTGAAAGGGACGTTATATAATTTCATACAAATCCACAGTTTGTTGCTCTCATACTAATTTAACGCTTTCACTGCCGACAACGTCATTTGACGGTGCCAACTTTTACATTAATAAAAATGCATTTAAACATATTTAGACTTTGGCACTGATATGCATTCACCATTTGCTTGTTTTGATTTATTACTCTATGGATTATGATCTATGAAACGTTGTTGGCAGTCACCTGGAATAGCGGAAAAAAAGTGGTTTATTACGAACTCCTTGTCGCGTCGTGGTCGCGGCAGCCGTTTGTTGTTGTTCTGCTAATTCGTCATCTGCATTGTTATTGCTTTGCTTGCTATTACTTTAGTTTAGATTGTTTTCTGAGTAAATATAATTAATCATGAAAGTATTGAAGAAAATCAAATGCTAGAAGAGTTACTCAGATTTTAAAGTGACAGTGAAAGTGGTCATTTATTCCAAAATTACACAAATAATGATCCTGATTTTACTACCAATGGACTTGTTGACATTGAGTTTTACTCAAAAAATCAAATATCAGCATAATAGTAATAAAAACTTGTATCCGTGTGTTTTTATAAAGTAAATGGTTTGTTAGCTTCTGATGAAGATTTTGATGATGGCCCTGGAACATGTGGGTTAGGGCCCCACAATAAAAAAAATTCTTCAAACATAAAGGGATTTAAATTGTAAATATTTGTAGATATAGTGAAAGTAATTCAAATACTGAATACAGCAAATAATAATGAGAAATATATTTATATTACAGATTAGAACATGTTGATGTTTTTAGGTCAACCTTTGATTTTTTTACAAAAGAAATTATAATTTTGTTTTAAAACAAGACTTTCTGTTTGAAAATATTTATGCATGAGCATTTGTATTGAAAGAGGAAGAGTTCAGCTTTGAGAAAATGTAAGTACCATGGATTTGTTATAATTGGTTAAAAAATGATTTATTTAAAAAACCGTTAAAACGGGTGACAGTGTAAGAAATTTGTCAAAATGAGGAGGCGGCAGTGAAAGTGTTAAAGATGAGTTTAAAGCACATAAACTCGAAGAAGGAAGAATCCTACCTGAGCGTTGTTCTGTTTCTCCTCCTGTTTTTTGGGCTCGCTGTGCTTGTGGATGTGATTGATCATGAAGGAACTGTACGGTGTCGTATACTTGCATCTGTCACACTGCATCCATACGTTGGACTTTGCTTCCTGCTCGTTGTGTGCTTTGGCCGACTGCTTCTTCCGTTCCTACACGTACATCACATTGTACAGATATTTAACACCTTGGGTGACAGATTACCTCTCTGACGAGTTTATATTTACCATACAAATACATTACTACTAATATTCTTAATGGTTAATTAATCAATAATTTATTGTCAGAACACAGAGTGTATAAAAACGTCATCAGTTATAGGATAACAACAATCCACACTAGCCTATAATTATTAAGTACAAATATATTTTTAAAATTCATCAATCCTTTAAATACATGTTTTCTTTACTACCTGAGTAAAGTACCCTCAGTACATCTTTATTACCTCAAGAGTAAAGTTTTTGGTCATTTTGCAGGACATTGTCAAAACAGTGAATATTTTGTTTAATAGGCCTTGGCCTAATTTAAAATTACAATTTAGTGGTCCAGGTGTAAAATTAACTAAAAAATAAATAATAGTTTAAAAAACTAAAAAAACCACGCTTTTATAGCTAACCAAACTAAAAAATAGAAAATAATTTTTAATTGCAAAGAGTTTATATTATGGTAGTAGAAGGCAAAACAATCATTCATAGTCAATCACCTCAAAATAAAATTATAATAAAATTTAAGTTATTAACAGAATAAATTAATTCAGGGTAAAAAGCGTGGGGTGCTTGATATATTAAATATTACAATCATTCTATCGGTAATTATCTTTGAGAGGAGACTTATGAAATGTAGTAAAATGCACCCCACACTTTTTACTATCGCGCGCTAGCTCTATCTTTTTTACTCCACTACAGAGATAATGATCTATAAAAGAATTTATTAATCCTGGTGGTCCTTATAAGGATAATGGAAAACTATGATCAAATTATTGCATTGTCATCGGTCCTTGATACGTATGCAAAGTTTCAAATTAATCAGACTTCTGGAAATTAGTGAAAATTATGCTCAAAGATTCCGTTACATACATAGATACAACCAAAGCTTATAAAAGTGTGTTAAAAATGTATAAAATACATTGATGTTAAAGGACCAAAACCAGGTTAAAAGTTACCCTATATATAAAAGTACTCACTTACACTATAAAGCATTTTTCAGTTAACCATAACTTAATAGTGGTTTTAAACCTGTTTAGGGACATGCCTTTGACGTCACTAGGTAATGCATTGAATAACTTAATGTCCTGATATACAAAGCTGTTTTGAGTGCTAGGGTAGTTACATCTTTTTGTAACAATACTTAGCCTATACCTTGTTTCGTAGCCATGAATATCAGCTATATGTTGAAAAGCATAGAGATTTTCTTTAATGTACATTAGTGTAGAAAAAACATAATGAATACTTAACATGCAATACTAATTTCTTATATACATGTCATAGTTGTATCGTTATTGATCTATACTATTATGTAAAAATCTAATGGTGTCTGTAATTCAATAATGTAAAAACTACTGGATCGATTGTATTGCAATTTGACAGGAACATTCTTAGGGTGCCTGGTTAACATATATAGGCACATTCCTATTTCAAAAATCCCTTCGGGCTCTGACCCACTGGTCTTGAAAACTCCCCTTTTACTTAATCAGCAGATACTAATGTTTTGTACTGAATTGTTTCTTTGTAAACATTATAATGTGACAACACAATCATATTCTCACTTAATTTAGGTACCATTTTAAATTTATTTACGTTTATAGCTTGAAAGCATGGAGTAAGCTTAACACGTTTGCAACAAAGGCTTATTTCCAGACTATTTTATTTGCAGTTAAATTTTTCAATAATAGTGGTAAAAAACCTTAAATTTTAACGTTAAATGTAGATTTGGTAATTTTGCACAAAAAGATTTATTTCAACGTTTTTCTGTGTACCTAAAAAATTAAGCAATCATGTGCCCGACGGGGTACACTATAATCTAAGGTATTTATTTAAATGCATGATCACATTTAACAAACCACCAAAACAGGCAAACAATAAAAACACAATAAGGAAATGTATAAAAACATGTACCTCATCAGGTACTTATTTTCTGAAGAAGAATCCGATTAAGTTCAGACTGTTCTGACGATGGCATTTTTTAACATTGTATAGGAATGGATATTGTTGTGTAGGGGGGGGGGGGCGAGGAAGGAGTGTTAATAGTTTTGATTAATAAATAAATACTTTAAAAAAACATAAACTGATTTGCTGGTACCAGTGGACGTGGGGGCTGAAAACCAACGATGTTCTGAGCACAGACTGGATGAAGACCAGAGCCCTCACCGGTGCTGGAAATAAGGTCATCAATTCGAGCCCACATGAGTTCCAGGACAGCTTCAATCATAATTTTGGACACGTCATTTTAGGATGAGTAAAACAATTAAAATTGTTTCAAGTATTGTGGTCACATGTTATTTCCGCAGCAAATGTATTTCAATAATGTAATGTAATTTAATGATTGTTTATTCGATGGCAAATAACATACAATGATATCAAAAATTATCACAAACATTAATAAAATACACATCCAATGAGATAGGGAAATATGTGAAAATATACAATGTTGTATTAAATATTACTTACATGAAATGTTGGTAATGAGGGTTCTGTCTTTTTAACTGCTGAAACATAAAGAGCAGATTAGCAATATTTGCACCAAAACATAGAAATATTACATTGAATAATAGTACAGTGCCAACAGAATAATCAATGTTCCAAGTCTCTCTGAGATAATATTTCAAACATCTTCATGTTCCCTACAAAATCTGAAATTGAAAATATCAGTTCAAAATAGTAGGTACGTAAAAATATGTTGTTGTTTTAGGACAACATTTTAGTCAATATAAGATTAATTGGTTACAATACAAAAATGAATACAGCGAAAATAACTTTGATCAGAACTTAACTTTTAATTTGTTTAATAAATTACAACTACAGATTTGATTAAATGATATTAGGACGTATGGGAGAGTACTATCATATGAAAGCAATATGAATTAATTGGTTTATTAACTGTGCAATCAAAAATCCTTTCAAAGATTATATTAATACCAATCCAACCTTACCAATTAACCTGCATTCTGTTGCCAGTTCAGTCGTAAATAATAACAAGGCATTTGGACCCAAATTTGAGTTTTTGGTATTGACAGAATAATACTGCAAGTGAGACTATCCACGTTTATTCTTTCTTTCGTTTTATATTCAATATGATTATTTTGTATATTGGTGGGATGGCAGGATTATTTATAACAATTATTTAATTCCTTGATGTGAATTGTTACATAAATTAGGCATCTATCACTGCAAACGGTAATAATTTTCTTAGAATTAATAAGTTTTTACTGCCCTGTGAGAAAATTTTTCCCCTTACAGGTGTGGTAACTGTAAATCAAGTTGTAAAAAAAACACCATATCCACCTGCTAGCACAGTTAAAATACAATGTCATCACAGAAGCTGAATCTAGTATACAAACTAAAACTTTTAACATGTATAACATACTCTTATATTTCGCTTCTAGACATATGTTAAATATATTTGTATAATATCTATTCTTTTCTGTGTTAATCCTAACGTACCAGGTTTGACGATGTCTGGATGGGCGGGTGGAGGGGGCAGAACCACCTTGCTGTTGGCTAATTCTCCTTCATCCAATCCATACTTCTTCTCTAGGAACCGCAGGATGACTGAACGCACTGAACTCATCTCCTTCTCCAGTCTGTCTAGATTGTTCATCATCGTTGTGCAGCTGCGGCAGATTATGTCATCTTCCGATATCACCACCATGTACCTTAAAGCATAATTTATGGATTAACCAATAATCTACAATCAATTTGGATTATACAGGGTGTATCACAAACTCTCAGGTGATCTTTTCCGAATTTGTTCTTTGGGCAAGATAAAAAAAGTAATATGGACATCGGTAAAATATTAAAAAACCAAGCAAAACATAACTGGAACAAAATTAAAATGACTGAAACCGAGTATTCTTGTGAAAAAATGTGCCAAGGCTTTTTTTGTACAGATTGTCCAACATGGTTTCATGTAAGGTGTACAAACATAAACAATGAGGACTACAAGAATGATTATGATTTCTGCTCATCATTTCAAGTAAGTGATAGTGATACACTGTCAGATAACTCAGACGTAAACATAGATCTGATTCAGGAGTTATCAAACTTTAATGGAGTTGTGAAAACTCAGAATAAAGATCTTCATCGTGCTAGGGAAGAAATTATGAAACTAAGTCATGGTTCACAGTTGGAAATAATAGTCTCGGAGAAAGAAAAAACTATTCGTGTGCTGAAAAAGAAGTTGTAAAGTATAAATGAAATTAAAATATCTGAACAGAAGAGAAGTACATTTTTATCGAGACATGGCTTGCCAATCACACTCTTCAGCTCTTAAAGTAATAAAAATAAATTGTTTAGCACAGTTAAAAAAGTTACTAAAATGTCAAAAACTAACAATTTGTTAACGATAAAGAATCCTTCAAAAGCCCAAATCCATTTGAATTCTTTCGGTTGGAGAGAGTATGACAGAGGATCGTATTCAAGTTACTCCAGAAAATGCAAAGGAATTAAAACTCCTAAAGAAAATGTAAATCTGTGCAGGCAGTCTTCGGGCATAGCACAAGTGCTTAGTTGTGAAAATACTGACGGTAACAGCTAGAAATGTTGACTACACAGTATAACACTGCTTGTTGAACAGTTTATGTGAACGGGAGTAGAGAAAATCAATGCAGTCTTGAAAGAACTCGCTGCTGCAATGTGACAATGTTACGTTTGTGGAAGCCAGCAAAGCCCAAGACATCTGCACGCCACGGTATGCATCTTAACAACCGGGGAAAGATATCACTGGCAGACTATATACACAATGTTGTGATAAACTTCACCATGCAACTATCATCATTGGAGAGCAGAACTGAGCATAGGGAACAACCAGCTACGGCATCTGGAAACTCCACACCTTTGCGGCGGAACATCGGTCATAATCACATCATAATAGAAAACAGTACACAGTAAGAGACTCTTGCACGATTTATCACCTGAACTTTTCATTTATAAGAAATAAAATAGATGAGATAATGAATCATTAGATGGTTGTAAGTTTCATATTTTGACTGTTAGTGAGCACTAGATATGTCCTGATGGATCAAATTTTTCCATTCCTTCCAACTTCTTCTTGAGACGGTGGGTGCATTATTTTTTAAAAGAAAATATAGATTGTCAAACAGTTAATGTGAAAAAATTTCTGCAGATTGCGTATTTGAATTAGCTACCTTGATTTGCAAAAAATAAATTCGGTTATTTCAACAGTTTACTGGACACCTAATAAGCAAAAGATATCAAAAAGAAAAGTGTAATATTTCAGGAAACTAATGTAAATTTAAAAAGGAAACCATCATATACACATTTTTTTCTAAATGTTTTGTGTACACTCATACACTTATATGGGTTAAACATCAATCCTACAAGAGGCAATGCTTGCTTGGATAATATTTTGGCCCAAATAACAAATGAAGATGTAACATGTAAAGTCAAATCAAATCAAATCAAATCAAATCAAATCATCTTTTATTGCATTTTTTTTACAATTCAACATTGCATCGCAATCGTCAAGAAACCCCTTATAATTATAGTTATAAGCAACCCCTTATACATTCACACACACAGTCAAACTTACATCTTCATACATTCTCTCAAACACATTCTCACTGACCTCAGATCCTATGCTCTCATAAATCCCAGCGGCTCATCATGAATTCATCGACAGAGTAAAACGCTCTAGACACCAGTAGGCGTCTTAGACGAGTTTTAAATTGATTTTGATTGTTGGAATTCTTTATACTTTCAGGGAGCCTATTGATCAGTTTGACACCAACTTCTTGAGGTAGATGTTGCGACAACGCCAGTCTGTGATGCTGAGTTCGATAGTTGTCCCTGCCTCTTGTTTCATATTGGTGAACGTCCCTGCCACGAATCAGAGTACACCTTGATCTGCAGTACGTAACCACCTCAAAAATGTAGAGGCAGGGCAAAGTCATAAATCCAAGCTCCCTAAAAGATTCCCTACACGACTCTCTGAAACTCAATTTTTGTATGATTCTGACAGCCTTTTTTTGAAGTCTGAATACTCGTTCCAATCTATTTTTGGCACAGCCTAGGTCAGCCCTCTGTCAAGGAACATTCCCAGAAACTTTGTAGAGTATGTTTCCTCTAAAAGGACATTATCTACAAATACAGCTGGCCCATCCGAACGTGTATTCTGCCGAATGCAGAAATGTACAAAATTTGATTTGGTTTGATTTGTTTTCAAGTTCATTTCAGAAAAGAATTGAATACATGAATTCACTTCAACAAACGTTGTGATTTCCAGTTCTTGCAGTGTTTTGCTTTTAAAACAGAGAGTCGTGTCATCAGCATATTGAACTAGTTTCCCATGTTGGATCACCGAGTTCAATCTACGGACATAAATCAGGAATAAAAGAGGCCCAAGGATAGATCCCTGAGGGACACCATGAGGCATTTTGATTTTGTTAGATGTGACGTTCGAAATCTCCACGCTCTGATCTCGCTCCCTTAGGTAAGAAGCAAGCCACAGCTGCGGGAGTCCCCGAACGCCACATTTCTCCAACTGGTGCAGCAGTGTCTCATGATGCACAGTCAAATGCCTTGGACAGGTCAAGAAATATGCTAAACACATGTTCTCGCCGTTCCAATCCATCGACAACATTTTCCAAAAGGTTGTTCACAGCGTCAATTGTGGATTTGTTTTTTCTGAATCCAAATTGCTCTGGATTCAGAATCCGCTTGTTTTCTAGAAAGCTTTCAAGTCTTTCATAGAAAATTTTTTCAAAAATTTTGCTGAACACCGGAAGAATTGATATGGGCCGATAATTGCTTGGAATGCAAGGATCGTCCTTCTTGAAAATTGGAATGACTTTGGCTGTCTTCAAAAGAGAAGGAAAAGTTCCAGATTCGAATGAGGAATTTATCAGTTTTGTGAGTGGTCCTAATAAGTGCCTGAGGCACCGTTTAAGTAACCAAACTGACATCCCATTTGCGTCACCTGTTTTCTTCGAATTCAGTCCCTGTATGACACGTGCTATCTCATCCCCACACACAGGAGGCAGAGCCATGGACGCAAAGTAATAGAATTTCATATTTCTGACCACGCTGGGAGTTTTAGTAAGTTTTCCTAATTAAAAACTTGATTCCAAAATATAAATATATATATATATATAATTTTTTAATTGATATTAAAAAATTTATCAATGTTATATAATTCTGTTGTTGTAATTTCTGAGGCTGTGTTTTACTTGTTGTTGTTATTTGTTGTTTGTTTATTTGTTACATACCTGTTTTAATTTGTTATTTATTTATTTATATTTTAAAATAATTTAAATTGTGGCGTGACTGTTTTGGCAACTTCATATTTTGGGTACTGAATTTTCCTTGTCTGGACTTATGCTAATTTTTATATTTTATACATGACTTGTGTCGATGCTCGTGTAAGCTCTATGACAATAAACGAATTCTTATTCTTATTCTTATTCTTATAAAGGCAATTGTTAACAACAAAAAAATATTAACACCCACCTCCATTCAAAATTTTAGAGATAGCCTTGCTCAGACACATTGGTCACAGCTGCAGTGTTGTTGACAATGTATATAACTATTTTATTAATTTAAAGACAAATTCTTTTGAAGAATGCTGTACAATTAAAACTTTAAAGATTAATAACACTGGAAAAACTAAATTTAAGTGGTTCACAGCTGAACTAAAGCAAATTATGAACTGCATGGTTGTTTTATATGAAAAGTTCAAGAGCAGTATACGTACAAGTAAAGTAAGTGAATATAAAAAGAAATAGTTATTAATAAAAATTACACTAAACAATCTAAAAACCAATGCAAACCTATATGAAATATCGTTACAACTTGAACAAATCGTAATAAACGAAATCTACAAAACATTATTTTCTCTGAGACTAACGATTATTTTAGTAATGCAACAACTCAAATTATTAATACATAGCAAACAAGTGCCTGATAGGTAAAATTCTGCCATTAATTTTGTAGATAACTGTATGTTACAGTGCAATGTTAAAAAAATTAATTTTAAGTAGAAAAACTTAGTATAAGAAATGTTTTTAAATGTGTGTCTAACTTAAGTTTTTTTTTCAAAGCAAAGATTTTTACAGGTTTTCAAACAAGGTAATTAAGGTGATAATAGGTGTCACTGAACATCCATTAACATTTCTATTTACCATGATGCTTGAAAAAGGTACATTTTCCAAGGTTTTTAAGATTACTAATACCATCCGTTTCTTGTCCATCGAGCTATCGTCCCATATCGTTGGAGCCAATCTTTGGCAAAATCCTTGAGTACTGTGTAAAAGAACAGCTATATGCATTTTTGACATTTGTCAGTACCTATTTAAAGATCCGTTTGGGTTTCTTCTGGACTTATCTACGATTATGGCTGTTGAAAAAGTTGTTGAAAATGTTGACTTACATTAGTAGACTTATGTAAAGCATTTGATACAATGAACGATCAGTTATTTTAAAGAAGTTATCATGTTATGGTGTTATTAAAAACAAACTAAATTTTTTCAATTCTTATCTAAACGATAGAAAACAAGCAGTAATGCAAGGTAATGTTATGTCTGATTTTAAAAACGGTTTAAATTGGTGTACCACAAGAATCAGTGCTAGTGCTCTTCTTTTATAATAGCTATAAATGATTTTTCTTTAATATGCCAAGTGCATTTATTTTATAACCTGATGATACCACTTTTTCAAAAACAGTCAAAATTTACAAAATGTAAATAAGGTTCAAAATGAACTTACATTAAAAGCTTGGGAGTGGTTCAATGTCAATTATCAAGCAGTAAACAATGATAAAACTGAAAAGATAATATTTTCTCTGACGCACTTCAACAGTGTAAACAGTGTGGAATAACCTGGTACTGAGCAGGATAATAACCTTAATTGGGATGTGATGTTGACTAGTTGTGTCAAAACTAGCTAGAGTTACTTACTTGATCCATAGGCTAAAACAATGTGTAAACATAGATATGTTAATCTCAGTCTACTATGCATTCTTTCACTCTCATCTTTGATATGTTATAACCTTTTGGAGAAATAACAGTAAGGCAGAAAAATTTGTATCTGGCAAAAAAAGTGTTACAAATAATAAAAAATATTTCATCTAACAGAGTATATTTCATCTTCAAATTCAAGATTCATGATTCAAGATCTTTATTGGCCATTAAATAACATTTTCAGTTACAATAGGCTTCGTCATGAAAAAACATTTCACATAAAAACTAATTTACTTACTACTAATTTAGTTACATTAACCAGACGTATTTTGTAACAGATCAAACATGTTGCACTTCATGTACTCGTCAACAGAATAAAAAGCTTTTGCCTTAAGCCAAGTTGAAATCCTTAATTTAAACTTATTAATCAGTAGTTCTCTTGTAGCTAATGGTAGTTTGTTGAACAATCTAGTTTGTTGGGAGTTGTAACTGTTATAGGTCTGAGTTAGTCTTACATGAGGAGCTACAAGATTATATCAAAACCTAGTATTGTAATCATGTACTAACTCATGAGAGATAAAGGTCTTGATATTTTCTCTAACAAACACTAAATTCTGATATACATAAATTCAAGCAAGAGTCATTATTTTAAAATTACAAAAAGACTGTCTGCAGGACGCTTGATTAAAAAGATCCGCCATTAAATTGTTTAATAAACTACAACATTTTTTAAGCCAGTGACTAAATTTAATCCACTACCAGTGCCGCATTTCCCTATAGGCCCACTAGGCCCAGGCCTAGGGCGCAAAATTTTAGGGGGCGCATAAATTTTAAAGTACACAAAAGAAAAAAGTTGCGGCGGCGGGTGGTGTTGGCGCTCGGCGGGGCGGGTGGCCAAGGTCAACTAGGTCCGGGGTGCGACGTTGACTCATTCATTGCTTTTATTTATTCAAAACACTCATATATATTTATATATATATATATATATATATATATATATATACTATTGTAATTATCTTTCATCAAAATTACGTAATTAAGAAATTTACTGGATTTCTACGTCAGTGTAATCAGAGTCCTCTGGGGGGGGGGGGGGGGGGGCGCTCTTTGGTCTGTAGGCCTAGGGGCGCCGAATTTGTAAATGCGGCCCTGTCCACTACAATAGTATTTTTAAATGTTCTATGTGTTTGAATGTTGTTTAATTTTATTCTTGATTACCTTATTTTAATTAACTACTGATATAGATATTACTGTATGATAGTTATTTAGGATTTTACACTCGTAAAAACTTTATTGTCAATTTATTAACATTATAAGGTTTTTATTTTAAGTTTTCTTCATACCCTTCAACATGTATTGCTAATATTGATTAGGTCTATGACACCATTGTAAAAATGTGCCTGATTACAATAAACTACTAAGTTCTGAGATTTAAAAAATGTTTTAGAAATAAGGCCTACAAATAAATAAATATTTGACACACAGATCATAAAAATTAGTCAATAAATAAATATATATATCTATGCTTTCAACTGTTGCAACACATGAGTAATGGTGCTGTAAACTTTTGAAGTAAGAAAATGATGTATTGGTTACTCAACAGGGAGGGTTGAAAATAGTCAACTTCATCTGCTCGAAAACATGTAACTCAGTGGAGTAGGATGAACAGCATAAAATATTAGGCCAAAGTGATAATATCTTTATATTGCGCAAATGGTATAAAAAATCAAATGTAAAAAGTGGGAATTTTTAATAATTTTATCAAACATGTAAGTTTCATGATAATTTTAAAATTTGTAGTATAAAATATTAAGCTTGGGAGTTTATATTTTTAAGACTGTACATTTGTCTTGAAAATTGTGATTTTTGTGAACAAATTTAACTTTTCATTCATTATTATAGTAAACTTGCCAAAGCTTAACAGTCCTTGTAGTATTCAAAGTTATATTAAAAAGGTTCCTTAACCTGTTGAGGAGTGCAGCAAAACATACCCAAATGAGTGCGCACGGCATTTGCCGTTTGGTCCCGTATGAGGAGGCACGGCATTTTCCGTTGCAGACTAATGACTGTCAATTCGTTCTCACTGACTTACTGTGACGTCTAGCAGAGATTTTTGGAACTTTTCAGTTGTTCCTAATAGTGTCTCTGTACAGTGTTGCTCGTCCTGTATCGTGGTGGCACCTGGTGATAACTTAAAAAACTATTTTACAGAGGCGGGACACAAGGCCATTTTATAAGGCCACTCCCCCAGAATAACCCTAATAAGCGAAAACTACTCAGGCAGTGCTATGTGTGCATGCAAACACACTACTCGAACTGGACATAAAGAAAAGAAACCAGCTATGAATGTTCAACATGTGAGGTCACCCTTTGTATATATCCTTGTTTTGAGCAGTATCACATATTAGCAAAGTTTTAAAACGAGGATATTGCTTTTAACAATCTACAATGTATTTTTATATACATTTAAATTATAATAAACAAGTTTATTAACATTTCCCTAACAGTCTGTCACTGGTCAATGAGTCACTAAGTATGGACCGTCATAGGGGCACGGCAAATGCCGTGCGCACTCGTCAACAGGTTAATCACCACAGAAAACATTAGGAGTTATAATAATAAAACTTTTGAATAATACAAAAATTACATACTCTTGGCAATTTTCAAAATAAAAGCACTGTACGTTTTCTTTCACTATAATTTTTCTATGTTCTCACATATTTCTTTTCTGGTTTTATCAACCAGAAGAAATATATTGAAGAATATTCATTAGTTAATTAGGCACATACTGTAAAAGCTAATTAATTACATTTTGCTTAGTAACACTTACTGTTCTCCAACTAAATGTCCAAGCTTTTCTACGAGCTTCTGTTTGGTCACCTGTGTCTTGCAGGAAGCTAAAGTATAGTAGCGTCCAACAACAGTGCCATCGCACACAAAACATATCAGCCCCTCTGCAGGGCTTGCCACTCCGGTGCACACTGACATTGCTTAAACAAAACATGCAAAGAATTAATGTTTTTCTATACACTAACATAATATAAGCTACAGGCCAAACATATTTCACTGTCAATATTGCTATTAAAATTAACAGTTTTAAGATATCTATTCATTCATTCTTTGACCTATCAACACCTAAAGGTTCATTTTGCAAGGATATTATACAACGACCTGCTAGACCCCTTCATGGATAAGGTAGGTACACCATGTGTCGCGTAACAGATTTTACTAATGTTGCAGGCAAAATTTCAATCCTATAGTTTATTTCATTGTCAATATATTTACAAGTGTTCACAATATTCATTTGTCACCATCAGAGTGAGGGAAATGATAAGAAGCTCATGCTGATATCCAGAGACACTAGTGTCAGCCCGATACGAACTTTTGTCCTAACTTAAGGTCTAAATTAACAAAAATGTAATTAATTTGCGCCAGAATCCTCTCAATTTGAGCATTCAACAGCTCATATCACCAGAGATGCAGAGCAAGGATATATTGGTTCGTGCAAGAACAGTAGCTTCACTTTTAATGTTGTCTAAATTTGTTATTTGTCATTTCCACTCCTTGAAACCTTATATTGTTTTATTCAGAAGGATGATACTAATAGGTTAAGAACATGGGCTGCAATATAGTAAGCGGCCACCACGACAATTGAATCAGGGTACCAAATTATCGATTAGAAATACTAATTATAAATAATTAGTTATTTACTATTAATTATTGCCACCTCATAATACATCTATAATTATTTATAATTTAATATTTTATTTATTGAATAACAATATTGTTCCAAATTAGTTCAATTACTTGTATGGTATTTGAGTAAGTGCGTAAGTACAATGGTGATGTACATGTGTTATTTATGTCACAAGATATCAGACATGTTTATCCTTCAAAATAGTAAAAAGTGAGGTACTTTGGTATTATCCGATGCCCCTATCTACTATTTGTTGTAGGCTATATAAGTAGGTAAAATACGTACTCACTTGATCTGAGCTTGAATTTAGATACTATTCTGAGCTATGTTTATCTTTTGTCACCAGAAGTGCGGGGTGGCACTGGAGGCACAACTGAAGCCCATACTTATGGCCAGGGACATTTCCGATTGATACTTTTCCGACCTCAGATCACGTGCCAGATCGTCCAACATGATCTAATATTGGAAAATTTGGATGATGTAGGACATGATTTGAGGTCAAGAAAGTACTGATCAAAAATGCCCCTGGCCATCAGTGCGGGATTTGGTGGCCCTGCACTTTTGGCAAAAAAAGAAAAACATCCCGTCACTAATACTCAATTTCAAACTTAGATCACGTGAGTGCTCGTAAAGCTTAACTTTAACTTTGGTACTACTAGTAAAATATTTATTAACCTATTGCTATCGTCCTGCTGAACAAAACAATAAAAGGTTTTAGTGCGTAGAAATGATAAATAACAAAGTTATATCAAACATTAACCCTTCCCACGCCATAGACAGATATATTAAAATGGCAGACTTTGACCAAAACGCCAAATACAGTTATATCTGATATTATATAAATAATTCTTATGTGAAAAATCTAAAGCACCTATTAAAACAATACAATATGAAATACTTAATAGAATTCCCCTCAAGGTCAACCAGCACTACTCAGTCAGCAATAGACAATATTATAACCAATCTCAAACAATCACAGATTCAAGTTGAGTGTGTAAATGCAATGTTGTCAGATCATGATGGCCAGTTAGTTACAATACTTGATTATGTATCTAACTCAATGCAACAACAAAATTATTCATTCAAGTATTCCAGAATATTTTCTGATGAAAATATGAGAGATTTTAATCTAGCATTAAGTTTAGAAACATGGACACAGTTTTATAAAGCTCCAGATCATTTAAAATATGACACCTTTATCCAAATCTTTTTATATTACTTTAATACTTATTTTCCAGTTATAAAGGTCAGAAATTACTTAGATAAAAAAACCTTGGGTTAGTGAAGATCTAAAACTAGAAAAAAAGAAACTAATTACTGAAAGTAATGCTGCCTGAAGAGCAAAATCACAAAGAGACATTGACAACGTAAAACTGAAATATAATACTTTTAAAAATAAAATTATTAAAGAAAAATTAAATTACTATACTAATAAAACTGAAAGATCTAAAAATTGATCAACAAAGAGACACTTGGAAAATCATTAACTATGAAACAGGTATTACTAAACCAAATACAAAAAATATATACATCAGGTACAATAATAAAATAGTATCAGATCCTAGTCAAAGTTAGTGACATTTGTAATAGTTACTACATAACTTCAATTAAGGACAAAGCAAAATTTAACACATCTCAAAAAAATCTTAGTTTTAATGCTTTTCAACATTTTTCAGATATTAATTTTCAATGCAAACTAATTGATAGAGATGATATTATTAGAATCATCAGAAGTCTAAAATGTAGTTATAGAACTGGATATGATGACACACCAGTGCCAATATTAAAATATGCTATGGAATTACTAACTGACCCACTGCTTCATATAGTTAATTCATCTTTCCTCTCTGGACTATTCCCTGAAAAACTAAAAATTACAAAAATAAAACCTTTATTTAAAAAAGGCGATCAGTTCGATTGCAGCAAATTATCGGGCACTTGCATTGCTCCCAGTTATATCCAAAATATATGAACGTGGAATGTCTAACTGTGCTTCCATCATCACCACCTGCATTTGGTCAACAAATCCAAGTAATGGCAGATGTTCACCATCCTGATACTCCTCCCACAGATCAAAATCATGATTCTTTTTTAGAGCATCAGAAAAAACAAGGAATCAATTCCTAAACAGTTCAATACAACACAGCCCTGTTCCAAAGAAGGTGAAACGTAAATCCCTCACTATCCTACATCAAAACACAGACAGAATTGCGAACAAAATCGAACGACTGAACACCCTCCTCAACATTTTAAAACCTGACCTATTGATCGTGACGGAACATGGACTGACAAAAGACACATTGTCAAACACAAGACTAATAGGATACTCACTGATAGCAGAATACTGCAGAAAACACCATCAGAAGGGAGGAGTTGCTATATTCACAAATGACACTTTAAAATGTCAAATTGAAACAATTGACACTTACGAATATAGTATGGAAATGATATGTGAAGTAGCAATTGCTAAGATTGAACTTGGCAAGTCCAGTCTCTACCTAGTTGGGGTTAACAGGACTAAAGGAAACTTAGAGGCGGGTCTGGATGTTGTATCTGACGCATTAGAACGCTTACCAACTAACAAGCCAGTATTAATCATGGGTGACATTAATATTTACAGCAAGGCAAAAAAGAATGACTACATCCGACATGACAAAAATCTTGACTAGTTACAACATCTAGAGACTGGACCTCCCATACAATAGAATCACACCAACTTCCAGAACATCCATAGACTGTGTATGCACTAACCTGCAGCTAGAAAAGCTGCATGTTAAGGTTTTAAACACAGCAATCTCAGACCACACAGGACAGCTCTGTACCATCAACTTGGATAACTACTTACCCCCACCACCATCGGCTGAGCGCAGAAACATGAGTACAAGAAATTTGCTTAAGTTAAAAGCTCTCCTTCACCAGCAAAACTGGCCAGCAGTCTACAGCTCAACGAATGCAGAGGAGTCTTACAACAGTTTTAGCAGTATTCTTTCTAACGCAATATATATGACATGCTCTATAACAAAAATGAGAATAAAAACAAAACGAAATAAGCAAATTCTGACTGACCCCATAGCAACGCAGTTGAGGAGACATTACATTGAAGCTCAAGACTTGTACAATATAACTGGAAGTGAGATTGACAAAAATAATGCAGCTCAATTAAAAAAAAAGAATATGACCTTAGGCTGAAACATCTGAGACGACAAGAAAACATTGATGTGATAACAGTGGCAGTGATAACAAATCAAAGGCAATATGGCAAATATCATAAATTCAGAGAGGAAGTCAAAAAAACGATAAGCCCCTGTCCTTAGCATTAGACATACAGGGAGAACTGATAAGTGACGCAGTCAAAATTGCAGAACATTTCAACAATATTTTCATAAACATAGCCGAAGACACAATACATCAAAACCAAGACAGTGTTCAAAGAATACTATCAGACGCAAATCCAGATATTCCAAATTTAATACTACAACCGACATCCCTAGAAGAGGTAGACAAACTAATCCGATCATTGAAAACCAAAAGCTCAGCTGGATATGACAGTGTCTCTACAAAATTGTTGAAAATATGTAAAGAAGAAATAGTTGGTCCTCTAGTGAATGTCATTAACAAATCTTTCACTTCTGGAACATTTCCATCTGCTTTAAAAATATCTAAAGTTTATCCAAAGCTCAAACAAGGAAACACCAAACAACTTGCTAACTATCGGCCGATATCACTGATACCAACTTTTTCTAAAGTTATGGAAAAATTATTTTTGAGCAGATTCCTACAACACTTGTCAATCAACCAACTGCTTACATCACGGTTTTCAGACTGGAAGATCAACGACAGCACTTATTAGCCTTGTCGAATTCCTAACGGATCAACTGGAAGATGGCAACACAGTTACTACTATCCTGCTCGACTACTCTAAGGCCTTCGACTGCCTTAGCCATACACATCTTTTAGACAAACTGACAAAACTTTGGAGTGAAAGGACAATCATACAACTGGATAAAAAGCTACCTAACAGAACGAAGACAAATTGTCGAAATACACCAGCAACGGATTAACACAACAGATAAAATCACTTCCACAGATCATTAATCGCGGTGTACCACAAGGATCTGTACTAGGGCCATTTTGTTTATTTTATACACAAATGACTTCCCTAGCTACATGCAAGACTATAGCCATACACTGATGTATGCTGACGATAGGTCCTCCTCCTTGGTCAAGGATCCATTTTGGGGCCACTTCTATTTCTATGCTACCTAAAAGGAATTCCAGAGCTAGATAAATTATGCTTATACGCTGATGATGCCACTCTAAGAATTAGTGCATCATCTAAAGAGGAAATATAGGAGTTTGCTTTTCTTAGCGTATCAAAAATAAATAAGTTTTTCAAAGAAAACAATTTAATTTTAAATTCAACAAAAACAAGCTATATGGAATTTTGTACTAACCAATGCAGAAATAAAATTAATCCTCATATAGAAATAGATGAAGTGGCTATAGTTAAGGAAGAAGAAGTTTTTGGGTTTAACATTAGACAGTTCGCTAAGTGGAATAAACATTCAGAAAAAATAGTTTCAAAAATTAACTCTGGTTTAATTTTTGAAACCATTATGCTCTTCACAGAATGTCAAAATTATGCTCACAAGAAACTCTAAAAATGATTTATTTTTCACATATCCATTCACATGTTATATTTGGTATCTCATTATATGGGTCCACATCAATAACAAATTTAATTTGAATTTTAATGATACAAAAAAAAGCTATTTGTGTCATTTTAAAATTTCAATGCAATGAAACTGTGAAGGATCACTTTCCTCAACTGGGTATCATGACAGTTTACAGTGCATATATATATATATATATAATTTCAATAACCACTGAATCAAAAAAAGTACTTGCTCCGCCGGGACTCGAATCCGGATCTCTCACTTGCCGGGTGAATATGCTACCATGTTTACAAACTATAATGTCAGTGATGAAACGTGCTAATAGCTTAGGCAAAGTGGTGAGAACCATAGTTATAACAAGAAATAGAAATAACATAGCAGTAGCTCAACATACTACCACCCGACGGAGTGCCGATGGCCGAGCGGTCTAAGTCGTTAGACTTTGGGTCTGAGCTAGAGATAGCGCAGGTTCAAATCCTGTCTGTGACCATTGCACTTTTTATCAGAACCATCGACCTTGTACTCTATCGACTCTCCCCCTTATTCTGTTTGATAAGATCCTCGCACAGGCCAGTGGCCCATGAGGACGGACAGAATAAGGCTTAAAAGGGGATCGGCCTCTCCTTTTTTTTTAAAAAAAAACTTACATTTTTTCTGTAAAAAACCAATATACATAGGAGCTAAATTTTTTAATTTGCTGCCAAGCAATATAAAATTATAAATGATTTTAAAATAAACTTAAAAGCTACCTGACTGACCTGCCGTTGTACTCCTTTTCTGAATTTTAAACAATTCACAATAGTTTTTACTATCGTTAAAATTATATTGTATTAGATTTAGTTAGATACTAATGTAAAGCATATTTAGTAAACTTAACCGTTCACTTTCTTAATCATGTGACGCCATTCATGTACACCATGTGTACTGATTCTGATAGATTGTTTCTTGAGTTCTTTAGTTCAGAGAGCCTTCGAAATCCCGGTGCACGCTTCGTGCTTATCAAGGCTGCCAAGGAAGTATTTACATATGACCTTCAGACAGCGGCAGGTGGACGGGAGTGCCCTTTGTCTAACTCTGATTGCCTGCTTGTCAGTTCTGCGGCTCCTTCAGGACCATTACCAAACATATCCATGGAGTGTTTTACTGCTTTCTTGGTTGTCACGAGTGTGCATGAGCGCACACGTCTACTACATATCTTGTTATTATTCATTGTCGTGTAGTAGTGTTGTGATTAGCTTGAAATATTTATCTTGTTTTAGAGTAAAATATAATTAAACTTTTCAGTTTAATCAAATTTTACAATGAAATTAAAATTTATTTGGGTACTTTCTGATTAAACGGAGTTCACTTAAAATAAACAGAATTTAGCAACTTTGGATGGGCAGTTAGGTTGCTGCACAATAAATACTAACAGTTGGGTTAGGTTAGTAAACCTAAATCGCCTAACCATATCAGCTGCAGTAGCCTATGCTTTGAATAGGTGGCCTCTGTTTAACCCTTTGGATGCCAGCCCATTTTCCAAAAGTACTACCCAGAAACGCCAAGGGCATTTACAGCAGTTTTGCAAGCTTTCACTAAATGTATCATAACTTTTTTATTTTTTAACAGATATTGATGATTTTTTTACCATTATTTTGCTTATGAAATTCCCTTGTTCTGTTGGTAAATTTTAGTTGCATAAATGTAATTTAAACTTATAAAAAAGTTAAAAATTAAGAAAAAAAAAAATTAAAATTTCCAAAAAACATTTTTTTTAGCACAAATAAGTGGTTTAAAAGAAAATGTATGCTGATTTCCTGTTATATCCTAGTAAACTATATCTAACCCTTAACCTAATTACAAAGTTTCAAAAGCCTACCTTATATAGAAGTCCAGTTATGATTTTTTTCACTAAATGTGACACGGGCACAGTTTTTGTAATTTGCATGGACGTTGTATGTAATGTTACACTATATTCACAAATCAATATTTGACACTACACAAATCGGTACTTTGGGATTATACCAACCACACCACTATGAAGAACTTAGAAATATAAAGTTATAGATATATTATAAACAAACATGATAGAACGAAAAAACAACTTTTTAATTACAAAATTACAAACTTACAAAGATTATCAATTGTTAATGAGGTCAGATTCGCTTAAACTTTTTTCAATGAACTTAGAACATTATAAAACGATGTATTTGAGTAACAGAACTAACATTCCATCAATCAACAAGCATTTCCAGGTATTGTGATCGGTATTGTTGTCGCTGTTATCTTATCTTTCTCGAGAATCCTGATTACGGCAGGCCGCGCCGCATCACATGATTATTTAAGTTTTTTGCACTGTACATAATTGCCTTTCCATTACAATTCAATTTATATTTGTGATCAGTCCCTCTAGAATTTGATATTTTACTGATAGGTACTATCTCGAGGGATGTTTTTCTTTCGTTGACATTAGCGCGAGCACCGAACCTGCTGAAGCCCGCGTTGATGACCGGAGGCACTCGCATTTTGGGTGGCGGAGTGTGATCAAGAATAAAACCAAGTTTTGTGTGTTTTTTTTTTCAATAAAGAGTTTAGTTTTTGTTTGGTAATGTTTGTTTTGTTGAATTTTTGTGTTTGGAGAAATGTAGGGGTAAAATACGAAAGTACAAACAAAGCGACGCACTAGCTGAAACGGGCGGCGAGACTCTGCAATCACGTTATCTACTACACCGCTCGACTTTGACCTCTGTCTGAGGATGGGGAGGGGTTTGCGATAAGACAATTCCTGTTTTATACTGACGAAATATTGTTCTACGCTAATCTAGTAATCAGTAGAAGCTAAATGTCAACTGTCTGAGGATGGGGAGGGGTTTGCGATAAGAGAATTCCTGTTTTATATCGACGAAATATTGTTCTACGCTAATCTATTAATCAGTTGAAGCTAAATGTCAAATAACGATTCATGTCTGGGTGTGGTCTGTATAATCCCAAAGTACCAATGAATCTAATAAAAGGGGCATAGTAAAAATGCCCTAACAACAAAAGTAATGAGAGAATTACAAACGTAAACAACGCATAGCAACACGAACGTAACCTCAATCTCGACCAAACAATTCAACAGCTGCGAAGCTCAAATACGACCAAACAAACAGTCCATAAACGAATTAACTACTTTGTGGTTGCAAAGCAACTAATCGACTATCGATTAGTCAAAATTTCGCGACAATAAGATGAACTGTAAGAAAATTACAGGTGAAAAACGTGACGTACCTACCTATACTACGGCCGTTGGCGATTTTCAGTTGCAGTAGCCGACGGCCGTAATACCGGTACGTTGGCATCCAAAGGGTTAATCAGAAAGTACCTTTATTTGAAATAAACAGTTACGTAAATAGTTCTTTATATATTTTTACAATGAATGCGCTAATTTTAAGGAAAATGCTCTGTTTTATACTTTCACCTCTTATAATTTAGTTATATTAAAAATTGGCGTTATAGGAAAGTTAATGGATTTATTAGTGGCGTGCAAGAGTTAAAAGTGGAACTGCTTTTCTCGCAAAGAGTAATATTTAATTTTTCTATGAGCATCATGTGACCTTCTTATGATCATAAGTCAATCTCGTATTGGTTGCTACTGATGTAAGTCATTACGCCATTTTTGGATATGTAAAGTAACAATAATACTTAAATCAGAGGAATTTGACCCGGAAATTAAAGACTTTTTATAATTTAGACATTCACTTGCAATGTTGTCCTGCCTTGATGGCGACATTAAAAAAACATCCCTTGAGATAGTACCTATCAGCAAAAATCAAATTCTAAATGGTTCGATCACGAATGCCTCCGGCCATCATTGCTTTATAAGAAACGCAACTTTAAAAAACAAACATATATTGTAAATTTACTTAACAATAACTTCCAATAGTAATGTTGCAAGAAAAGTAGTTCCACGTTTAATGCTATAAAATTCATTACGTGTAATTTTCCTCCCCTAAAACCTTATATTGTATTATTGTTCAGTAGGACAATAGCAAACAGGTTAATAATGTGAATCTCATTCCCGGTTTAGATAAAAATAAATTTTAAAATAATAATGCATAAAAATTTAATTAAATAAACAAACCAATAATGTAAAAAAACAAACATAGGTTTAATAAATAACCAAACTAACATAACTATAACTTCATATGTAAGAACTATGTACTTACATACCACACGGTAACTTCCAATTACATAAAAATAGCATTCTTGTTTTAAAAATAACATACGGTTACATAACTCATACTCTCACTTTGACAAAAACATGATTATCAATTAAAAAGGAATAAATTGTGTCCTAATATTTTAACTGTTCACGTAATCCACAATTAAACAAGTAAATAACTTTTAAAATAATTAACAGTATTAGAGTTAACTCGCCATGATTGGGTAACAGACGTCATTGTTATTAGAGAGGCAGAGAAGAGTAGTGCATGGGACGGTTGATGGTGCTTAACTAAACAGTTCTTGCCACAGAACACTTGGATAAACTATCGGGGGCAAATAACGCAGAAAATCATAGATGACAAGAAGCACAGTACAAAAATTTGGCATGTACATTTCAATTTAAAAAAAAAACAAAGTTATTTGTGATTCCGCCATCTAAACCATACATATGTTTGTTCAGGAAGATGAGCAGAATACATTAATAACATTCAAATTTTGATTGGCTATTCCATTTGTTAATGTCACTGATACCTCCATTTTTAATCGCCACAAGTACAATGGCGATCTACACGTTTTATTTGTATAAGAAGGTGTCTGACATTTCACCTTAAAAATAGTAAAAAGGAAGGAAATGTTACACTGTTTTGGTTGTTACATTTTATAAATATAAATAAATGTAACATACTTATATATAGGCCTATATAGCCTAGATAGTTTTTTGTCATCATAACTTTTAATGATAAAAAAACAGCCGAACTATGTAAATACTTGTGACATAATTTGGTTTGAGTAATTATATCAAGGATTTGTCATTCATGAATATCAATGATTAGGTAATCATGAATATCGATCATTAGTGTTGGCCACCTATTACTTTTTAAGATATAAAACAGATGAACTATAATGTAATTTGGTACTTTGTGTAGTAAGTACAATTAAAACTTAAACAAGCAGACAGGCAACTAACTAACGAAGTAATTATTACCAACTTAATTAATTACGTAGGTAATTACAAGTAAATGGTAATTGTCAAAATTTGGAAGCAGAAATGAGCCGCTCATATTGAGGTTAGTTCTTAATATCAATAACGTTAAAATAACAATTTCTTTGCGACTTTGATTTAATTGTTAGAAATAAATACTAAGATAATATTTAAACCAAATCTTAAGTTATAACATTTGTTTTACTTAAAACAATTTTAAAAACAATAACTAATGTTTTTATCCTAGGGCATATATCACAGAGTGAAGTTATAAAAGCCGTTGCATTAAACTCCTTTTTATCTATAAACAAATAAGTAAACCCCTAACTAAAAACATTAACGGATAAATTTTTCATTTCAAATTTAACTTACTGGAATTTTGTTTACAATTTGTTTTTAATAACAAGTGAAGAACCCAAAACAAATCAAAGTATCCTTCTATAAGAAGAGTACACAAACACAACTAACTATCCATCCACAGAGTAGTCTTGCCAACGGATTGTGTCTGCCAAAGATAATCCCAACCTGTTTTTGAAATTCTTCAAAAAATTACCCCACGTTTTTCATGAACTATTTACATGTCACAGTGTTTTTTTTTGTTTTTTTTTTTTTTTTTTTTTTTTTTTTTTTTTTTTTATTAGTTAATATTATACGTTAATATATACCTAAAATGTATCTAATAATCTATAACTAAAAACCTATTACTAAAAAATGTACACAAGAAACAATTTTAAAATATATTATTTATTCACCAGATATCAAAGATAATACCAATGGTCATCACCAGGAATATACCAACTTACTAAGACCAGTTTTTGGTTAACTTATATTGACAAATTGAGTTTCCCCTAATTCAAGATATTACACTTCAGCATTGCTTTCTAAGGCTCAAATGAAATTGTATCCCACTGTCATTAATGCAATAATTAATCCCACTATTGTGATGGTTTTAATTTTATTTCTATTGACAAATTTTGTGTTAGTTATTGAAAACTCTATAGCAACATCTAAAAAAGGCAGTACCAGCAGGAGTTTCCATATTTGTAAATAGAAACAAATCACAACTTGTTTCATATTTTTTTAAGTCTGTCCATTATTGTTTTCCTGATTTTTAAGGATCAACATTTTATTTTATATTATCTATGACCACATGCGATTCCACTTTGAGTATGATGCTTAAAAATCAATTTCATTTTGAAGACTGGGGAACCTTTGAGCTACCTTACACACCTTATAACTGTGAATGATATAACAAAAATGTTTGGAAGAGATATTCCCAGATAATAACAGTATAAGTACAGGACACTTTTCACCAGATTTTTGGTTTGACTGGGAGAAGAGTGAGGAGTTTATACAAAGATATTGCTGATATTGCTGTACGCCTTATATAACCGATGTAGGAGATTTACTTGGATTTTAGAGATTCTCGTAGTTCTTGACAATTGTTTTGATCAAATTCAGAGGATAAAGCAACGTCTGACCACTGTTATGTTAGTTCACTAAATACTAAAAAGTGGAATGTAGTAGATGTGTGGTGGACCACAAAAAGCAGTAATAGTTTACTTCAATTACACCTAGAGTATTAATGTGTTTTGGGTCCAGAAATAACGACAGTTATCAACTTAGGTTTTCGTATCACCACGAAATAATCCTAAATACTATGTCACCTCAAAATTATCCAAGTTGGGGTAATTAACCCACAATTTATAACACTGTACCAAGCTCTAGCTTTTTTTTATAACGGTTTCCTTATAAAACTTTTGAATAGATTGCTGGGAATCATATGATTTATCTCTAAATCAAATCAAATCAAATTATTTTTATTGTTGAAGACATTTACATGCATAACAATCGTCATTGTACATTAAAAATGAACTAGCCTAGTTTCTAAAATAACTAAAGGTCCTTATCAATTAGAAAACAATTAGTACTATAATATTCCTTTTCAGATAACAAGCACTTTATCTTCCTCCTAAATGATATTGAAAGTGTTGGCCTCCTTGAACCCAGATGGCAAGTTATTGAAAAAAATTTTATGCAAGAGTAAAGGGTTTGTTTTTCAAAGAATGTTGTTGAATGTTTTGGGAGAGTTAAGGAATTTGTACCGCGGAGATTATAATTTGACTGTTGTACTGGAAAAAGGTGTTTGTTTTTAAAGACAAATGTCAAACATTCCAGTATATATAGACTAGGAAACGTCAACAATTTATTTTGTCTAAAAAAACCTCTACATGACTGAGAACGATTGAGTCCACATATCACTCTTATGGCTTTCTTCTGGAGGGTAAACAAGGCTTTAGTCTTAGTGGATTCATGGCCCCCATATGATCAAGCCATAACTCATGTAAGTGTAGAAGCACCCATAGTAAGCTGTCAGCAAAACATCTTTACTAGAAAAAAGTAGCCAATCTTCGTAAGATGAACAGACTGCTGCTTAATTTTTTAATTACTTTGTCGATGTGATTGTGAAAGGACAAATTACAATCAATTACCAGACCCAGAAAATCGGCGCTGGATTAGGACTAAGACGAAAGTCGCCAATGACTATATCAGAAGAGTTTGCACCTGTTCGAGACGATCTTAAATAGAATTCAACAAGTTTTTTGTCTTCTTTACATTTACATGAAGTTGGTTTTTTTCCAGCCATTGCAACAAAGAACTACTCTGAATAAATATATCAGTTTCTAGTCGCCCTCTGTTTCCATTGGAAATGCTGAAGGATGTGTCATCAGCAAAAAGACATAAGTTACCCATATTTACAGCTGTAGGGATATCATTCACAAATAAGAGAAAAAGTATAGGTAAGAGAACGGAACCCTGTGGCACACCTGTCAAAGTAGACAACTCCTTCGACTCGTATGTGCCCAGGCAATCCGAACTGTCAATATATGGAACAGCCATCACTTGTTTTCGGTTGAGCACAACAGATGAAACCCAATCATAAGCCTTGCCTCTAATACCGACCTGTCGGACCTTTTCAAGTAACAAATTGTGAGGTACTACATCGAACGCCTTACTTTGGTCCAAAAAACAGAGCAAAGGTGTACCTGTGATCATCAAGCGAAGAAAACAATCTCTGATACAAAATTAAATATTGCATCTGTAGTAGAAACACCCTTTCTAAACCCAAATTGTTGGTGACAGACCACCTTGTTCAATTCAAGGAAAGATTCAAGACGGATAAGAAAGAGCCTTTCCAAGACCTTAGAAAATGTGGAGAGTATAGATATTGGCCTGTAGTTTTCTGGGTCCTGATGATTTCCATTTTTAAACAAAGGCTTCACAATTGCTGTTTTGAGAGGTTGAGGAAAAACTCCAGTTTTTGGAAGGATGCATTTGTTAAATGAGCTAGAGGCACAGCCAAAAATTTCGGCACAAGGGACTTTAGAATTTTTGATGATATCCCATCTTTTCCTGAGGAGTTACTCGTGCGTAGTGATTTGATTACTTTCAAAACTTCAAATTCATCTGTTGGCGTCAAAGTACAAAGAAGGACCTACATGCTCAGATGACCTATAGCACTCTACTGATGAAGAGGGTCGTAACGAGTTCAGTCGTGTTCCGACCCGGCTAAAAAATTCATTGAAACCCTCAGACACAACACGAGGGTCTTGCTCTACAACTCCTTCCGGTGTCAAAAATGAAAATGGTTTAAAATTTTTTCTCTTTTTTCTCGGATTTAAATCATTGATAATTTGCCATGCAGCCTTTTGAATGTTGTTGGAGTTTTGATAATTTTTTTTAAAACCAATTCCGACTTTGCAGACCTAATGCTGTCCCTGAATTCTTTTTTTCAATTTTCTGTATTGCACTTTTAACGGATGATGAAAATCGAGATGCTTAGAAACAGAGTACAACAGTAACATCCTTTCTCTTAGGTTTAGAAGAGTTTGATCTAATGTTATCCTGGTAAGACCTGTGCTCTCATTTAGCCCTAACTTGCTTCTCAGTAAAGGCCAACTTGTAATAATAAGAAACTTTGTTTATGAAAAGAAAAAACTTATGCGAAATCAGAGACTATAAAAAAATCTATTCAGAGACTATAACAGAAAATATTAATCTGTATTTTACATCTGCCACGAAAACAGCATAGAATAAAAATGAAAAAGCAGGTTCTGCCTACTTTGGGTATAGAGCTTCAAGAAACATTTATTTTACTTATAACTCTCCTTCTTGTGAATTTACTTTCACACATTTTTCCTTATATGTAGGTTTTCAAATTGTGCTAAAATTGTTTTATTTTGTTGTTTTGAGATCTACTGTGTTGGTTTAAATCACTTGGAAGGGGGAGTTATTATTAAATACACAAATATTAATTACTGAAACTGCCTTTAAACTTAATTATAATATTAGAAATACCTCTTGTCTATGATAATTTATATTTTATTATTTTAAGGACATTTTCTAAAGGAATGTCCTTGATAGGTGTATGACTATAATAATGGATCAGTTGTGGACCCAATCTAAAGATAGAGTGTTTCATGCCAGAGGCCTTTCGGTTGACTTCACAAGAACAAGTCCTGGACACACATACACTGATCGTTAGATCCCATGTAGGCATGTACTGAGACCGGTTTATTCGGACAAATTTACCAGGATCCGGGCCGGGCCCGCCGCACGTCTATTGTGTTGATATACGAGATAGCTCAATCTAATAACTGTAACTTACTATTGAATGTCAGAATGAGCCATGCAGAATGCCTTTTCTGGGGCCCACCAAAGCTGAGTACGGTTCTAAACCTATAGATTGGGACAATTATGGTTTTAAACAGATTACACAAGACTTAAAATTACTATTAGTGCTTGTCTTATACTCTTTTCTATATAGTTTACCTTACGGATTAAAAAATTACCTCTAATACTATATCTAGATAAAAGTTGACCAGTCTTACAATAAAAGTAGATTAATGTCTATGAGTCCAAGAATCAATAGTGGCGATTGTTTGAGTGACGCGTGATTCGATTGTGAGGTATTCTTATCGATTGCAGAACCCGCTCAAGACGTTTCAGTGAAGACCAAGATCAGGACCGGGTGCAATTCAGAGTCCCGTTGATGTAAACTATCGTCCTTCAGAACAATAGGTGATAATATACATACATGGCCACTCAAATAGAGTATCTGAAAAGACTGGGTCCTTCCATGTAAAACAAGGTGAGATCCTGTTGATCAATAGTGCAAGTAACGACTAACTAAACCGTTAATAGAATCAACAAATCTAGGATATTATTTATAAGATTTTATTTAAAAATTAGGATATCGTTACAGTTTTGTTTTGAAAAGTTAATAGTTCATATTATTTTATGTTTGTTTAAAACACACACACACACACACACACACACACACACACACACACACACACACACACACACACTCAGGAATCCATACCAGAAGAAGAACATACACCCATGCAATTTTGATAACTTACAATTAAACATATATAAATCAATAGATTTTAAAACTAAGAAAAACTAGCAACCTATTTTAGAATTAAAATTAACATAAAACAAATTATCATACATATAAGATAGAAATACATCAACTATTGTAAAATTGAATCATCAGATAAAAAAAATAATTTCTTTAGACCAAATACCACAGAATACATTAAATCTTAATATCAAGGAGATTGTTATGCAAAGTTAGTTTACAACACCTGGAGTTATAAAGTGAATTTAGATCAGCTTGTGACTTTACGATAATGGAATTTTATTCTTTTGAATGATGGCTTAATAGGAGACTGAGAAGAAGCATTTCTCATCAAAGTTAATAAACATTTGAGTTATTAAATACAGTAATACTTTTATTATTTGTATTAAATTGGTGAATCTCGATTTTTGAATCCAAGAACAGAGAAGACATTTACTAGATGATGAACACTTGAATATTGGATGACAACCAGAACTCTCAGATCTGCAAAGATTACTACTACCAGTATTAAATCTACACTAAGCCGTCAAGGATGATTGGAAGATGAATAAGTGTCAATGGAACATACAAAGTAAAACTGGATTTGAACTCAAGTAAGATCTACCCAATTTATGATTCCAAATTTTTCAAAATTTAAACCTATTTTTGTATAAATTCAAATTTAACATGTACCTCAATTTTTCCTATGTTGGATATAATTTTTTTTATGTGCCCATGGCAGTATAATCCACGAAACCCTGTATGTGACAAATAAACTCAATAGCAATTATTGTAAATCAAACGTTTATTTATTTATATCAATAGCTAGTTAAGCAAGGGCAAAGTACGGGTTAAATAAAAATAAATAAAGCAAAAAGAATAATTTAACAATATGTTACCAATAATCTCTCTGTCATCAGTTCAGTTCCTGGTTATTTCGTCTTCTTCAGTATCCTTGGAACTAGAGTAGTTGAAAATGTTATATTTAACGAAACTTATCTCCAGGAAAAGTGGTCTTAACATGGAGCTGGTCGGCTGTCGCTGTTTTGCTCTTTTTGGTACGAATCTATAATTCTTGTCTGATACTGGTAGCAAACTTATATCTTGAGTCTATGGTAGAATCCATGGTGTTTGCAATATTATAACCATGCCTAAAGGTACAGTTTACTTATTAAAGTAGTTGGTGGGGAGGAGATTAACATGTGTAACGGAGGCACATTTCCTTAACACATGCAACAAATAGCCTTATTATTTTATTATTATTATCGGCGGCCATTTCTCGTCCAATATTTCGTACCAGTTTTTTTTTCTTTTCTTGTTTGTAAAATGATGGGAAATCTAGTCAGCCGCAGATTGTCAAGATTATTGGACTAGAACTACCATCTTGTATCGCAGGCAGTAAGGGTTCTGGCAGAAATATTAATCCATGTATTATTTATTCTCCATCGAGGCTTATATTCTCGGCGTGGTTGCTGAATGATTTAATTTGTTCTGAGAAGTCTTACAACATTCAATCAATCAATCAATCAATCAATCAATCAATTCTTTATTGTCATTAAACAACATACAACATTGTAATAGACATTGTCAAATAGGAACATAAAATATACTCTTTATGAACAGTGTAGGGGGATTGGTCAACTTACGTTTATCTTGAAGAATAGATGGCCACATAAGCTTTGATCTAAAACTTAACAGACAAATGCTCACTGTAATGACAGTATTATATTCTTTTCCATCAAATATTTTTGGAGAACGCATGTTGCAAAAGGTCACATTTTTAGCTGCGCACCTTTTTTAACCATCAACAGTATAACCTTCTGAGCGTAAGATGTAAAACGTTCATTATACTTTGTAGATAGCTTTGCCATAATATTTTCCTATAGTTGTGAGCAAAACCTTACCCAGGTGCTGAGTGCTTGTCATCAACTGCATTGAGAATGATCGATGAGTTGCTCCGGTTGTGTATCATCTATGGCTAAAACTAATCGAAAATGTTTATCCCAATTGATACATGTCTCAGAGTCCAAACTAATCCAGATTAGATAATCTATCATCGTTGCTAATGAATGAATGGTTCTTGCAATAATATTTGGAAAGCAGATAAGTGGATTCTGCATTTAATTGCCAATTAAGTACAAACGACAGACAACATTGGGCACAGAAACAATCACATGCTAATTGTTCCTATCAGGATTATAGTACCCAAGTCTACTCATGCTAGATTATGCCCTGATAATGATATATATTGTTCAGACTACTACATTATGGATATGTTTGTACAATAGATGTACAGTAAATCATAGCCTATACTGTGGCGTGTTTTAATGATTTAGCACCTTACTCTCTGCATTATTGTTACCCTTATATTATCTGCAATAGCCTATTCCTTAATATAGTGACCGTGTGTATTTATAAAATCATGTCTGATTGCTCTGTTTGAAAAAAAGCTACCGGTCAACCTAGGCATAAAATGTGTTGCTCAGACTGCAAGAAGCTATGCCATACATCATGTGTTAGTTTATCCAAAGAAGATGTGGACTATATAACTAATGAGAAGCAAATTTGGCGCTGACCATCTTGTGCTGTGAGTAGAAGGAAGAGTATGTCTTGTGAGTCACCTTGTGGCCCGGAATCTGATATTAGAACAGCTTTATCTAACGTGCTAAAAAAGCTCAATGAAGCTTCCGATGACAGTAAGCGAATTGAGTTTGAAATTAACAAATCGTTTGAGTTTCTTACTGAACAAATTAATGAACAAAACAATGTAATCAAAAGTCAAAGTGCTAGTCAGTTAGTGCTACTCAGTTAACTGAGTACCTTCAACTTATTGAAGATTTAAGGGTGAAAAATATCCAGCTTCAAAGGAAGGTTACTGATTTGGAGCTCAGGGTTGAGGACAATGGGCAATATATGCGTAGCAACACACTCGAGATTCAGGGGATTCTTGAAAGCAAAAACGAAGACGTGTACGAAGTTGTGAAGAAGGTTGCCGTTGCTCTCGATATACACATTTCGAGAGAAGCTATCGATGTCTGCCACCGTCTAAAGAAAAGAAATGATGCTGACCGTCCTGCTGGAATTATAGCTAAGTTCGTCAGACGAGAAGTTAAGCTGAAATTTCTTGAAAAAAAACGGAGAGTCAAGAGGAACCTCAACTCACGTGACGTTGGTTACACTTCGACCACTGCTAATCCAGTCTACGTGAACGAGATTCTCCGTTCTATCAAGAGGAAACTATTGGCTGCTGCTCGATCGGTGAAACATGAAAAGAATTATTCATATTTATGGGTAAGAAATGGCAAAATATTTCTGAGGAAGGCTCAGGGTGATCCCTTTATTATTGTTAGTTCAATCGAGCAAATTGAAGAACTGTAAGTAAGCACTTATTTTAGTAAAAGTAGTAAACACTAACAATCAATTGTTTGAGACAAAACTAGATTTTTTTTATATTTCATCAGAACATATCTAGTCTAAGAGAAAACTTTGATTCTTTTTTAATTTATCTTAATACTTTGCCTTCTTTGCTAGATGTAATTGTACTGACAGAAGTTTGGATACACGAATGTGAAATAAGTTTGTATTTAATTAGTGTGGTTATAACCAGTATTCAAACTAACTGTAGTGACAGCTATAGATCAGGTGGAGTGATTGTTTATGTGAGTGAGCGATATGAGGCCAGACCATCAGTTTGCATTACTATGCAAACTGGCCAGAGGGGAATTCATCAAAATTAGAGGAGTTTGACAATTTTTCTACCTTAGTAGCAACAGCTGGTAGCAGAAATGGGGATGGATTCAGCATATACCACCAAAATATAAGGAGCGTTAGACACAAGGTTTCGGATTTCTGCTTGTCGTGGGCTCGGGCCCCTGATGTAATCTGCCTCACAGAACACTGGTTGGGCGATGGGGAGTCGGTGGTAATCCCACAGTATTCATGTGTGACATCTTTCTGTCGGAAATATTCCGCTGGCGGTGGAGTGGCCATTTTGAGACACAATGACTCAACATTTGATTTCTCTGTAACACGGCTAGCCGAACTGGAAATTGAATTTTCAAATGAAGATTGCTTTGAATGCGCAATTGTAAAATTGGAGTTTAAAGTTGGTGATCAGTCTTTCTTAGACACTTCAGTAATTAATTTGGGTTGTGTCTATCGTCCTCCCTGTAAAAACAAAAACGATTTTTTGCTTAAAATGGAGCAGCTGTTGACTGGCCTATTAAGGCGAAATCAACGAACTATAATATGTGGGGACATTAACTTGAACTTTTTAGCAAGTAACGATTCTCATGTTACATTATTACGGCAAGTATTTTTCTCCTTTAACATGAGGGAAATTTTAAACCAACCGACAAGAATAACTGCAACCGGTGCATCTCTCCTAGATAATGTTTTTACAGTGATGTTCAAAGTAACATCCAATGTGAGGTGACATTTAATGGATTGTCCAATCATCATTCTCAAATTATTTATCTCACCAAATGTCTGAAGGTAGAAAGGGTCTATATTCTAAAACGAGTGTTCTCCAAGAACCAGATTCAAAATTTCAAGTCCATTCTGGCTTCAACGGATTGGTCCATTTTATCAACATTAGAGGATGTGAATTCAAAGTTTGAAACATTCATGAGTTTAATTAATAAAGCTTTTTCAGTCTCCTTCCCGTTTAAAGAGTCGAGGTCTATAAAAAGATACAATGCAACTTTTGAGTTTGATTACAAAATTAAGGAGATGGCGTCCAAAAACAGAGATCTATCAATTTTGGTTAGGGATTTTGGTGATCCAGATTTGAAACGTCTGCTCAATCGGCGTCGTACTATTCTGAGGAATCTTGTAAACTGCCGTAAACGTTTACTAACATCTAGAGCAATTTCCGATAGCGGCAACAAACAAAAGACATTTTGGGAAATTATCAAACGTGAAACTAGAGACTCGAAACCGCATGAAAATATTGCTTTGTTGAATGGAGGAGTTGTGGTTGATTCACCTGGGGAAGTTGCTAGCATATTTAATTCAGTCTTCTGTGATGTGCAACCAATTGATGGCTTGCGTTTTGATAAAGGAGCCTGTTCACGTGGAAGAGTAATCCCTCAATCTTTTTTTTACGCAAATCACACCGGATGAGATAGAAAAAAGCATCATATCAATGAAAACCAAAAAGTCTTCGGGGGTTGATGAAATGTCCGCTTGGTTGTTGAAGCAATGTTACGGTTGTTTTCTAAATCAAATGTGTATTCTGTTCAATGAATCAATTGCAGGTGGTGTTTTCCCAAATTGTTTCAAAATAGCTAAAGTTGTGCCAGTTTTTAAGAAAGGTGATCGGGAATGTGCGGACAACTACAGACCGGTGTCTCTCTTGCCTACTTTATCTAAGGTGCTGGAGAGACTCGTTTGGTCTCGTTTGACTGCCTTTTTACAGCGCCACAAGGTACTGGTCGCAAATCAGTTTGGATTTAGACAGAATCATTCAACAGCTGACGCAGTGATTTCTCTTGTTGACCAAAATTATGACCACCTAGAAAAATGCCAGGCAGCTTTAGGAATCTTTTGCGACCTTTCAAAGGCGTTCGATCGTGTAGACCATAGCATATTGTGTTCTAAGCTGGAAGGGTATGGAGTTAGAGGCGTAGCTCTCCATGGCTACAGTCGTATTTGTCTCACAGGCAGCAGTTCGTTTAAGTTGGGTTTTCGAAATCAGGTTTGATTGAGAACAAGTATGGGGTGCCGCAGGGTTCCATTCTAGGCCCATTACTTTTTATCCTCTACATTAACGATATTCATGTGTGCAGGGGGGACGTCAATTTGGTACTCTACGCGGATGATGCTACGGTTCTTCTCGGTGGCTCAGATAGTGACGTGGACCTACGAGCATCTTCTTCCCTCGTAAATATTGACAGTTGGCTCTCGAAAAATAACCTAATGTTGAATGCTAAGAAAACCACATTTATTCAGTTTCTAACAAAAAATAAGCAACACTCTGATTTGTTGATTAACATAAATGAAACTTCATTAGAACCATCTCAATCTACGTGTTTCCTGGGTGTAACCATCGATAGTAGATTGCAGTGGTCTACTCATGTATCTGGGTTGTTGGTAAACTGAGTCAAGTGTGTTTTGCATTACGAACTCTGAGTACTTTTATGGACAGAGATGGGTTGGTGACTGCTTACCACGGGTGTTTCGCTTCATTGTTGGCGTATGGGATTGAGGTCTGGGGTGGAGCCTCTCCTGCAGAACATGCATTTTTGGTCCAAAAGAGAGCTGTACGGATCATATTCAGGGTCCCAAATCTTCATTCATGCCGTGGTTTATTTAGGAATCTCAACATTCTAACAATGACATCCCTTTACATTTTTAGAGTTGTCATGTATGTGAGGAAGCATCTGTGTCAGATTCCGTCAGTGGGAAGCTCTCATGCCTACCCGACGAGGCACGGCACTTTGCTTCGCACTCCCTCACATCGATTGTCCCTGTACGAGACTAGAGTGATGCACGCGGGTGTAATTTTTTTATAATGCTCTCTCTCAAAATTTGAAGGAGGTTTGTGAGCTGACAATTTTTAAAAGGAACCTGAGGAGATACTTAATAGGAAAGGAATTTTATAGTGTAAATGAATTCCTCTCTGGCAGTGGCTTTTAAATTTTAATTTAAATAATTGTTTTTGTGTGCTTATTTCTATCTTTTGACTACTATTCAATTTGATTTTGTTGATAGCACTTTTATACTTAAGTTTAGATTTATTCTATATTGACGATTGCGATGTACTTCTGTGTACCTTATGCAATAAAAAGAATTGAATTGAAACAGCTGACACGCTCAAGGTCACTGTTGACATTGAGTCTGTTGGACTTTCTGTTGCGATCGTAGCGGTTTATAGGCTGCATTCGCACCCTATTGCATCTTTCTTGGATGAAAAAGTATCCTATAGTCTGAATCCACAGATCGGAATTTAGTTGTTACCGGGGATATGAACTTCCAGAGATCCTCGCCAGCAAAGACTCAGACGCGAGAGTTATGTCGGGGATCGTACCCCTCTGCCCGGGACGCCGGAAGGTAGGTGTGTTGCCCTCGATCAGAAGGACACACCCGGCCCTAGCAGCAAATTCCAGGATGTATTTCCTGCGGGAGTTAGTAGAGGGCATTCCCCACTCAACAGCCCTCGCGCTAAAATCTCCGCCTAAGATGATGTGCTCAGTAGTGTCAAGCACACGCTCTTCCAAACGATCGATTTTGTTACGGAAGTCCTGAATGGCCTCGTTGGGAGTGAGGTAGCAACTAAAAAACCTCACATCCCTACACTTTACCCAGGTAAAAACCGCGGCCGCATCCACGACTCCGCACCGGCGTTTCTGCATTGTTTCACGCCCAGAATGCAGCAGTACCGAGACTGTCGGGAAACCAGTACGGTATGTCCCTATTCCGATAATGTTCGCTCCATAAAAGCGTATCAACACCGTAGTCCTGGGCAACCTGGTCCAAAAAAGCATCAGCTGTTCTGGATCTCAGGAGGTTGCACTGAAGAACTCGCATCTACGAGACTTTCTTCTTCGCCTGTTCATGCTGCACTTTCCAGAACCGGGAATATGCCTCAGGGAGTTCCCGCCGAGGCCCTTATCTTTGCAGAGGAAGCAGCAGGTCTTATCGCAATCCTTCCTCTTATGGTCGTTTCCGCCACACCGAAGACAGTTCTTACTCCGGTCCGGCCCCTTGCAGTTTCTGGCTGAATGACCGTACCCGAGGCAACGGAAGCACCTCGAGACAACCACCCTCCGTCTGAGCCAGCAGTTTACCCAATCGACCTTCAGGTGCTGGAGACTCAGCAGCTTATTGGCGAACTTGTCACTTAATTCGACAACCGCCATCCACTGCTGGCTCCGGTTTGGTTTTGTCAACCATAAGGCCCGCTTCATTGGAGAGTACTGGAGGATTTCGTGGGAAGCGACCACCAGTATATTCCTTTATTCTTCTTTTAAGCGACGTCCTTAATAGTGACACCACCTAATTCCGAGGATCTGCATCTCGGGAAGTCCCACGCCGCTGGAATACCAACAAGCTGGTCGTGATGAAGTTCACCGATGTCATAGCACAGGGAACGCCAGTGGATCCTGCAGCAGCCGGCGAGGTTGGTGCTGAGGCGTTGGTAACATCTACGATGGGATTAATTGTCTCGACTTGCGACCAGTCAATGCCACGCAGGAAACCCCGGCGCGTTAGGCAACCTATTTATTGATGGACAGCAGAGATTGGAGAGCTACGAAACACCTGCCTGAGGGCAAGACGAGTCGCCACTAGAGCGGGAATACCCGCAGACAGAGTTCGTGAGACGGAGGCTTACAAGGCTGCTAAGAAAACTATTCGCTGGACCATCAACCGGAGCAAAGCTGAGATCTGGAGGAGACTGAGAGATGATGTCGATTCCGATCCTTGGGGTCTGGGTTACAAGATTGTAACTAAGAGACTCTGCGCCCACACTCCACCTTCCGTTATGGAGGGCGACACCATGGAAAGGATCGTCACATCTCTAATTCTGAAGCACCCGCTACGCTGTCAAGTCGCTTTTGGACGGGTAGAGCACTTTCCCCTCTTCAGCAACGAGGAGTTGGAAATGGCCGTTCGCTCCCTGAAGAGCAACAAAACTCCCGGCCCCGATAGAATTCCTATTGAGGCCCTCAAAAAGGTATTCCACATCAATCCCCGACTCCTGCTAAATATGTATAACGCCTGTCTGACCAATGGGATTTTTCCTTCTCCTTGGAAAATTGCCAGGCTAGTACTGATTAGGGGAAAGGTGATCCCGATACGCCGTCGTCCTACAGGCCTCTTTGTATGTTGGACACGGCAGGTAAACTTTTCAAGAAGTTGATTCGTGCCCGACTGAGTTCCGCCGTGGAAGCTGCCGGTGACTTAAAAATAAATAAATAAATAAATAAAAATAAATAAATAGTTTTTGTAATCTTTCATTTGAGCCATCTGTGGTTGGTGTAGAGTTCTTGGATAATCGTTTGATGATAAGGGCTAGTGGACTGGACAACGTTTTTTTTCTTACAGGTTAAACTAATGAAACAAATTAATTCTGTGAGTAAAAATTGTGCTGTATACAATCAAATGAAAGGATGGAACTTTTTATAATATGCCATAGTATAAAAGTTATACAGGAAAAATATAAACAGAACTGAAAACAAGATCTTTACCAGAGAAAACAAATTTAGTTTTTGACTGGTTAGGTGGATCATTACGATCCATTTATTGCTAACAATCACCCACTTAAGGACATACCTGAAATTGATTATTCGTTTTTTACAAATATCTACGACACTATGTTTAAAACAATATGAAATATTTTGAAATACCCTCCCTTAAAAATTGAAAAATGCAGCTACATGAAATACAGTATGTCCATGTCCAAGTATTGATAAGAGATGTTGACATTTACAAAATTACTGTTTACTTACAGCACAAACACACCACAATTTATATCCAGATTCTTATTTTTAAAATGGATTTTTCAAGGAATAAAAATATCAAGATAATGTTTTACTGATTTAATAATGGACAAACCAACACCCAACTACACTTGAGAGAATGGATATTGTGTTAAATAATAGATATACGAGGCAGTATGTCCATGTCCAAGTATTGATAAGAGATGTTGACATTTACAAAATTACTGTTTACTTACAGCACAAACACACCACAATTTATATCCAGATTCTTATTTTTAAAATGGATTTTTCAAGGAATAAAAATATCAAGATAATGTTTTACTGATTTAATAATGGACAAACCAACACCCAACTACACTTGAGAGAATGGATATTGTGTTAAATAATAGATATACGAGGCAGTGGCTTTTACCCTACATGTTTTATTTATATTATTCACCTTCAAGTACAGATTTATTAATAATTAATGTTCGTATAACTCATCAAAATCGTAGAACATTTCCTGCAAATAAATAAAATCTTTAACAGTTCATAGTTGATTTAACACGTAAATAAAACACTAATCAACTTTTGTGCTAATTATATTGCAATATTAACTAAGATAACAAGAATTTTGAGTTTACATGCTATATATTGACTTTAAAAGAAACTTATTAAAATATTGTCTTCTCTCTTCCCTACAACAAAACTAATCTATATCTATACAGTCAGTAATTTCTTAGACTAATGTTATTATTTACAAATTAAACATATCATACAAGAATTACAACGTAATGAACAATTCGGAATGTGCTCTCAATTTTCAACAATGAAGGATGCTAATAGGGAGGGAATACACACTATAGGGACTTGGACACCAAACATACAAATGTGTCATGTTTTAAGTATGAAATAAGCATTTCCAACATACTGTAGTAACACCTTCACAAAGCATTCTTCAAATTAATTAATAGTGAAAATAATATTATTGGAAAAACAATGTTACAGATCCAATCAAATATACACTTAAAGAACCATCAGGAGTTAACAAATATTTAATTTAAATTAAAAGAATTTAACTGCTGAAAACATTTTAAAACAGTGACCGCTGATAACAGAATACTATCATGGTTGTCTTGACGGTCCAACAGCACTTAATCAGTCGCAGACACAGTGATGGTTTTGCCCTTAGGATCGTCAAACTGGTCCATTGTTCGGATGTCCATGATCATCGTGATGCCCCATGTGAAGATGATTCCCAAGAGGAATGTGACGAATATACCTGACCAAATTGCTGGCGTGAAGAATTCCACAGCGTCAACAGCATCACCGAAAGATCTCGAGCCCATATTCAAAAAGAATGGTTGCATCTGAAAACATTTGACAATTTAGTTAGAATTGCGTACAATTTAAACACAATCCTATACAATTTTGTAAAAAACCAAAGTAGATAGATGTTTGATGACTTTTTGGACCAGAAATATTTTATACAATTGACAATATTGTGTAAAAAACATTTGTTATTATTTATATTAAACCAAGAAACAGTAAAAGAAAATATCTGACATAAGTTATGAAACACTACATTTCTGTCAAGATGTAGAACACTGACTGCCACTAGGCTTTGGAACACAACTCCAGTAGGTTAACCCGTTGTGGAGCACTGACAAAATATCTCACCATGCAGTGCATGCGATAGTGGCAATCTGCCTTAATTTTACCTCCTAATAGTTCCAATAATGTCTTGTAGACTGCGTGAATGTCATTACTAGTCTATTAAATGTTTTTAACTATGGTCTTGCTTTAGTTTTCTAAAACACGTTTATGAATATTATATAGATCAAAGTTGTATGTAGAAATTGAAGAATCAGTTCAATTTACTCTCAGCTAAGCGTTAACGATCTGTTATTTTCCTCAACAACTGCGACCAGTTTTGCATTTTGTGGTATCAGATGTGTGTATTAGGTCCTGTTAAAACAGAAATGTACTATCGTCCGAATTAGATTGGTATGTTTAGAGCGAGAGAAGTGGCCTGGACAGTGATAATGAAGATATAGTGTATATTTGTCCGCGTTGGTGTATTAATGATGCAAGTGACTTTGAATTTAGTGATACAGGTCTTGAAGATGTCCAAATTATATACAAAAATACAATTCAGTGCATTATGAGTTCAGTGTCCGAGGTCATTATGAACACCGGGCGGTTTATTGTGGCATGGTATTCTGTTCTACTGATAACATGCAAATTAATCCGCATCCGCTAAAACACGTGCGGTCATACAAATTTGTCAGCAAAAGGTTAAGATAGACTAATCTAGAACGAATCAGAACAATATTTTTTCATTACATAAAATTATTTCTAATTATATTTCAACAATTTTCTTAAGTTTATTGTTCTGGCCTCTATAAGACTAGGCCTATATTTTATAATTGTAATTTTTCTGATTTGCCTGGCTGTTATTTCTTTTCTGTTATTTAAAGATTATTACTTTCCAGTATTGGCACGACAAAGAACATGTGTACAGATCAGCAATGGCCAAGGGGCAGCAAGCGTTCAAAGCAGGGACAAAACGTAAATAGGCTTAATTTAGAATATAAAATATTTCCTATGCTCAAAATAACATACACTCAGTGTAATGTCTAATGTTAAAGTAATTTAGTAATCTGAATTGGTCGTTGTCTTGGTGGAGATGGTCGAGACAAAAGTGCAGTGTTGTGTGTTGCTGGCATATGAGAGGATGGAGTAGAGCGGTATGTTGTGAAGTATGCATTCCAATTGTTCTATCACAAGGAGCAGCACCTCAATCGCTCCAAGAAAAAATTCTTTTCACAATACATAATTAAGGTGGGTTCATCCCACTTCAATGATGATTTCAGATTAGTGTGTTTGCCATATCTTTAACTGTTTACCTCTATGGTCATGCTTGGCCTTAAGTTATAAAATTGTACACCTGAAGGAGGGTGTTCAGTGCTGTAACTAGGAGTTACTGTATTTAAAAGAAATTTGATTGTGGTAACAAATTTAATTTTTTTTTATTTTAAAAGCTTTTTATGGGGGAAGGGGGATTCTTCCTCTCATCTCCCTTAGTTACATTACTGACAGGAAAAATGTGAGTTCTAAAGTGTGTTCTCTAAAGTTGTTACACATAACAATAGCTAATGCCTATAATCCTGTTATCCTTTCAAATCGTCCATTATTAATAATGCACTTTAAACAAACATGTTTTTTTCCAAACAGGGAATACAAAAGCCCATATTTTAAACTGAACTTAGCATGACGTTTGCATATCCATCACATTTTTTGTCCTCGTATAGAGTTTAAAAGTCTATAGTCTATTTACTATAAACTTCATCTCATAACAAAATCGGTGAAACTTGCATCGTGAATTAGTTAGTATCCCCGCCTATTTACTTTATATTAATATATCATTGATGTTTATAAACTAAATTTTTAATATACATGGAAAAATTATATTACTATTCTAATATTAATATGACTAAGCCTAAGTAGGATTACAAGATTACTTAAAAGATCTATTGGTACTTTGGGATTATACCGACCACACCAGTATGAAGAACACATAAATATAAATTTATAGAAACAAACATGATAGAACGAAAAAACAACTCTTTAATTACAAACTTACAACGATTATCAATTATTGTTATTGGGGTCAGATTCCGTTATATACCTCCAACGCTTAAACTTTTTTCAATGAACTTAGAACGTTATAAAACAATATAGTTGAGTAACAGAACTAACATTCCATCAATTAACAAGCATTTCCAGGTATTGTGATCGGTATTGTTGTCACTGTTAGCCTATCTTATCTTTCTCGAGAATCCCGATTATGGCAGGCCGCACGACATCACATGATTATTTAAGTTTTTTGCACGGTACATAATTGCCTTTCCATTACAATTCAATTTATATTTCCGATCAGCCCCTCTAGAATTTGATATTTTACTGATCTCGAGGGATGTTTTTCTTTCGTTGATATCAGCACGCTGATGGCCGGAGGCACTCGCATTTTGGGTGGCGGAGTGTGCTCAAGAATAACAACAAGTTTTGTGTGTTTTTTTCAATAAAGAGTTTAGTTTTTGTTTGGTAATGTTTGTTTTTTTGAATTTTTGTGTTTGGAGAAATGTAGGGTAGTACAACAAAGCGACGCACCAACTGAATGGGCGGCGAGACTCTGCAATCATGTTATCTACTAGACCGCTCGACTTTGACCTCTGTCTGAGGATGGGGAGGGGTTTGCGATATGACAATTCCTGTTTTATATTGACGAAATATTGTTCTACGCTAATCAAGTAATCAGTAGAAGCAAAATGTCAAATAACGATTCATGTCTGGGTGTGGTCGGTATAAACCCAAAGTACCGATCTATTATTCACTTGTATCAATTGATCAATAATTTTTTTTATTTTTAGGATCCAGTCCTAGCCAGAATGTAGCCTACTTGGTTATTTAAACTTGTAATATTTTGTGAAATATCTGGTTATAGTCAGATCTACCTGAAAATCACTGAATGTCAACGTAGTGGAACCGTTTCGGAAGACGACCTTCGAGCCACTGTGGAAGGACATGTCGAGTGGTGCTGCAATCTCAATGGGACTCTTGAGAGAGATCGGAGGGTTGTTGGCGTACTGTACATCGATGGTCCGCAGGTACCAGTAGCCGTTTGTTTTGTTGTCAAAATTGAACATTACCCTGTAGTCTGGGGTGTACTTGACACTTAACTTGATGTCGAAGGCTTTAGAGTTATCTCCTGTCTGTGAAAAAACATCTTTAAGTGAGTAGGCTTTAATTACAACGATAGAACAAAACAAAACTTTTATAAATGTAGGTGTACATACAAGTTTGCCATGTATATATATATATATATAATATATATATATATATATAAACAGGGTGTATATTAGTCTGGAAACACCCAATATATCCTATTAAGAATTTAAATATAAATTTGAAACCACTTACAATCGTGATTGAGATTGGCATCTACTTTTTGGAACAATGTTTTGTTATGTCACACCAACGGGGTGACATCCTGCCGAGGGTACGTGAATATTCTTAATGGAAGCCTATACCTTTGATACATAATTTTTTAAAGGTAATAGCTACATGAATTGAATGCCACAAACCGCATCTCAAAGGAATTATTCTATCATAAAATAGAGCATTTTTTAGTATTGAAAATTATACTGATGGTTTTAACAATGTAATTTTATTATCAAGGTTTCCTTGCCACAAAAATGTGTTACACTAATTATTTAAAGCATTTTTTTAATGTTCAATTAAATAAAACAAAAATTACATTTTAAAGCAGGTTCTATTAGCAACAAATTTGCCATTTTTTATTTACAGTACAATTATGGGAAATACTTAGTTATTGATTACTTATACAAATAAAAAATAATGTATGCTGTTTAGAAAATCTTTACAACAAACGTTTTACCTGCATTTTGGTGTCAAAGCAATGTTCGCAACTGTGTTCCTTCTACGTTTGACAATGAGCCAATCTTTGACAATGATTCGACAGAGTTGCCTAACAATTTCTTCAGTTATCAAAGCAATCTCCTCTATAATCCTGTTTCCTTAGTCTTCTCCAAATTATGATGCTTACTCTATAAACATATTGGATTTTAAAAATGACCCCATAAGGAAATAATCGATTTGGTGGACAAATCCGGGATCTTGGAGGCCATTCGGATTTCTCCTCTTCTGCCAATCCATTGATGAGGAAAACCTTAAAATCCAAAATACCTCATACCTGTCTCCCATAATGGGTGGGAGCACCATACCTGCTGAAAACCATAACATACTCAAAGTATTCTCCTGAAGGCAATTTGAATAGCTGGGATTATTTCATTTTGGAGCATATTGTAGTAAAGATCGGCATTTTAAATTCCATTGATAAAAAGGGTCCAACAATTTTGTTACCTAAAATTTTTTTCCACACCATAACGTTCAGTTTTTGTGGTTGCTGTGAATGGGACTCAGTAATCCACTGTGGGTTTTCACTAGCCCAGTAACGGCAAATTGTGCCGTTAACATTGCCATTTAGGAAAAAAAGGTTGCCTCATCAGAAAATAGTTGTTGGTCAAAAATCTCTATAGTCATCACATTTTGCGCACACAAGTTCACAAAACTCAACTCTTCAGTCCGTACATCAACCTCACTTAACTGTTGGACTAAATGAACTTTAAATGGTTTGTATTTTATTAATTTTCAAAATCTTACTCACAGACATAGGGTGCATATCATGTTGCTGGAGAAGCTTTTCTGAGTCGATGTATGTGGGTCTCACTAAATGTTGCAACACATCTAGTCATGTTCTTCATCTGTTTTTTTTTTTTTTTTTTTTTTTTTTTTTTTTTTTTTTTTTTTTTTTTTTTTTTTTTTTTTTTTTTTTTTTTTTTTTTTTTTTTTTTTTTTTTTTTTTTTTTTTTATTTTTTTTTTTTTTTTTTTTTTTTTTTTTTTTTTTTTTTTTTTTTTGTTTTTTTTTTTTTTTTTTTTTTTTTTTTTTTTTTTTTTTTTTTTTTTTTTTTTTTTTTTTTTTTTTTTTTTTTTTTTTTTTTTGTTTTTTTTTTTAATTTTTTGAGTTATTTTTTTTTTTTTTTTTTTTTTTTTTATTTTTTTTTTTTTTTTTGTTTTTTTTTTTTTTTTTTTTGTTTTTTTTTTATTGAATTATTTTTTTTGTTTTTTTTTTTTTTTTTTTTTTTTTTTTTTTTTTTTTTTTTTTTTTTTTTTTTTTTTTTTTTTTTTTTTTTTTTTTTTTTTTTTTTTTTTTTTTTTTTTTTTTTTTTTTTTTTTTTTATTTTTTTTTTTTTTTTTTTTTTTTTTTTTTTTTTTTTTTTTTTTTTTTTTATTTTTTTTTTTTTTTTTTTTTTTTTTTTTTTTTTTTTTTTTTTTTTTTTTTTTTTTTTTTTTTTTTTTTTTTTTTTTTTATTTTTTTTTTTTTTTTTTTATTTTTTTTTTTTTTTTTTTTTTTTTTTTTTTTTTTTTTTTTTTTTTTTTTTTTTTTTTTTTTTTTTTTTTTTTTTTTTTTTTTTTTTTTTTTGTTTTTTTTTTTTTTTTTTTTTTTTTTTTTTTTTTTTTTTCCACCAGATTGGTATCCACCCGAACTTTGGCCGATTACGTCACCCCTGTAATTTCAAAACCTCAATAGTTTTTGATATTGTTGAAACACTTATGGGATTACCTTTCTGGGAAAGTGTCATTTAAACAAATTACAAACTTCCCGATAAGATCTTTGACGATCGCCATATCCTCGCATCATCAACAGAGTAATTCGTCTCCTTTCAGACAATTCCATTAAAATTGCCAAATAAAAACTGAACTACTGTAATTAATAAACTTGTTGACAGCAATGCTTCAGAGACCACTGATTAACTCGACAGGAATGAATGACCTTTGGTCATTTGTAATTCCCAAGCTTAGACCTTCCTAGTGAAAGCTCCATGCTCAACAAACTGAAACCGTAGTAGACCAGCATGATTATAAACACAATAATGTTTCTCATCGGCTAGTACCTTTGTCCACCTTTAAACCTTCCCTTGCTCGACTGGAAAACACAAGTACAGATTCATAAGAAATCAGAGAAAGTGACTCCTAAGTTTTTATTTCCATGTAATAAAAACTGGGCAATTGTACTAATTGAAACCACATTAAAAATAAATTGTTTATATTTATTTTTAAATGACATTTAAAAAATGGCTAAAAAATTAAGTGTAACCCATTTTATGTGGCCAGAACCATGTTAAAATTACATTGTTGAACATCAGTAAATTTTTCAATACTAAAAATGCTCTATTTTCTGATAGAATAATTCCTTTGAGATGCGGTTTTTGTGGCATATCACATCAGTAAGCTATTACCTTTTAAAATTATGTACACAAGGTATAGGCTTCCCATTAAGAAATATACACGAATACCCACGCAGACGTCCCCCGTTGGTGTGACATAACAAAACATTGTTCCAAAAAGTAGATGCCCAATCTCAAATCCCGATTGTAAGAGGTTTCAAATTTATATTTAAATTATTAAAAGGATATATTTGGGTGTTTTCCCCAGACATAATATACACCCTGATATATATATATAATATATATATATATATATATATATATATATAATATATATACCATCTCAATTGGGATGAAAATACTTTATAAAAGCTTCTGTTTTATTATATTAAAAACAAAAATCATACAAGACATATATATATATATATATATATATGAATACACTTAATTAAGACAATACGAGATAATTTTGAAAGTAATGTTTACATACAAAAAGATAAATAAGTTTACAGAAGAAAATCAGTCAAGGGCTGACTATAAATCTAAATTTGTGTGATTGACTTACTTGTCTTCTGTACATTGTTGCAGAAAGAAAGAATTGAATGAACCAATCTGGCTGCAGTATAATAAATGGCAACCACCACAGTCGAATCATGATTTTGATTAGAAATATTGAATATAACATTTGACCTATAGATATTCATTTTCTAATCATTGCCAGTTGTTTTTATTTTATTTACATACTGAGTAGGCTAATGATATCACCAATGAACAAGCAATTATTGTCTCAAAATGTATTTTTAAACATTGACCAATGTTTTAAATGGTTACAAGGTAATGCTACTTTAAATCCGAAGTGTCCAGTTTATAGTGACATGAAAACTAGAATTAAAGGTGGAAATTAAATATAAATTCTTTTGCTACAAGAGAAGTCAGAACAAACACGACGTTGCAAAAAACACGCACTTGTTCTCAAGTGCATCTTTTGAACATTCTAAATTTGGTATTATGAATATATTGAAACTCATGTACTATTTTAAATAGTTGAAATCAAACAAACTGTGAATTTTTAATGTATAAATGTTGTTTTGACAGCATCAGTACCTGGAGGAATACCATTTCAGATTAGATAAAGTAATCAATCGTAAGTAGCCTACTATGCTGCTCAAACATAGCTTAAATAAAGTTTTGTTATTTTATATAATCTGACACAATTACATTTCTTTTACATATAAAAGTATAGCTTCACTATAATCCGATTTTAAAAGCATAAAACATACTTCATTTCAACATTGTTGCTCCAAATTAATTCAAATTAAAATAATGTGTTTGGAATTTACTAATAGTAGCAAGTAGAATGACAATGTACCTGTGTTCTTTGTGGCATAAAAAGTCATACAGGTTTTCTTTGAAAATAGTAAAAAGTAAAAAAATGTTATATTGTTTTGTTTGTAATATTTTATAAATATACATAGCAAAGATAGGTTTAAGTTTCGTTAATATATTAGTTTTTAAAATTTAAAACCAGCAGAACTATATTTTATTTGAAATACCTATTACGTAATTTGGTTTGATTCAGATTCAGATAATTCTTTATTCATAGGTATTACAGCCAATACCTTGAATAGTGTCATTAACTTAAGTATTCAACATTTCTTAAAATTAGGCTAATTTTACTTTATTGCATTTATAATTCCTTAAAAGAGTATAATACTTTGATTGTTAGGTAATCCTTAAGTATTTTTTTAAACTTATTGAATGATGGTTCAGTCTTAATATGTTCTGGAATTTTGTTAACAAATTTAATTCCTGCATACTGCGGTTTCTTGCAAAAAAATGCCGAATGATGAGTGGGAATGGCAAAATCTTTACTTTGTCTGGTGTTATACTTGTGAAAATCACTATTAAATATTTGATCATGATATCTTTGTTTTAAAGATACAATTAGCCTACTTCGTAAACATAAAGGCCATAAACTGTAAGAATGTTTAATTTTGAAAAGTGTTCTTTAACTGAGGTTTTTGGTTTCAGGTTCTGAATAATTCTAAGAGTTCCTAGATCAATGGACTATTTGGATATAAGTGAACCTAAATTTCAATACGTTAAATGGCTATTAATTTTTGGGAAATAATGGATATGGTTTATAAGTGAGTAAATATTTACTTAAGCCACTTCCCATTATTTGTTGTTTTTATCAAAAGGAAAATACGTAAAAAATAAATAAAAAATTACCTTTCCATACTAATTGAGTACCAGTCGGATAATAGCCAAAATACTTGAAGTAACCTACTCAGAGAACTTATATTCTTACTATGAACTAAATAGAAAACAATGGTTTACAATGATAGTAATCTACTGAAAAGTACAATCACAACACAAAATTGTAGCCTACATTGAATATATAGAAAAACATCCGTAGCTGTAAGATAAAAGGCCGGGGCGGCAAATCACGAATTTGACGTTACCAACGTATTCTGCTCACCCTCCTGAACAAAAAATATATATAGTACTAGGGGGTGCAAATGACAAATAACATGATTTTAGGGGGTATATTCATAAGTGGTTAAGTTTCTAATGTTTTAATGTTCAGTTTGTGTCCTGTGTCTGGATAATCTGTTTACTTGCATATTATCTGCGGCCGGGACTGATAGCAGCCTGATAACGTATCTGTTATCTGAGTTCTCCGGGGCAGAGTCAGTGCTTCACAAGATATCGTGTTCAGTAGGTGAATCAACCATCCACTAGTTCGACCAACCCTAGTGAATTGTGTGTGTCTGAGTTTTTAGTAGGGCATGTAAAGAGTTTACGTTTTAACCGAAACAAAATTATTTCCTTTTTAATTGAACATGGAATTTTTAATAATGAGTGTATTTGTTCGTCGTGCAGTCGCTTCAGTTCAGTTGTTGTTTTTAAACCGGGAGACTTTGTTGTTTTGTTGCGATAGGAAAATTAGAAAAAATAGTAAGAAAAGAAGTTTTAATGTTGCAATTTTTTAAAATCCACTTTTTTGTTGCTGCTGCTCAGCTATATCCGCCAACACACTAATGGTAAGTGTTCTCTGTTATTATCCATCTATATATTTATATTTGAGTTTTTCATGATTTATTAACTTTACATAATTGCCTTTGCATTACATTTCAATTTATATTTCTGATCAGCCCTTCTAGAATCTTATATTTTACTGATAGGTACTATCTCGAAGGATGTTTTTCTTTAATTGACATCAGCGCAGGGAAGCACAAGGTGCTGCCGAAGCCCGCGCTGATGGCCGGAGGCACTCGTTTCATTTCGATAACAAGTAATTAATTTGTTGCTCAAAATTAAGAAAAACATTGTTCATTTTGATCAAAATTCTGCTCATTTCAGTATTATTTTTCATTTACGTTTGCAAAGATGGCGGCGCAACCGATGACGTCATCACGAAGTTGAATCATGGTAATTGGTCACAAAAGGTCACGTGACGCTAGACGTGGATGTAGAACATGGAGATATTACTGAATAGTTATTTAATTTTTTATGTTCTAGAACTTCGTTATTTCTCATTTCCACCCCATCAAACCTTATACTTTTTTTGTTCTATAGGACGATTCCAATAAGTTAATAACGCAAAACTCGTATTTTTCCGCTCCGGCCGTTAATATGATAATTACCAAAACATCACTCACTAGCACCATAAAACACAAAGAGAAAGAAAAGTATCAAGAGAATAAAATGATAACTTAACTTCACAATAAAGATACAATCTGTACCAGGTACAGGTTAAAGTAACAAAAAAATCTTAAATTAGGGTACCCTCAATCACATTTGGTAAACCTGTTCTCCTAGACTAAATTCTATCTAAATAATATTTGTGCACTAAATCGTTTGTCAGAGCCTAAAAACTCCTTCTGAAGTAAGAGTATAGCCTATGAAATAGTTATAAGTGGTCTTACCTAGTGTGGTAACAGTAACTATTATCCCGGATGTAAGATTATGACTTACTGTTGTTCCATTGATAGATAAAAAATAATACACTCGAGTTGGAGAACTAGGCATCTGTGAGCCAAAGAATATTTAGGAAAGTATTTTAACAAACTATTCTAATATATGAGTTTGATTTCTTACCACAACAGTAGTGTAGTTTCCTAGCCCAACATCCTTGCCCTCATAGACTAGAACAGGAGGAGAGGTTGAGTAAAACAAAGATGTAGCTTTTGCATCTTGGTACAGGGTGTATGTTGTGCTTGTGTTATTATCATCCGGACTTCTTTTCATCCTTGAAACTTCTTCTGGCTCTACCCATGATGACTGTTGACCAGAAAGAAACCCAATCACATGACTACATTTAGATAACAGCTTACTGTAAATTTCAGCAATTTTCACGTCATGTCGTCTAAGTAGCTCAGGCCTATCTTCATCAGGCTCAGCTTCTTGTAATTTTACAACCAGTACTTTACCACAGCCATCAGGTAAGTTAACAGTCTTGTCAGAGTCCACATACTCCAGGGAATAGCCAAACTCTGATAGCTGTTTGGTGGCATCAATTGGATCTTGCACAGAGGGAAGGAACTCCATATTTGCAGCGTTTTCTGTAATATACTTCAGTTGAGGGAAATATCCTTGTCCTTGTGAGTCTTTCCAACTATAATCTTCCATCGAAAGGCTTTCTTCAGAGAACACAGCAATCAAAGGAACAGGTTGCTCTCCATGCACTTTTTTCAAAACATACTGTTGAAAATCTTCACTGCTTATCCTGTGCAATGCTGGAAAAGAATTCACTCGATCACTTTTACTTGATTCCCAAAGCAATACAGGTACATTTCCACAAACTATGTTAAATAAAGAAAATATAACACAAGCCAACACCCTAGCAGAAGCCATTTTCGAGCTGAAAGACTTCTTCAGCTTTTGGTCATATGATTACAATCATGTGATCGCGCATAAGAAGATGACTACAAGAATACATGCAGCCAACACCACCACTCTATTTTACCTACATTTAAAGTACTAAAATATACATCTACACACGCTTTAATCCACATAATTTATATGTAATATTGTTAATTCTCCCTTATACTTTTGAGATTGCAGGAGGTATTATTATTAGTCTATATTTATTTTTAACCTTCAACGGCATTGTCAATACATAATCATAATTATTACTACATTGAAATTACATTCCCCTTGAAGGTTAGTTAAAAAATAAGTTAAGGACACTTTTAGTTCAAAAAAACTTACTATTTGATTGGAAACGGTATTTGGTAAGTATTGAAATATGTGAACATACTCCGTTTAAAAAATTCTTGTCAGGATAAAATCGATGAATAATTTAAAAAGATTCGTTTGTCTTTTTTGGGGAAACGGAATACGTAATTTTAAGAGCCACTTATTCACCCTCAAAATTAGGGGATTGTAAACATGCATTTACGAAGAATAATATAGTTATACAAAAATGTGTTTACATGCCTGAGAAAAGTTGTGTCAACCTACTGAATGGTACATATAAATGAACTCACTCTTGTCTATGTAGTATTGAAGTTTCATTAAAAATTTAAAGTTTACAGATCAAATCTTTCTCGAGATATCCCGGTACATGTTACACTCACATTTTTGTTAATTTACTTTGGTTCATAACACGGTTTAAATAATAAAAGGTTACTTATAAGATCACCAAAAGATGATGTTATGTGTTGTGGTAGTTTTGATACATGTATTAATATTTTACATCTCACAAGTTGTACTAGTTTGTTTAAAACATAATATATTATGCTATTTTTTCGTTGCAAAAACGGTTACCCATAGCCCAATGTAAAATTGTTTTCCGTTATCGTTAGGTCTGACAAATCGTGTGGAGTGACATTAATCATCACTAAACTCAGTGCTGCCTATATAGAAATAATAATTCGTGGAAAATTTCAGTTATATAGGCTAGTTTGCAAATTTATAATCCATTGTGAACCCCAGCTGTGCTGTTTCAGTGTTGTGTCCTTTATTTTAATTTAAAATGTAGTTTTTTTACCCAATTAGTGGTTAAAACTATATAAAACAGTTCTTAAAACATTTTTGTTCATAATTTACATAAAAATGTTTAGATTTTTTTCGTAATCTTTTTTTTCCAGTACTTTTCCTACAACTAACCTTACCCGTTAACTTTAATTGTTTTCAGTGTTTGTTTACTATTAGTAGTTTTTCAAGTGAGAAGGTAATGGACAACTTAAAATTTGCCCCTTCAAACAACTCAAACTGTTTGGATTTTGATACCATAACTAATGATCACAATTATTGTTCTAATAAGCAAACAATGAACATCATTTCAGGAAAAACTATTTCTAATGACGATGTCAATAATCAAAACGAGTGGCAAATCGAAACAACTAGAAACAAAAGACATTTGTCAACAGCCAACGTTTCAGATGTTAAGAAACCTTGTAGACCTACAGAGTACGTTGCAAAAACTGCTAGACCTATTGAATTGCACAACAGATTTGAAATGCTGAGTAACCCCAACCTAGGCTCTGAAGAAGAAACGATGAATGACGACAAATGTAGGACGAAGGTGAGGCCTCCACCTATATTTGTCCCCAACATTGTCAACATAAGTAAAATGATGGTAAACATTGAACAAGTAATTAAAAAAGAGTCATATTCATTTAAATGCATAGCTAGAGATAAAGTAAAAATTAACACTGATACTATTGAAGCCTACCGCGCATTAGTCAAACATTTAACTAACATGAAAGTAAACTTCCATACATACCAAATAAAGGGTGACAGAGCTTATAGAGTAGTGCTTAAGAATATGCACTTCTCTACGGAACCCCAGGAAATTAAAACAGCTATAGAAGCTTATAACCACAAAGTTAGGAATGTGTCGAACCTTAGAAGTAGCAAATCTAAAGATCCACTGTCAATTTTTTTTGTAGACTTAGAGCCAGCATCAAACAACAAAGACATTTTTAAAATTGAATTCCTACTAAATGCCAAAATTGTACTTGAGCCCCCTTACAAACGTAATGATGTGGTGCAGTGCAAAAAGTGTCAAAGATATGGGCACACAAAGGCTTACTGCTGGTACCAAAACCGCTGTGTAAAATGCGGCTCAGATCATGATACTAGCAGCTGTAATAAATCTGTAAATGTTCCTCCCAAATGTGTATTATGTGGTGGTGAGCACCCAGCCAACTATAAAGGTTGCTCTATTTACAAAGATATTAAGAAAAAGGCTTTTCCACCTCTAAGACCAGCGTTAAAAAAAGACACTCCTCCTCCAGTGCAAGATCGAGAAGTAGATAGACCTATATCTGTTCGTACTCAAAATTCAACAGGTAATCAGTCTCAACCAGTATCACCAACCTTATCTTATGCTAGAGTGGCATCAGGTCAATCAAATATAGAAGCAAATCACAATCTGAATCAAATAATTGATGGATTTTTAAATAAGTTCGAAATGATGATGTCTCAACAAGCCCAGCAAATAGGTACATTAATTAACCTATTGACAACTGTCATATCAAAACTAAAATGAATAGATTTTATAGGATTGGACTCTGGAATGCCAATGGCTTGGCCCGACATGGCCAAGATATTCAACTTTTTATTTCAATACACAAAATAGATATTATGTTAATTTCTGAGACCCACTTTACAAACTTAAATTTTTTCAAAATCCCAAATTTTACTTTTTATTCTACAAACCACCCTGACAATACGGCGCATGGAGGTAGCGCTGTGCTAATCAGAAAACAAATAAAACATTATGAATTACCTAGATTTCAAGAAGATCATATTCAAGCTACAAGCATAGTGGTTGAGGACTGGATGGGACCACTTACATTTTCTGGTGTTTACTGCCCCCCGAGGCACAATATTACCAAACTTCAATTCAACGAATTTTTCGAAACTTTAGGGCCTCGTTTTGTAGCAGGTGGTGACTTTAATGCCAAACATGTCATGTGGGGTTCAAGGTTGATTAACCCTAGAGGTAGAAATTTGTTAAATTGCATGAATGACAATCACTTGAGTTACGTATCTACAGGGGAACCAACCTATTGGCCTTCAGATCCCAACAAAATTCCAGATCTTCTTGATTTCTTTGTTACGGGAGGTATTTCTCCTAACTATATGGAGGCTGTTTCATCTCTTGATTTGTCGTCCGATCACTCTCCGGTCATCCTATCAATAAGTTCATCATTTGTATTGAAAGAAAAGGCAGCGTCCTTATCGAATAAAGGCACAAACTGGGTGAAGTTTCGTGAAACGTTAAATGACAGTTTAAGTCTTAATATATCACTTAAAACAAGAGAGGAAATAGACAACGCTGTGGAAATTTTTAATTATACTGTTCAGAAATCTGCTTGGAGTGCAACGCCTGAACTTAATAATACAACGTGTGGCAATATCAATTACCCAATATATATTAAGCAGCACATTGCTCAAAAACGTCGCTTACGAAGAATATGGCAAAATTCTAGAAATGTAAGAGATAAAACAATGTTTAACAGAGCATCAAGACAGTTAAAGATTTTGCTTAAAAACTTAAAAAACATATGGTTTCAAGAATTCACTTCAAATCTCTCCCCAACTGAAGCAACAGACTATTCTTTATGGAAAGTAACAAAAAGCACAAAGAAACCGCAAGTGCCCATTCCTCCAATATCTAAACCAGATGGTTCTTGGGCGAAAAGTAACAGAGAGAAAACTTATTTGTTTGCTGCATATTTTAGTAATGTTTTCAAACCATACCCTGTAGATAACAACTTTGATAATAGACATGTTGTAAAGGAGTTTCTTGATTCACCTAACCAACTCTCACTACCTATTGGCTCCTTTAAACCATCTGAAATATATGATGAGATTAAAAATCTTAATCCCAAAAAGGCCCCTGGTTATGAGTTAATAACAGGTAAGATACTACAAGAGCTTCCTAGGAAAGCCATACTCTTTCTTACCTTCGTATTTAATGCTATTTTGAGGCTTGAATACTTCCCATCACAATGGAAGGTGGCTCAAGTTATTGTTGTTCCTAAGCCAGGAAAACCTCAAAACGAAGTAATGTCCTACAGGCCAATCAGTCTACTACCTATACCTTCTAAATTATTCGAAAAGTTATTTTTAAAACGACTTCAGGTTTTTATAACTGAATGCAATTTAATTCCCAATCATCAGTTTGGTTTCAGAGTGCACCACTCCACTATCGAACAAGTCCATAGAGTAGCTAATATAATAAGGCAAGATTTGGAATCAAGAAAATTTTGTTCTGCAGCATTTCTCGATGTGAGTCAAGCCTTTGACAAAGTGTGGCATGAAGGGCTTCTATTTAAAATAAAAAGTCATCTACCTCACACTGTTTACAACATTATAAAATCTTATTTAGAACGAAGGTATTTTCAAATCAAGTTTGATGATTGTCTTTCAGATCTGAATGAAATAAACTCTGGTGTACCTCAGGGAAGTGTACTAGGACCAGTGCTGTACTTAATTTTCACTGCAGACATTCCAACTAATCAAAATTCTTTGACAGCAACATTCGCCGATGACACTGCCGTACTGGCATCCCACTCCAACCATGTTGTAGCATCACAAATTCTACAAACTAACTTAAATTCTATCACAGTTTGGCTTAAAACTTGGAGAATTAAAGTGAATGAAACTAAATCTGTTCACGTCACATTTACGTTGAAACATGACACCTGTCCACCAGTGTTTTTAAACAACATTCAAATTCCTCAAAGAAATGAAGCTAAGTATCTGGGTGTACATCTCGATAGGAAGCTGACTTGGAAACCACACATATGGAACAAAAGGCTCCAATTAAATTCAAAATTTTCAAAACTAAATTGGCTTTTTGGGAACAAATCCCATTTATCAATAGAAAGCAAACTGTTGTTGTACAAGACTGTTCTAAAGCCCATCTGGACGTACGGAATTCAACTGTGGGGAGTTGCTTCTACATCAAATATTGAAATTATACAGCGTTTCCAATCTAAAGTTCTCCGAAAGATATTACAGGCCCCATGGTATGTTCGTAATGAAGTCATTCACAGAGACACGAATATCCCTTTTGTTACTGAAGAAATTCCAAAGTTCTGCATCAAGTACCAAAACAAATTAAACTCTCATCCTAACTACTTGGCTATTAATCTGCTGGACAACAGTGACCATCAATTTCGGCTAAAAAGACATGATTTCTTAAACTTAGCTGATCGATTTTAAAGATGAACAATCTCTTAAATGTTTATGTTAATTAAGGTTAATGAACTTTGATTAACCATGTCCTTAAGATTTATCATCAAATTTACTTATTGTTTGTTGTATATAAACAGATTGTAAATAAATTAAAGTAAAAAAAAAAAAAAAAAAAAATATATAGGCTAGTTTGTTTTAGAGATATCGTGCGGGCAAACACATATATAGGCAGACAAACATAACAGAATTTTGTCAGTCCCTCAAGTTTTAGGCTTCGCTAACGCTCAGCCAATATACGAATTAGTATATAATTAAACTTATTTATTTTTACCACTTCTCTATAAAATAAAAGTTACATTAAGTGGTCAGTTTTGAGTGCTGGCGGTTGTCTCGAATTCGCGTTCTTGGCTTCAGGTTTAACATTTAAAACACGAATTATGTGTGCGGTGACATAATTTTGAATTTGTTTTAATTCTCAGTTAAGTGGTGAAATCTGTTGTTCATGATGAAGAACTAATATTAACAGATGATAGTAATTTTAAGGGTTCATTAGTACTAATGTACTAAAAATCTAATTATCTACAATGAAAAATTTATGGATTTAAGACGATTTCTATTTATAAAGCAGTTTAAACTTTAATCCCATTAGAAGCGGAGCCTCAAATGTGCGGAAGACAGTTAGTTAACTAGCGTTCCCTCTAAAGATTATTGTATATGTTATGTATGTATTAATATGGTATTATTGTATATAAAATAATAGTTATAAAATAGTAATAGTTTATTGTGAAATATTCAGGAAGTAAGTTTAATCTAATATTTCCTTTGGTGTGTGTGTGAATAATCCTTCATGATGAGTCATATTTGTTGAAGTACAGAGTAACGATTTTATAGAGTGAAGAGAGTATTTTAAAACATATTCCCAATCACAAGTAATAATTTTCCTGCTTTTTAGAGCAAGACAAACTGCTCGCCAGATTGTACCATTCAACCTACCTATCTTTTATTACTCTGTGGGCAGTAAAACTTCGTCCTACTTGTACCTACTCCCCTTGAATGAAGGAATGATCTTAATTATCCTGACATAAATGATGAATCTCTGTCAGTGTAAATATAAGATGGCACACCAAAAATCGTAAATAAATTTGAAAAGTTTTCAATTACAATCTTTGAAGTCAAGTCAGGACAAGGGTATGCAAAGGAAAAACGTGAGTATCATCAACGATTGCCAATATATATTTATTACGTTTATATTATGGTAATGGACCTTTGAAATCGACATTTAAATGCTCAAAAGGGGATGTAGCTTTTATGCGCTTTAGTAGCTTTATAAACTTTCGGCTTTGCTTATGCATAGATTGGATACGATAAAGAAATTTTTCAAATACCTTCAACAGAGAAAGGAAGATTTCTGCTCTTACCCAATGAACCATTCTTGTAACACGTGGATAACTTAAATGCAAGTGTAATTCAGAGAGCTTGTTCACGCCAGAGCTACAAACTCTTGACAATGTGTCAAGAATATTATTTTGATCTCCAGGTCTGTATACAATGTCACACTGTAACTTGTTAATACTGTATCTTAGTAATCGACATCTTAGTATCTTTTCTATCGTTATCTTATTAGAATACCGGATGTTGAACATAAATGAGATAGACCTTTGGTCTGTGATTAGCTTAAAGTGTCTACCAACCAAAAGATGATGCTATCTTTAAAAATTCTACAATAGCATAACCCTTTTTTCTACTGATGAATATTTAAGTTCACTCAAAGAGTGTTCTTGGAGAGAAAGCTACAGGGCGTTCAGCTTGTGAAAGCGTACCTGAAATAGAATGCTCACAAGCGTCAGTTTATACAACAAATGGTAGATTATCACCGATACCTCTAATGACAGAGTTAGCTATGCCTTATTTCAACCTTTTAAAGCCTGATTCAGCATTAGTTGTGATTGAGAAATTCTTAGTTGTCAGTGAACTCTTAATTTTGCCCAAGTAGTTAGGGATCCAATTAGGTTATGAGACAACTGTCCAATAGTCCTTTCAGTGATGCTGCAAATGTGATTATCGATGGACTTAACAGTGGTCTGTCTTTCACGATTTGTTTTAACAGTCTTATTACATATTTTATAAACTACAGAAGTATTGATCTTTGAGAGAATTTAGTTTTGCTTTGGTTATAGTAAGACCTTACTTTTTGAAAGCCGTTCGGAATTTTGAAAGATTCTCATTACGCTCTTTTTGTGGTTCCACAGATTGTGTTATCGTCTAAGTAAGTATAAGCCCCTGTAAATTTTTCTTTTTTGTATTATATTGTCAATTACTCTTTGGAAATACGTCACACCGTTCATGACACGAAAAGGTACGCGACAAAACTGGTACAAACGGCCTGGTGCCTGAATTTCTGTGTTATGTTTCTCCCCTTCTAATATTGGAATCCGATGATACGCGCTATAAAGATCCACATAAGTGAGATTAGAATGTTATGAAACTTTATGAACAATAACTTCTAGCACATGTGGAAATGGTAAGCACCTAAAAGTGCGAAACGATTTATAGTTTGAGAATAATCAATAACCATCCTTCTCTTACGGTTTCAATTTGACGTAATTAATGTCGGAGCACGCCATGGGAGCCGGCTTTCCTTTATTACACCTTCTATAAGCCACCGCTGAACATCACTTCCTATTATGTTATCATTTCATTACTGGAGTTGTATCTTCGTGATCTGGTTGTTGTCGGATTTACATCAGGAGTTAGGTTACCAAAGAGTGGCAGCGGTTCAATTTTGGCTTGTGCTAACGAGCATATAGATAGAGAATTTATGTCCTAACCAAAATCAAATAGGATTTGAAAATACGGATAAGATATCGGGACCAATAATAAACATCAGCGAAGAGATTGGCTAAGGTAGTAAATCTAACATTGAACATTCGTTATGTTTGAGTTTAATGTTACAGTATAATTACCAATTATATTAGAACACAAGGAAGTAGATGCTATGGATACTTGTCCTTGTTCAGGGATGATTGCTAATTTTTAAAGACTGATTCCAGTGTATGTATATTTGTGGATCTGTAGGGTTATCATTAATTGTATTTTATGCTACTGTAATCGTAGCCATTATAGCTGATGATTTAGAGTCCTAGAGTTAACTTTACGGTATTTTGTTGAACATTTTACCTTACAAACGTTAGCATACTGACCTCTCTTTGAACAGTTATAACAAATACTATCTTTTGAGGGACAGTTAAATCATAGTTGTCGCAATAATACAAAAGAAAAAAATATTTAGAGCCCACTGCAAACAGTTATGACTTGTTATTTTTCTGAAGTGGATTGTTTTCAAAATGTGGAGCTAACTTATTTTCAGAACTTGTATAAGATAACTGCAATTCAAATTTTTAAAGCATCTTAATTTTTGGTGCAGTTTGAGATTAATTCATACAATGGTTGTGTTTGGTGATTGATTAACAAACTCAATCTGTCTTATTGTTTTATTTCAGTTTCCTTTTATTCCATCGTCTTGACAAATCCTTCAAATATCTTTAATCAGTGAAACCATAGCTTAGATGAGTCTGGAGAATTACGTTGCCCATCAAACTAATCATGTTGCGTAAATTGCCCCATTAATTATTTATTTTTAGTAACTAACAGGAAATATGGTTGAATAAATTGTTATAAGAAAATAAATTATTGAAACCTGTACATTTAGGTTTTATTCAGCTATAACTACACATAATAAAACTATAATAGTATTGTAGAGAAAACTAACATCATTATATAAAACCGCTGGTGTTATGATTAAGTATTTTCATAAATGGATCAGTCAATTATCATCACAGTCACCGATGATTATCATCACTCGTGGACTGGCAAAGTTTCTCGTCTGTCTCAGTGTATTGAGAAAAAACTGACCTGTTGACTTGAAACTTTGTTTCATTTCTTCATATAGGCTACAACGATCTGTTTCTGTACTCACAGTTTGAGCAATCCAATTTATCCTTAATCGTGAAGCGTTTTGCTCGATCTCGGCATTGCTAAACGCACACTCGAATAAGTAAAAAAAAAAAAAAAAAAACATACGGTACGCCGACCTTATTATACTTCTAAGAAGTTCATAACTGATTATACATTAGTATACTCAGGTACGTAGTGAATCATAAACAATGACATGCTTCTACTTGATCTTTACATTTGATATGAGAGATTCAATTATGATGATAAACTACAGTTATACTCTTTATTTGCCTTAGTAAATACTTCAACATGTTATTGTGTCAAAAATGAAATTTGTAGATCTAGAAATTAGGTGATTAACCGACCTAACACATATCTAGGTAAACAAATCGTATCAGAGCATTATGAAACGCATAACGCAGGCATTTCTGATTGCTCTTTTTTATATAAGTTTTCAAATTTTATTTCCTACATAAGTTATATTCTTTTCAAATGTTAGATTTTTTACTAACTAAATGTACTCAGGTATTCCATGCTGTGGTCTTGTACGGTTTATTTTAAAGGTCAAATATTTTTTTATTTGTCAATGAAAACTTTGTTATTAATGTAAATTCATTCTCTTATTTTAATTTAAGATTTTTGAGTGTTATTGGTGTAGTGCAGACTGGTAAACTCGTTTCCCCCACACACAGGCTGATGCCCATGTGGGGATAATTTCCTATAAAGATATTTTGTATGTATTTTATTAACTCTGTATGTACATTTTTTGAAGTAAATTCAATCAATCAATCACAACAACCATATTGTGTTTCAAATTCATTTACACTAACTCTAAAACATGCACTTAATAAAAACTAAACACTAATTATTGAAACTGAACTAAAGGATAAATATCACAATAGGTCTGCACTCACCAACCAACCACAGAGAATTGTTCAGAGATCACAGGTAAATGGCGATCGTCACGGCAGAAATTAGGCAAAAAAAGAAGGAAACGGGTGTGAGCCATTGTTGTTGGTTCATTGTATATTAACTTCTTAAAACTATACTGTGACTCCGCATTGGTTTATTATAAATCTCTAATCTTTTTGATACTTTATGTTTTCTTTTTAGTTAATTTTTCAATATTGGAAACCAAAGCGCCCAATTTCGACTGATGGTTGACTGATCGGTTGGGCTGCTAATTTTATGCATGAGCTTCTATTATCTTCCTTTTAAAGAAATAAGGTTACCAATGTATTATCCTAATTCATACGATGGTCTTCGAACCAACAATGATGTGCAAGTTTTGACTTTTCTGATAGTTCCTTTCTAATTTGTGTGTGTGTGTGTGTGTGTGTGTGTGTGTGTGTGTGTGTGTGTGTGTGTGTGTGTGTGTGTGTTTTACCTTACGTTAACTGTCTTGTGGTAATGAATGGCGTGAACAGTCTTTCATAAGCAAAGCAAGTTGCGGATTTTGCAGATTGAAGGGTTACCATAGTAAAAAAGCGAATACTATAATGTCCAATATGTAGAAACCAATCTGATTCACACGATGATATTCATGAAATTATTCACGAAATGCAGAATATGGTGCTGCAGTGAACATATTCTACACCTAAAGGTATATATATATATATATATATATATATATATATATATATATATATATATATACATACATACATACATACATCCACGTAGAAGGTTTATATGCTATGCCCATTCATGTAACTGACCATCAGATGGCGCTGCAAAATGTAAAAAATATAATTATGTTATCAAAGCGCCTGCTCATTATAAACTGCAATTACAAGACAGTTACGTATATTAAATAGCCACTAACACTATTTGAAGGCACTAAGTTTTGATGTATATTTGTCTTTGAATTAAATTTCTGGTTCAACTTAAAGCTTGAGTGTTACTACTGTATCATAAAGTACATATACGTGTACAATGTCTATAAATATACATATTTTACAGATTTTCTTGATTGTGGCAACAAGGTAAACTCTACATCAGCGTTGGAAATATAATTTACTTGAAACAAGAAGTGCTCATACGCGGGAAAAGCTTACGAAAAGCGTGCGAAGCCGCGGGAAACAGCTAGTAATAGTAAACATTACTCCAAGTAGAAGTTTATTCAATCGTTCGACCAGTGAGTGGCTCTCTAGTAAAAAGTAAAAAATAAATAAATGTTCTAAATGTGCTGAGTGTAGTGACTATATGACGAGGTACTAAGAGGGTTATTTGTCGATAATTAACCATAAAACACAATGTTAAGTCTCCCAAGGAGTGCCACGGCCAAATGTGAAATGCCACTACGTGTAGTGAACCTTCAGTTCTGTTCAGCGCCTACGCCTGTGTGACTTATAGGTTATATATTAGGCTATTACGCATCTTTGACCCCATTTATGTGAGGTGAAGACTAATTATTTCCTCGCATTATCTATTTGTAAAAATGTATTAACTTTGAATGGATTCCTCAGAAATAATGTAACAGATAGTGATTGGTATTTTAACACATTGTGAAATGAAAGTAAAACATATTATACTAGGGCTATACTTTGTTCGGATAAAAAATGTGAGATAAAAGTAAAAATCAAATCAATACCCACATCAATTTTGATGTTATTTCTGAATCTCTGTTTAAATTAATATTGTTATGGATATAATTTGAGTAATTTGGCGCCCTATCGAATAATACAGTATGTTGTAAATTTTGGATTTAATATTAAATATATCGACGGAGCAAGTAGGCTACTTTTTGCGATTCAATGTTTATTGAAAAGTAGGCTATTGCCACTTATACAAATGACGTAATAAATGTAAACAGTCGTTTGACAGGTATTTGGTCTTCCGATCATATGTTAGTTTGCTTATTTAAACGGCAACATGCTCATCCGGTAAGTAAAAACAAACTTATTTCACCGTAAATGAAACATGGGTCTCCGATGCTTAGTTTCCCCTCTGTCTGTATGTATTTTTTTCATAAAAAATTAATATCTTAAAATCTAATGAATTATATTGTACCAAATTTGGCTCACATGTATATATCAACAAGGCCAGTTACTATAAAAAATATAATGAAATTATCTTCGGTACCTATTTGAAAAATGGCGGCCATTACAACTTTTAAACTTTGGGTTCTCAGTGAATAGCCAACAATAAAATAACTGAATAAATGGCAGCTCTCAATGTGGGCCAAGTCTTGTCACAGTAAATCTGCTCTAAATCAGTCACTTATTATTCGATTTATATAATTTTGGTGTCCTTATATTTGTGATAAAATCCTCTAAAAACTGTTATTCTTGCAATGCTTGAGAAAGAATGCTAGACATTCAAAGTTTAAGAGTTTTAATGGACCCCATTTTCAAAATGTCAAAGATAATTTAATTATGCTTTTTCAGTAACTGGCCTTGTTATTATAAACTTTTGGTCCAAATTTGGTATAATTTAATTTATTGGCTTTTAAGATAGGTATTAATTTTTTTCCATAAAAAATACATACAGACAGACAGCTGGGAAACTAAGCATCAGAGACCCTGTTCATATGGTGAAATATGTCTGTCTTGACCTGAGCAACAATGTGGTATACCTTTGTCGATAGAGTTACGGGGCACTCTGTTTAGATGCATTTAATAGGATAATGTTTATATTATTATAAAACCACGGTATTTGTGAAATTGGGGTTTTCAACCACCCGTAGCAAACATGAAACAATACATTAAGGCGGTAGTCTCTGTACTTAGAATCTTTCTGGTAGTTTTAAAAATATTAGATTGATAGATTGATATCAATAAGTATAATTTTACTCGAATGGTTGTTGTACTGTCATAATTGTATACCCTTTTATTGTACTATATCTATAGTGCTCTAAAAATCACAATATACAGTTTCTATATATTTACCATGTTTGAACAGGCTGATAAGAATGGAAAATGTTACTCAGAGTTAAAAATTAAAATTTTATGTTTGCCAAGTCAGATTTTAAACGTAGCTTTGCCTAAAATCTACCAATACATTGGGGAAAGTATTACAAGGAATAAAAACTAACACTCTTTTATAGAGTTTTATTAACAGTAAAAAAAGTGATACAAAAAAGATTAATAACAAGTTTCATCTTATTTAGAAAAATTCCTCATTTTTACATCATAAAAGTATATAAAACATACTTGAGGATACACACTGGACAGAATAAAAATATTGCATAACTTTTTATATTTAACGGTACATAATTAAATACAAATGCCTAGTGTAACCGTATTACATTGACTTTACTTCATGGTAAAAATTGATATAGAGGAACTTTATGTCTTACAATTAGCATAAATATTATTTAAATAAATAAATAATGAGAATTATGACTAAGTGGAACTGACCACAAGTTATTTGCTTAGAGATTTCCTTTTTTAAAACTATCCGAGGATCTCAATCAATTGTTAACTGCACGTGTGAGAGACAGATTTAAATTGGTTTATTGTTTAACCCTTACCACGGCCGATACGACTCCTTCTGAGTTCCCTTGAATGTGATGGTTAGAAGTCATAGTCTGCTTACTCTTGCCTACGACGACGGCAGGGGTGTCAGACCCTCTCCGGAACACCTTACTGGTGACGATCTTCCCGAGGGACAGATCGGGCGCTGGGATATCGTAGCTCTTGGCGGGAACAGCTCCATCCGGAGCGTTGATAGGAGTCCACTCGGATTCAGAGGAGTGGAAATGACTCTTCGGACTTGACTTTTCTTCAGGATACTGTTCGAAATAGTTGTCCGAAACCTCTCCTCTGTCGTAGGCGGCTCTCACGGGTACGGGCTGGAAGAATTGTAAGTACAGTCCCGAATTGTCTGCCGGCAGCTGGGAATGTATGACTGGCAGCGGCTGCTTGTAGAACTTGGCAAGTATAGGGACTACCTTGCCTCCATTCATGTCATCGAACCCGCTCGGTTTATCGTAGTGCGGCTGGTCCTCGAAGTTGTTGTAGCGGTTGTAGTTGACGCTGGGGGTGTAGTACTTCTTCTCGTTCCCATTGTTAGGAACGTACCTGTGCTGCTTGGTGAAGTACAGTTTTGAATAGGGAAGAGGTCTAGCTTTCTTTTCGTACGAGTAATCGCTGTTCTTGTTGTAGTCGTCGTCGAGGTCACCCATGCTCTCTCTGTACTTCAGTTCCTCCTCTTCGTGGCGGTTCCTGTACGCCGATAGCCCCTCGTGTTGGGGGGTCCGTTCGTAGGTGTCTCTCTCCGGTACGGTCACACTGTAGTCGGGCTTGTCCTGCTCCTTGCTGTCGTACGAGACGTCGTCCTCTCCAGCGGCCTCCTTGTTGGTCTCGTCGTCATGCTTGATGTACGTGGAGTATTTGTAGACCGCATCGAGACCTTTGACGTCCTCCTTGGCGGCCTTCAGGTGTGGGATCTTGCTTCGCACCCCGAACCGGTGATGGTACAGTTGCCCGTGCCCCCGAGTCCGCACGGCCACCGGTCTGGCGGGCCCGTAGGTCGCGTGGTGAAGAGGGGGTGGCACGGTGTGGTGGAAGTCCACACTATCCCCCCGAAGAGGAAAGTTACCAGAGGGTAGGTGGAAGTCGTTGTCGACAGCCCGGCTAGCGAAGCCCTCTGTTGACAGAACCTGGAAGCAATGTACGACTATCAAGTATGTGTCGCAATACTACCACATACTCCATAAGGACGGAGAGGTGAACATGTTACTTTATCGTACGTTCAAGGTGTGGTACCTGATGATCGTCGGACATGATGACGTGTCTTGGGCCATTCGGTCCAGGATGCACCAAGATGGACGTAACTTTGTCACTGGCGCCTTCTTGGTCCTGAAAAGAATGTCGTGACAACTGTTACAATAGATTAACTGTTGTTGCCAAAGGAATATTTTTCAACGATCTGTTATATAAAACCTGTCATAAACTCAATGCAAAATAGTGTACTGAATTTGGAACTCTGTATTAACATAATCATTATTTATATACAATGCATCAACAATCTCTTACCCAAAAATGTACACATAACTTTGATGTAACATTAATTGAAGTCATTGAAGTAAAATTCGTTGAAACAATAACCACAATCGTATGTATTTTCATTCAATAACCGCTCACTACCAGATTAATGCCTTATATTAGATATGTAGCCTCGAAAAGTGTGTGATATTAGTAAACAATAATAAACCTTATTAACGTTTTTGTAGATTACACAAATACATTCGATCAGACTACCTTGGTATCCATTGCCACAAAATTAACAAATAATTTTATAAACAAGGATATCAATTGGCTTCAAAACTTCTAACAAACTCGGCCTTTTAATCAAAAACAAAAGTAATTCAACAAACCAAAATCAAAACTTAACAATAGTGGAGTATACAAATTAAATTGCAAGACTGTCAAAAACACTATGTTGGACAAACCGGCCGATCCTTCAAAATTAGATTTAATGAACATATAAAAAACATTGAAAACATCAAATTTACATTATGCTGACCATTTAAATAACATCGACACGCATACACAAACATCGAAAACAGTCTTGAAAATTTACACACATTCAAATAAGTAACATATTGTCAACTTTAGAACATTTTGAAATTTGCCAAAGTGCTAAAATTAATCCTAATGTAATGAACAAGATTTTTTACCAAAGATTTATTATTTCATATACTTTTAAACAAAATAAATTGATCACATATAAAATTAAATACAAAAATTCAGGCACCAAGGCAGTTCAAAACATATGTCAATTTGGTTTAAATTATTTATTTACTTCATTTACCTTAACCTACAAGTACCTCATGATGGATTCTTTAAATCCAAAATGTATATTGTACAAATAAATCTACGAAATTGTTAAAAGGTTTATTATTGTTTACTTATTGCCTTATAGTATGATATTGAACTCATAATTCTCTATTTAATATTCTAATGTTAGTTTGAACGTGTTCTAAACGCTTTATTAGCATGATGTCCTTGACGGACATAGCTTAATCTTTTTGTTGAGTAGCAGTCTATTACTATCTTGAAAAACACGATTTGATTTGACCTTTATATCCATTCTGTAACAATGTAATCGATTTTCTATTGTTTTCCTACCGATAAGAGCTGCAAATAATAAGGTTGAGTAGTAGAGCGCTTGGCAGCAATAAGTCCGCCTCTATAATAAAGGTGTTTTTATATCATAATGATAACAATAATACCAACTGTTCAAGCCGATATTATGTTCTCATGTTGTCATGAAGCTGAGGGGTACCGTTGTTCTTGTACGCCCATGAAGTCTACGTGAACTCAGTGGTAAAATATTTTACTCCTCTTTTTAAATCACGTTGGTGCAGATTTATGTCGTGATAAAATGTTTCGTGATAACATTTACTGAAAATCATCTCTAATATAATGCACATTTGTAATTTTTCAATGGCAGCATCACTTTAAATGATTTATATATACTGTTCATTAAAATTTTTAAAAAATTGGTTTTCTGGCTTATATATATATATATATATATATATATATATATATATATATAATATTCATAAACTTTAATAAAATTTAATTCTTTAGATAAAATTAATATTCAAAATAAAAACTTCACAATTGTGTGAGTTTGAACTTAATATTTAATAATGAACATGTTTAATTTTGTAATTTAGAACATTATTCAAAACTCGAAGGATGGCATTACTTTGAAAGACGCTTTTGATTTAAAAACAAATAAATTTAATTGTAAGGTTTCTCTACCTATTACTAGTTTGTTATAACTATTATTTAGCAGCTTTTTAATAAAAATTATCAGTATGGAGGAAACTTTGAACATGCATAGTTTAGACTTATAAGTACATTATACATGTATCAAATGTTTAATAAAAATAGCCTTGCTACTAAATTCAACTCCAAGAGCAAAACAGGAAATAGCCAACTCGTCACTGTTGGCAGACAGGAACATACAACGCATTACTGTTCTTACAAACGTAATATTAATTGAGTTACTAAAATGACAATATAAGATCCAAGGATACATGTTTTACGATACAAATCCTGTGCGTATCGTTTATTTAAATTACCTCAGCCTTAGACGATTGCTGGTCCTGCCTAGCAGAAACCACGGCGGCTGCCACCAGCAGGAAAACAACACACAGGTTCTGAAACAGTTTCATTTGTAGATCAAACACATGGCAAATAAATAAAACACCAAATCTATTGGTTTAAAATTTGGCCCAAACAAGCAACATTTGAAAAACGAGGTCTTATATAAAGTCCATAGCTCATGTGACAATTTGACATTTCGTACAATCCTATCACATTTTCGTTACAAACACGGAAGAGTACCCCAGAACAAGTGTCGTGTAATAATGCTTTGTTAAGGATGTAATGAGGAAAATGCACCTTCATCAAACTCGATCTTGCCTGTATAGAAATGTTCAATCTATAGCCCAATTCGTTTACGAGACATCTCGCGGGGAGCAAACAGAAGATGAATTTGGCCAGTGGGAACATGGTACTAAAATAATATTTCACAATTTCTGTTTTTATTTTATATTTTGATTGTTTTCTTCTGAATATTTTGCCACCACTCCCATGTTTTTCTGATAATATAAACCCTTAAAATAATTAAATTGTAAAGGCATACACAGGCAAAGATAGAGGCTTTTGTATAGTATAGTATAACCACGGTGTGGTTTCAACAGAGCAAAAATTGGCAAGGAAAAGTAAATCCACAAACATTCTCTTCCTGAAGTGGTGCTAAGAGATGAACCCCATTTTTGAAGACTTGACAAACAATACTCTTTTGAGTAGTTGTACTTTGGGACGGACTCAAAAGCCGAACGTGTCCTTCAGCGGGATTGATTGGAAATGAATCCCTAAAACTGTTTATGTTGGGATTGTAACACTGACCATTTCTTGTTTATGATGCTATAATTTCATTTAACAAAGTTACAGTTGGAAAACTTAATCGTAAAACATCGTAAACGGTGTAGCTTCCGCTGATCAACAAGAAAAGAGTGCGTGAAGCTGAACAAGTGTTTAAGAAATGGAAAAGAAGAAATGAAAAAATACCAGACTGTCAAAAAGAAAGATATAAGAAGACTTCCACAAAGACTATGAACCTGGCATGTTTTAAACAGTAAATTCGCCTAAATGCATATTGCAGTATTGTTTTCCATTTTATCCGTGTTTCCTGAAAAATATAACTTTTGTCCACCTTGTTGCACTTTTCTCAGAAACTAAAGGAGATAGAGGGATACACTTTTTACTGTATGTATATCACATATATCTAAACTAGGCATTTAGAAAAAAAGTAAGTTTTTTAAATATAAAAAGTATTAAGCAAGCACTTTTAAACATTATTTTAGCACAGCACATATTTAAAAGTGGTACAAATCAAAAGCCTACCTCTATTAGTTTTTGAGAAAAATGCATGTGAAAAATGCAAAAAGTACATGGAAGAGATACGGAGTTCCATGTCCCCTTAAATATGTTTGTGATGCCTCAAAATAACACTGTGTGAAGGACAAATGTCTTTCACAAGGTAGGACGTACACATCGGAAGTGTATATTTCCTGTCGAAATATCGTGACAATGCCCAACTCCATAGAGATAAAAGTCAGCTACGGTACTACGGGCTGAAAGAGTAGGAAGACGAAAATTCTTTCGCGCTTCTACTATAACTAGCTCCGGAAAATTCCAGATCATCCACGAAGGAATTCCTGTGCACAACAACAATGCTGCCTGCATAACCCCAACTCCTGCAGCACAATGATAGCTTACGCAAAGATATCCACAATGGCTCAAGGATGCGCGTCACGTCTATTAATAGGAGAAGTGTACATAGTGGGAGTAAATTAAGTAACAAGGAGATTTATGAATGATTCAAATGTATGGAAGGAAAAGAACATCTAGTTGAAAATTAATTTGCAGCTGCGAAAATGTCAAGGAGAATCACTGGATGTAGGAAGTGAACGAGATGGCGACTGATTAGACTAATTAGCAAGTTCTCGGTTTCTGTTACTGCGGCATATATCCTTCCGCTCAGGAGCAGAAGTAGTTCCCACATCCTTCTCTCTGTCTTTGTTATTCCCCCGGCCTTCACCTTCCAGCGACACAGCAGCTGCGCCGGGTGAGGCCTTGGCATTGTTTTGCGATTGATCTTTAGTTGGACTCTGACCACTTGTAGCAACCTAGGCTGAGTAGTAAGTGACTGAGTGACAAACCAAAGGCAAGAGCCACGCCCTCGGCAACAAGTGCGGTGATTTTCTCTCCAGTTTCGTATCTAGGGAAGGACAGTTGGTTTAAGGATAACAATTCTCTCCTTCGTTGTCTGTTTCCTTTTCGTTTTGTAAATGTTTACCCTTTCTTGGAAGAGCCCTGATTACGCGAATGTATTCGGGTTAAGCCTTCCTGGAAGAAAGAACAATAAATTTAATGAATAAATTTATCTCCTAATTTTGCATTGGCATTAGCTTTCTTCTTTATCTGATTTAGGGTATACTTTGAGATTTGAATAATTTTCTTTTTCCGTCAGAAAATATTTAGAAAATATATCACCATTTCAAAGTACATCGGATATTAAAATATTTCTTGAATTGCAGTTAAAATTAAAACAACATTGTGATATAAAGGAAACAGGATTTTCCAGGACGTTTGCCATCATTCAGTGATAAACAAAAAAAACAGTAACACACGTTTCGAGATCTGCAATCTGATCTCTTCTTCAGATAAATAACTAACCTAAAACATAATTACAAACTAGGTTAAAATAAACTACCTATATGCGGGTAGTTGTTATATAAGTTTTTGAAGCGAATTATGTACGGAAAATACAGGAAGTCACTTTAAAAATTACAATCGGTTCGAAATAGGGATGAAAAGGTTGCGTGTTCTTCACAAACATCAGAATCTAAACTTAAAAACACGGTTTTAGTGCACAATAATTAAATTCAATGTCTAATATTTCTGAGTATGCCTAATTTTAAACGTAAAAGGTAGTCTTTTTTTAGATGGTATATTTTAACCAATGTAACATTCTAGGTAAAGTATAAGACTTTTCCTTCCATTAAACCTATAAATGTTTCTTTTCAAATTTTCAGGATCTCAAGGTTAGCCTAGAATAATCATTTTTTACAATAACAACATTTATTATTATACTTAATTAATAACCATTCTATTATCATCGTAATTATTGTTATCGTCATCCTTGTATTTTTCTAATATAACAATGCGTTAGTCGAACGATAATATGTCGAGACTGTCAGATCTTACCGTTTAAATTTCAAGGTTACTTTACTCGTATTTAACGATCGACCTTTGTAGGAGACATATATGTCTCACAAGCTATTCTTTCTTATACTACAGCCCGAAAATAAGACTTCTATCACGTCAAACTCATTAAAAACAATAATCTATTGAATGAATGTAGTTTCAACAGGCTTTCACTCTTCCTCTTATACCGGAAGCAGCACACAATAAATGGTAGATGTTTCTGTAGATGGTACTCTTTTTATGATGAGTGAAAAATCAGAATCAATTATAGCACCAGAGATATTGCAGTTCGAAAGTAATGTCCCTGGAATTTTAAAGGTTTCTTAGACATAGGCTAGAGAGTTTTAACCTTTTTAAACTTTAACATTTTAAATGTAAGAGATCATTTAGTTTAATACTAGTCAACAGATACGTCATTCATTAATTACTCCTCTAGGGTACATTGAATTTAAATAAATTGTTATAAAATACTATTATCTTTGGTACATACAGATGGAATATTATTTATAGACAATAATACACGACAAAGTTAGGTTTCAGCAATTACTTTATTATTATTAATATCTTTTGAACAATATAAGATAAACGCTGCGACGTATTAAACATTAAATGTGCTTGAGCATTGTATCTAAATTGTGTCAATCCATGACTGAAGAAAGATTTAAGATGGCCCATGTAAGAATAATTCATTTATACTACTGGCACTCAAAAATGTTGTGGAGTTGTTCGAGTCGATATACCGCGAAATGTAGAATCAAGTGGAGGTTAGTATTCAAAATTCTTAATTAAGTTAAAACACATATTGAAAACTTAAATCTAGTCTCATCTCAATTTATAAGAAAATTAATTAATTTGATATTGCATACTGTCTAAACTGTTTGCAAATCCTTTATCATACTTTATTGTTATATTTGATTTTAAATAAGTAAATATATATTTGTGAATTCGCCTGAAAACGAAATATTTGATTGCGAAAGGCCTCGCTCAAAGATGAAATTAACGAAATGGTGTACACTTTTATTAGTTGCATAAGAATTATCAATTATTTCCAATTGGTTCAAGAATGTCCATTCGAATTTATAACATTAACTGTGAAAATTTGTATTTATGAAAAAAACCGTTACCAGAAGAAGAGATCAGATTGCAGATCTCGAAACGTTAAGTTACTGGTTTTTTGTTTCACTGAACGATTGCAAATGTCCGGAAATAATCCTGTTTCCTTCACAAAAAACCGTTACTTAAATTTAATTGTATAGGCCAGAGTTTGTTGGCCTGGATGGAAATATAAAGATCCGGCCCTGTGAGGTCCGTTCTCGCCTTGGTGCTGCACTGCAATACTTCCAGATACAACAATGGCTCATCAAATATCGAGTATGACCGTGCATGCTGGACCGGTCGTCGCCTCTATTCATCAGAGGTCATTGAGGCCAAGGTCACTTCTCTCCTTCACCGGATTATTTGTAAACAAGCCGTAAATGCCCAGGTTGGACCTTGCTGGGATAAAACAGTAGTTGGGCATGTCAGGGAGAAAAGGATAACCACTTGTTCTCAAAATAAAATGTTTTATAACCATTCTACTTGATGGGTATAGCACGTGTTCTATATATTTAAGAAATATCTTGACAACTTTAAAAATGACATTAAAATTCCTCCTAATACTTTTTATATCCCTCTTCATTTACCGTCTATCATTTTATTAGTGTTCCTATACTAAAAAAACAGTCATATATGAGTAAAGTATACATCTGTAATTTTGTTTGGATATTGGGATTAATATGATCACTAGATATTTTCCCCAGCTTAAAAAGGGCGGGAGTTTAAATATTTCTATATCAACTCCCAGAAAATAATAAAGTAACGCAAATGTTGTCAAAGTGATAAAAAATAATTTTTCGCTTTTTGAGATAAGCTGAAAGATATCAGATAACATTTCGATATGAACTAAAAAATACTTGTCATGAATTTTATTTGTGGACTATTTGTTATGATTTCAACATAAATGATCGCTCTGGTTTATTGCAATTCTTCAATGAACATCACCTTCATCCACCTACAATATCAGTCTGAATATAGTTCTCTATTTCAGGTCTACCTAATTCTGTTTTCATTTATCTCATGTGTGCTCATATTTCCAGTATTGGGACAGCAGAGAACTCGGGAGTAGCTAAGCTTGTAAAGTCCTCTAGGTCTTGGATTAATTTATGGATGAGGACTATGGTTAAAAGGACAAACTAAAGAAAGTAGTATCATAAAAGTCTCTGGTGATTCACAGATAGAATTACGAAATAACTGTTATTTCAGGAATGCCAGCAGTTTATAAAGGTGTTGCTTACGATCTTCGTGTACTAAGATGAATTCAATGCGATGCCGCGAATTACAGCTAGAAAAAGCTGGTAATACGAGAATGTGTGTTGAATAATTCTGTCCATTGCTCAGTGCTTGTCGTGCAAAGTACTTGAATAATCTTGAAATGTATCGACACTTTACTACGTCTTATCGATAAAAAAGTTCACGTAATACTGGGTAATATGAGGTATGTTCATCGGAGTAATTCCACTATTGCCAATTACGTTAAGTGATTTACACGCCGACTATGGTAAGAATTATACTGCAGGATTCCAAGCCAGACATTATGACCTTTCAAGCCTTGTAATAGCTTCGACATTAGAAAAGGATGTAAATATCTCCCAATACCGCCTTGTCGTGGCTGCGGCACAACTTACCAAACTCGTTGACAATTTAAACTGTTTGCCTTTTAAGTGTGCAGATTATTTGTGATAGATAAGCGAATTCAGTGCATAATGATTTAGCTGTGTGTGTGGTGCACGATAGAACATCCCTCTATGGAAGTGAATTCTCAGTAGGTTAGACTCTTGGCTAAGAAGACGTACGACCCACCGCGGTTTACAGGCCCGATGCCATCCTTGGCTCTCTGCGATCGGGCTTTCTGGAGAAAGTCGACGTTTCGCCGCCAGCCTACCCGACTTGTGCGATATGTCCACTCTCTCACGACCTTCAACTTCGAGCCGGCCGACAGAACGGGGTTTTGGCAAAGAATTTATTCGGGACAACCGCGAAAAAGAAAGAGATCGCGCGCACTTCCTTTCTCTAAATTTCACGGTCCGTCCAGAAAGAAGTCTATGAGACTTTCTCATGATCAAAAGTCAAAAAGTATTTATTTCTTCCAACAAAAAAGCATTTACCTGTATATGCTTTTCCATAGATGTGATACAATATACTACAATCAAGTGATTAGGTTACTGTCAAACTTTATAAAATAATACTGATTAATAAATAATTGAATTAATAATCGTTTTTAAAAAGTTTTAAAATGTTTTTATTTTTGTTGGAGAACTGCGAATGCTTTCTGAGAATTGTTGAATGAAATAATGAATAATGTGTATATTTTAGTTCGTTTTTTTCACCTTTATTAATTCCGATTAATCTTTTTTATTTTTACATCCATGAGATGTTGTATGGTTTTCTTATTAATACATTATTTATGTAGCGGTTCTATCCTTCTTTGAGTTTATTTTTATCATGTTATTTTTTATCTGATCTGCATCCTTCATCGGACTTTTGCTTATTTGATGTTCTATTTTATTTCACAATTATCGAGTTTTATTTTTGTTGTAAGTTCTATTTTATTGTTACGTTTACTTTTAGTTTGTTTGACGATTATGTTATTATTTAATTATTTTTAACTTTGTAAATATTTCAAGATCTTTGGTTTTATATTGTCTGATGCTTTTGTTTTGTATAAATCTCTTGTAAACTTTGTAAATAATGTGAAATAAAGTCTTTTTGAAATGAAATGAATGAATGAATAGAAATTAATTTCCAAACTAAGTAAAAACTTGTGTTTTGGGAAATGAGTCTTTTATAATATACCGCACTGTTCTTTAATATTGCATTGTGGCTTAATTACAAAACAAATATTGCTGTAAAAATAAATAAGTAATTTAAATATAAAAATAATTATTAATTGAATGTGTTCTTAGTAATTTATAAAAAAGAGACTAAAGATTTGTTTGGTTACATAGAAGACTATGGCAGCTGCAACCCTCCCACCCCTCTCACTATCATAACGCCAGTCCCCTAAGAAATCGTACATCCCCAAACACTTGCACTCACACACACCCAATACACACTCACTCAAACGCACGCTCACACGTACTCACATACTCTCATACACTCATCCAGCATTCGTGTTACTTTGGTACGACCACCAATAACTAATTCGTCTCTCGCTTACTGGTAAATCCGGGTTTGGATGGGAATATAAAGCTCCGGCCAGGTTAGGACCACTCTGACGGAATGGGGAGTATTCTTTCCAAATACAGACCTAACCCTAACCTAACCTAACGTAACCTAACCTAAACTGACGTACCCTAACATAACATAACATAACATAACCTAACCTAACCTAACGTAACCTAACCTAACCTGACGTACCCTAACATAACATAACATAACCTAACCTAACGTAACCTAACCTAACCTGACGTACCCTAACATAACATAACATAACCTAACCTAACCTAACATTGATAATATGTTGATCGTGCCTGCAGCCATTTCCCGCTATATAATAGTGACGTCATAGGCAACATCTCTTTAAGTGAATAGTCAAGACTCCATTCCCTGTTTACGTACAAATTGGGGGGTGGGGGTTGGCAGTCACTTTTCGGTGAAAATCAAATTGCGCCGGCGACTTTTTCAATTCGAATATAAAATACCCCCCAAAACCAGTAGATAGTCGGTCGGGAATCTTCATTGTAAAATTTTCAAGTTTAAGGCCTCATAATGTGTTCCAGCCTAAAACAAACTACTGCGTACAATTTTATTGTTTGTATTTTATAATGTATGGAAGAGGCCCTTATACATCCATGGCTGGATGTAGAAATTTAAGGAGATTTTATAATTAACGGAGATTTAAAATTTGAAGTAAAGTAAAGATGTCTTATTTTACAAGGTGGAGTTAGGGCTAAGAAGCCCTCTCTAACATTTAGACTGGGGACCAACAGCTTAAAGGTGACTTCCGAACCACCACCAACTAACTGCGGGATGCTTGCAAGAGCAGGATTGCTCAGCGGGCACCCATCCAAGCAACAGCCGCGCTCGATTTTGCTTGATCTGGTTATCTTGCGATAACCGCTACACTGCGCCATTGGCAAATTTTATAGAATCTTTCTTTAATCTTAATAGAATAATAATAATTGGCGGTTTGTGTTAATTTTTATTTACTTTTTGAGGTGATTATTCTTTTTAAATTGAGACAAAAAAATACGTCATAGTGACTTATGTAAAGAGCTTTTTACGTGTGGATAGAATTCCCGAATTCACAGCAACAAAGATACAGTTTTGCCAGAAAGTTTAGGCACACCCCACATAAAGTGATATACTACTTGTGTCCCTATACTAACAGCAGATTGGCTAACTCTATATATTTCCCCATTAACGCAGTGAAAACAAAGTATTTTGGTGTGACTTTCATTACTTTATGTATAAAAATCTTTGAAAATATGAACTTTTTTGTGATTTTAAAATTTTGGAGGAAACACCTGTTTTTTGAAACATTAAAATTTATAACTTCTAAAGTAAATGTCCAATCATCTTAATAATTGGTACTTTGTTTTTACATAAGATATGGAGTATATAAATGCTATTGTGGCAACTAGAAAAAAATAACTCACAGTTTGGTGATCGCTCAAAGTTCCTTTATTTTTTTTACAAACACGGAAATGGCGATGTTTGTAGCTGACGGCAACAAAGCAAATGATGAAAAAGGAGTGCGTGTGCATCAATATCCCTTCCTTTGTTTTGTGAGGAACAAGCTGGTGTGCGTGGATTGCCTACCACTCTCATAGTTCGAGCGCTACAACGCACCAAAGTTATCAGTTTTTCATTTCCGAAAAAAATAAAAATAAAGGAAACTTTGAGCGATCACCAAACTGTGAGTGATTTTTTTCTAGTTGCCACAGTAGCATTTATTTACTCCATATCTTATGTTAAAACAACGTACCAATTATTAAGATGATTGGACATTTATTTTAGAAGTTATACATTTTAATGTTTCAAAAAACAGGTGTTTCCTCCAAAATTTTAAAATCACAAAAAAAGTTCATATTTTGAAAGATTTTATACATAAAGTAATGAAAGTCACACCAAAATACTTCGTTAATGGGGAAATATATAGAGTTAGCCAATCTGCTGTTAGTATAGGGACACAATCAGTATATCACTTTATGTGGGGTGTCCCTAAACTTTCTGGCAACACTGTATGTTCCATAAAATATTAGCATCTTTTGACCAATAAATTACGTATTTAAGACCACAACAGAAGAAAATTTCTTCTGTATTTAATATTTATTATATTTAATATCTTCCGGCAAGTTAGGACGCCTCTTCATTGCTTCAAGAGAATGGTATTATGCAATGAACATAAGTGTTTTAAATGGAAAATATAATACTTATCTAAACAAAACAGAAGTAGCCTCAAATTCTAGTGATAGAATGTTTTTAATGTTACATTGTCTGTAAAAGCCTTCATGAATAATGGGAATATAGTAGAAAATACCATTAGTGCAATAATACACCACGTTCATTTTTGTAGTTATTTGTTCAAAACTAGTCGAAAGCTGTAAAATGTTTTTACTATTAAATTCAGAAAAATACAATCAAATAATACACCTAAAATATTTAAGAAGTAGAACAAATCTTGAATTTCCAGAAATTATATTAAACGCTACTAAACATTTTATCGTACCTCAAAAATGGGTCATTTATCTCAAAAATTTTGATGTTTCACAGAATAAGGTATAAGCAGTGGATATTATATTCGTATATGAATTTAATTTCCCTTATTGCAAAGTATGTTTAAGAATTTGTGGAACCCCTCTTTTGGCGCCTTACCGTACGATACCGGATCGGAGAGACACTTCTGCGCTCGCCGTCCAGCCTATTTTAACAATAGAAACTGACCATTGGTGCACTTTGCTGTATTACTTAGGTTGCTAATTATAATGTTTACCATAGGCTCAAATGGCATACCTTCTTTATTAATTACATTCCAAGCATACCAGACACAAATAATGGTAGTTGAGAGAGAGAGCATTTCAAAATCCATCATCGAATGTCAGTGGGTCGGATCGAATAAAAAATAACGCCTATGAACTGCAAATTTTGTAACTAAACGCCTACAATTCCATTTTCTCGATTAGATTTCAACATCTAACGAAATAATTCAAAATAATTCAGAAAGGAAGTTATGTTCTAATGTTGGAGAAAATTTGTCAAAAATGCGGCCCATAGAGATTCCCCACACGCGCAGATACACACACACACACACACACACACACACACACACACACACACACACACACACACACACACACACACACACACACACACACACACACACACACATATATCACGCATTGAGACTAGAATCAGTACACCATACACTCTCTTAAACTTTGATGTTCATACGAGGCGACTAGCAATAGCCTATTTCCATTGTATTGCGACTAGCAATAGATTCTTTCTATTGTATTGCGACTAGGAATAGCCACTTTCCATTGTATTGCGACTAGCGATAGTCTCTTTCCATATTGGTATTCTCTGATCAGGCAAGGTTCAACGCTGTTATTCATAAGTCAAGAAAAACTTTAAAGGAAGTTCCCCAAATGTTCAATACCACACTGCCTTTGACCTCTTTTTCAGGCCGATCGTGGGATTCTCCAATCCGGTCACACCATAGGCGGCAACCGCGCCTGTCACTCTCTCTGGCAAATGAAGACATGGACACCGGACGGTCTCTACTTGGTAACGACAACTGCACTCTCTCGTTGGCTCTCTTCGACCTCAAGTGGCAACAAACTTTTCGAGATAATTGTTTCCACGCGATAGCTGATCGTTCTTCATAATGGAACACTGCCCTTCTCTTGTCTATAAGGTTGGCCTTTGAATCTCCTAGGCACCTTCCGTACCCTGCAAGGATAAGGTTACATCTTGATGTATTGTAGAATATTGCATACGTTAAAAAAATACGACGAGCGAAATTTAATCAGAGCATTTTCTAAAGCAACCCATTTTTGTACATCTTCAAACGCTGAACATTAGTATTGATTGGAATTTATCAATATCCATATGTTGTCTTGAGGAGAAAATAGCATTCTAAAAATTTTTCACCGCACTGCTGTCTTTCGCTTTCCAAGAAATTATAGTGCCATTGTCCAGTAGGGTTAACTCCAACAGCTTCACCGATGACCTACAGAGCAGTCCTGATAGACACAACAATGGTGGCCAGGACGTGTCCTTGAGAGCCAGAGGTCGTAGCGTGCTGAGTCAAGAGTTGACCTCGTGATCCTGGGCCTACTTCCTCCCATCCTGAACCCGATCCTGCCGCGTGACCGTCACGAGGTAATGATCACTCACAGGATGCGATGCAAACAAACAAACAGCTTCGGAGAACTGGCGACGACTACTCTCTCCTTCATCCTTCACATTCTCACTTCGGTCCATCGTTTGACCATCCTCAAGTTCATTTCTGCAGTGCGGATGCAAGCTATACAGGTATTACCGGCACATTATGTTGTATCCAAACAATAGTGTTTGAAATAATAAAATCAAGCACATGAAATGGGAGAGCCAGTAGTCATACGTTCTAATCCTCTGGCAGGAGCACTTTTTATCAGTAATATCGACTGTGTACTGTATCGACCGGAAATGTATGGGGGGATTTGGATTTGGGGGGGGGGATGAATCTGATTCAAGACACCACACCGGAGGTGTAAAATAAATTAGATAGGCCTCATTCAAAGAACATAATTTAACAAGTTTGTACTTTTAACAAGTTGTTGTTATAAAAAAAATTGTTTTAAATATTTAAAGCTTTTGGGGGGTTATATTCCTTTAACCCACCCCATTAGTTACGTCACTAGTAACTATGGAAAGGGTCGATTGGGTAAGGAAGGGTCCAAATACGTAGTTACTGCGAAGTTCTGAATTACCTCAAACTTGTTCATGGTCGATTGTGAAATAAGCATACACGTTTATACCTGCAAATATACTTATAAACGATTCTGATACAAGAGACGCTATATTTCCGTACAAGCAAGAGCCACATACCACGAGAATTCGTATCGTAATAACCGGCATCATAGGAGGCCTAACCCCATGTGTCAAAAGAACATTTATATAACAAATTTCTACTGTATTTAATATTTCTTAATTCTTTTATTCCACAATTATTCACAATGAATATATCGTAAAATACTTACATTTGAACATAAAATGATTTCTTATATTAAATAGAATACTGATAAATCCTGCCCTCTGTGTTGTTGCATAGTTTTTATGCCCCCAATGTGTTTTCGTGGTGGGCATTACCTATTATGCTGACAGGTTTACAATGATTTCTAAGGTCAGTATTTGATATTGAATAGAATACTAATGAATCTTGCACTCTGTATTGTTCCTGGGAAGCTCATGGCTCCAATACCCCAATATGTGTTCGTGATGGGCATTATCTATTATGCTGATAGGTTTACAATAATTTCTAAGGTCAGTATTGACATTTACAGAATACTGATCAATCCTGCTCTTTATATTGGTCCACGCAAGGAAGCTCGTGGTTCCAATACCCCCAGGTAATGCTTCCTGGTGGACATTACCTATTATTATGCTGTTAGGTTTACATTAATTTCTAAGGTCAGCACTGGCATTGAATAGAATACTAATCAATCCTGCAATTTATATTGTTTTTTACGCAAATAAGCTCATGGTTTAAATGCCTCCAATATATCTTCGTTGTAGGTTTACCAATGGTTTTTGAGTTCAGCATTGGATATGTACAGAGTAATGATGGCCTGCACTGGATACGTCAAAATAAAAGAAAGAGCGATGTTATTACTTTAATTATTTGAACTGATTTACATCAATCCCGGAATGTTTAAGGACGTCTAATACTATCCATGACACATTTTTTGTTACGAAATCATCGAAATAATATAAATGTGCAAAGGATGAACAGTTAGTTGTCCAGATGTTTCACCTGAGGGAAAATAATACTTTTACATCGTGGCGAGAAGTGCCTCATTAAGGCAGTCCCCGTATCCTGTCCTTAATTAAACCCCTGTTTATAGTAAAGATGTAGACTGCCTGTAGCTGCAAGACTCTTCTAGCATTCATCCTTGGCAAGATCCATCGCGCGTAAAAACTACAAGTTTATGTCCAATTACACTACATGGGTAATACATTTAATCAAAATGGATTGCAGGAATATTGCATGCTTGAATTGCATTTAATGCGCATAAAACTGCAATCAGCCTTCATCCGAGTGGATAATAAACCGCTCGTTAGAACAAACCTTTATGGAACAGACAAGTGAACGTCGCTGCTCCTCCAGGGTGATGCAAATTAGTCACTTTTCATTTACGACCTGATGCGTATGGATAATTAACATACGCTTATGAGGCATTCTTCCAGGTGACTTCCCTTCCGGCAGTCCTGATGTAATCCATGCAGTCTACGGGCCTTAACTATAGTGATTAGTAATACAAACACTGTAGATGTTGGTCGTGACCACCCAACGCCTTATTAAAAGGCAGTGTGATGTAATGGCGTTTCGTAAGCGATGTTGGTTGATCTTTGCATGACATGCGTGACCGAATGTTCTTGAGCACAGAGGTTTTACAAAGAGGAAGATCTTTTTTGTGCTCGTCGTAATGGCAGTCAGGATGGCAACAAGAAGTGTACAATTGGCATTACGAGCCGGCTTTACTGGAACGACCTTCATGTGCGTTCCCCAGGAAGAGTTTTAAATCTCTGGGTTTTCGAATTGTTTCAGTAATAGCTTTGACCACTTTGTCCAGTGGTCAAAGTTTACAGTTGTCTTTGTAAACTATAGAGTAAAGAATAAATAAATAAAACTAATTAAAATAACGTACATAATCAAGTGTTAAAGTTAAAGTGTTATGTAATTTATTTTATTATTATTTAATTTGAAATACTTTTTTGTACCAAGTTTATTTTAATTTCATTTGAAATGCTACCAAGTTTTATTTTTAGTTCGTGTAGTTCATTTTCAACAGAGAAACTTATTTTATGATATATAAAGGAAAAGTAGTTATGAGTAAATAAATAAAAGTATTTTACAGTAAAAGGTAAAAGTTATATTTCAAGAAGAGTTTAGTTCGGTTTTAGGTTAAGTTCTAAGTGTACGTTTAAGTTAGTGGTGTTTTGGATCGGCAGTAGTGATATCGGCCTTATCAGCTGTGCCTAATGTGGACGCCACAGAGAGCAGCCCGGCTGAAACAATTGAAATTTTATCTGGACGCAGATAAGATACTTGTAATTTATATTTAAGTACTCACACTGGCCACCCTACTTGTAAAAGTGGTCAGTCTTTCCAAAGATTATAATATTGATAATAACTGTACATATTGCTGTTGGAATAAATTCAATTCAATTAAAATTCAAGTCAATTTTCATAGTATGTTTACTAAACATGTAATTAGGGAAACAGTACTAATAGTAAAAAATTAAAGAACAGATAATTACATGCAAACCGTGGTTTTAAAATGGGACAAAGTACAAAACCCCACGACCAATTTTAAGGTTATGAAACTATCTTGATATCATGGAGCTGAAGTGGACATAACAGATTATTGTTCATGTTGTTAACTACTTTTAAAGACACATTCGATTCCTAATAGTGCGGTAGTTGGATAAATTCAAACAGGAAAAATACAGTATCAAGAGAACCTTTACTGGTTCAAAATGGATAAACCACTGAATGCTAAATTTGTGAACCAGCTTAAAGAGAACGCATGTCAGCACACAACACCCTTTCCACCGATAGCATCAATAGGTCAAATCAATATTAATTCTTCGAAAAATGCACAATATAGCATATCAATTCCGCAGTCACGGAATTAAAGGACAAAAGGTTTTAGAGCATAAATTGTCGCGTGGCATAACCCAACCTGGTTTACATTCTCATAATTCTCGTAAGATATGCGTGCACAAGTCAAACGTGCGTGCAACTCTTTATAAAAACTCGTTTCGTAACTCAATTGCACACATCGGAGCGGGAACCAAAGCGGAACGAACGTTATTATAATGTGAACATCCGACCAGCGGCACGGAGCTGGTGACAAGATTGTCACTGATATCGTGACAACAGTGTCGGTGACGCAATCTGTCACCGTTACTTTCCCATTCATTGTCGTCGCGGAACTAAAAACTTCACGAAACTGAAGCGCCGGAAATGCATCTAAATCGCCTTTCTCTTCAACGCAAATTCAGGTGAGGACATTGCCGCAAGAGGGGATAAGGCGATGGTACAGTTTTCACTTTGTTCTTCCAATGAAGTGTAACTAAAGAAAACTTTACACAGTGAAGAGTGACAGCAGTAATTTTCCCTGTCTTTAGAGATTTTTGCTTGAAATTGGGCGACAGTCGAAATTTTTGTGTCGGTAATAAGCTTCTTTCCTTCTTCAGCCTACTATTCTTTGGAAGTACCTTGGACTGGGCCTGGAGGTGGATCACAGAGATTAGATTTTAGACGTTTTGAGGCTAGAATATATTGGAACTTAGGATGGTTTGATTTTTAAGGAACTACGATTGTTTTAAAGTTATGGTACTGGAACTAAGGATAGTTATATTTGGAACTAGGTTATATTTTGTAACTGAGCATGGTTTGAGGATAGGTTGTATTGCGGCTGGGGTTGTTTTAAGGCTAGTGTGTGTTGGGACTAAGGATTGTTCGTGGCTAAGGTGTATTGGGAGTGAGAATGGTTTGATTATAGCGTGTATTGGGACTGAGGTTCAGGAGCCTAACGACTTAACTAAAGTCGGAATTCTGTGGTTGGACTCTACATAATTCTGGCAGAGAATCTTCTGATCCATTCGTTATTGAACTGTTAATTAATTACATTCTATAAGAAGAAATTAAGGTCATTCACATATTATTAAATTCACGACACTTATCATTAAATCATTATTACATTAAAATATAGATTAGAATGTGTCAGGGTGTCATTTAGATAATTGACACAGCCCTCTGTTGGCTACTGAGAAATATGTGTCCTATTGTATCTAGGTATGTTTAAAATTGGCGATTTGTTTTTCTATTTTTAATCAAAATATGGAGCACTTAAGGTAAAAAAATGGACTCTCAAGCTATGTTTATTTGATCTACGATTTTGTTGACCCATACAGTAGATTTGAAGATAACAATTAATTGGGCCTGCAGAATATGCAGTAACAGCTGATATACCACGATTGATACCGCAACACAAATTAATAATGATATTGCTGAAGAACTTGGTGGCCCAATGACATTTTTGGAGAGAGGGCGGAAAGTTTTGTTACGTTTAACAACACGGTTTAGCGGCCGTAGCTGTCTTTCCCAAGATATGGAAATGCGCTAACGTAACATGTTATTAGGAAAGTATATGGCAGCGGGTTAAATCGACCTCAACATTTGGACCGACCGGTGGTGACCTTACCCTATCAACCGGTCCAGAGCCTTGTGAAGTGTCGTCTTTATGTTGCAGTCTGAGAGCGTGTTGTGTTCACCACAATATAAACTGGATATTTATTATATACTGGGTGCCCAATTATGAAACGGAGAAATGTTTCAACTAGGCTGCCTAGACATAAAATGTCTGCTATCAACGGAGTACTTCTTACATGTAAGATTTACTCTTGTATAAATGACCACTAAACTGAAGATTCTTTAAATTTTTCTTTTTTTAACTATGAACTTTTCTAACTACCGCTGTTAGTAAAATATTCCAAGAAATACGTTTTAAGTGGTTCTGAAGATATAAATAACTTGTATATGAATACTTTCTTGTACAAATTTCTCTACGCAGATTCAACTATGTGTAAAGCTGTAAAACCCATAGTATTACGCTTTCATGCCGATAAAAAAAAAATTTTAATCCCATCTTAATGTTCACTTGACTTATAACATCTCTGTTAGTTCACGGCTAGTTTAAGATTAAAAACAAGCTTGAGAATTTAGGAGTTCCTCAAGGCTCCAGTTTTGGATCCCTGTTTTTCCTTATGTTTATCAATCTATCGTAGGCCCAATATATGAGATGCTCTATCAATTCTGATGGAACTAAAATTCAACATTCAAATGGAATAAACCCTTCCTGCCATAGGTACGTTATGTGTAGAAAATTCGGTAGCTCCACCGAGCTTAGGGATCGTGTCAGAAACATCGCAGTGCACCCCGTTGTTCACCTGATGAGACAATGAGACTACCACTTCACCTATTTATAGGTGTCTGATGTCGGGACGATGTAAAGGTTCATTTTGAGCTTCTTCTTTGTCGACTTTCTTTGGATCTCCAGACGAACATGACTCTTCCAGACTCCAGGAGTCAAATCTGAGACAGCGTCAAATACCAACGCTTGCTCTGCTGTAAGTAAATCTGGATCATTGTTTTCGTTTCAAACAAATAAATTTAGAGCACTAAAATAGCGGAATGCATAATAATACGTAGCTATTGTGGGAAGGACTGATTCCTCTAATTTGTGGAAAACTCGGTTGATCCGCCTTGCTTTAGGATCGTGTCTAAAACATCGTAGTGCACATTGTGCACCTGATGAGACAATGAGAATACCTCCTCTTCTAGATTACACTGGATGGTTGCTGAGTTAACCGGACGTATCTTTTTTGCCTGAGTGTCTCTGATGTCGAAACGACGCAAAGAGTTCCTTTTGAACCTCTTCTACGTCGCCGTATTTTCCTCTTAAGATGAACTCGGATTCCAGAAGCCAAGTTTGTATTTACCAAGTGGTACATTTGTACGATTCTTTGCACGTTGCGTTTGTAAGTTAGCTGTGACTGGTTAACCATAGACCGTTTATATTCAAACGGTACGTTGATTTATACACGCCTCATGGATGGTTTTGACAATAGGCTTCATCCTCGCCAATTAGCGTGGCTGAGTAGGTAGTTGAGAGGATACCTTAAGGCGGGCAATAAAGGTGTTAAGGTCCTTAAAACACAGGTTGCACACACCTTTGACTGACCTTGTCGGCAAGTTTGGTCACGAGTAATGAACTGATGACACGGCAGTAGGAGACATTTCCATAATGCGCCAGGCTGACCTCCTTGCTCTTCACTGCTTACACCTCCAGCCTACCACTCATCATTACGGAGAAATCCTTCAAATTATATGACGAAGAACCATAACCAAACTGCAGTTAAGGATGTGATGTCACTCCGAAGAATTCTCACTGAACAGGGGAGCTCAGGGCTCTATTACGTTGCAGCAAGCGAAAACGCCGGCTGTGAAGGCGGCCATCTTGATTTTGATTCCATTAAAAACTCTGAAAACCATAACATTTTTAAAACCCTCTTTTTTGGTCACATAATTTGAGACGTGAAGAATAGTTCATCCATATATGTTGGATCCATCCATATGTTCATATCTCAAGTTCTCAAATATTGGCTTTATTGGTTTGTTGATGCAACCCAGTTTCCAATGCCATCCATATTACATCCTGCCACTACTCAATGTGACCTGGGCACCTTCAAAGTGTCTTGTCATCCTAGGACTAAGTTCGGATAGTGGTCTTAAACATTGTTATTAATTATTACCAGTATTTTTATTGTAAAAAAATGTCAAGGTTTAGTTTTCAAGTATTATCGATCCACAATATAAAAAATATAATCGGGAATATCAGTTTGTATAAACTGTAGCTTTAAAAACGAGACATTTGCTAATCTCTATGATCAAAAATAAAGAGAGAGAATGGCATAGTTTAGCATTATTCTGATTAACCGGGGTTTATTATGGACCTTTAAATTGTTACACTGTACGCAATTGTTACAGTACAATTTAATGTATTTTATGTTATTGATGATGCGAAAAATAGTGTTACCATTACATTGGCATAATTCCTTATTAAATTCAAATGCAATAATTTGTTAATTTTGGAGAATGAAAAGACTGAATAGCCTTAATTGCAAAAAAAATTAAGTTTGTTTACAGAACATTAAAAAATACAGATAATAACTTCAGTTTCGAATTTTGAATTTTAGATTTAACGTAGTTGGTATGTCGTATATTTAACTGGCTATAAAATTAAATAACTAAGAAATATGTGTTTGTAAGGAGGTTATGAAAATGATTATCCGTTGACAAAGAGTTTAAAGTAAATTTGAATAACTAACATTTTAAAACATCAACTTTCATGGTATTTAATTGAATTTTGCAAAATTTAGACTGTATAGTAAATTTACTAGATTGAAAATAGAAATAGCTACAAAACATGTACATTGTTAGAGCGTTAAGAAAATAATTATCTGTTGATGACGATTCATTAGTAAATTTAAATAATTAACATTTTACAGCATGAACTTTTGAAATGTCATGGAAGCAATAGCTTACTGTAATATACGTTTAGTTACAAACTAGTAGTTTGTTTATAAATGTGTTTAATGTGGTATTTGAATACACTTTAAAGAATATCCTGTGTCATGTATTTAAATTGAAATGCATATCTCAGTTGGTGTATTGTCTATAAACAAGGTATGAGTACGGCTCTCTGCTTGTTGTGCAACAGGCGTTACTGTTGGATCTTGCATGCAAAATGTTAAGTCTATGACTCGTTTCATTCCAGAGATGTCCTGCGGAAAGACAGACAGACATCATGTGGGAAAGACAGGTTTACATCCCTCCGACACACAAATTGTGTTGGTTTGAGTGATAGGCTTCAATGGCGTCCCATAGTTGGTTATGCTCCATCATTCTTGTCTGCGTACAAATGAAGTTTCGTTTATTAACACTTAACGCTATAAAACACAAATAGTAGTAAACACTATAGATGACATTTCTCGAGATATCTTGCCTCACGATCTGTTCAGATTTTTGTCCATAGCAAGTTAGGTTTCACAGCAGTGTTTAATAATAAAGGTTCCGACAAGAGACGGAGAGCCCTATAACGACAAAGTGCGCTGAAATCAAATCTTGTCACCAACTCTCACTCTATTGTTTTTTCTTTTTACTGTGTGAAGAATCTACATTTTCAGGTATGCCACATGCTGGAATCTCATATGGTTGCACTCAGTATGTTTGCAATTTTATCTATTCTGCAATGTTCTCGTTATCCATCAGACCAGTGTAAAAATATTTGGTAACGATCAACCAAATCCCATAGCGGGACATGCACCATCATCGAACTCAGTGTTGCCAACATACAAATAAAGCAACATTTAAAGACAAGTTCGTTTTCGAGATATCATGAGAGTAGACAGATAGAAATAATTTTTTCCAGCCACACGAGTGATAGGCTTCGCTAACGCTCAGCTAATAGTTATAAAAAATTAATATTTATAACTGTTAAATATCAAATGTTATTACAGGGGGGCATGATCATTATGTTGTGAGTTATAAATAAACTAAATACATAAGCTTTTATATTTTATATTAATTATTATTAATAGTCTAGTTATTATTATTAATGTCCTCCTTCTGTGATTCTTAGGATGTCACTAGACATTCATATAACAAAAATAAGAAAATAACGCTGCAAAATAATCAATTAGAGACGGCGGAATTCATATTACGGTATTTATAAAAACTGTATAATGTAACAAAGCGAAATAGACTGATTTCAAGGTAACATCGATCATTTCGCAGCACGTACCATTAAATTGCAAACTGATGATTTGATCGCCTGTGTCTATTAATTCCAGAGTTTTATTTGAGATGTTATCCACAAAGATCTCAATATTGGCTTTATTGAGCGGTTGATGTAATTCAGTCTCCAATGCCATCCATATTACATCCTTTCACTACCCGACGTGACCAGGGCACCTTCACAGTGTCTTATCATCCTAGGAGTTAGAGCGGATATTGGCTTATGATTAGTATAATAAAATACACTCGCTTTGAGCCGTAATCTTATTGACGAGCCTGATGACAGAGTGGATTGGTTAAAGACTATACACATAGCCATTCCAATAGTTACCAATGGGAGTGCAGAATAGTTCAAAACTTGAGTAAAATAAAAGTCTAGATGTACTTGCATTGTCTAGTACTATCTAGTTAAACCTAAACATTCCCCCACACTACTTATCATATCCGGGAGACGACGGAATATTCTAGAATATGGCACCTACCTCGACAAGAAATAAATCCACACTGTTCGTAGTGTTTAGCCATAGGAAAGAACGGAGTGTTCAAGTACTACTTGGTTAAACCTAAACATTCCTCCACAGTATCTATTACATCCATGGGAGACGTCGGAATATTCTAGAATATGGCACCTACCTCGACAAGAAATAAATCCACACTGTTCGTAGTGTTTAGTCATAGGAAAGGACGGAGTGTTCAAGTAGGCCTACTACTTGGTTAAACCTAAACATTCCTTCACACTACCTATTACATCCATGGAAGACGTCGGAATATTCTAGAATATGGCACCTAGCTCAGACAAGAAATAAATCCACACTATTCATAGTGTTTAGCCATAGGAAAGGACGGAGTGTTCAAGTACTACTTGGTTAAACCTAAACATTCCTCCACACTACCTATTACATCCATGGGAGACGTCGGAATATTCTAGAATATGGCACCTAGCTCAGACAAGAAATAAATCCACACTATTCATAGTATTTAGTCATAGGAAAGGACGGAGTGTTCAAGTACTACTTGGTTAAACCTAAACATTCCTCCACACTACCTATTACATCCATGGGAGACGTCGGAATATTCTAGAATATGGCACCTAGCTCAGACAAGAAATAAATCCACACTATTCATAGTGTTTAGCCATAGGAAAGGACGGAGTGTTCAAGTACTACTTGGTTAAACCTAAACATTCCTCCAAACTACCTATTACATCCATGGGAGACGACGGAATATTCTAGAATATGCCACCTAACTCAACAACACATAAATCTACTTTATTTATAGTGTTTAGCCATAAAAATGGACGGAGTGTTCTAGTCCTACTTGGTTAAACGTAAAAAATGTCTACACATTTCCGTGAGAGACGACGGAATATTCTAGAATTTGGCACCTAACTCCATCACGACAAATCTATTCATAGTGTTTGCTCGTGAGTACGAATGAAATGACACTCAATTAGACAACACTAGACAACACATTTCACTATAATCCATCATGGACTTGCACTTGTCAGATTAGAAATACATCTGCACCATGTTACACAAGGGAACGGTGGAATAGTGTAAAATTAAATCATCCCATAAGTCCACCGTTATAAACAGTAAGAGAACGTATTAATTACTACATCTTTCCCCATCGTACAAATACAGGATGCTGATAATTCTGCACGAATCGGCCGTCAATGTCACACGGTGTCGGGTTGCTAGTGGAAGGCACGTTTCACAACGGATCTAATGAAACTCGACTAACGACTCTGAAGGGAAACACAAAAGGAAACTACGAATTCCATCAACAAGAGTGTATAGAGAAAGTAGTTGGATCGGTTGAGAGAAAAGTAGGACCTACACTCCCCCTACGCGACTGTTAGCGAAGGCTATTTAGTTTATTTGGATTTTGAGACAACTTTCAAACTGCGGCATTTGCCGCAGCTCAATGAGAGGAAGAAGTAGATGGCATATCAAATATTGTACACTCGTGATATATTATGAAATGAAGGATGCTCACGGAATTCTTCACGATTAATAACTAATAGAAGAAGACTGGCATTTCACGGTTTAAAATCTAAATAATCAGTACTAAATGTTCAAAGATTGATACAGCTTTAGGTTAGAACTTAATTACGTACTTGTCATGTTTCTTTTTCCAGAGGGTTTCAAAAACTATTACAAATTACTCTTCAATAATATACAAATCATCTCATACGAATTTCTTTCTATAAAATTGAACTCACCTCATTTCCAAATAACAATTTTCTGAAGGTGTGAATGGTTTGGATGGAAATTCAGTTCATTTTAATGTCAACCATCGATCTGAGGGTTTTCTCGGTGTCTCTTTGACTACTCTATTGTCAAAAACTACGATAGAATTTGGTTTTATTATTGAGCCGATTTTACTGTTTGATTTTAAGAAGTTTGTTTTAAGAGTTGTGAATTGTTCAATAGAAATATTTTATTCTCTAAATGCGTGAGTTTGTGAAGCTTTCTCGTAAGAGTAAAGAGAGTCTTGCCGACAGCATACTGTAAAACTGTTCTGTCTGTACTGTTGCGGAGTTAGAAGAATTATAAATAAAATGGGACTAAGTTAAGAACTTTGAGGAATACCATACCTCAGATTAATTTTCGATCACTTGGGTTTACTGGTTGGTATGAGTGTCCAGAGCTTGGTTCTCCTCAAATACCACAAACTTTGAACTCTTGACGCCAAATGTTATTAATCATAACGTGTGGCTTGAAGATTTAATAGTTTTTAGTTAGCCTTTCTAACTGCGTGGGCTTGTGTAACCCCTGGTGGGTTTCGGTACGTGAGTCTGAGCTACTCGATGCCAGGTACATAGAATAATCTAACTTTACGTGTGTTTCTTAAGTATCCATAACATCAAAAATAGGGTGAAAATACTGGAAATTTAAGGATTCTCGATGACAGCTAATTTGGGAGTCCCAAACTTCAGAGTCTGATGCAGCGAGATAGGGTGGATTGGTCATGCTTACCAATGTTTTAAATCCGACCACTGGAGGTCACGTCAGTCGTCCTCAAGATGAAGCATTTGAATCACGCCATGGAGGAAATATTTTCACATATTGAAAGTAGTGATTACTGTCAGTTTACGTTTGAGGAATTACAAAATGTTTGTACGTACAAATGTAAGTTTTGATAACAGAACAATTAAATTACGATTGAAATTAAATTATGGTAATAGAGTCATTATTACTGAGAAACAAGGACAGTTAACATTTGTATGTTTTCTTGGTAATTATTATAATATTATTAATGAAAAGAAAAAAACCTACAGGCAAAGAAGAGCGATTGAAGGTCCTAGCAACTGCGGTAGCAATTATTCGAGGAGATATTAAATCGGTTCAATAATATACTGTTTTTACATGCTATGACTGGCTGTGATACAACATCAGCAATGTTTGGAAAGGGTAAAACAGCAAATTTTAAATTATTTAAAAAAATGTTATTACTTGTGCACAAGCTTTCAAAGACATCAACTTTTCGCCAGAAACTCTAATCACCGAGGGTATTCGGTTCTTCTGTCTGTATAAGGAGCTCCAAAAAAATTACTTCCATAGACAAATTGCGTTACTTATCTTCTGCAAAACAAACACGTGTGCAATTAGTTTGCCTTCCTCCAACCGCGGCTTCTGCTCACCAACATTTGTATCGTGTATATTACCAGGTTCAGGCGTGGCTTTGTAATCAACTAGATCCAGAACAATGGGGTGGAAGCATGTCAGTAATGTATTAGAACCAACCCACACGCTTCTTCCTCCTGCATCAGAAAACAGGAAGAAGAAGAAATAATTAGTGACGATATTGATGAATAAAACTTGGTTTACAACCAAGTATAACGGAACTTGTCATTCGAGCTGTACCTGAACGACAACGACCACTCTGACAAGATTGCAAGGACTGAAAAGAAGAATAACAAAAAAATAATTACATTTTACTGGAATAGACTGGAATAGGATTAGGCCTACCGCGGAAACCACATTAAAAACCCACATTCCCTCATAGGTGGAGTGGAAACGTGTACATATTATAGACAATACAGCGTAAGAGAATTTTGTAATCAATTACTTTTCTCAAAAATGGTGTTATGAAAAAAAGCGTAAGGACAATTTTTGTAGATAATTGCATGATCTACAATTTTGTCTAACATATTTTATCATGAAAATAACTGTTTCGCAGAAAAATTCAAAAAACCCATTTTTACGAAATTTGACCTTGGATAAAAATTTTTGCAGACGTGGAATCGATGGGGACTTTCAAAAATTTCATAATAATGGTGTCCCTAACATTTATGCAAATTTTCAGCTTTCTGGGAATCTTTGCAAGGGCCAATGTTTAAATTGACCGACAGATACAATCTAAGATAGTTTTGTTTGTAAATCACGTAATAAAAGAAGACAAAATTAGCTTAAAATAGTATGTATATTTTCATAAAGTCAGTTTCTTTTCAATTAAATGAAATCATCTCTTTTTAATTTTGACGAGACAATGGGACTACCACTTCATATATATATATATATATATATATATATATATATATGACTCCAGATTTCAGACGCTGCCATAAAAGGGAGGTGAACTGGAGCTAAAATCAAAATTCAATTGAATCAACCCTTCCTACCATAGCTAGGTTATATGTATATCCTCTCTTGATAGAGCCATTTTGAGCTAACTACCTTTTGGGATCTAAGTCATTTAAAAAAAACTCAGTAGAGTTATATTAAACACCGTTAGGGGATACAATAAAAATATAAGAAATGTGCTGCACACATTCTGCAATCGAATGAACTACATTAAAGTAACTTGTACTGAAGGTTTATCCTTGTAGTCTGAGGGATAGTGAAGAGGGATTTACATCACGAGTCAGAAGTCCTCGTGACTTGTAGCATACATCTTACAGTTCGTGACAAGGATCGTGACAGCCACCCCGAGGTCTATACTTCGCTGCAGTCTAAGGCTACGACTTGAGGAGACATCTGACAAGAGAGGCCACATCTTTGTAGTAAGAGTGAGGGTCATGGCTGAATCTAAGGAATCAGGTTTTGGGGTGCTACCCAAATTTCGGCATCTCAATGGGCACCTCTGATAAGGATCACAGGATATTACTTCATTGGCAAACGAATGTTCAGGGAATTTTGCCAGTGATATTTATTAAGACTCAACAGTACGCAATGTGTATATTTTAGGGAGACAACACCTTAATGTAAAAAAAGATATTTACATTTTGCGTAACGTATCCCAAGGAATTTTTTAATAACTGTATATGGTGATGTGTTTCACATACAGTATTTCTGATTGAACCTTTAAATTTTTGGTTCCAAGAAAAGTTGTTCAACAAAGTAGGACTGAAAAATACAGTAATCCTAATAGAAATACGTGGTACAGATAAAAGACATTTTAAATAACATTCAATTAAAAATGTAATTTAATGTTAAAAAATATTACTTAAAAATATGCCTGGAATTTTGTAATTCCTGTCATGGCGGATCTAACCAGGGAAAGGCATGGGATTCGTATGGGGTGATGATAAATTAGAACAAAAAAGACTATTGTCAAGGCTGGGCGAATTTGTCCATTTTCCAACTTTTTCCAAATGACGTTACTGCGTAATTTGAGTTTGGACTCAAATAAAGTACATAGTTCAAATTCAATTATCACCTGTATCACAGAAAGATAGAACTTAGAGGGTGCACTGGATGTCTACAGCGCGATCCGGCGACCAGACCTAGGAACTATCATTGCCGGGATGAAGCACATCACAAGGAAATTAATTCTATCGATTGTACATATTTATTATTAATCTCAATGTGAGTTTGGGTTTGGATTGCGCTTGATCTGTGGGTTGGACTCTAAATAATCAATATGGGATCATCATGTTAAAATGTGCCATAACTTATAAATGCCATAAATGCATAAACTAAAATTTGAACGCATTCAAAAGCTCATATGCTTGGGAAAACTGTTGTAAATGGTTTATTGATAGTCTAATAGTTTTAAATTTGTTGATAAATGATATGTGCGAGTATATAATAACAACAAAAATGTGTCTTAATCATTAGAAAATAATTGTAGTGAATAGCCTATTAGGCAGACGGATAACGTTCGATTTTGTTTCCTATGTTCCTATATAGTTTCTATCAGCCGACTACAGGCGCATGTGTTAATTGGATAGGTGGTGAAACCACCTTTAAAAACCAGCTATTAATTATCGATATAGCCTACACCGGTAAAGACCTTTACTATGGCATTACGTTGGATTAATTCATCCTGATAGGCGGTGACTTGGCGAATGACTGACACAGATACTGTATGTGGGCACGCTTACAATTACGTCAATTGGAAAGAAATTCAAAACTCATGTAGTACTTTCTCCCCCAGGTCTACGACTCCGGAGTGCGCGACCGGAGTAAGGAGCCCGGATAAGGAGGCACGCCCAGCTGCGAAAGGTCAGCGATACAAAATCCGCAGCCATTAAGTTTTTCTGGACCATCTACAATGCCACGATGGTTCTGACCCGCTTCGAGGATCCTTGGACACACCCAAACTTCACCGGCACGAGGACTTGTGTTACCTCCAACTGCGTAGATCGCCGCTCCGAGTAAGGGACGGCTGTTTTGTGTATTCCTCGTGTCATCGCCACCGGTTTGGGCATATGTGCGAGACCGGTTACCGGTTACCGCCAATTCTCCGAGCAGTGGCAGTTCTGACATTTGTTGCGACTTCTAAAACAGTGGCTGCTGTGACCTTCAGACCTACTATGTCTACTTTCCCTCTCTTGCTTCTTTATTTACAGGACTTGTACTACTAAACTGTAATGAAAATTTACAGCCCTATATATTCTTTGAGCAATCAAAATGAATTAGATGTCAATGTAATTGTACCCTTTGGGATAAAGGGAAATTGGTTATCTTCACTGTACTCCAGTACTACGTTCTGTTACTCCTAATCAAGAAGTTACGGGTACGATTCCCGGATGGGAGGTTTGCAAAAGGATTTGAGCGGTTTTTCATTAAACACGAGTTAGTAAATTAGTAGAAAACTTTCCAAAGTACAAATAAATTACGTATTTAATTCACTTAACAATCCAACATTGAATATTGATTTGTTTTCTAAAACGTAAATTTACAGCACTTAAATTGGATCTTACTGGCCGTTCACGACCGTTGAAAGGCTTTAGTTATAAATCTCACAAGATAAGACGAGAAACAAAAATCCATTTCTATATTTCATTATAAACCTATATAATTTAAGGTTGTGGTTAATTGCTAATGGTGTAAATACATTTAACTGCAAAATGTTAATCTTCAATAACCAAACCAATTACAAACAAAATAACTGATTCCTTTTGAGACAAGTTACGTTACAATGAATGTGGCTGTTGTGTGAAACTGGTCTTAATAACTAGCTACTGATTACTTTACGGATTTCTGTTTGATTCTTTATATTTTATAATAAGCTCTTTCCTTCATATCTATCAACACCATGTGTAGATTGTTGTTTACATTGAACACTATAAATTTAGTCCTACAATAACTGGGAATTTACTTCAACTCAGTTGAATCGTAGTGAGCACGCTTTCAGTTTTAAAGTACTTGTATTTACTAATGTTAGTGTTAACACATCTCCATATACAGTAATTTCTATAGGGCATTTTAATTCACTGTACATGGAAATCACCAAAATCAGTAAATACAATTAGTTTCAACAATAAGATCTACAATGCGCGCACACAACGACAAATTCACACTCCTAAGAAACCCCAATCTGAATATTTTTAAGAAAGCACAACAAGTACTTGTTGTTATTATTTTTTATTTTTAGCCGTTTTTAATCGACCAACCCTAGACAGTCGTCCTATGAGATGCAGTACGCCCAAGTCGAGCCCATGCAGGTATCTGCCACTGCTGACACACAGCGGTTGAAGGCAGGTCGACTTTATCAGCGAGAAGTCGTGAGTGACATTAATCCTGATCAGCCGTTGCCAAACAGATTGTGAGCGAAGCGAACCGAACAATGAGCAACGAACGAAGCGAGCGTCACGCAATAAATCAAAGGTCACCGGCCCGAACGCGAGAAGAGAGGGTGTGTCCCGAACCAGAAGTGCCAAAGTCTATATCAGACTTGATTACGGATTACTGGTGATGCAAGGCTACCTGTAAAATTTAGAGACGAAAATAACTCTGAAGCCGGAAAGGAAATAACACGACTATTAGATCGCCCTATGATTACAGCACAACTAAAACGATCAGCAGTTCCAGAAAGGCCAACGCCGCATTTATATCCGGCTCGCAGGAACAACAATGTTTCCGAGGAATTGCAATGTGTAGAAGTTTACTGCTGTCTTTTAAAACTTCAATGGAATAAAACAGTGAAGTATCACTTTCCTCAAATGGGTATCATGACGGTTCATAGTCATTAAAGAAAGAAATACATTTATTTCCAACCATAAGCAACGCATTGAACATCCATAGTAACTATGCATAGAGATGAGATCCTCGCATGGGTCGTAACCTGTGCGCGAGAATCGAGTCCAATCAGTCCACATTCAGTAACTAAGTGATATATTAAAAATTAGCAGCAATTTTACACATTCTCTGTTTAAAGTGGAAATAACAGAAACAATATATGTGGCCGCACAGACTGTGGCTCTAACTATAGCAAGGTACAAATATGTATTAAAACTGTAAACCATATAGGGCATAAATCGTTTGCCCTGCGTAACTCATTTCCAAATAGCAAACATTCCACGCACGATTGATTTCATAAACACGACATATATATATAACATTTTCTATTACATTTTTTTCTGTAAAAAACCAGTACACATAGGAGCTAATTTTTTAAAATTTACTGCTAAGCAATATAAAACTAATAGAAAATGATAAATTATTTAAAAATAAACTGACTGACCTGCCATTGTATCCCTTTTCTGAATTTTATACAATTCATAATAGTTTTAACTATCGTTAAAATTATATTGTATTAGATTTAGTTGGATACTAATGCAAAGTATATGTAGTAAACTTAACAGTTTACTTTCCCAATCATGTGACGTCATTCATGTAACCAAGTGTAACAACTGAAAACAGATTTTTCTGATTCTGATTCTGCTGTTAGTATAAGTCAAGTAAGGTATCAATATTAAATAGACGCCTTTGTCTGATGAACCTATTTAGCATATTTTATTACTATTGTAAACACACAACACTATATAGCATTAGACATTACGGAGGCTGTACGTAGTTGTACAAAATACAGAGTACTCTGTGGTAGGCTCATGTGAGTTTGTCAAGAATTGAACCAACATAAAAGAACTTTAAGAAGACAAGATTCTGTTTTTTATGTTAACGTTCAAGTATTTACTAGTGATAATATATTGACGTGACAACGTCTTAAATTAGGTTGCGGCTCGGAGTCACTCATGAAAAAGTGTAACGCCCGGTAACGTTATGATGCCCGTCCAGTGGGTCCGCCGCACGGGATCCGCACGGGATAAAGCAGATAACTGTGGGTCCGCCGCACGGGATAAAGCAGATAACTATGTTTATTCGTGAAAATGTGGAGTGCTTAGATTCGTCATTTACAACAACTACAACAATAAAGGTAAATAATTGTACACTGATATTTCATTATCGTAAACTATGATTGATTGATTAATTGTTAGATTGACACAAAAGTTGAGAAACTGAGATTATAGGTTATGTCATACTATTGACAAATGTTGATAGTGTTAAGTAAATTATTAGTTTAAATCACTCTGCAATCAATCGTAATTCAGTCGATTGAGAAGAAACAGCGCGTATTGCTAGTCAAACATTTAAAATAACAAATTATAACCTCTAACCTGTCATAACAGTGCGAACCAAACAAACGAACTAAACCGACCAATCACCACGCGCGGAGTTAGAATTTAAGCAAGAATTTCAAATTCCAATTTTAGTAAATGTTTTATCCAACTTTACCATTTACAATAAAACATTTTAATTAATTTCAAATTATGTACAATGTTTTAGTAAACAAAATATATTTCTATAGTTAAAATTTGTGCAATTCTTATTTTCATTCAATTCCTTGTTCCTATTGTGCAATTTAATAATATTCATATCAATAAATATTCTACCGAGAAAAAGACGTTGTCACGTAAAATCTTCGCCCGTAAAACCGACTTTACAGGCAACCATAATTTTTTTACGATATTTATAATGATTAAGTATTCTCATGATACACATTAACTAACACATTATACAATACAACACATTATACAATACAACACATGTATACAATACAACACATGTATACAATACAACACATGTATACAATACAACACATTCCCCCCCCCCCCCCACCCCCCCCCCCCCCCACCCCCCCCCCCCCCCACCCCCCCCCCCCCCCACCCCCCCCCCCCCCCACCCCCCCCCCCCCCCACCCCATGTGACATACTACCAGTGATGCACTTATTGAACTATTCAGCTGACACATACCAGAGACACAACCATTTTGCTATCAGCTGACTGTGACATACTACCAGTGATGCACTTATTGAACTATTCAGCTGACACATACCAGAGACACAACCATTTTGCTATCAGCTGACTGTGACATACTACCAGTGATGCACTTATTGAACTATTCAGCTGACACATACCAGAGACACAACCATTTTGGCTATCAGCTGACTGTGACATACTACCAGTGATGCAATTATTGAACTATTCAGCTGACACATGCCAGAGACACAACCATTTGGCTATCAGCTGACTGGCACACTTCTTTGACTATCGGTTGACATACTACCAGTGATGCAATTATTGAACTATTCAGCTGACACATACCAGAGACACAACCATTTTGCTATCAGCTGACTGTGACATACTACCAGTGATGCAATTATTGAGCTATACAGCTGACACATGCCAGAGACACAACCATTTGGCTATAAGCTGACTGTCTCACTTCTTTGACTATCGGTTGACATACTACCAGTGATGCAATTCCATGAGCTCAAGGCAAATTTAAGGCAAGACACAATTGAATGGATTTTACAAATCACCTGATTCTCAATTTCAACCATATTGATCTGAACACATATAGGCGTAACCAATTTTTTACGAACTCATCTGCATATTTAACATGTGCTATCAAAAATATCAAAGTCAAACTAGATATTACACAGTTTTTGATGCCATTAACAGATGCTAAGATACTTTAGTTTTAAGTGATAAAATAAAGTTAAGACATTTTATTTCACTGAAATCCAACTAAACTTCACTTGCAAACTGGACATAACTTTTAGTCCGTGTTTTAAAGATAAACATTTCCATTTTTGTTTTGATTAAAAAAAAACCCGGATGGTATGAATAGTGTTTTAAACTAATACATATTTTGTCAAATTCTCACATACTTTTAACTTAACTTGCACACATAAATATGCTTAGAGAAATGTTCTATTTACAAAGTTATTTATTGAGATTTAATAAAGAAAAAAAAAATCACATAATGACCTTTTGTGCAAGTGAAACTAAGGATTTCCTCAGTTTCTTGTCCTAAGTTAGCAAAAATAGTAAAATCTAATTATATAACTATCGGGGAGGAGCATCCTGTCTTATAAATAATTATAGAATAGGAAATAACTAAAAATCAAAATTTATTTTCCAAAAAGACAAAATACATTACCAGTATTTTATAAAGAAACATAATATAACCTATAAATAACTACACATACATACGGTATATTTGCAAATATATAGTATAAAGTACATTAGTTTAAACTTGACACTAAACTTTTTACAAACTACTTTTATTTTAAAATCGGCAACTAGGACAATAAAAAGAAAGACCTGTCCACTAAATTTAAATTAACCTACATTACTTCAAAAAATTAACTACATTATAAGGTATAAACAATACTAGTTAATATGCCAGACTAGATATAATTGTGTTGCGATAAAGTATCAACCTATAATAAACTTTTAACTGTATATGAAGTTAGGTAATAAATTATTTACCTCTTTAAATGGTAAAAACACAACAAAAATGGATATACCGAGATTGAACTGTACATTGCAGTCATCTCTTCGTGAAATGAAAAACCAGTTTCCAAACTCTGAATAGCATAAAAAGTAAGCCAAATATTACCACATTATAGAATATAAACACAACAAAGGCTAAACAAGATACAAAAATAATTATACCTCGAGGGCATCTAGGTACAGACTCTCTGCTATACAACCAATCGAGTATCAACCACATCATATTGTAGAGTATTATATTCATATTAGTGGACATTTCAAATGCTGTACAATACTGTAAATAATGTACTGTGTAGTATTGTTTCAGTTGAAATATAAACACAATACAAAACATAAAATAATAAGCATTGCTCTAATTGATCAACTTTTGGAGTCAATTAAAAGACTCACTGTTTTCACTATCGAATAAGCTTGTTTGTACTGTATTAGAATAATTTTAATAAAACCTTACAGCTAAATAATGCTTGAAGTTAGACTAGTACGATAAAAGTTGTGTATATTATTACTTACTAATATTAGTCATGCAGTATAGTAATTTTTGTTTCGTAATTAAGAACAATTTGTGTTAAGAGTACAATATTTGAATTCAGTAGTGTGATACAGGTATAATAAATAGAATTCTTTTATATTTTTCTTAAAATTAACATGCATAACACATCGACACAAAATTCGATTTTCATAACATTTTTGTCTCGTTTCAGTTTGTTTCAATTCAGGAAATGCTAATTCTAATTTAAAATTGTTTTGTTTACATTTTAATTTTGGATGTAGTTTATGAAGTTTAAAATACCGGCTTGCCAATGAGTCACTGAGGCTTGGTTATTATACGATTATATTAAAATTATGACGTATACATTACGTTTATTAATCAAGATAAATCTATCCTATCTTTTAAAATTGTACCAAACAATAAACGTCTAAAAATTTTATTGAAATTGGTTCAGTGGTTTCGAAGATTAGCGTAATCGAACATCATAACACTAGAGTTTTATACATAAAGATTGTAATACAGCTATACACAAGGACTCGTGATGGTGGGCAGAGATAGAGCTTCCTCGAAGATAACAACGAAAATGGCAACAATTATTTTAACTAGGATGTCAATTGTGGAACAGAAAGATAATTGATAATGATGCCGAACTGCATTTTAATCACAGGTAGCAAATTTCTACTGAGTTGCTATTAAAAAACTTGTGCTATAATATAAACGTATATTAAATATTTTTTAACTCGCCCGTTGTTGTTACTTTTTTTTATTTGTAGTTTCCAAATTTCTTACATAATTTCATCTGTTGCAGTTGAATTCCTTAAAGTGTCTAACGTTTTAATATTTTTACGAGGCATCTGTTTGTTACTTTGTTTCCATACTTGTTATATGATTTCATCTACTGTAGTGTTTAAGTTGCTTAAGACTGTAAGTACACTTAATATTTTGACGATGCACTTTAAAATGTTTTACTATCTGGGCAGCGTGTGCATTATATTAACAAACATAATTTAACCTACATTCGGTTTACATACTTCTACACTTTAACTGTTAAAACCATCTTAACCTCAGTATTGGATAACCTAGGAGAAATTTCACTACGATTTGGCGATTCATACTCTGTTCAGATACACATTTAAAAGTTTAAATAAAACGGTGTTAAATCCTGCCAAGGTCCAGCATTTCCTGAATTCATACAGTGATTCATACATTCCATTATTATATCTAAACAAAGAAAACAACACTATTGGCTTACCTACAAATAACTTAAGTGTCAATTATTTTTAAAGGCAGCTGTTCGCATTTTGGACACATAAATAAATAGTTTCCACTGGATTGATCATCTTCGCAATCACGATTGCTTGTAAACACTAATTATATCACAACATTTCATAAATATTTTTGTTATTGGTATTGGACGGTAATAGTAACGTCACAATTTCATTGGTGATGTTGAAAAACAGAGTTTGTAACCAATTGGTAACCAATCAAGGTATGTTTTACCATTACCATCAACTGACTAAGTACCACACCACATTTTATATTTGGACCCAATATGTTTTGAATTTACAAAAATCTGACATCATAAGTTTCATTGATTTTTTTTACAAAACAACGTAGAAGCGATGTTTAAAAACTAACTATGAAAAATTTTAGAAAAAAATACAGTAGAGTCCCGTTAATCCGACCTAATTGGGACCGAGCCCTATTCGGATTATGTGATTGTTCGGATTAGCCAGAATTACAGAAAAATACGGTTTTAAACTTGAGATGGGTCTATTTTGTTATAGAATTATAAATATTGTTTATTAAAACATGTTTTCTGACTGTTGCATTGTATTTATTGACAAATAAACGTGTTTGCGAATACTAAGCACATTTACCGTATTTAGTGTGAGAGTTCTATTGTTAAGTTGTTAAGCAATGTGAGCGCACTGGATATTGTACGGGTCCACGCGTTCAATAGTTGTACGAAACTACGCGTCATCCAATAGACTCTCTTCAATGCGACAGAAGACAATAACTGAATTTATGTCTTTTAACAATTAATATTGTACTCAATAATAATATCAGTACTGTACGTCCAATTTTTGTGTGATTTCACTTCTTAATACAGTAATTTAACTCATACTTAACCTATAAGTTTCAATTTGGTACTGTATTTAACTTCATTATTTATGTACTGTACCGTACACAATTTGTCTTAATAAAATACTGTACCTATGTCTATTTAATTAAAGTTTTCTTTGTTTATGTACGAAATGATGCACCCATTTTCATTTTTTATGTAATTAGTTCCTATAACTGTTCATTATCGTTATAAATAATTCCTCCTGGACCTGTTCGGATTAACCGACGTTCAGATTACACGTGTTCGGATTAGCGGGACTCCACTGTGTACTTATTCGATCGTCCAAATTTACATTTACATCAAAGCGACCATCCTCAGTTCTAATACACTTTTGCCATCATCCCTGCATTTTTCAAACGTCTACAGCTCCTTGCAGCACGCCTCCTAAGCTTTGTTTATCTTGTGATTGTTGTGAATTTTTGCCATCACAATGGAGTCTTGAATTAGGGGAACAGCCAGAAATCTGGTACAGTTGCAATGCTGTAGTAGGGAATTAATCCATAGCTCTATGAATCATCTTTGCTTTCACAGAAGGGAGAACTTAGTTCTTTCAGTTGCGGGTAATAGTGATCCACCCAGGATTCATCTACGGTTATGATTTAATTAATTTCTCTAATGGTCATTTGTTGATCTTCACGAAAAATAGCGTCAGATATGTTCTGTATAACATCAATGACAGATGTTGGAGGTTGCTCCTTGTGCTCGACTCCATGATGCTCTCTTTATCCTGAAGTATTGGTGATAGAGTAGAAAAAAGGCCTTGTTATGGAGACTTATTGATGATTCAATATCATTTGATATTTCACACATTATGACTATGCCATTCACTCGTGTTCAGCCACATTCTACCGTATTAATCTCAGTAATAGTTTATTTCTAGATAACTGGATCTTTTGTCTGTTACTCATTTAAACAATATTCCATTGTTCTTTAACAATTACACATTGATTTAATAAAATTTAGCAATGGGGCAAGTACACCAAAGTGAATAAATAGAAGTCGTCCTTTCAATGTAAGAAAATCTGTTAGGTGGGTGATGTATGCCTAAACCTTACCAAAATCATGTTCACCATTCGTGGAATTTTTTTAAAGATACCATGTCATGTTAAAATACAAATATTTTCCATTCAAGTATAATTTCATTTATATTTAAATATAAGAATACAGAAATCTAACATCTAAACACATTCAATATAAATTTGTGTATATATTTGGTACAAATATTTCATCATGTAACTGCTATTTATTGAAAATATTCTAAAATAAATACCAGTCCAGTAGGTAATAAGGGATAAAAACATCGACATATAAATAATTAAGAGATTTCATATCATAAGAAAACAAAAAATAATTGAAACCTAACAATCTAAATAAATCTACTTAAAACTATTGAGTATTGGCGTCATTCTACACAACTTAAGTTAGCTGCCTCAAGAATTTTGTATTGTACTCAAGTTATAATTTAAAAAAAAAATAAATAAATACAAAAACATTTTATTTCTACTGATGAAGCTTTTACAATATATCTACAACATTAAACAATAAGAGCAATACAATATTAAAAATACATGGATTTATACAAATGTTACTGTAAGAAATCTACACAAGATAACTGAATTACATAACATCTCTCCAAAGTTATAATGTCTAAGTTTTGTTAGCCTCGTCAACAACTTATTCTAACACATGTGAGCTGTCCGTACAGTACTTGATATTCAGCAATTACTCCTTAATTACGAGAGCTACTGTTATCAGACTCAGCATGAACTATCTCTGTACCCCCCTGATTGGACCAAGACTAGCTCTCATTTATACCTTTAATAAGTCGCCTGTCAGTCAGTGTTCTTTCTGAAGCCTTGGTCGGATTTTCCCCTTCAATAATAACAAAACATGAAGATCATCGGATTTGCATACATTTTTCTTTCAGACTCCGGAAAATGTGTGTGGAAAGCTAGGACTTTAGGAGGAAAGCTAGGTCTCAGACTTCCATAAATTTGTTGTTCACCCGTTTTATAAAAAAAGCCCCAATTCGGATCAACGTGAACCATAGAAAATATTGGCCATGGAAAAAGTGGACAATTATTTAATATGTTGACTGCGGCAGGGGCAAATCATTACTATTCCGGCTGTTCTAAAGTTGATACACATTGAAGGACATACAAATAACAATTATTGCCGAAATTCTGTCAGAGGATTGGGTTCGAAGCGAGTTTGCGAGATTCATCCCAAAAATTCCTCATAAAAAATTAAAAGCTGCAGGGTTTGAAGTCGCACAAGAATTGTATCAAACCATGACCACCAATGCAGACTTTTAGATGTTCCCAAAGTTGAAATCTCCAATCAAAGGAACCCAGACTTCAAGCCGTTGAAGTCGAACTGAATGTAACGGCAATACCAAAGGCGGACATGAAACTGATTATTAATGAACGGGGGAGGATTGTTTGAACAAGTGAATCATGTCCAACAGTGAGTACATTGAAGGGGACTGAAGTTTGGTTGTGATCAGTAAGCTAGTTTTTCAGTAATATCAAAATATTGGATACTTTCTTGCCAGCTCTCGTCCATCTTGTTCAATTAATTAATCACTTGCCTGACAAAGATTTCAGTAAACTTATCCAAAATAACACTCTAAAATGTCATGCATAAAAGGTTACGTCTGCATGATATAAAATGCAGATAAACTAAAACTGTATCCAAAAACTGGTACAACTAACTTTGTCATTGGGTGTATTTCGTCTGAATTGACATTGTGCACTAGAAACAACCTTAACTGGACATACCAAAGAACACACTAGTACTCTTTCTTGCACGGTCAACATCGTACTGGCATGTGAATCCAAATTGCAGCATGTAACTATTCTGCAGTTGTCAAAATTAATGTTTGGCCCCATATCATAAGGCAAACAAAACTTTGTCATTTTAAGTTAAGGTTGATGTTTATATCATTCAGTTATCTTGTACATAACTTCAGTAGCACCTGCTCAAAATCCAATCATTCTTTTTTGGAACATCCTGTATTAGATCTTGACAACAATAAATCTACTACTGTTGATATAAAAAAGTACTTCTTTATTCGTTTATCTATAAAGGCTTTCAATTTCTTTTGAAATTGGCATTATAATGTAGGACACATAAGTAAAGATATATTTAAATACTAGAAGATAAAACATATGCCTGTGGTTACTTACAATAAATTTAAAACTGTCATATAACAATATTAAAAACACAAAAATTTAGAAAATCATATTTAACGAGGGAAAAATATATCTTGAGAAATGAAAGTTATAATAATTTAAAATAACAACATTTGCATGGTAAAGAATAATGATAAGTGTGAATTCACTTAATTTTAATACCATTCTTTTTATTACCAAACATCATAGCGTTGGCTTTAGCATTATCAGGATAACGGATAACTAAAAAAGTATCAGCTATCGGGTAATGCTGGTGAAATTTCTTCATCGCGTTGGCAGCCATACTGGGTTCCATATAGTTTACAAAAGCACAGAAATTTTGGTGCTGTACGATTATGCTCTTTATTTTGCCAAACCTGAAAACATACATATTAACATATTAAATAATCCGCTTCTTTATTAAAATGTGGAATATTTTTATTTGTGCTACATAACGCATTTTGATTATTTCCATTAATCCGGCATCCCATAGTAATCTAGCACTCCTTTTAAAAAGTTACATTTTCTTGAACAATCATTGCTAAACATGAATCATTTAATAAGCAACAATGTTTTTTCCGTTTGTGGTGAACAAGCGTTTAAGCGGGCGTGGAGAAGAGGCTAGGCTTCATATTCGGCCAACTTCGGGGGATATTGTTCAGACTCGAGTCATGTTACTGACCATGGCTGTCAGCTGTCAGCCTGTGTAACCAGCTGTACTTTCATATCAATTCTATTGAGTCTAGTAATGGTAGGCCAAAATGAGGACAAAAGGATCAAAATACTTGATACTATCTGACAGCCATGCTGCACTAAAGACATTTGATACCTGTTCATTTAATTCAAAAGCAGTCTGGGAAGGCAAGAATGCTCTGGCAGAGCTGGCTAAGAATAACAGCTCGATTGGGTGCCGGGCCATGACGGCATTCGTGGAAATGAAAAAGCAGATGTCCTTGCCAAAAAAGGAGCGGAGTCCATTATGGTGGGGTCAGAGCCAGGTTGTGGGATAGCTTTCTCCAACAGCAAAGCATTGGGAAAAAAGGATAAGAAACTTTAATTGGAGTAGAGTCTCCAGATAAGACAATCTAAAATGTTTATCTCTCCTTATGCTAAAGGGTGGGCATCTCTCCTAGATCAGAGTAAGGAGGATATAAGAATGATATTAGGGATGTTGACAGGACATGGCCCCCTAAGGAAACATCTTATGAGGGTGGGCCTTAGCCAGACTGATGAATGCCGACTCTGCGGAAAAGAGGAAGAATCAGTGGAGCATATTTGGCTAAATTGTCCTACCATATCAAAAATTCAGAAAAGATTCCTGGGAGCATATCTTCTCAGCCCCAAGACATCAAAGAACAAGAGCCCTCAAATATGATCGGCTTCTGTAAAGTCTCAGATTCTGAAGACACAAATAGAAGTAAGAGAGGCACAAAGGTCCTTTTAGGACTAATTGCAGAGACAATTTGTCTCTTTCCCTCAGGATAAAAGAAAAATGGTAGTTCAATTTCACAGTTAATTTGCTGAGAACAGGTTTGTGATGAAAGGACGACTCTAAACGACTGTCTCGTCACTACCTTATGAAATAGGCAAGTAGTGTCTAGAGAGGCTGGCAGTGGCAGTACGGTACGGGGCTGTGATGAATTGGTATGAAAGCGCCCTCGACCGTGTTCTGCCTAATTGTTGTAATGCGTGGATTACGCACTGTAAATAGACTGTAAAAACAATAGTTCTTATAGATTCACATATGACAAGGACTGTCTAAAGGTTATATTTGAATAGTAAAAACCTTTTTTTAGTGACATTGTTTGTTTATTTATTATGTCTACATTATTTCTCCGATATACATCCAACAATCTGGCATACTTGATCATCTGGTATGTTTCAAGTCCCGACAGTGCCGGATTAACGGAAGTTTACTGTATTTAGTTTAGTTGAAAATTTCAAAGGTGTCCTGTCCTCTAAAACTATAAGAAAGGAGAGAATCTGAAAGTTTATTACAATTATATAAAGAATAATACATTGGAAAAAAATATGAAACTTTTACTCAATGCTACATTTGTTTTCACCAGTAATCAGAGACGTGAAATAACGTTTGGAACACTGTCTTACAAGCAGTGTAAAACCTTGTAAATTAAAAATATCTATCCGAGAAAAATGTAAAGAAATTCACAATGTGATTCACTATGCGTTTAAAGTTTCACAATGTAGGCTAGTTCTGAAACTGTGGTTTGACAATATTACTGTCTGTAATTTCTTATTCTTGTGAGTTCTCATAGAAAACAGAAGATTAGAAAACTACAGTGCCCCAATAACGGTTATTAGTGTCATATACCCTGAACATTAATACATTCAGTTGGTCCAATGCATGGATCATGTAGATTATCTGAATTGTGACTATGTTGCTTAACCCTAAGCTGCTATATGCCTTGATCAAAATTCATTTACACCACTGCTACCATCCTACCAAAATTCTGATTACAAAATAGTAGTAGTTTTTGTAACGTTTATTTGCTTTAGTCATTAGAAATGTCAATAATCAAATCATCACATAGTAATACATACTCATAGATGACAATGTTCTTAACATCCTGATTCATATACTTTAGAGCTATTTATTTTCAAATGCCACTAAAATGATGTATGCAATTTATAAATATCTTAATACATATTTATGAAAATTAAATACTTATTACCATAGATTGCAATGAGTTAAAAGACTCTGTACTGGCAATAGTAATGTGAAAATGGAAAAAAAACAACACAAAAAGGCAATCAAAGGTTAACAATAATGTGGTCATCAGACTCATTTTGTGTTCTTGAAAATGTTTTTAACATTGCACATATAAACCAATCCTTATTAAAATACAAAAATACTAGTTGAGGTTTTTTAATGCATACTTACTTGGAAAATAAAGGTTTAATCAAATCTTCAGTAATACTTTTAGTTACATTTCCCACCCAGATAGAGTTACTTTTGAATGGATTACTGGGACTGCAACACAAGAAAACATATGTGGTCAAGATTGTGAGACAACCATAGTGAATCTTGGATAGAGATTTTTATTAGGCCTAATAAAGTACAATGTTTTAACATATCAGCACAACATAATGGGTTTCAAATAAAATCGTGTAATTAAAAAAAAATGTAACCATTCCGCCTGTATTTGTTCAAATGATAAAGAAAAGGGCATTTTTACATTAATGTAACTGCAACGTAGATGAAGTTGACAAGTCATGACTGCTACTGGTTCTATCATCTAGCAGCAGTTTGGTTCAATCGTTGATCATTGTAAAAATTAAGTCTGCAGAACAGAAATCCTTATCTTAAGTGTATCTGAGATGACTAAATGAAAGAGGCAAAAGATCAAGAAATTAGCCAACGAAAGAAAGAGACTCAGGAAGCAGAGGGAGTCAACACAGGGTGGAATCGTAGGAGCTGACTTTACTCCGAGTGGGAAAGAGAGGGTGCTTAGGAGGTTCTTCGGCGGAAAAGCCTTTGCCAAAGAGGTGCTCGACTGCACCTCCAGAGCAGACAGGCGATCAAATCCCTCCCTCAACGGAGGAGGGAGTGGGAGATACACTTAGGAAAGTTCTGACGGGACACAAACTTGCCCTGAGAGCTTTCCTTGCTTCAGAGCTGAGTGGGCGCATCTGTAGGAGCTTAAACCCATTCTCGCCCAGTTCAGCCTTTGACATCCACAAGATGCAAGTGAAATCCATTGGCTTCATTGACACTTTCTGATGTTTCTTATTGAAGTCTATGGCTTAACAATAAAAAGTCAAGACAGGTATGTACATGCCAGTTTCCTTTGAAAGCCTTGTAAGCGGTTGGCAGCAGTGGAAACAAAGTGGCATATACTGAGCTGTAGCCACCAGCTTCACACAGCCCATTATCAGGTGGGCAAGAGGGTAGAGAAAGACTCGCAGTGGACTATTTTCTGGACTATTCCGCAGGATGCCCAGAAAAGCCACCATACGAACAGTCTCTCTCATCAACTTGACTAGGTTCTCTCAGCAAAGTGTGTCTACAGTTCAAGAGATGCTTTCCTGAAAGGAGAATGCTGGAATTTCCGTGTCTAACTGGAAGGTTGTTGGAGATGTCCACACAGGATGATGGTGATGTTGGTTGATGAGCAGTCTGCAGTGACTCTTAAAAGTGAGGAACTGGAGGGTGTTCATTGGTGTAGAGCAGGTCCAGCTAAGGACGCGGGGTGGGGCGGCTGATCATGGGGGTCTAGGTCCTTATGTCAATCTGCAGCACGATAAAGCAACTTCAGCTGTATTTTGTACATGTTTACCGGTGGAAGATTTTCACATGGTCCTGATACCCGAATCCTGGATTTTTGAGGGTAAAATAACAGGGCTTGCCATAACATAGGGTCAAAATTGTTAGTGCCCAGGTTAATAATGCCAGAGCTTGTATTGTAAGCAACAAGGTGAACAGCATTCCTCCCGTATGATGATGTAGATTCTACGCCCTCCACAGAGATAGCTGCTCTGGTGGACCATGTTGAGAAGAGCGGCTTGGCCAATTCACACAATGAGGCAGGACTAACACAAACAACAGGGGTGTCGCTTCTGGAATATATAATGTCCCGTAGTCTAGTGCTTGCAAAAGTGGTTAACGTACCTACGATTCGCACACAAATGCGTAGGGCGCTGATAGATGTGACCATGATGTGAGGGTATGGTTAATCGGATACGTGGCTGGCATGTGTCTGACGAGCCCTTACTCTCTGATCATGCTCACTCTGCTTTAAAGTCGGAGAACTGGTAGTCTTGCCACTTGGTAGTCTCAGGGACGATCAAGGCATATAAGTTATAAGGAGTTCTATAAGTCATGATGGGAACACACTTTCCGGACTGTATTGTTTATGACAATGATCAACCACTTGGCTGCGGAAGCTTATTTACAATTGACTTTGGCGTGTTGGGTACCTTCAGAAGGATCGAGTGGGCGATTACCTCGTTTAGTCCCTATAAAGCTCCTGGGGGAGACAGAGTGGGACCGGTTTGTTTGCAGCGGGGGTTGGATATTCTCCTTCCCTGCTGTGGACGGTTCAGAGCCTCCATGACCCTCAGGTACATTCCACTGTCTGGAGTGTCCAAGTAGTATTTATACTGAAGCAGGGGAGGAGTAACCTGGATTAATCTGTCCTTTAGGCCGATATATCTGTCCACCTTTCTTCTTAAAACCATGGAGAAGATGGTTGTCAGGCTAGTTTGGGAGGGATCTCTTTTGGAGCGACCTCTACATCCAAATCAGCACGCCTACATTCCAGGAAGATCATGTGACTCAGCCCTGCATCAACTACTGTGCAGGATTGAGAAGTTACTATCAGCGGAAGAAGTAGCCATAGGTATCTTTCTGGATATCGAAGGAGTCTTTGACAATACGGCCTCTCAGGCGACTATCAATGTGGTTGTTATCACTCTTATGGGAGCAAGTGTCAGTGCAAGGCCTACGAGGGGCTGTCCCCAGGGTGGCGTCCTTTCTCCTCTCTGTGGTACACGAGTAAGACGTTAAATATCTTCACAGGCAGCCAGGCAGCACTGATCTCTTGCCAAACTTGTCTGGGATTGCTATGAAGATCAACAATGTGACTGTTTGTTGAGTTTCTAATCATGAGGGCATCCCTTAGAATGAAAGAGCTGATACCCTGGCCAACCAGGGTAATATTTAATATGATTGGTCCTCAACCATTCTGTGGTAGTTCTAGGTGTGAATCGTTTGGGGCTGTCTCGAAATAGGTTCGTGCTTAACATGAGAGAAGGTGGAAGCTGCATCCGGGTATGAGAATGAGAAGAATGGTACTACAGGGTGGCGTATGACCTTCTCTCACTAGGTCGATCAGTGTCTTCTCGGGTTATAGGTCTGATTACAGGACATGGTCATCTGTCCTGTGAAGGAAGCATCTTCACAGAGTTGACATCCTTCCAAAGGATCCGCTCTGTAGAATGTGTGATGAGCAGGAGGAAACTGCAGAACACCTGCTCTTTGATTGTCCTGCAATAGCAAGGGAGCGGTATGCCATCTTTGGTAGTTTGGACAAGGGTGGTGAATTTTCCAAGGAGGACCTGATAGGTTGTTTTTGGCCCTGTTGAATCCATAGAATGGTAGACCTCATGGTGAGCTTCTGGGGTGTGCAAAAAGCCCTTGAGGCTTATGTGAATAGGCAATAGGCCGCTCCATAGAAGAAGTGTTAAAAATAAAAAATAAAATACTCACAGCAATCCTTGGCAACAAAAGATTTATGTTGATTGCAATTACTATCTATTAGAATATTATAGTAAAAGAAATTAATGTTTTGTACAGAATATAAAACAATTTTATAATATAAGAAAGTGAACAGCAGCATTTTTTTTTCTTTCACAATTCTATACAATTTTTACTATTTCAGAATAATGCAGAATAGTGCATAGTCTCTTTTATTACTATTCTGTTTTACAATTTGTTCAAATTTAATTTATCAATTGTTAACACATTGTCATTGAATATTAGTTAAATTAGTTATTTAAGTAACTAGTCAGCTGAATGGTTTGCTATTTTCAAACACTGATATAATCATGCAGCTACTTTTCTTTCATAATGTTTAAATTTGCCTTTTTTGTTGCTACAACTCTGGCTTTGTTGTAACTCCATTTTGTATTATTTATTTTGTGTTATCTATTAATTCTTTTAATCTAAGTTAGGAATTAGTTATAAGTGTACTTTGACTTGGCCAATGAGCTGCATTATGACTTTGGAAATGTTTATGTAAATAATACAACAACAAAATATTTGAATTTTAATTGTAATCATTACGTGTTTAGTGTCAGTGCAATAAAAGGACAAAACAAATCAGTTTATTTTTCAATCAGTACCCATGTAAAATGTCTTGTTGCCAGTATACAATAACACAAGGAGTCAAACATAATAGTTTTTGAATTTCTACTATGTGTTTTAAACCCTATAAAACATTATATACAATAATTTAAGCAGAGGACATAAATATTAAAAATTATTTTATTGTATACAAAGGTACATACTCCACATAAGGATCGTATTCCCCTTCTTCTGTTGGTGTGACTACTACTGCTTGTGGTTTTGTTACTACTGCTTGTGGTTTTGTTACTACTGCTTGTGGTTTTGCTAATACTGCTGCTGCAGCAGCTGCTGTTGATGTTGATGGCTCCTCCACTTCTTCGTCTGAATAATAAATATCATTCTTGTCATACGAATTAGCACCATTCAATCCTCCAACTTCTAAAAAAGCTTTGGCTTGCTGAAACAGAATTATGGACTTACTTTCATGGAAGAAATAAAATATTATAACATATTTCTGGCACAAAAGGATCTAAGAGGTTAATGAATGAAGGAGGTTGATACGGACAGTAGAATAGGAAACACAGTTAAAATCAAGGTACGATAACAATTAATTAAAATATGTTTTACCCAGAAATATTTTTGACTTTTATTAAATATGATAAGCTTTCTCATATAGCGACATGAGTCAGTGATGAATCATGAAGATGCATTATTTCAGTGCGATATGGTTCGCTGGTGACTGATGAAGATGGTGGACTTTAACGCCTTATAGTTTAGTGTTGGTTAGCACTATAGCACTCCGGGTGAGAACCACCGGTAATTCATGCCGCACACCATTTACATCCACTTAGTTGTATAGAAAGAAATTGTATAAAAGTTCTAAAACACGATAAACGTACTAAATATCAATGTAGCATACAGTTGAAATTAACAGCTACTCTCAACAGTTGACCAAGGGATTCAACTGCATCCGTGGCTTACTAAGCAATTCCTAATTAAATCGGTAAAAGACTGTTAAAAGTTCTGAACTTTAATGCATACTATGAGTCAACAATGAGCTATGCCGTGTAATGAATGTGAAACAAGTGGACTTTTGAAATATTAATATCATAGTGAAATTTTAGAAAGAAACACTGAAATAATTCAGTAAAATTGCATCTAAGTTAATAGTTAATATAAAAAAGAAACTACAACCCTTGAAACTAAAATCCATTACATTGTGGACACTTTGTTTCGGCACCAAGTCATCTTCTGTGTAAAATTTTTTAACATCTAAATATAGTTTTAGTTCCTTTTTAGAATTAATTATAAAGATAACCAACCATACATTGTGGAGTTAATAATAAGATGCGTTATAATTCAAACTTTTACATATAGTAGGGGTGCCCGGGATGCTAAATTTGCAGTAACTAAAGCGTCATGGGGACCTATGGGATTGTGAAGATTAAGTCCTAAAACGAAAAAAAGTTTATAAGTTTTTCATTTTAGTGTGGAGAAAAGCATGTACAAATTTTAAAAAATGTACAAAAAAAACAGTCACATGGAAATACTTGGGCGTGTCAGACATTCATAATATTTATATGCGCTATGTCTTTCTGATAACCGAGCGATAATAATCTGGCAAGTAATTAGTGGAGGGTGGCTATAAAAAGTGGTGAAAAAAAGAAAAGTTATTTGGGCGTGTCAGATATTCAGAGCGAATGTTCAGTAAACTCAAAAAAGTGTCCTATTCAAATGACTGACGATTTGGACGTGATCAAAAGTCATGGCAGAATTTTTTTAATGTAAAAAAAAAATCTGGCCTTGAAATACTAGAGCGCGTCAGATATTTATACAGGCGGTTCAACTTGATGCCCTAATCGTTCTAAATGATAATCTGACAATAATCTGGTTGTAGAGTGTCCAGTTAGGTCGTAGTGGAAATGTGCCCGGTCGAGGTGCACGTATGTGCTCGGTTGGTAACCACTGGCCTGGTGGACGCAGCATTCCTATTTACTATTCTTGTTTATTTTTACAAAAATTTAAAAAAATAAAAAAGAGAGGTCAAAGAGAATATTCGGTCAGTTGCCGGCGCCTAGTTAGGTCGTAGAGTGTCCAATTAGATCGTAACAGGAGTGTCTAACCAGGCCGTAGAGTGTCTAGCCGGGAACGTAGGGTGTCCAGTTAGATCGTAGGCGGTTGGGTGTAGGGTGTCCAATCAGGTTGTAAGTGTATAGTTAGGTCGTAGAGTGTCCAATCAGGTCATACGTGTCCGGTTAGGTCGTACCAGGAGTGTCCAACCACGTCGTAAGTGTCCGGTTAGATCGTACCAGGAGTGTCCGGTTAGGCCATAACACACCTCGAACTTGAATGAATGTTTCCTTGAGATTTAGGTGGTAAGGATGTGCTGATCACATATCATAGATATCCGGGGTTGGCGACAAGTGGCTGACCCGGTAAAAACCCACCAGTGTGTTCACGTTCACGCACGTCCTGGAAATGTCCGGCTAGGTCGTAACGGAACGTTCACGGCCGTAAAATTCATCTAGTCTAACTAAAACTAAAAACATAAATACATAACCCAGACACTACTTACCGGTCACCGCTATCATAGTTTGCAATAGGCGCGTTTCTGCAACCATGGTCTTCAATTGTTCGACAGTACTTGTAAACTGTCTGTCCCTGCGTTCTCGTAACACCAACGGCTTGCCACCGACTATAGCAATCTCATACACTGTGTTTTCCTTCAAGTCCGGACGGTCACCGACGTTTGCCAGTTGCTTTTCCAAACGCTTGTCAACCGTCGTATACGTTACCGGGTCCATGTAATCAATGTACATGCAACCGTTCCTGTATTTGACGTCTATGAAAGGCCTCTTATACTTATACTCTGTCTTTGTGTACCAGAATAAAACCGTCTATATCGATCTGTCGGTTCGTGTTCAAGTCCGTCACCGGACGCTGTACACCCACGACGTATTCACGCGAAGGGGTTTCGTTAGTGGACGTTTTGTTGACAACCAAACGTCTGCTTGTCTCCGTATTGTTTAGAAGCAACAGACACTCGATGGGTTCCGTCATATAGAAATGACCGTCAATGAATGTCTGTGATGATCACCGACCCGGCGGCTTCCATAATCTCGATCTGGAGTACGATGCATGTCGCGTCCCAGTTGTGTATCATTGTTACTGGATGACACGTGCCGCTGACCGTATTGACACCGTCCATGTACAACACCTGCTCCGCTTTGTTCTTACAAAGCCTGCCTCGGTAACCGTCGTACTTCGCCTTTAAGTAGATCTTGGACCTTGCGAACTTACCCAGCCCCTCGTACAGATTAGTAAACTGTCTAGCCGGGGCGCGGATAAACATTTCCGGTGTTATCGTGACCAGTTTATCCGTGGTATTGAGCGAATGCAAACTGTGGCGAGTTGCGAGTCGTCTGGCCATACCGATCACCGCATCTTCGCACTCCTTCACCTTGTCCCAATCGCACGAATCGGCCACGGAGTATTCCACCTCACCGGTAGAGTAATACTTGCAACCGCTGGTGGCCGGTCAAACCGCATCGTATCGAATGCGGTATAATCAATCTGGGCGATCTGGATTCGGACGGTCAACACTGGACGTGTTACATGAAGATCGGTCACAGCAAAGTCTATTTCGACTCGTACGGTGATAGTCAGCCACCGCGGGAACTGGTCCGTTACTTGGGTCCAGAGAATCTGATGTACAACACCAAACGAATTCAAGACTATGACGACCAGCCCATGTGTGGACACTTGTGCCTGGAAGTGTTAAGGCTATACATGTCTGGTTGCAAAAGTTTTACTGATATAGAAAGCGCGTTGGAGAAAGATAAATACATTTGGAAATCTTGGTTTGCATTATGTTTGCAGTGAACAGATTCAACGAAGTAATGATAAGTGATGAGACCAAAGTATTACAATACGTGGATGCTCGAATAAATGAAAAGTTAACATCTGCCAATGACGATAGTATGATGATCAAACAATATGTTGAAGCGCAAATAAATGAAAAGTTGAAAGATTTTGCTTCACCATATGGCGATCAAACAACTATCAAACAATACGTGGAAGCGCAAATAAACGAAAGATTTGAGTCTTTCAGGAGGGGTGGCGAGGTAAATTTAGAAACTTTACGACATACTTTGGAAACGGTTCAGAACGATTTAAAGTCCCAGACAGAGAAAGCAAGCTCACCAGCAAGTTAAAGTTTATCAACAACAAAGTAAACGTGAAAAACAGACGGATCGTAAACGCTGCAAAATCTGTAGACGAACACGACGTAGTGATCAGAAAAGAAATTGACGACCTCTCGAGGAGATTAAACGAGCAAACTTCGTTTACACTGGAAGAAAACATTAGGGGGTTTAATAGAAGGTTCGAACAACTTGAAAACTGGAAGCGTCAATGTGCAAACACGGTATCAGAACTGTATGAAAAAGTGTTTTCTCCAATAGAGTAGTGTGTAGCGTATACGTGCGATGCACGCTTACATATAGACACAGTAACTATATAGAGCAAGTATATAGAGTAATAATACCTGTGTTAAAACTCGTCGGTAAAGGTTCCGTGCTGAACTTGCATTTCGAGCATCCAATCCACTTGGACGAGACCGTGAAATACAAAGTGGCTCTGAATGGTTTCTACTCGGAAAACAATATCTACAACCTGCGAACATGTCGGCACATGTCGTCTTTACACTGAACGACCAGGGAGAACACGTAATAACTCTAGAGACCGGTTACTGGACGATGGAGTCGCTACAACAGAAATTTGGAACCTATCTCAAGATTACAAAGAACAACGATCGTGTCACTCTCAGGTCACCGTATAAGTTGAACATGGACTCGAACTTATGTACAGTACTGGGTTTTAAAGCAGACCATATAGGTCAGGCTGGGGAAACAGTGACAGCAACTAACCCGCCGAGTTTAAGACCGATGGAAATAGTCGAAGTACACTGCGACATTGTGGAAAACAGTTATGTGAGCCACGACGTGTACCAACACAGACACCATGAGACGGCGGTCTTGTATCAGTTCTATCCCGGTGTGCCGCACGGTTATAAAATATCAGAGAGACTGCAGTACCCTCACTATGTGCCTGTGCGACAAGGGCTACGTACGCTGCAACAGATCAAACTAGCCATCACGGATCAAAACAATACCGCTCTGTTAAACGACAACGTGATCAGTTACGTTTATTTGGACCTGGTTCCCGATCGTGCATAATCTATTCACAACTTTGGTTATGTAGTACATTAGTACACAAGATGTATTACTGCACGTGTTTGGTTATTGCAGCCACCTTAGTTTATGCAAATGAAGACTTTGACTCTGTGTGTTATTTGAAACAATACAGATATTTAGAGAATGACAACACTACTTCGTTGGTAGACGGGGAAATCTTAAAGGCGGCGATAGAGACATTTCAAGCTAAATATAATCTCACAGTTGACGGGTCCATGAACCCTGAAACAGAAGCGTTCATGAAGAGACCGCGATGCGGGAACAAAGACAATCCTTTGCCGTATAGAATACTGAGCAACACCACAAAATGGTTCAATAATATAGTGACATGAAACTGGTTGGGCAAACCACGATACATGCCGTTGGTTAACGCTGCTTTCGGCGTTTGGACGAGACACACTAATCTCACGTTTTATCGCTCGTTCTACGATCCCAAAATTCCTATATCGTTGGATTCTCTCCACGTCATGTACGCTACTAGATCGCTATGTCCGTATAAGTTCGACGGCCGCGGATCGGTGTTGGCACACGCCTTTTTCCCAGACGTCTTTAAAAACCAGACTGATATTCATTTCGACGTCGAGGAAGACTGGGACATGACTATGAATCTCCCGGCACCTGGAAAAACATCGTTCTTCTCTGTTTTGGTTCACGATATCGGTCACGCGTTGGGATTGAGTCACTCGTCACAACGGGGCGCCGTGATGAATCCTTACTACGAAATTCCACCAAACATCACACACATGTCTAAACTCGATCTCGCTAAGGACGATATTTACGGTATCCAATATCTCTACGGTTATCCCGTTCCTTCCACGACGACGACGACAACTACTACGACCACAACTACATCGCGACCACCACCCGATAGAGGAGTTTTGACTAACAACCTGTGTGATTACAAAACCAAATTACGTACAGTTTTGATACAAACAACAAGATCTGGGTAGTAGATATTGACGAAACAGACTGTGAGCCGTCACAGTTCAACCGACTCAAAATAATAACGCGGTGGTTGCCGTTTCTGCCACACGATTTTGTAAACATAACTGCCATTTATGAACGGCCTAATGGTGAAATAGCTTTGTTTACCAGAAAACAAGTGTACTTCATTCAATATCCAAGGTAATACAGATACTCAAGCTCTTCTCGGTTTTCCTGACATCGAAGTGAAGTGTGCCGTAAACACCCATAAAGGCTTAACGTACATTCTGACCAACAACGAGCTCGTGTTTGAGGTGGATGAGTTTAAACTGAAAACGAAATTGCTCGGAGCTTTTACTACCGTGTTCCCAGACCTGCCAAAACAAATCACAAGCGCATTTCGATATACTAACGGGAGGCTGTACTTTATGACCGAATCGCTTATATATGAGTACAATGAATTTTCGAAACGTGCGACTCGTACGGTGCCGAATCTGTTTGACGTGTTACAAATCAGTTGCATGGAAGACAGTATCCTGAAACAATTGCATGTTATGGTGTCAAAGTTGTTACACCTCAGATCTGATAAATAAAAGTACTCCAACGTGTACACCAATAAAGCTTACATGTTATTTTTTTGCGTATGTGTATAATGTATTGAACACAAGTAATGTCGTACAGCAATGTTAGATCGAGAATGGACAAGTTGTACGACGAACAAGTTACTGGAATAGAGCAGAGCGAGTACCGGACCGTGATGCCGGTCTCCGACCTAAACTTCAGTACGCCAAACAAATATACCGTTTTCAAATTGGACCACGGAGATGCGTTTTACGATTCTCGCATAATGTACCAAGTGCACGGTGAGTTGGTAAAAAAGGACGGTACCGAATACCCCGCAGCGTCCACAATTCAACTGATTGACAATTTTCCAGCGTACCTGTTTTCGCGAATCGAGTTGAAAAAACACAACACTACTCGACAATGTGGACCATCCCGGCATTACGAGTCAAGTGAAAGGATTGGTGAGTTACAGTAAATCCCAAATGTACATGTTGCCGACTAGCGGTTTCATTTCCAAGTTTAAGGGCGGCGGCAAGTTCGAAACGTCGGGTACACTCGGCCACTTGGGTCTGGGATTCTGATGTACAAAGGCGGGTTCGAGATCACGTTCACTCGAGCCGAAGACAATGACGCTATATACCACTGGTCGGGTAACACACAAGGAGCAACTGAACCGGCAGACGGTAAAGTTGTAATTAAATCGTTTGTGTTGCGTGTTCCGTTGGTCGAGTACGAGACAAACGCCAAGAGCCAGCTTATTGCCGGTCTCAAACAAATGAATGATAAGGATTCGCTGAAATACACTTACTTGCAGTGGCAGTGTATCGATAAGAAAGGCGTGTTCGGTTCAACGTTCAACTTTGACGTCACCGGCCTCTATCGTAACGTGTACAATCCCAAATTCATTATCGTTGCACTGCAAACCAACCGCAGCAACAAGCAGAAGAAAAACCCAAGTCGATTCGATCATTGCAACTTAAAGAATGTGTCGGTAAAAATCAACGGACACCGCTACCCGGCAGAAATGCAAAACTGCGATACGGCGACTCAAAACTATAGGTTGTTGTACGACCAGTACTTAGCATTTAGAAAACTCATGTACGGCGATACGGACGTGTATGTCAACATGAACGATTTTAAATCGAGGTACCCCATCATCGTGATTGACACGCATCTGCACCCCACCAGCCGAGACAGTTCCAGAAACGATATACCTGTACAAGTCGAATTGGATTTCACTACAGCAGTTGCGTCCGCACACGGCGACGTGGGAACAACCGCTTAAGTAATATTGGTGTCTCGGACTGAGTTCCTGTACGACATTACGCGAAACGTTATTCGTATGGTTCAGTAAACTGAATGCAAGAAAATACGTACCGTAACATATTTTTATTAAGGTCCTTGCATTGATGGATCATATCCACAGCTCGTAAGATTGTCACATACGCTCAGTAGACAAAATAGCTTTATAAGCACAAGCGCATGATTTATTAATCTGAAAAGAAAATCAATAACAACAGATTGAAAAAAATATTTAATTTTTTTTTACCGTAGGTAGTCTCACTGTGTCGACAGAGCAGACTGGATTTCCAGCTCAGCCATCACCTCATCGGGAATGTTGTAGTGTCCCCAGGGCAGAGTCCCGATGACATCGTCTTCAATGTAGCGTTTGTCATCGTGAGCTGACAGAACAATTTTGTTTAATTCAACGCTGTACAAGTCGTGCTTGTAGCTCCGGATCATGAACATCGAACCGTACTGTACACCTCTGTCGAACAGGCACTTTTTGTAGTCATCGAAGGTCTGGTGTTTCTCAATCACTGTCTTTTTAACTCATTTCGACTTTTGAATCACTCCGCCTTCGGATCTGCTGGAGGAGTACATTTTCGAGCGAAGTCCCACGTGCTTGTACACGATTCTGCCGTTGAGCTCGTCTTTCATTTTGCCCAACACTTTCTTGTTGACTCGAGGCACGTTGTATCGGTTGGGCTGGGGGTAGTCGCTGGTGTCGAACAGATCAATCATATGTTTTATATCATCGTACAAGTCGACCGTCTGGATGTAGTAAGTGAGCGAGTTGGTGTCCGTATACTGGAGTTGGGCTTTGTGGCCGTACTGTCTCTTGATGAAGTTGTAGAGGAAGTCGTACATCAACGTTTTCGACACGTCCAGAATGCTCATGCCAACGTAGATGGCTTTGTCGAAGAGCAGCTTAGTCTTGCTCATGTGAACAGCCGCCAACTGTTCGGTAAATATCGTCCTGCTCTTGAAGTTTGGTTGAGCAGTCCACTTGTCGACTTGTTCGTTTTTTGTGGCTAGTCGGATGTCCACTCTGTACCGGATGTTTTTCATTGTCTTGCCGAAAACGCTGTTATTCATGAGCTTGAAGAAATCTTTCTCAAACTCGTTCCTGGCTTGCGTACGCATCTGGGTGTTCAAGTCGATGGAGGGCTCGAGCCAGGCTGATTGACTGAAGCTCAGCACTCTGTGGACTTTCATAAGTTTCATTCCGAGCGACAAATACTGTTTTAGATTCCTGTAGTGGACAACATATTTTTCTTTTCCAAACAGTGTGGTGAGGAGTTTCTCTTCTTTCGGTCCTGGCGGTACTCGACGTTACGGTGCAAGAGGCAAGTCAGAGTGCAAGTTGTGCAGTTTCTTCGGATACGCCAAGTCGACTTCTAGAATGTAGCCAGTTGGTGAATCGTCCGGAACTTTTGTAACGTCAAAGTTGGTTTTGCACCACTTGAAGTTCTTATACGGCATGTACTGACTCATGGCCCAACCGTAGAGGTTATTAGCGTCCAAGTACGTCAGATAGGAAGGCGGTTGCTCCTCATCGAAATCTTCCATGTACGAGATGTTGGCTGCAGCGTACCGGTTAGAGCACTGTGACACTCCGCCTCGAATGCCCTTTCCGATCATCAGAATCATGTTGTAATCAGTAAGCAGATCGAATTTGATGCCGATGGTCTTGAGCATCGCACTCCACGCGAGTCCGGGAGCCGTATAGTAACAAGCAGGGCCGAGCTGGTACGTCTGCATGCAAACGTCGCGGAAGTTCTCCGTGACGTCCGCCAGTAGTAGTACGTCCGTTTGGTTGTACAGCATTGTGTATTCTTTCATATTCTGAACGTCAAAGGTGTTCCACACGTTGACCGCATGTTGGTAGTCTTCGGGCTTTACGTGAGCATCGTTCAGCTTGTTGTAAGTCGTTCTGAGCGGGCAGGGACGAACGTTCAAACTTCTCCATACAGTCCATGTAGTCGTAGGGATAGACACCCGTCTTAAGTAACAGTTCAAGTTTCTCTCCGTCATAGAATTTGGAAGTGTGTCTGAATTGATCGGGAGACAGGTTCTTTGCTAGTTTGTCTAGACTGCTTGCCATGAATCTCAACGAGTCCAGGAACCGTATTTTCTTTCCACGCTCAACCTCGACAGTGTAGGAGATGTAAAGTTCCTCGTTGTTTGCTATTACCTTGATGGTTTCGTTATTGAGCACAAACATCTTTATGGACAGGTGGGTGTCGTATCCGCTCAGGTTATGAACAAACACCGGCAGAAAATGTGGTTTCTTGTAGTTGAGGTTGCAAGAGTTGTGTGCCATACCTCTGAATTTGCCAGTTAGATGATCGTGATCGCGAACTTCGTAATCATCGGGATTGTTGAATGACTTGCCACAGATGTGACACTGCCGAGCGTTGGCTATTGCATGTAAATCGTCTTGAGTCAGCTCCATCGGTACGGCAGCAGCTCTAGAGTACAGTTGGAATATTTCCTTGGCGTCTTTCAGAATGCTTTCCACGAACACTTGCGCAGCGTCAGTCCAAAATAACAAACTGGTGGTTTGTACTCACCGTCAGAGTACACGGTGTAATACGAGAAACTTACAGCTTCGTGCTTCTGGTACTTTTCGGTGTAAGAACTTCCTGCATCGGGATCCCGGCTGCTGCTGGCTACGGGAGTCAGCATACACTCAAAGTCAGCACACACTGCAAATGGAACTCTCATCGCGTGTTTGAAATCCGTAAACTGTAAAGTGGAACCTTCTTTCGGTGTCAGAATCTTCACCGCCTCGTGTTCGCTGCAGTCTTATTTGTGTTTGTTCAGCAGGTCTTCGGTACCGTAATGCATGAGGCAGCACTTGCAGAGCCAAGTCTTAGTCGTATGCTTTGTTATTTGTGAACGTACTAATCGGCTGAGATCCTTGATGAGGCAGTAGTGAGAGTTAGTTTGATCTCTAATATACAGCAAGTCAACGTGTGTGTCTTTCTCTTCTCGTGTAATGTAAAACGGATAGACGACCAGTTTCTCATCGTACGAGTACACGTTAATAGATATTCCAGAGCGTTTTTCAAAGAGCTTGACGTGGTCGAGACTCACAAGGAAAGTGATACCGTCCAAATGTACGTCTAGATCGTACTTGAGAGGTTGATAGTGATGGATACGCTCAGGCTTCGATTGCCTATCTACCGGATGCAATGCTGCAAGAATCGACCACACGAAACATTTCTGATCATTGTTCATTATGTTTACGACTGTTTTCTTAGCTGAGATCTTTTTGGGCAGCTCCATGTAACTGGATCCTCTGAGTGGAACGTAGCGATTAATTCGTAACTCGAGGTGGATGATTTTGTGTAATGTCCAACCGGATCCCTTGGCGTAGAACTCTTCCATTTCGACAAAAAGCTTTTTCATTGCTGTTATAACGTACACCCTAATGTCCGTAGTTGGAAGAATCACTGTGTTTTTAGTTTTGAAATTCATCTTTTGAATCACACCACTCGTCGGTTTTGTGTATTCGGCTCCAAACACGAGGTTAGCTTTGATGTTGTGTTCATCAACGAGTTGTGCTATTTCGCGAGTGATTGACTTTCTACATATTTTAAGAAATCTTTTGGAGTCTTTGATACCACGCTTGTTTTGAATTATGTACGTTAACATACGCTCATTGAACGCTTGCTGTAACTTTCTTAATATTACCCCCTTGTTTGCTAGGTTTCATGACTTTAGGCGGAGGTGCTGGAGACTCATCATCATGCTTACGTTTTAAGGCGCCTGGAGAACACTTTGCAATGTGACGGCTCAAGTGAGACATAGTAATCGGTTGCGGACACGGCTCTTAGGCTCAACAGTTGATTTTAATTTACCGCACACTGTAACGTAACGAGACATGTTGGAAGCCGTTATTAACTTGTCGCAGTGTACACAATGTTCTTTCGCCTTCGACACGTGAGGCTCGACTCCTCCGACTGACTTGCACTTGGCAGTGTTATGGTGACGTGCTATGTGCGACTTAGTCACCATTGCACCACACACGTCGCAAGTCACAAACACATCACAAGCAGCAGTAGTCATTATCATGAATTACCCGGACTACCTAGTATCCGACACTGCCTCAATCTCTGTACCGAATGAGTGATGTCCGTATAGGTCGCACATACAATGTGCTCTGGCAACAACAGTTTCACATACGGTACACGAACACCTAACACGTTTTCGTATACAGTCACCACTCGCGTCTTGTTACGTGCGAACCACCGCGCACCAGACTGCCACCGTCCACTGCGCGTGTGCTACCGCTGACTCACCGCGTTGTATGTAACTCGGGCACCGCTGCACTGCGCGCACACGTGTCTACCGCCGCCGTGTGTCGCTCCGCTTTGTGTAATCGACTGACGTGTCTGTTCTGTTACCGCTACCACGGTTACCGTGTCTGCATCGCTGTGTACAAGTGTGTATCGACACGTGGTTGCTCTCAATGCAGGTCAAAGGTCAGGCTACTCGCAATTCCCGCAGTGACCTTTGAACTCATCCTTCTCGTCCCTCCTCGGGGTGTCGCAGAAAATACGTTACCATCTACTAATATGAAATAAACAGTACTCACTTCTGCATTGAAATTAGTGAGCTTAAGAGCTCTAATTGAGTCGTGGACAGAATATCTGCCGCCACCGCAAAGCAACATTATCTGCACCTCTGAAAGCAGGAATTTAGCTTCTTGACAATCTGGCTCCAATTTTAATATTTCATTTAAAACTAATTCTGCTTCTATATATCTCTGAAATAAAACAATAAAATTAGATCACTAAATCAGAATAATTGGTAGTGCAACTTATCTAACATACTTTAATTCCATTTTACATGTTTGATGGCTGATATTTTGATTATTTATATTAGTGCACAATAAAAAAGTAAAATAATAATACATTACTACAATCTATATATATAAAAATGAATGTTTGTATGTTTGTCCTTTATGGAATCGTGAACTATTGGACCGATCATGATGAAAATTTGTACGTATATGTATTTTTCCACGGAGAAGGTTATATGCTATACCCATTGATGTTATCCCTTTCCCGATTCAGGATTCCGCCCCACTGGTTACAGAAATACCCATAAGAAATGCATTGCAGCAAACATATGTTAACGTCTTTTCAAATTTTTAATCAGCTGTTCTTTGTATATTATAAAATATAGAGCTGTCAAATTATTTAAAATGTAAGTACAATTAAATAGTTATGAAGGATTAATATTAATAATATTAATAAAGTTAGAAAGCATCTATCCGTGTGTGAACAGCCGGTTCAATTGGATCGGATACATTATGTGATTCGGAGTGCTGATTAACATCTTTCCTTCAAATTTATTTTAGTTGGTGGCGTAGCAACGCGCGCAGGGTAAGCTAGTGCTATATATATATAACCAAACTAACATATGATCCAAAGACAAATACATGTTAAACAACTTTTGTTTACATTAATCAAATTTGTATAAATGGCAATAGACTAATTTAATTTTTCAGTAAACATTGAATCACAAAAAGTCCCGGTGGAGCAAGTACTTTTTGCTATGAATTATTGCTATGGCTCCGAGTTAGCTTGAAGCACAATACGTGCTGATTTTCTAATTAAGCATCTGTTATGAAAAATGATTATTATTAGTATATAGAGTTTAAAATAATGTACACAATAAACCATCCAGAACGAGTTCAATGTACATTTTAGGAGCTGCTCGTTATATGTTATCATTTTATTAATTTATGTTGATTTTAACTGCTGTTAAGTCAGTTCAATAGCATTCTTTTCATTTAATAAAAATATTATTTTTACTTATGTAGCAATTTTTAAGGAAAAATTTTAACTTACCTTCATCTCTATTAATATTTCTGCTTTTCTGTAATATCCTTTTGAAAAAGATGGAAATTCTTTTACCATAAATTCCGCTTCAGATAAAGCACTGCAACATTTGACACAACTTATAAAAAAACATGCAGGTTATTCTGAAATTATTGTAAGACAGCAGTAGTAATTAAAATTAATTTACTAACTTCTAAGAAAATTTTAAGACTCATTCTTTTGCTGAATGTTTACAGAATTCAAGAATTGTTGTCATTATTAAATGATGTGTCCATATATCTCTATTTTGGATTCGTAAGCAAAATCAATTCAAAATAAATTTACAATCTCATATTTAATCCATCTGATTCTTTTTATGCTGAGTGTCTCTTGACTGGTTGTCAATACCCCAGTTTCTAAATACAGTAATGAATACATAGAAGAGAGGATTACGGTGTAAAAACCTTAAAAATTAAAAGCCGAACTAAATGATGATGGAGGTTATAAACTTTTGATATTCTGCAGCCTTTCTTCAAGCACCCAGCTGTACGCCTGTGCAGTGAGCTGTGAGCTCTGCTACTTTATTGTTCACGCAGTATATTCATTTCTGTACTAGACTTAAGCCTACTATCACACTGCTTATAATTAACAATTTTGCCGCAGATCTCTGAAACTTTTAAAACTTGTTCTAAATGAAATCGGCCTGCAAATGCAGAACTACTGACTGGACAGTGTCAGTGAAACATGTAAAAAATGGACCCTTAATGCCTTTTGTAAATGAGCGTATTATTTTTCATATTCCATTCATTCAAGCAGTATCCCAGTGTAATTTATATGTGGGATAAACACGTCATTTTGTTTTTTTGCTGCACTATTATGCTGTTATATTGTAGCACTTCAGAGTCACATTGAAGCAATCAGTGTTATGATCTGTGTATTGAACTTGTGTGTGAACTGACACCTACATTATAGGAGTATATAGAAATCAAAGCAATCTGGCTCAAAGCCTTGAAGTCATAGCACAGACCCTAGAAAAAATACAAACAGGGACACATAACACCATCTTCATGGGTGACATAAATATAGACTGTCTGGATAAAAAGAACGATTACAGTCATATGCAAGACATCCTAAAAAGTCATAATATGGTGAGACTTGACCTACCGCCTACCAAAATTACACCAACTTCCAGAACCTCTATAGATTGTATCTGCACCAACCTTCAGCCAGAAGACCTACATGTTCAGATAATAAATACTGGGATTTCGCACCACACAGACCAGCTATGCACAATAAAGAGGAATTGTGTACCACCTCGCACATCTAAAACCACGGAACGCAGACATATGAATATCAGAAACCTCCTAAGACTGAAATCACGACTGGGCAGAAGTGTACAGTTCCATTGAGATAAATGACTATAACAAGTTTCTTCAAACGCTAACTCACGAACTAATGACACCTGCCCTTTGGTCAGATCGAGAATGATTCAGAGACTAAATAAACCAGTACTAAATGACCCCTTGACAATTTAAAAGAAATGCTAGTTAAGGCTCACAACCAATACAATGCCAATGGTAGAGAAGAGCATAAAAGAAATGCATCACAAATAAAAAAGAATACAACTTAAAATTACGACAATTGAGACAGCAAGGTACAAAACACATTATAGCTGAAGCTGAAAATAAGACTAAAGCGCTCTGGAGAGTTATAAACTCTGAAAGGAAGTCAAAAGAACAGCCCAACCTACCTATCAAATTAGACCTTCAAGGTACCTTTACCTCAGACCCAGCAAAGATGGCAGACTGCCTCAATGATTTTTTCATAAACACAACTGAAAACACAATAAAAAGAAATGGACAGGTATCAATCAACCTATGGACAGACCTAATGTTCCTACACTCATCCTCCATCCGACAAACAGTCTAGAAGTATCCAAGGTTATAAATGGCTTAAAACCAAAGACATCTTCAGGATACGATGGAATCTCTGCCAAATTAATGAAAACCTGTAATGAAGAACTGATTAACCCTCTAGTAGATATAATAAACAAATCCTATCTTTCAGGAACCCTTCCAACCGCTTTAAAGTTGGCAAAAGGTTTACCCAAAGTTCTAGCAGGGCCCATCCACTCAACCACTAAATTATCGACCAATCTCTCTGATACCGACATTTCCTAAGATCATAGAAAAAATAACATTAACTAGACTCATAGACCATAATGTAATGTCTAACAAACTTCTTTCAACTCAGCAACATGGGTTCTTGGCGGGCAAGTCTACAACCACTGCACTGAATTGTAGACTTTTACAATTCCATAACTACAATACTGAGCTGCACCAGGGTATAATACTGAACATCGGGTATTTTTTTTTAATCTCTCCTTCCGTTATCACTTTTTTCTTCATAAAAAACTTGTAAACAGTATTATGTATCTGGATGTGTTGGACAACTTTTCACTTCTCAGCAAGATGAACACGTGGTATAGAAACACATGCTTCTATACCATCATGCCCCATCATCTTGTTTCCTCATAGAGATTCAGGATTTTCTAGATTAGAACTTCCTGGGTTGGGAGATTGGTTTTGTAAGGTCAGTTGCAATGTCACCTTTTCATGCGACTAGATTTATTTTATAACTCATTATTTTTAAATGTATTTATGTTTTGTAAATTATTTTATTTTAGGACAAGAATAGCTATATCTAGCTGTATTTCATTCTAATATGAATCAAATTATAACCTGTGTCTGTACTATTAGAATTTAATGTTTCATGTGTGCTTACATACTGGATCACTCTTTTGTGTGATCAATAACGATTATTTATTGATGAATTATTAATTATGTTTATAAATTCCTTTTTTTAGGATAAGTATATTTTAAAATTATATTGACGAATCACCTGTTGATTGTAGATCTTATATACTACAATTATGTAATGTTAAGTGACAATAAATTTCTGATTTAATAGCTGTTGTTGCAAGAATTATGCCTGATTTGTCGCATTAGCAATGGTACTTACATCAAATCAAAATGACACATTGGTTTTAAGATAGAAAGAGCTACAAAATGAAACTGTAAACAATCCCAAGACATATCTATATCCTTCCTTAATCACAGTATTTTCTATTCATCCTGAATGTAATTTCAATAAAGGTTAAATCATAGAGAGTAACTGCTCTCCAAAACTACATTACAACTTGTTAAGCAATATGCTGTTTACATGTCTAAATTGAAGAATTATCATCAATGGTTATTGATTATCTTATCTAGGATTATTATTGATAGACAATTTATCTTACAACTCAAGGTTGAAAGCAATCCAACCATGCTGTTAGATGGTAATACATGCAATGATGTCATATGCACAATAGTATCTAAAACTCATTAATGTGGAGTGTGGTAGAAACTAAAAAGTTTTACATCACCTGTATAATGCATCCCTTGAATATGTAAAAGTTTAGTCTTATCATCATAAAGATTTTTTGAAGTGAAAACTTCTTTAGGCGCGTTGAGCGTTTTGGTAGAGGGTAAAATCCTCGGTTCGCGTCACCGACATGCTAATGATACTAACCTGCATGAAAAAGTCAGTCTCGCTGTGTTTTTTAACCGTAGACTTGGCCGCGGACTACTAACCTGCATGAAAAAGTCAGTCTCGCTGTGTTAAAACTGTCCCGGCGGAGTATGAAAACAGACTGCGAAAATCAGTGACCTTTACGGCTTCCTCTCGCGATTTAAAAGTGAAGCCAATGTCGTACAATTCTGTAAGATGCGTCAAATTAAAGCTCTTAATATTGGCAATCTATTGGTTACATTTTTAAATATTAAAAAAATTTCGAAATAATTTTGATTATTGTTTACATTTTACATAGCGTTTACAATGACAAGAAAAAAGTAGTAAGCGAGGATTTTTTTTATTTTTTGGTCAGACAAAATTTGTCAGCGAGAAAGTTGTGTGAAAATAGATGAATATTTTTTTTGTAATTTATCATTTTTTTATTGGAAGTTTAGTTTAGCCTGTAGTAGCGTATGAAGTGATGAGTGAACGTTTCTGCCAGAACTGTAGTTGGCGCATTGGCTCACTGATACCGTATTAACTCAATAAATTAGTTTATTGTGCAATAAAAAATACCTTTACGAACGAACCAAGTTAATTTAACTAATTTATTAGTTTTAAAAATATTGTGGGTTTAATTGTTATTGCAATTATATACTTTATCCGTAGCAATAACTGTATTATTTACAACGGTGTTCAACTCACTGTTGTTCACTCGGTGTTTACTCACTTGTATTCTATGTTTAACTAACTATTAATATTGAGCAATTACAACATATTTTTATACAGATAAATGAATAATGAAAACAACGAATATATTTTTAAACATTTTTAATATTTGTACGAATACTTGTATTTAAAATTTAGCATTATTCATTTTAATTATGTTTTTAATATTTAACCTCTTCATCATGAAATGAGTATTATTACGGTATAAGATTTATCTTACTAGCGTGGTAAAATAGATTTCTAGTTATTTGATAATATTTTTTTCGTGGATTTTAAAATTGGAAAATTAAAAACGCGTCACATTTACAATTACAGATGTACTGCTACTATAACGTATTGTTAATTACTCTCAACTTAATAGTTCCGTTTTCGCTTCTATCGGCAGTCCCACGACTGCTACTGTGTTTTTTTTTTTATTTGAGATAATACTATAAAATTTAAAACATGTTTTAAAAGTTCTTCTCTACAAATAAAAACATTTTAAATCAAAATAAATACCAAAGTAAAAAAATAAAGTTTAAACATATAATAAAAACAAATATTTCTATTGGTTATTTTGAAAAAATTACTTTAATTATCTATTGGTGGACCTGTGCTGTTGATATTGTAATCAGGGGGGGGGAGGGACACGCATTAGTAATTGTTTACCTCGTCAAAGGAGAAAATAGTATATGAGGAGTAACATTCTTAGTCAAGAAATCAGTTCTCATATTTTTAATGTAACATGAAAAAAATTACATATCATAAAAAATTGTAATTAGTCGACATGTTGTTCCAACCCCGTTCACAAAAAAGACTATGTAATTTCACAATACTTCCTTCCAAACCACATCGGGTGTGAGTCGACCTTGAGGGTTAATTTCTACTTTAACATTTTTGTAGAATGATTTCCTGCGCGATGGGCCACATACAACTGGCCATGTTCAGGTAACTATACTCCGACTCGGCCCATTGTTTGTCCCTGCACCTTGTTAATTATCATTTAGAATTCCATTTTGATGGGGAAATGTCTTCGTTTTAATCAAAATGGAACAGTAATGTCAAATGGTGATGTCAATGCGAGGTAATATACCCATTGCCCAACCTCTCTACCAGTAATAATTTCCAAATCCAAACAGTTCTCAAACTTTTTTGACAATTAATCTTGTGCAATTTAGTAATACTTTTATTGAATTAAGGTTTCTCAACAGCATTACAACTGCACCTTCCTTCAAAGTTAACTCATGGGATGGTAAGCCAGTCGTTTCAAGGCTGTTTAAGAATTCAGGAGGAAATTGTAGCAGTTCACTCTCCTCATCTTCAGTTATTTAGTATTTACACCCATGTAAGTTTTGGATGAACCTGGAAGGAGATCTAAAACCCTTTAATTTATATCATCGCAGTGCTCAATCTTAGATGCCAAAATTGCATGGCTGAAAGGTAGGGAGCGTCAAGAAAGAATGATGAATTTTGATGATATAATATTTCACTGACAATATATGAGTGTGAAATCAAGGACAAAGGCAACTCCACTAAACTGTCATCATTGGTAGGGTATTGACCATTACCATTTCAAGCAGGAAGTTACCAAATTAACATTCATTGGCTTTAGCCCTCATATTTTTGGTGAGTTTGAAAACTTTGAAAAGAGACCATAGAATTGAAAATTTAATTGAGTTCTGTACTGTAGCAACTTTAAATGTGTGAGGTACCACTGGCAATACTTGCTGGAAATCTTCTAGTAAGATGATGATTTTCCCACCAAATGGTACATTGTTATCCATTATATCTTTCAATAGCTGATTAATACACATTAAGGAATGTTTGTTGGCCATAGATGCCTCATCCCAGATGATTAACTTTGCAGAACGAATTATGACGGCTTCTCTACTATTAACTTTTAAACTGGATACAGAATGTTCATGTAAATTTAGTGATAATTTGAATCAGCTGAGAACTGTATGGCCATGTGGAAGTAAAATAGCAGCAATTCCAGTCCATGCTACAAATATAACTTGCATGCCTAAATTGATACAATTCTGGATTAAACATCTATACACAAATGTTTTTTCCAGTACCACCTGGCCATCTATAACATATGTCCTGTAAACACTTGTACAACTGTCTCTGTTGTGGATTAAGTTGAGAACTTCGTCTATAACAAATTGTTGTTCTTCATTTGCTGAAGCCATCATTGGCATTAGTTCATTAACTCGAATCTCCTCTGTAGTTTCCTCCATAGTTTGAGGTAAATTGTCAATAGTGGGTAAATCAAAGGATGACAGAGAGCAACCATGTAATTTTAGCGTTTCTGAAAATGTTTTTTTCAACAACGTTTCAACAAAACTGATAAAAACCTGCATTGAGCCACTAATATGCCCACTAACAGACATATCAATAAATCATTTGCACAAGGTATTTTTCCATCCAAATTGAAATCAGCAAAATTCTATCCAAAGTTCAAAAAAGGAGACCCAACTCAAAACAGTAACTATCGGCCAATCTCCTTGCTCCCTGTAGTATCCAAATTATTGAGAAAATTGTACTGTGACGTTTTCTAGACCATCTCAATAAAAACAACCTGCTAACAAGCAATCAACATGGTTTTGTTGAGGGTAAATCTACGACAACAACCCTGGCAAGCATTTCTGAATATCTAATGTCAGCTTTAGATGTGGGAAATACAACAACTGCAATATTCCTGGACTTCACTAAGGCTTTTGATTGTTTGAGTCACGACTTGCTTCTCAAAAAACTGGAAGACCAATGTATCAGAGGAACAACAGCAGATTGGTTCAGGAGTTACTTAACAGACAGAACTCAGGCAGTCGAAATAAAAACTTCAAATAATGGAGTAACAAAAAGAACTGTCTTCAAAGCATTGCCAGTTGACAGAGGCGTCCTACAAGGATCAGTACTAGGCCCTATTCTCTATATCATCTTTGTCAGTGATTTCCCTGAATATATCACAAACTACTGCTCTATGCTAATGTACGCTGATGATAGTCTTCCTACTAAAACATACACACCCATCACAATACTAAAACATACACACCCATCACAATTGGAAATAGAGTCCTATATAGCAATAAATCTGGCAATAGAGTATTGTCAAGCAAATGACCTAGTACTAAATGATACCAAGACCCAGCATCTGATATTAGGAAGAAGAAAAGATGAAGTACTGGAACTGTCGGAGGCCGAAAAGGTAGATAGTGTGAATTACCTTGGAGTAGTCATAGATGAAACTCTCTCCTGGAATGACCAGGTTGACCAATTATGTGGAAAAATTAGCTCGCCATTATATGTACTAAGAAGACTAAAACAGATTGCCAGTGCGGAAGTTGTAAGATGTGCTTACTTTGCTCTGTTTGAAAGCCACCTTAAATACGGGATAAATGTATGGGGAAGCTCCTCCAAAATTAACATGTAAAGGGTACTCGTGCTACAGAAAAAAGCAGTCCGTATACTAACAAGATTAGGACCTCAGGAATCCTGTAGAGATGCCTTTAAACAGAAAAAATTACTGACTGCAGTAGCTCTGTACATCCTAGAAGCAGTTATTTATGCCAGTCAACAAAACCTGACAAGAGGTGCTGATGTACATTCCTACAACACAAGAGCGGCACAAAATTATACACTTCCCATCCATCGACTGACCCTCTTTGAAAAATAACCCACACATGCCGGAAAAAAATTTCTAAACATGCTACCACAAGAGGTCAAAACACCACAAGACAACAGCAGCTCAGAAGAAAACTGACTACCTGGCTTCTTCACCGCCATTACTACTCCTTTGAGGAATTCCTGGACTGGAGGAGAAATGAAGAATCAACACCTTTTCAACTGACCTGAATTAATGCAATTTTATATTATTTGTATACCTATGTAATGACAATATTCTAATCTCAAAGATTATGAATAAAGCATATTGCCTATTGTCTATTTGCAAAGCCAACTGATAGACTACCTCGGCTGTGTAAGAGAAAGGAATCTTAAGAGACTGTATTGCCAGGTAGTCTGGATGATTATAAACCGGTGTAATGTGGGTTAGATTTTAAAATTGATAGTGACAATGAAAACAATTCATCATTATCTGATTGATATTCCTCTTGTCCAAAGAATTGATCAAACACCACTATGGATGTGTACTGCCAAAAAAATTAGTACATACTTTACACATTTTTATCAAAAAACTTTTTTATATTGAAAATAAATGTATATATATGTTATAATCTTTTTGTTCGCTACAAAAGTGTGTGTATTTTGTACATTTACAGTATCTTACTATCTCATGTCAAGTGAAAGTTACATGGAGTGAAACATAGAAAACAAAATTTTACAAAACACATTTTTCAATTTATGTACAAATAAAAAAAACAATAATCTATTAAGTGCATATTTGTATCATTTTAAATTTTTCTATGGTTACTAACAAAAAACTTGTTATATAACACTTTACTTGGCATTAAACACATATTTTAAACAAATATCTGAAAAATATACTGTGCGAAGACAAAAACCAGTGTATCATTCTGGGAGTTTCTTATTTCAGTCGGAAGGTTAAAGAAGACCATCGATTCTCAATTACAGTACTCTCACTTCGTTTTCCTCAAATTTCAAGGAGTTTGTTACACGAAATTGTTCAAAGAAGGTAGGTTACTATAAGTTTTGTGCAAGATGGGTACTGAAAATCTCAACAGAAACCCGTAAAAATCAGCTTATGGCTGCTTCATTGGCATTTTTGGACACTTATGAAAAAGATGGTGACTCACTGCTCGATCAAATGATCACAGAAGATGAAACTTGAGTGAAACACATGAATTGCAAAACCAAATTACAGTCTATGGAGTGGGTGCACTCACCCTCAAATATTGTCGGCATGGAAGATTATGGCAACTGTTTTTTGGGACATAATGGAAGTTCTTCTAGTTGATTTCTTAGAATGTGGCACAACCATAAATTCTGCGAGGTATTGTGAAACCTTGCAAAAGTTAGGAGCAATACATAACGAGCACAGAGGAAAGTTTAGCTTGAAAATTTTGTTTTTTCACAACTCCCGACCACACACGGCAAATCGGGCTTGAGAAGTCCTGTACGCTTTTAAGTGGAAGATGTTTCCACATCCGCCTTACAGACCGGTCCTTGCACTCAGCGACTACCACCTGTTTCCAGCAATGAAGGCTTGTGATGCAGTGCTTTGATGACGATGTGAAACTGCGAGAGGGTATGACTACCTAGTTGAACTCTTAAACGACAGAATTTCATAATGCTGGAATTTCAAAATTAGTTCATCGCTATAATAAGTGGTTACATTTAGGAATGGTGACTATGTTGAAAAATATTATTTTAGTGTCACTTCCAAATATATATAATACAATTTCTTTCTTGTACAAAGTTTACATTAAAACGCAATCTAATTTCTGGATAGCCCTCATATTTAGTAACCAGATTTTCACATGTCAAGACCCGCGTACCACTTCTACTCTGTGTCTAGGCTTGTTTCAATATAGCAACCAGATACCCACATGTCCAGACTTACTTCCATCCATTGTACTTTTTATCGTTATCATCATCTATCAATTTATTGTTAACATTTAAAATAATTCAACAAATTGATGGAGAAAGAAATTGTACGAGTATAAAATATGCATTTCTGCGATGTCATGTGGTATTTAAATAGTGTAAACTGGTGTAACAATAAACATTTTTGTCTCACTATATATTGATATATATGAAAAAAAAATATATACACACACACACACATATTCAGATTCAGATTCAGATAATTCTTTATTCATAGGTATTACAGTCAATACATTGAATAGTGTCATTAACTTAAAAGTATTCAACATTTCTTAAAATTAGGCTAATTTTACTTTATTGCATTTATAATTCCTTAAAAGAGTATAATACTTTGATTGTTAGGTAATCCTTAAGTATTTTTTTTAAACTTATTGAATGATGGTTCAGCCTTAATATGTTCTGGAATTTTGTTAAAAAATTTAATTCCTGCATACTGAGGTTTCTTGCAAAAAAATGCCGAATGATGAGTGGGAATGGCAAAATCTTTACTTTGTCTGGTGTTATACATGTGAAAATCACTATTAAATATTTGATCATGATATCTTTGTTTTAAAGATACAATTACTTCGTAAACATAAAGGCCATAAACTGTAAGAATGTTTTATTTTGAAAAGTGTTCTTTAACTGAGGTTTTTGGTTTCAGGTTCTGAATAATTCTAATAGACTTTTTTTGCATTTTTAGAATAGAATCAAGATTTTTTTGGCTAGTTGCACCATATAAGGAGATTCCAAAACTGATAATTGAATGAATGTAAGAAAAATATATGATTTTCAGTGTATTATGATCACATAGGTGTCTTAATTTGCTCAATGCATAAAACACCAGATGATATTTTTGACATAACCTTCTGGACATGTGCGTCCCAGCTGAGGCTATGGTCCAGTTTCAAACCTAGAAAGTTTGTTTCATTTACTTGATTAATTTCAAAATCATCACTTATGGGTGTGAAAAATAGACAACCCATTCTCAAATCTACCAAGTGTACATATAAAATTTCATCGAAATTGGTTAAGCCGTTTCGGAGGAGTACGGCAACTAACACTATGACACGAAATATTTAAATATATATATATATATATATATATATAGTATTCTCTTGTCTAACTTCAACAATAGCCAACTAAAATAATTTTAAAACTTGAAACATAAGAGCAGTTAAATTAATTTAAAAAAATGTTGTGGTGAGATTTTTGTTGGTTGGATTTCCGAGTTACTGTAGTAATTTATACTTTGTAACTAGTATCAATATCTTGAACTATTTATTTGGTAATTAAAATTATCTCACTATAAGTTTGATAAAATAATTAAGAAAAATCAACACACACCAACTTTATAATCTCTTGTTAGAGTCAAATAACGTACCTTTTAAAATCTTTCAGTCTACAGTAAGAATAACAGCGGTTATTATAAAGCCGAGGATCACGAGGATATTTAGCAATGGCTTTATCAAGAATTGTAATAGCTCCCTTGAAGTCGTTCCACAGAGCCTTCTGATAAGCCTGATTTCCAAGTTCCACGAGAGTATTCATACTTCTGCCTGTAACAAAAGTTAATTCATCACATTCAAGAACATGCGTCATAGTATTCGGTTGTGATATTGTTGAATTCTTCAACTCCTAAAATATTGATTTTTAATGATTTACGATTTGTTGATAAACTTTTGTATCTAATTTTATCTTTGTGCTTTTTTTACTTGACTTGACTTGACTGTACCAATAAGCTGTATACCATAACCTTGTCAATAATGTACATTTTTATGGTAAATAAAGAAGTATTATTAATTTTCTGCCTTGTATTCTTGATACAAGTCACCAGGTTTTAATATAAAAGACATTCTTTATTCTTCCACAATTTTAATCTATTTTAAGAGCGCTTTCGCCGGTTAAGGCATCATCAGTTATTGTTTACAGAAAAACATATATATGAAATAGAAAAAAACATATGATAAAATAGAATAACATTTAAAACTAATTGTTAACACCAAAAACTAATAAATTATAAAAGTACTATATAGAAAAATATGGTTTAAATTCATAATTTTTGAATGGATTTCTTCTTTTACTAATGTTAGAAAAATGTTACTTAAATTTACGGAAGGTTGAGAAATACATTTATCTTTCAAAACCGTCATACATGCATCTTCAATTTTTTTTTCTTTAGTTCAGGAAGATTCTTTAAATACTACACTTGATCATTCAAATATTATATGGTGATTTTCCTTTATAGCATGTTCAAATAATTTAGATTTTCAATGTTTTCTTTTTTTTCATTGTAAATATGTCCTTTTAGCCCCGTTACTACAGGTCTTGATGTTTGGCCGAAATAAGTCTTTTTCCATCCACAGTCAATTTTATATATTGCATACTTGGTTTCCTGTTGTTTGTTTTTTGGTTTTAATGTTGTTAAGTAGCTTCTTAGATTATTTTGTGGTTTAAAAATAGTACGGATGTTAAATTTAGAATTTATCTTACGAATTTTGATGATGTTCCTTTTACATAAGGAATAGTTACAGCAGTGAGATAATTAAAATTGTCTCTTGTTAATTTGCTTGCAGCTTTTGTTTTTAATCTTAGCTCCTTCAATAATTGACCGAGGATGGTTTTTTTAATCAAAAGTTCTGTAGTATATTTTCCTTTAAAATTTTATTTTTGTTATTAGTCACCAAATTATCAATCTTCTGGAACAAACTTTGTACTAATCCAATTTTTACATGTTGAGGATGATTTGAATTATAATTAAGGTACTGTCTACTGCAAGTCTTCTTGTAAAATAATGTTGTTTTTCTTTTGTTTTTGTTATCAAAATATCAAGAAATGGAATTTCACTATACAGAGATGTGCTTGAGTTAATGTATTTAACTAACCTCATTTTCAGGGTAAATTTAATAGATGGCCTAATTTTATTGATGTGTTTTTAAATTAATTTTGAATGTTCATTTTATTTTCCCACACACAAGAGACATCATCAACATACCGTAACCAAATTTTGGGTTTGATACTCCAATTTTTAAAAAGCAATGTCTTCAAAGTGGTCCATAAATATGTTGCTAATTATTGGGCTGAGAACAACACCCATAGGTAAACCGGATACTTGATTGTAAAATCTGTTTTGTAACTGAAAAATAATTGTGTAGGCCTAATCTCTATATATAAAAATGAATGTTTGTATGTTTGTCCTTTATGGAATCGTGAACTATTGGACCGATCATGATGAAAATTTTTCCACGTATATGATATTTGTAACTCGCCACCAGGCGGCGGTAAAAGATAACAATTTTCAAAGCGCCTGCAAACTATAAACTGCAATACGAGACAGTTTGTATGTTTGTCAAAGACTATTAGAAGGCACTAAGTTAGAATATATGTTTGTCTTTATGATACATATATGGTTGAACTTAAAGCTTGACTGTTAGAACCGCTTTATAATAAGATACATGTACGTGTATAATGGTTTATAAGCATACACAGATTTTCCCTAGATCGTGACAATAAGGCAAACTCTACATCGGTGTTAGAAATATAATGCACTTGAACCAGAAGTGCAAATACATGGCCAAGGCTTACGTAAAGCAGCCGCAAACAGCTATGTCTATATATAAAATAAAAATGAATGTTTGTATGTTTGTCCTTTATGGAATCGTGAACTATTACCGATCATGATGAAAATTTGTACGTATATGTATTTTTCCACGGAGAAGGTTTATAAGCTATGCCCATAACTGGTTACAGAAATACCCATAAGAAATGCATTGCAGCAAACATATGTTAACGTCTTTTCAAATTTTTAATCAGCTGTTCTTTGTAAACATATATTACACTTATAGTTTTAAAGCATAGAGTAAGCTTAAGAGAAACGACAAATTTTGTTTAAACTGTTTTTGCAATCACTGTTAAACATAGACTTTACTATCCAGATAATACAATTCAAATTTGACGTAAAAATTCACCTTTAACTGCAATATTTATTTAATATAAACCATGCTCATGCTTGATCAGAAGAGTAATGCAGATATCATAATTACTATCTTACGTTGGCTACAAATATAAAGAATGTTATAAAATCAACCTTAGTTGTTTTTTTTGACAGAAGTATGGTTCTCAAAACTCCGTGTGTACATATTCTCTCGATCGAGACAACAAAGCAAGCTCAATCGTGGCATCGGAGATATAACTAATTTAATCTAAAATTTATTATAGTAAAAAAAAAAATTTACTAAGTAATATAAGGACTTCGGTTCTTAAGATTTGCGTGCGAAGCCGTGGGTAACAGCTAGATAGAGGCAGGAATATGGTACATACCTTCATAATACGCCCAAGAGGCTCACGATGGAACGACTATCAATTATCTCAGCAATGTTTAGAATGTGATAGAAAAAGAATAAGTGAATATAGTGTACTGTTTTCAACGGGAAATTGCGTGCGAAGCCGCGGGCAACTTTTGCAAAAAATTATTGAAATGCGCAGCAAAGCGCGCCGGGCCCGCTAGTTGAAAATAAATGTGGAAACACATACAGAAAGAAGTACCATTACGCAGTTAATAGATAATGTTGTTCTCATACTGAACTTGTTATCATTAGCAAGTCGTTGTCAAATCAAACACAATGCTTCAGGGACAGGCACATTTTAAACAGACTATTTACGTCATAGCTGACCATAAATAATATCATTGTAATCAATATTAGTATTTTTTATTTTATTGATAAAATCATCTGAATTAGCTTGTCCAAATAATAGACTAATAATAGCTAACAAAAATGTTGATAACTTTGATTCGGGAGAGTCAATGGAACCTAATATTGGCCTAAGAGGAATTAAATCTTTGTGAATTTTTAGTAGTCCATACAAATGTGGTGGCTTTTAATATTGAGGGCTTAATTTTACAATAAGAGGTTTACCTAGTCCAGTTTCATGATTTTTTAGTGTTTGTTTAATAATTTTCTCAATTTTTAATGCAGGATCCTTATTTATTGAAGTATATTCATCACAGTTATTTAATTTATTAATTTTACTATCATACTCTTCCTTGTAACACATCCTTCTAAGATAACTGTAATTTTAACCTTATCAGCAGGAAGAATTACTATGGATTCATAATTTCTTATCGATTTAAGAGCACTAATCTCTGTAAAAGTCAGGTTGCTTTTGGATCTATTTGACTTTTTCAGTGTTTGTCAGATCAAAGCCCAGTAACAGTCTTGCTATCCAGGAGGTAATAGAGCTGAATCTGTTGGCATAACTATATCCACGCATGAAACGTGTCCATTAGATATTGACAAATTGTAAGGCTTTATAACTCCACAAGAGCTACTTCCAACCATTTAATATTACTATAAACCAATTTCTTGTGATTATTTAGATAGGATTCAAATAAATTTTCATTAAGCTCAGAAAATAAATAACTTTTTTAATCTTGAAAGAAGAATTTACTATTAACACAATCAAAAGCCCTCATCAGGTCATAAGAAGTAGCCTGAGCAAAGCGTTTGTCCTGAAAATGAGTGAAACTATTAAGTTTCTATTAAGATGATCTAATGCGTTAAAAGTTTATTTATCCTTTCCAAATCCAAACTGTGAAGGATTTAAAAGGTTATAACTTTCCCAAAAAGATGTAATTTGCTTAGAAACTGATTCGATTAATGAACCTAGTATAGTAATTACAGTAATTGTGCAGTAGCTTTGAAGTTGTTCCTTTGGGTGGATTTTACAAATTGGACGTACCCGTGAGATTTAAATGATCCGGAAAAACACCATCATGGAGCAAATTATAGCGGTTGACCTATAACAACCTTATTTTTCAAAATTATTTTCTCCCCGATTCAAAAACAAATCTATTAAACACATCAGGCTCAATGTTACAAGTATCTTGTTTGCTATATTATATCTGATTACATCCCAGGCAGCTTTACATTCGTTTTTTCAATTTTAAATTTATTCAAGTTCGTTAACATGTTTAGCCTCATTTATAGAGTGTTTGTATTTGCATTTTGATTCACAAAAACTCTTATTTGGATTTGAATTATTTTTAACTGCACATTTTTATCTATCCTAAAACAGCAGCACTTCCTTTATGGTAGTTAATTCAGATATGTACCAAACTTGTCTTTTTAGTTCTTTCTTTACTTATTTAGCCAGTAAAATGCTTTAAATGCTCTTTACTCCTCTGTCCAAATTTCTCTACTGATAAAATAGGAATTGGTCTATTACATTCTTACTGGCACCATTCGACAGCAACTATTGAGTTTGCTTTACTTTTAACTCTTTTAGGGAAACAGTAACAGAAATATTGATAATTATTGCTTATTCACAAGTGGGGGGGGGGGGGGGAAATAGAGAACCACTGTACATATATGTTCAAATTCTCAGACACAAAAATTCATTGTTCTTATTCACGCCATCTACAAATTATGTTAATTATTTCTATAGTGCTGTGCATAGGGATGTAATATGGTAGTGTTGGGAAATGAGATTTTTGCTAACACATATCACAAATCACAGGACAGGGACAGGGATTGTATGGGACAGGGTGTCTGAGGCATTCAAAAACTTTTTTTAATACCTTTTAACGAAAAAAATAATTTATAGAATCAATTCAATTATTAATATTATGGCCATATTTTCAAAACGTTTAAATATTAAATATATTTATTAAATATTTAAAAAATATAAAAAGCATAAAAACTAAAATGCATAAAACAATATAGCATAGCAGAAACTGTAAGGTAAAATAAATTAGCCTCATTTAAATATTATTCACATTAAAAAGTACATTCTTAAACACAACCACATTGTTAACATGAACTATTATTTAACTTAATTTCCTTGTAAATAATGAGTGCACAACTAAAACATCAAATTCAAACAAAATATTTAATGAGTTATTTTTGTTCGTATTGTCACAGATAAGCATCCAATATTTAATATTTTAATAGTCCAGTAGTAAAATTAGCATGCAATACCTAACAAATTCAATTACTAACTTTAGCCTTTAGGTTTTAATGTTCAACTTATTTCAGGATACTTAACTGTATTTCATTTATGTATTACTTTCATCTGAAAGCATACAACACTTGTGAGAAGAATCACCCAGACGATGATGGATATGGAGCCAAGTGTTCTAGTTATGAAACCTGTGTTTACCTATAGATCTTAATTTGATCACAGATATTTTTAGAACTCATGACAAGAGTATAATTTGAAGATGTTGATATATCTGACACATTAAATACTTTTGATTGGCTCAGCTGATGTTTTCTTTTATGAGTTCATTGAGCAGATAAGATTTTTATCTTCCTCTAGAGATATCGTGTTTTATATAGAGATATCCTCAAAGCAAATCGTGTTTTAAGAAGTAATAAAAATTGCTGAGAGTGGTTTTGGTTAGCAATCATTAGCCTACATGAAGTTAAAAAAAACACTGAGTATGTTTTGTTATCATATAGCCTACAATATCAACACAAAATGTAGAAAAATGTAAAAGAGGAGATTTCAATATGTTGTGGTGCCTTCTCGGAGTTATTTCTTACCCTCAAATTCTGGTAATCTCTAGGGAAAAACAGTGATGAGCAACCCTAATCCATACATTGCATGTCTTTCTTAGTTAAAAATGTCTTTCTAGTTAAAAATGACTATTTCTTTTCCTCAGTAAGCAAATTATTAATTGTTTTGAAAAATGATTACTGAACTCGTTATATTAAAATTAAATATAATATAATCAATATTTAATATATGAAAATAATCTATATAGTCTAGTTTAGGATTCCCAATTGGGTACACGTGACCCTTCACAACTGCCGTCGTGTACCCGATTGGGTACCCACTGGGCTTTTGTAAAGTGTGTTGTGCGCCCAATGGGGTAAATGTTGCTATGCATTTCATTAATTATTGTGTTTAATTTCATTTTTTGCCTGTCTTGGTGGTTTGTTAAATTTGATCCCGCACTTAAAAAAATACCTCAGACTATCGTGTATTCCATTGGGTGCACGGTTGCTTAATTTTTAAGGTTAATTAATTTTTTTTTTAGCCCTTGGAGCTGCAGTATAGTAAGAGACCACTACTGCAATCGTATCAGGGTACCAAATTATCAATTAGAAATACTTAAAACTATCAAATACAAAAACATTTTAATTACAGTTATTTACAATTAATGTTTATCAGCTCTTTTTAAATGTATTAAATATCAATATTGTTCCAAATTAATTCAAACAAAGTATAGTCACTTGTATGGTATTTGAGTAATGGCCTCTAGTACATGCTTTGTGTCACTAGCTAGCTGTCACACACATTTATTTATCTTTAAACACAGTAAAAAGTAACTAAATGTAAAACTGTTTTGTTTGTTACATTTTATAGATACACATAGCATAGATAGTTTTTTATTCATCAGTAAATTATTAATATTTTAGATTGAAAACAGCTGAATTATACTATAATTTAAAATATCTATAACATAATTCATGTCAACATTTTTGTTTCTGTAGTTTAGATAATAATAAATATGATTCTATTGTGGTGGTGGCCTCTTATTATACTGCAGCTCCCCTTGAGATGCTCGGAAAATAATTGAAAAAATAATAATTTTTGTGCAAAATTGCGAAGCCTACTTTTCTCCATTATACTTAAATGTTTGGTGTAAAAAACCTGATTACGGTTTTTTGCCATTATTAATGGCAAATAAAAGTTTGGAAAAACGCTGATATGTACATGTTAATTAGTCTAGCTCAGCTATGGCCACATAAGCAATAGCTCATGACTGTACGGTCCTATTTCTAGTGTGCTATCTAATAACACTGGTGTACACTAGATAATGATACTGAGGTTAAGTGGAAGAGAGTACTTCCTAGTCTTATTTTTACCTCCAATAAAGCCTAGTTTAATTTGATATCATTCTACTATTTTCAGCAAAAACAAAGTGTAAATGTCCAAAGTAAAAGAAAGTATGCCAGCTATTACTAGATTCCCAGCTAGCTCTAGTGGCCAGATTGGGGAGACTTTAATAAGCAGCCTACAGTCGTTGTTCGGTTATTTGTATTGAACAATGCCATTATTCAACTTCTATATGTAAAGATCGTACATAATAAACAGTTTTTTAATAAATTACCGCAACAAGAAGAATCTGGAATATTAAAATTTTAAAAACATAAATTTAACACTAACATTACAAAACAACGAAACCAAATATTGGACTTAGTATCAAAGAAACCTTACAATAATTATAACTTCCCCTGCTTGATATCTATGAGTAACCACATTTTGTGAAATAAAGGAAAGAATTCTCCCCATGGGTTACCAGGAATCAAACCCACATGTTGAAGCCATTTAAACAAATCTTGTCACTTGTGAGAAATAGCTCACATATTTTCCTTGTAGTTGTCACCATTTCGAAGTCTCAAAGTATTAGTTACTTCCTGTTGTTTATTGTTTACATTAACATTACTATAACTAATAAGTTGGAATCATGTGCTAAGTTAAATAAATTTCAATATCGAATTATTCTTTCGGATTAAAACATTGCCTACTATTCAATAAAACCAGTAGCGTCAACAGGTTGAGATGGTAACTTTTGAAAAAATAAATGTACCTATTGATACCAGAAACTTCCAGAAATAACTTGTTGAATCAGTTATTTTGACTAAAATCTTGTTTTTAACCAAATTGTACATTTCATGCATTTTTAGTCTAAGACATAGTATATTTTATTTCTAATGACAATTAATAATCATTGAGCTAATTAAATTATCTTCCTTTGATGTGGCATATGCAATAAATACTCCCCAAGCTTCTTCGAGTCTCTTGAGTTGTAGGCTACAATTTGCATTTATTTTCTAGCCGTACAAGCTATACTAATAAAATATAGACACAAAGATACAATAAAGTAGAGATTAGCATTAATAAGGTATGATATAGCATCAACATAATTGTTAACTAGAATATTTCCAATGTGATACAAGGAGGGACTATAAAACTACGTCATTTTATTGCAAATAAATAATTTGGTATAAACTTTGTTAGGCTAGTAATTAGCCTAATTACTTACTCAATATAACCTTCGATTATCGCTTTATATTGCAGAAGAAATAACTCTTCTAAAACAATACACTAAATCCTGTAACTAATTCAACCTTCGACATCAACTTCGAGAGATTTGACAGTTTCTACTTCTTCTTACTTTACTTCAAGTAAAGTGAATATCGATCGATACAGACATCGGTATGTGACACACAATATCGATATAGGGGGTTTAATAAAATAGTCAGCAGTGTTCCGATAGGTGTCAAAGCGGGATTGTACAATGGAATGGAGTGGTCTTTACTTAAATTACCGCACATTAAATTACCTCATTCTTCCCATATTAGGTGAGATTAACTTGCGTCTAACAACTTTCTAAAGTACATAACAAAAATTAAAGAATGCTTGTTGCATATACGAAAATAGTAAAGTAAGATGGCAATACTTACTGCTAATAATCCGGCCAAGGAATATTCTTAAAAGTGTTTTACGATACACTCAATTTTGATAAATTCCAATTTTTGGTTTTCAGTTATTAGAAAAGGAACGAAAAATAGCCAAATACTAAGACTATAATAATTGAGTTTTCTATTTGGCTTAACAATCATGAAATTTAAAAAAATTTAAGAAAGCCTCTAACAAAATCTATTAATGCACATGACAACTTTTGTAGTAAAATTCTACATTTTCGAAACAACTACGTTTATATATATATTCATTTAGTTTATATATATATATATATATATATATATATATATATATATATATATATATATTTGCAACCAACTCCTATTAGGAATGCCAATATTTTATTTTATTCTGCTGGGTACATCCTTCAACTTGTTCATAATCTGTTACGTAATCAAATATACAACGTTTTAGAAGAAATGAGAAGAAATTCATCCATTAAACTAGATAGAAGTACGCTAGGACTATTTGTCGAAAAACAGGCTTCTTTAAGCCTCGAGGCTATGTACATTTAACTGACATCGTCGTTGGTATAGTTCATAAAAATTAACGACAAATTACTGACCACCAAAAGATACTATAGGATAGGACATCATTGCAAGCCTGGTCGCTCGGCTTTATTATTAATAATCTAAAAAGATTTTGATTAATCATTTTAATACTAGTCTTAATGCAAGAACTAATATTATTTATAGTTATGCAAAGTTTAACAATATTTCTCTGGGCTTAATGTATTAAACAACAGTTTATTTGCCCCAAATCAGGCTTCCATTGATACATCACGTACTGTTGTAAAGGTTACATGTAAATGAAGCATTTTTGACGGCATCTTGACCAGATGAGAAACATTCATTTAAAGTGTCATGTGCCGTCTCGAACTAAATCTTACATATAGAAATTAAGTTTCTTCCAAAATTTAGGCATAAAACTTAGTTTGCTCTCCCTATGATACATTTCCGCCTAAACTAATAAAGGAACATATACCGTCATCGAACCCAATCGCTTAAAAACATAAACTCTGTGTTGTTAAATCTCTAAAATAAATACATACTATTTTTTAACACTATGATGGAATGTTGGGATTTAGAAAATTAGGCCAAACTCAAACGTACACAAGTATAAATAAACGTGACTGGTATCACATGAGACTACTTAGTTTACATAATACTTCAAACTGTGAATATTAAATAAATATTGTTTTTGCGGTAATATGCAATGTTTAATATAAGTAATTACGTTTACAATGAAACAATAAAGATACATTACGAGTGAATATCTGAAGCTATACGGTACGATACAAGCATCGGTAATCACATTTCCAGCATTTCTCGAATAAGAGTATCGATATATGTTAAGTTTATTCATTCTTCATTCACTTTACGCATCACAATTGAATGACGACTCTTGAAGCGTCGACATGGCAAAGGGAGCGGGAAAACTATTATGTACTCTATGAGGAAGATCGATAAGAAAAATGGAACAAGAGTCCATTAATTTACTCATACTATATAAAATTAAACAGGTTTTGTAATTATGTAAATACATATACAATGATGTAAGTTTAATGTTTATGGAATTTTAATAGCATTTCAGTAATATTTTATTTTAACATTTCAATCTTTTTCATTAACTTAAAATTCAAAACGTTCATTATATTATATTTTTGTGAGGCCTTTTGCCTTCAAGGAAAGCATTATCAGACACAATTAACTGAATACAAAGTGGTTATAAATAATAATATAAACTAATTTGTAAATCCAAAGAATAAACTAAATGAGGAGGAAAAATAAGGAATTTATAAAATTAATTGTTGCAACTGTGATTTAAAATACATTGGCCTAAAAGGAAGTTAAATTGTACAATTTATAAACTAACAATTTAAATCGACTTCACAACCTGTACTAAAATTAAGGAACTAAAAAACTAAATATAATTTTTATTATAGGAAATAAAAGTTACTCCGAGCAAATATAACACAATCATTTCATAGAACACAATCTGTGTACTTTATCCTTTCTCGCTACTCAAGACTGGGCCCCAATTTGCCTTACTCACTCGAAAAACCTAAACTGGAACTATACCCACCCACCATTTGCCACATCAATTGTCATCACTCGGAATGCTGACATCCTAAGTGAAAAATTTCTTGGTATCCTTAAAGTTAATTATAGCAATAACTAAAAAAATACATCTCATAAAATTATTCCGTCTCTTTACTCCATTCCTTGGCGAAACCTGAGAAACATCCTACAAGAAGTCTGAGGTAACTCTATGTAATTATAAAAATTCAAATATCCGCATTCAACCCTCTCTCGTTGCTCCAAACGGACTTCACATTGACTACAATCGGAATGACACTCGGATCATTATTCTGAACAACGATAGGTTTCCTAAGAGTTATACGGTAAGCTCATGGTGATAAAACTGCACATTTTCTCGGCAGCAGTTTGCTCCTAAAAGATTTTCCCTTCTATTTATTAGGATGAACACTTTGATAAATAACCCAGCAAAGTTATCGACAGTGAAATGTCTAAGCTAATCCGATATAAATCTGCCCATTCTACAGAGCAGAACTACCTTGTAGATACATCATCCGGCAAACTAGTTGACTGGCGACTGACCATACTAACTGAAAAAGAACAAACCCATCTTAATTCTAAGTTTGTGTCTGATAGGGAATAAGGCAGCAAGTGTATCTACAGCCCACCACCAGACCTCGGCGTGTTACAAGACCACCTACGTATTTAAATGATTATACATCACCAATTAGGCACTTGGTGAACTTCCTATAATAATGTACTTACATCTGTAACAAAGAGGGAATGTGGAAGTTTTTGAATCCTATTACTTTTTATTGTTACTCTAAGATTATTTATCATGTGTCTTTTGTTTCTTTATTATTAATCTTGTTGGCGTTTCATTAATAAAGCCTTGAGTTAAGATTATTCAGTTTTTAATCCTACAATATCCTATATTACAAACTTGAACATAAGCACTTTGGAGTCGCAATGCTTGGTTGTTTATGTACTGATGAAAACTTTATAAAGAAGCTAGCGTTTTCTTAATTCAGCGCATGTGTCCACATAATTTAATAAACATAACGTGAGGGTGGTAGTACTGAAAGGCCATGCCAAGTTCAAGAACATGTTCAATAAAGCCTTAAGTTGAATGTTTGATGCGCTTAGTGCTATCCCATGACAGTTTTATTGGCTCATTATCTTCAGTGAAAAATATGAATGATAACATTTATCTAGACATGCTAGAAAACTATGCATAAATACAACTAGAAGACCTTCAGAATTGTGTTATTTTTCATCAAACTGGTATCCCTCCACATTGGAAATTAATTAATATATAATCACTTGATAGCACTTTCCCACGCCCGTCACTCACCTTAGGTTTGAGTGCGTTGCCATCTTCCCACCTCCACAATTACCAGACATATCACCATGAGATTTTTGTCTGGAGATTTGTAAAATACCAGGTTTTATAAGTGTAAAACACTCGAGAATTGAGATTAAAATTGACTGCGGCCTATTCAAACATTAATGAAATGCATCATCGTGTTTGGGCAGTGCTAGATTGCCGAATTAAAGTTCTCAAAATTTATTAGAGAAATCAAATAAAGCTTACTAGAGTATATATGACATCTTAAAGGCAGTTAACTTGAATTCATTTTTCCCATTCATTCAATTAACTGTGCCTGTCACTATGGGGTTGGCAACATTTTCCTTCTGTTTGTCCGCAAATATCTTAGTCTAGGGTCTAGAATGAATGTAGCAACATAAGACATTTTTCATGGAGCTTCGTATGTAAGCAGTATTCGGTTCTATGATGGGGCATGTCTCTCTATTTGGCTAAGCGTTAGCAAAATTTTACTGTCCTAAGTATATCTCGAAAAAGGTATATCTCAACCAAGTTTTCATTTGAAACTTTGCAAATTGTTCTCAGAGTGCTGGAAAATTACATTTGGAACATGGTTTCTAGGCCTCAACTCTTGACCTTGTTATTTGTTTTATTTTATTTTTGTGTATAAGTACAATTACAAGCAAGCTGCCATAACTTGATATTGATCACTTCAGCCTAAAATAGGCTAAGGATCGATATAGCTGACTTTATAGATTGTAAAAGTAAAGTAACAATAATCATATATCAAGCTTGTTCTCAATAATTGTTTATTTCATTTTTTTAAGCCTCAGCTCTTGGCTATTCTGGCTTGTTTTCGGTCACGGTGGCACCGGTTGGTCCTATCATGATTGGACCTCCCCGGGATTTGAACCCGTGGTCTCTCAGTTAGAGAGCCGTGGCTGTATCTACTAGTCTACGGAGGGGGACTCTCTACAATTTGATGACAGCTAATGTACTCGTAGTTGCATTTCCAGTTATATTTATAGTGCATTGTTTCATTCCCAGAGAGAATTTAGCAAGTTAAAAACATTAAAAAGTTAAAATTAAGTTAAAAACACCTTATAACAATATTATAAAATATGACCAATGGGCTTCTCATTATGTAATTTGTTTAGTTTTATCATAGTTTTGGCTCTAAAAATATTGTCGTACTTCTACAAGAAATATGAGAGTGGTCTGTTAGTTTTAAGAAACGAACAAATGTATAGTAGACCAAAATAATATCCTTAAGAAAAAGAAATCAAGGAATTGATACTTTTAACCGATAGAGCGGTGAAGAATGAGGGATGCCAGAGGAGCGCTGATTAACAGTGAGCGTACCGTTATCCAAATCACAAAAATGTTAAGATGTTTTTCACATTGAGTTTGAATGCATCAACGAGTAAATTTCCTCCTCTTGTAGCAAGGGTACAGAGCTCGTCATAGGATGCAGAGATCACGGAGATAGAGGAGATCCGTTTTTAATAAAAGCCAATAAAATTAACATCTTAATAAAAAGAAAATCCAGATTTTTATTGCTGTTGAAAACTGTTTGTACTCTGAAAAAGTAATGTTGGTAAATCTCTAAAACTCTGTCTTGGATAGTAGTTTTTGAAGAAATGGATAGAAAATGGGAAGAATAGCTATCTTCTGGAAGTGTAATGAGGGGTTTACTTATTGTCAGAAGTAAAAAATAATTATTGACTAGTTTGAAACGTCGGTTTCATTTTATTTTAAATATAACATAACAAATAATGTAATAAACATTTAATTCAATATAACCCATTGTAGCCCAGACTAATAAGTCAGAAGGCCATTTCTTCTTTAAGTAAGTAGGCCTACTGCGCTTAGTTACTGTGTCTGTATGACTATACTGGGCAAAACAGGGTAATGTTTTACTAAATGCAAACAACAATTACAAGTAATTAACATTTCAGAGAATTGTTGGTACTTTTTATCTATTTAAGCCTTAGCTCTTGGCTATGCTGGCTTGTCTATGTCACTTTGGCTGTTATTCCTGTTTGATGGGCTTCTCCGGGATTTGAACCCGTGATCTGTCAATTAAAGAGTCGTGACTATATTCAATACCTACTGATAATGATCTACTAAAACATTTTACCGTACGGTATTTTTAACTTAAGATTACACATGTTATTGTTTACCTTAACTCATGTACATGCATTAATTGTTTGTAAAATCAAAACATAACAATTTGCTTTACAGTGATAAAATGTTGTTGAGCTGTAAATATGATTGGTTTCTCCAGTCGGCACTCAGAAATTTTTTTAAATACAGGCACGTTTAATCTAGAGACTAAAAAGAGTACATTTATAGAGGTTTATGCGGTTTAAATAGTTAATAGTATAAAGCTTGTTGAGTTTTTTTTAGTTGTGAATATTTTGAACTAAATTTTTCAATATTGGCATGGTGCGATGCAACCTATATCATCTTTCTTTGGGTTAGAACTGAGGGCAGCAGTGAAAATTATTTGCAAAAGCTTTATAGTAAGTAAATAAAACATTTAACAAACATTTAACATTACTTATACTACATAGATATCCGAGGTGTTAGAAAGTCTAGGAACTCTTTAATGGTTTATAAAAGTGAAACTCTGGTCACCAACAAACTATATTTATACACCCCCTCAAAATCTGCCTGCGATGATTCGAAGGATACGGTACATCTAAATTAAGCCGAATTGGATTTCATATCCAAGATATAAATGCAATTGAAATGATATAATCAAAATTATGCTGGGGAACTTGCACAAATGTAAGCTATCTGAAGTTCTTGAATGTTAGATATTAGCTAAATAAGTGATTTTAATTAGTGCGTATAGTTCTAAAAAAGGAAAAAAAATAATTTATTCTATAGAAGAATTACAATGACGAGTCCTAAGCACCTGGATTTTCCTGAAAAGTTTTTGCTAGCCCTCCAAGTCCTCTAAACCAGTATATCCCAAAGTCATGTACTTTAATTTCTGAGGTTATAATTTGTAAAATAATTGGTTCACCTTCTACATGTAATATTTATCTTAATGTTAGAATTGCAGGATAGAAAATGTCTAATTTATAACCAAAATTAAAAGAGTTTATAGCTTAATGATTAGTTTTCTCAAATCTAGTGTAAATCATACAATATGAAATCAAGATTTGACCAATTCCTATTTGTTTGTACTAAAGGGATGCTGGATAATGTATTTCTTTGGGGTATATGATGTGCAAGAAGGCTAAAATTGGTTTGTGACGATCCTATAAGTTTTTCACTTAATTTTTACGTATGTTACATAGTATTTTATGTTATGATTATAAATAATAAAGGAATGTAAGGAGAAAAATTATCATCAGTTGGAAATGTAACAAAAATATACCTCTTAGCGTCTTCCTATGGATGACTGATCGACTACAACTTCGACTGCACCACGACACTTCACCCCACTGACAGGTAGCGAAAGCTACTAGGGCTCTGACCCTAGAGACACAAGGCAAAAGCCTAACCGGCAGTGGCCTTGAAAGATGTGGGGGATCCACCCCTCCACAGTCACAGCGACTTGGACTTCACAACATAACCTCAAAACCATAACTAACCTCTTGCCATTGTTATTGTTTTTGGGGGTTTATTTATACTTTAACCCTATAACTGGCGGTCATTTCTTCCTGTAGTGCCGGGCTGTTTTTGAACTTCATGCAAGGTTTAAAAAAAACAATTATTTTAAATATATATATATATAGGCTATATATTGTAAATATATAGTGTTTTACACTTTTATCTTACACAATTGATAAAAATGTGTAACACTGCCTTTTTTAACTATATCATATAAAAATTAAAACCTAGAGAATACTTCTAAATAACACTTTGGCTCCCAAGAGTGGTAATGTATTGGCCAATGGGGCATAGTCAGATTTGTAAGCTAAAGGAATAAATATCTAAATAGAAACTGCTTTTTGGCGAATTAAACATTTTCAGATCTCCTTCTGAAAGTGAGAATGGCAATCTCATTTTGTGGTACACCCAATGGTGTATTTAATGAAATAATAACCCCCCCCCAAGCAATCCGTAGTAAGATACTCCTTTATTTGTACTCGCTTCCCAGATTATCAATATCATGGTTTTCAAATTAAATATTGTTAAGCTTTGTATTTGCATATCTGGAAAACGGTAACGTATAAGTTAAATTACCATCGTTTGCAAACAGCTTTAATATAATACAAACCCTTGTTAAACATTTTTTAACACTGATAAAAATTCGAAATTCTAGTTTATACGTCTCTTTTGGAAGTTAATGACTCGTCGTAAAAGTACATCCTATTAATTTTAAAATTTACTTTTTCTGTGATCCATGTTACCATTTTTGGTATCGGACGGACTTTATGATGGACTGTGAAAAATACTCTTTTACTTAAATCGTTTAAAAATGTCCAAAGAGATCATACTCTATGAATGTAATCTTGATATTATAGCCTATGCTATGTAAATGGTTTGATAAAACGAAGAAAAACTACAGGTAAACACTAATAATTAATGTTTTTGTCTTTTATATTACTCAACTTAAACATAAACACTACATTTAAAATTATATAGAATAAACACGTTCCGACGTTTCGCCCACTCTCTTGCCTCTGTCTGATAGAATTCAGCTCGATGACCCAAGGTTGTCGTGTCACTAGAGTCCGCTAGTTATTTTGCGTCTCACCATGCCGGAGAGCATTTCGTATCCTTTCCAGAATATAAGACGTATTTATCGTGTAGGCGTTTCTGTCAGTTTATTGTTTCGTATTACAATGGAAGTCCTGTTACAAGTCCAGAGATAATAGTTTTCGTAAATATGCCCCCAATATCGTCCTGACCTGGACGTCGCCGTCAATTCAGCTTTCAAAAGATTGCAACTGTTGACTCTGCCAAGCCTCTACATTTTAGAAACGACGTCATATTGTATGCTTAAATGCACCTTGACCAACGGACGGGATGTTCACTCGTACGAGACAAGAGGCAGAGAAAACTACCGAACTAGGAGACACAGGACGGTAGTTCATGAACGTTTGCCCTCACAAGCAGGAGTTCATCTCATCAACAGCTTGCCAGATGAAATTAAAAATTCACCTACGCATAAAAAATTTAAAACTCGTTTGAAACGCTGTTTAGTGTCCAACGCTTTTTATAGCGTGAACGAGTTTATGACATATAACTGGGAGACCGCACAATCAGAAGACTTGCTCTCGAATTGAGGTGGGTAAAAATTGGCGATGAATGGAGCAGAGTGAGTGTCAAAATGTATGTATGAATGAGAGTTCGATGTAACATGTGTGTCAAAATTATTAGATACTTGACGTTTGCTATACAAATGTACTATTTGTCTCCGCAATAAATACTTGACTATTGACTATTGACTAATTCGTAATGCCACTTTAAAGCCAGGCCTCACAAGATTGGTGCAAATAAAATACAAATCCCGGCCTTTGCATAAGGGGAATTTCAGTTCCTGTGAGAGACACAAGATATCAGGAGACCTCACCCTGCGAAGCACTCGACATGACCTAGAACTTCACGTCCGCAAAGTGAAACTTGAGATTGGCAGTATAAGTTTCTCTGGGCCAAAAAGGTTTAGCGACCCTTCTAGTATTCTCAAAGGGTTGTCTTGCCTTAAATTTAAGCATAATTTGAAAATTAGTTGTATGAATAAATACTTAGGTTCATTCTCATAGTTAAGTACACTGTCACCGTTATAAATAATGTTTACTTTGAGTTAATAAAAGAAACAATGCATGAACTTAAAAAACGCTTGAAAATAAAGGCATTTTTATTTATTTATTCTATCTATAGTCAGTAAGAATAGAATAACACACATAACATAATGTAAGATTATAATCAATGTTTGTAACAGATGACACCTTTTAGCACAGGTTGATAGTAGGCTAAGTTAAATTACATTTAATATTTTATTTTATTTACAGATATTGAGTTCAATAACCCTTGCTGTAAATCTCTATCAGCTTGATTATGAAGGGCCTAGACAAGAGTGTAAGTATATCGCACCAATTTCAATATTTATCCCGCTATGATCTGATAAAATATATTGTATATGACGATTATATACAACGTTCTTGGTCTACTATGAGTTGGTGATCTCATCTAAGGTAGAAACAATATATTGAGTTTAGCTCCAGTTTCCCTTCGTCTTAGTGCAGCGTCTGGGATCTGACGTTGTCAAAGACTTGACTCCTAGAATCTGGAGTCATGTTCGTATGAATAGATAAAAATATAAACCACGAAGAATTTCAAAATGAACTGTCTACATCTTACAAAGAGGTCTCTGGTGTCGTAACGGTGTAGAGTTCATTTTGAGCCGACGTTACTTCGTCGACGTTTTTTAATCTTTTCAGACGAACATGACTCCAGATTCCAGGAGTCATGATTCCAGACGATACACTAGCATGGGAGTGAACTGGAGAGAAACTCAACACTCACGTTGAATCAACCCTTCCCAACACAAGTACGTTATGTTTAATATATTGGGAGTCAGTTTGGAATGGGAGGGGGTTTCGGTAAACGGTGAATACGAGTATAAAAAGTTAATGAATTGATTATTTTGTCAACTGATGGATAGTATATTTTTGTTACAGTATTTTGTCGTAACCATGTTATCAGGGCTGTATCTATCAACACAACGAATATCTTAGGCTAAAAGCAGTGGTGGTTCATGTCTCGTTTTAGGGTCCGAGCATTTATTTAATGCTTTTTAAAAATTAACACAAAAATTAATTTTAATAACCTCTTATCAACATATCGTCTTTTTAATTGCTTGATAGTTTTAAAAACTTCCATTGTTACTTTTTTACGATATACTCGTATATTTTATTATTTTCCGCTCTGTATAGTATAATATTGCCATCAAGTATGCTCGGATAAGATAGTAGTGTTGTTAAACCTAGTTTAAATTTACTATTTTATTGGCTATCAAGTTTGGTTTACAAAGTAATCTTGGATGTCAGAATACTTTACGAGTTGTTTTAAGTTAAATATTTCAATGTTTAATGACTTCAACTTCAATCTTCCCAAAATGACTTCTGAAGTAAACTTAAAGAACTCAGTATTAATGTCATGTTTATCCTTTCCAAAACACAAGTGTGTAATCCTTTTGATGATTTTAAGTTATCTTCTTGATATCGAAATTGCTATACTTTTAGACTTTTTATCAGGTAATCTAGCTGTTTTAACATTTTACGATTATATTTGTTTACGAGTGTATGGACTGTACATATGAAAACGCAAAATGGACCATTTGAGTGAAATACAGGACTCAAATTTAGCGCCTTTAATACTCTGTAATATAGCAAAGCTTTTGAAAAGGGGAACTATTTAGAGACAGTCCAGTATCGTAAAATATATCCTGCTCGTGTCTTGGCGAGGAACCCCTCCGGAAATCGGCAATTGAGCTGTCCGAGCCAAAAGCTTTAGTAGTTTCTTCTATAAAGGTGGCCATATTGGAACAGTGCCAATACTAAAAAGAAAGGAGGGAATACTAGCTGTTGTTGGAATTCCGGTAAGCCGTACAGAGGCTCACGAAACTCTTCTTACAATTCTGAGCGAATTAATAATGTCTTCATTATAGTATCATCATCGTTTTCTAAAATAAATGTTATGAACCTGATATCAGTTATTGTGATACATGTAAGAAGTAGTGAAGTTTAAATGTAAACTAACATGTTTCAGCCATACTTGCGTTAGGAGTGGTTTTCCTGTTCCTGACCCTTCTCACTGCCTCAGCTTTCTTGGGACACTCAGGGGCAGATCGAGTAAGTGTACACATTTTCTGATATGTAGTTCTAAAGTTAGGTGTGCAGAACATTTCTGTTGTCAAACATTTTTGTCTTGGTATAGTAATGAAACATTATACTTATTAAACAATCTCTAATTATTTTATTATTCTTCCGCCAGTAAGCGCAAATTCCAGTGATGCATACAAAACCATTTTAAATTTTATCAAAACGAGTTTAGAATGAACAAATCTTACATGCATGTATAGAAAAGTTATAAATAACTCAAATATTGTACTCATCAGATTTCCTCCACCACTAAAATTAATGTAGGCTTACATAGTTACAGAAAATGTGTATAATGGTCTTGTAACTATGTCCCCTGCTCTAGGCTATCGTCAACCAGCTTTCCTCAAGATTCTGTTACGGCCACATTTGCAGAGTGAGAAATGTACGTAAAACAAAATCATTTATATCGTGGATATTGTTGTCCACTAGCTAGTCCTTACCACCATCTATCTAATGAAAGAATTGCCTCGCTGATACTATAGGCCAAGTACCTTTGGAATGGATGATAAAGTTGTTACTGTTTCAGGATGAGCGTTTCGAATAGTTGTTTTAGTCGTCGTCCTCTGAATTGTCCTATACAAGATGAAGGAAGACCCCCGCTGATACTATAGGTTAAGTATTAATACTAGTGTTGGAATGGATGATCAAGTTATAGTTGCTGTTTCAAGAAGGGTTATGTCCGGTTGTTTTCTCACTCTGTTTTCTAGTCTTAGCCGTAGTGTCGTTCACGGGATTGCTCTGTACATGGTGAAGGACCTCACTGATACTACAGGTTAAGTTTGACAACTACCATGGCAATGGATGATCGAGTTATGGTTTCTGTTCCAGGATGGGATAAGCTGGGTTTTGCCTTCATCCTGTAAATTGTTCTGTACACGGTGAAGGAAGATCCTCGGTTATACAAATTTGATCACTACCCTTGGAATAGATGTGTAACAAACTAACAGGTTGCTGCTTCAGGATGGGTTACGTCTAGTTGTTTTAGCCGTCGTCCTCTGAATTGTATATCAAGTATGACCACTACCGTTGGAATGGATGTGTAACAAGTTAACAGGTTGCTGCTTCAGGATGGGTTACGTCTAGTTGTTTTTACCCGTCGTCCTCTGAATTGTATATCAAGTATGATCACTACCGTTGGAATGGATGTGTAACAAGTTAACAGGTTGCTGCTTCAGGATGGGTTACGTCTAGTTGTTTTAGCCGTCGTCCTCTGAATTGTATATCAAGTATGACCACTACCGTTGGAATGGATGTGTAACAAGTTAACAGGTTGCTGCTTCAGGATGGGTTACGTCTAGTTGTTTTAGCCGTCGTCCTCTGAATTGTATATCAAGTATGACCACTACCGTTGGAATGGATGTGTAACAAGTTAACAGGTTGCTGCTTCAGGATGGGTTACGTCGAGTTGTTTTACCCGTCGTCCTCTGAATTGTATATCAAGTATGACCACTACCGTTGGAATGGATGTGTAACAAGTTAACAGGTTGCTGCTTCAGGATGGGTTACGTCTAGTTGTTTTAGCTGTCGTCCTCTGAATTGTATATCAAGTATGACCACTACCGTTGGAATGGATGTGTAACAAGTTAACAGGTTGCTGCTTCAGGATGGGTTACGTCTAGTTGTTTTAGCCGTCGTCCTCTGAATTGTATATCAAGTATGACCACTACCGTTGGAATGGATGTGTAACAAGTTAACATGTTGCTGCTTCAGGATGGGTTACGTCGAGTTGTTTTACCCGTCGTCCTCTGAATTGTATATCAAGTATGACCACTACCGTTGGAATGGATGTGTAACCAGTTAACAGGTTGCTGCTTCAGGATGGGTTACGTCCAGTTGTTTTACCCGTCGTCCTCTGAATTGTATATCAAGTATGACCACTACCGTTGTAATGGATGTGTAACAAGTTAACAGGTTGCTGCTTCAGGATGGGTTACGTCTAGTTGTTTTACCCGTCGTCCTCTGAATTGTATATCAAGTATGACCACTACCGTTGGAATGGATGTGTAACAAGTTAACAGGTTGCTGCTTCAGGATGGGTTACGTCTAGTTGTTTTAGCCGTCGTCCTCTGAATTGTATATCAAGTATGACCACTACCGTTGGAATGGATGTGTAACAAGTTAACAGGTTGCTGCTTCAGGATGGGTTACGTCTAGTTGTTTTACCCGGCGTCCTCTGAATTGTATATCAAGTATGACCACTACCGTTGGAATGGATGTGTAACAAGTTAACAGGTTGCTGCTTCAGGATGGGTTACGTCTAGTTGTTTTACCCGGCGTCATCTAAATTTTATATCAAGCGTAACTACACGATGGAATGGATGATAAAGTTTTTGCTGTTTCAGGATAGGCTATGCCCGGTCCTTTTGTCACTCTGTTTCCTAGTCTTAGCTGTCATCCATTGGATTGTCCTCGGGGTCCTGTCCATGCAGAAAGGAGACCCTCATCTGATGTGGTAAGCGGGACACCACAGCTGATTTTGCTAACTCAGTAAAATCTATAATAAGGTAGAAAAATGAAATTGTGTTTATAGTTTTAAAATGCATTGATGTTTAACATTATAGATTAACAGAGGTAGTCATGAACAGTAAGTAGTATAAAACGTTACTGTTATTGGCTGAGCCTTAACGTAGTCTATTACCCGAGGGACTTGAAAAATTAATTTCAATCTCTGTATGTCCCCACGTTATCTTGAGAATGAACTGACCTATAGACTTGAGAATTGACATGAATCTTATTTTTTGTTTCAAGCAACATCGATGGTAACTATGATGGTAACGAGAAAATCGAAGAATAAATGAACTAAGTATAATCGCATGACATTGTAACAGGCAATAGTAAAACATTTCTTTGTTTGAAGTTTATTTTTGACGATGGAAGGATTGTGAAGGAAACAGGATTTTTCCGGACACTTGCCATCGTTCAGTGAAACAAAAAATCAGTAACACTACGTTTCGGTATCTGCAATCTGATCTCTTCTTCTGGTTAATAAGTAACCTGGTAAAACATGTACCCTAACTATCAGAAAGGAATTAAATATAAACTTGAACCTTGCATGTAACCTCAGCGAAGCCTGTTTTATGGTACAATGTGGCGTAATCCTACATCGTCCTTGTTGTGGTAATCAGAATTCGTGGAATATGTTTTCCTAAAAACAAATTATGTCCCTTGAAAAATTAAAAACTTAACGTTCCGTGGTTAAGTTTGATAATAGTAATAATATATGTTTTTAGGGTTTTGAATGAGTTCAATCTTCCAAAATTAATACGGATATATTTAGAAAACCCTCTAAAATGGCGATCTCTTCGCGGCATAACTGTCCAGTTTAATATGTATGTACTCGTAATGGCCTAATAATACTGTACAGAGACGTACCGAATTCACGACATGGTTGTTTTAAGGTTTTTCGGTCAATTCAAAAAGTAAGGATGTAATAAGTTACAATTCGGCACGTGTCTATGTTTCTTTTTTATGTATGTGCACGTATTCAATACCAAAGTACTCGTTTGTTACCTCAAAGTTGCTGTGGGAAGCTTCCTAGACTACATCAGGGTTACGAGTAACGCTTGTCTAGAATTTAATGTAATAATGATGTGGAGCAAAGAGATGGAACGACGTAACGCTTGTCTAGAATTTAATGTAATAATAATATATGGAGCAAAGGGACAGCAAAATATGCCGAGATAGTTTTCTTCCAATAACCTCACAGTAGCTTATCTCACAGATGTTAAAAACATAACATTATCCACAGTTAGGCCCTAGTCACTTCCCTTGGTCCCTCAAACAAATCACGTTTTAGAGACAGAATTTTACATATTTTGTCCGACATCTCAGAAATTGGTGGTCTAATTGGTCTAGGACGTATTTTATTCAATTTTTCAGTTAATTTGACATAAAATCCAATAATTTTAACAACTACTAATAGGCTATTAACAACAAAAACATCAGTTTCGCTCTATTTCCGTCCTTTCGTAGAAAACCGGTCAAAATATCTCGCTAGACATACAAAGCGTTTCCGAACATCTTTATACGAATTTTTGTCATTATTTTGATGAGAGAAAACCACCTGTGCAGTTTGCCGGGTTACTCGTGGGACACCCTGTATAAATAAGGCGGTGGTTGGTATATAAGGTAGTCTAGCTGACAATTAGTACATAGAAAAATGTAGTTGAAAATACATTCGGCCAATCTTCCGTGAGAGAAGCAGAAACATGTGTCAACACCTGAGTGAAGCCCGGATTGAAAATCAGTGAGAGCAGACGTGTAAACCGCTCGGATGGCCAAGGAGGTATGTACAGTGAACTAATTTCACAACAATCAAATTGTACGGTTTGTCCATTTCAACCTTGTTTGGTCTACGTTTAGATTAGATATCGATATCACCTGAGGCTAGATATCGGCTTCCAGATATGGAAAACTAGTGCAATCGTTTCTGTTTTACTTAACAACGGTATATGTCAAACAAAGTTATGTTACCCTGATGAAAAAAATGAGGCTACAGAGCACAGCAAGGGAGACGGAACCGAAGATTTACGAAATGTCACCCTGAACAGAACTTGTCTCGTTCCAGTCTTATAGGTAAACCGCTTACAAAAAGACGCTGGGCGATTTTAGTTCGCGCAGGGTGGGGTAAATACCCCCCACCGATGTGATGCCGGCCTCTCCCAGTATCCCCATCACTCGACCCTCGCCCGTTCGATCTAAGAAGAAAGAAAGAAAGAAATTTATTTCTTAAAGAAAGTAATATATACATCTAATATTTTTCTTGTTAGACAGTCAAACCAAAAATAATCTTCTAAATATTCTTTTAAATGTAAACAAAATACAAAACAAACATGTTAAAAACAAAATAGAATATAACAAAGCCTTTCTCGTGCTCAGTCTGACCTTAAGACAAAACACATAACAATATTTAAAACATACCATACTATGTTGTAACAAATATAAACAATAATAGCATTTATTAACATAAACTTTAACTTCCTTTAAGAAAAATACAGGGCCTCCAAAGCAGAGCTTGTAATGAGATCCCATCCTTGAATTTAAAATGGATATTTTTGATCGGTTTTATTATTGTATTTTCTTGATGGACTCACTATACTTAAATTCTAAGTAGAAATATTTATATAAACTTTACAAAAACAAAATATAATGGTCAAAGTTGTGCTACATTAATAAAAGAAAAGAAAAATACATGGGCTATAACATACATATATACATACAAATCACATACATACTCTAAGACAACACGCATACCTACATCTGCATTAATTTTATACTTAAACTTAAAGGCACTGTACATTTCTAGGATAAAAATGGAATACTGTCATATGCATATATTATACAAAAACATTTTAAATCAAATAACATAATTCAAGATCATAAAAATTAAGTAAGGAAGTATGTGAAAAAATAAAATAAAATAATTTATGTAATAGTTACAAATAATTTCAATATTATCTAAACTAAAAAGCCAAACTCTCAATTTAAAAATAAATTCTGTTTTTTTTTTAATCGAGTTCCTTATTAGCATAAGGCACGTAGTTATATAGTTCAGGTGCCAAAAATGAATAAGTTTTGTTAAAATAAGTTTTTATGCCCACTTCTATCATAAAACACATTGAGCACTTTGTATACATATAAATATCTCAATGGGAGTATTTTTAATTGATTAAATAAAGGACGTGATGGATCTCTAATATTGCTTTTCGATATAACTCTTATAAAGTGTTTTTGGATTGTAATCAAAGGTTTTAAACTTGAAATACAATTCCCCCCCCCCCACAACATACAATGCCTTACTGTAATCTACTTCTTACAAGTGAAAAATATAGACTTTTCAGTAGCTCATTATTAAAAATATTTTTCTTAGAAAGTAAATAAGTCTTATTACATTGATCAATTTAGAATTTAAACTTGTTATATGTTTTTTTCCATGTAAATTCTTTGTCGAGTGTTATTCCTAGATATTTAATCTGTGCTTGCTGTAATACTTCACAGCAATCTAAATTGCAAGTTATGTTATCACATAGATATTTGTATATTATTTTCTTTTGAAAATTTGGATAACCTCGTAAACAAAACTGCATGTACCACCACCATTTCAGAGCTTCTAAATCCTTATTCATAGCGCATTAGCGCACTCTATATCAGATCGCTTGTTTTCTGTATAACACAGTGCTGTATCATCAGCATATATCCTCTGACCTGACCACTGCCACTTAGCGGTTAACCTCACACCAAAACGCAAGCTCCCTGGTTACATCTATGGCTACATTAGGCTGTCGAATAATTAATATTTTACGATTGTATAGACCTACACAGCTGATAGAACAAAGACGAGGAGATGCCTGCCCCACTCCACACCACTGAAGGGGGCCCCACCTGCACATGGCTGCTTAGACATCTGCTTCCGTGCAGGTTTCTTTAAGAGCGGTTTATCTATATTTACTCAACAACCGGCCTTTATATTTGAACGATAGCCTACTATAATAAGCTAAAAACATTTTCTTAACACGAATAAATTAAAAATAGATCCTAACAATTGCCACGGCAATGAGTGAAATAATTTATTATACTTAATATTATATATATATATATATATATATATATATATATATATATATATATATATAATAATATATCATATATGTCATATGTAATGTAATTTTTGTAAAATTCTGTGCATGTCTCCTCTTTGGATTTCTTCGAATAAATTGTCACCTTTTTTATAGGACCGTGTGTCTCCAGAATCGTTGTGCCGAGTCCCTCTGGACCATAGATTTGGGATATAGGATTGTACCCACGAACCACCAAGTGAATACGTTTCTGGAAAGGAAAAAAGTACCACACCCTTACTGGTCTATGGTGGAAGGACGTGTTGCCGCTGAGGCAAGGGAATTCGACACGGGACCCGTGTGGTTCACTTCTGGACCTCACCGAAGAACACATTCATCTAGAGACAGAGGGGTTTTCGAACGAAACTCTGACCACGACGATTATGACGATCTGACTGTGACTAACAGTCCGGCGGACTTCTGGCAGAGATTCACCGAGAGAGATTACGAGAGTCAGGACCCATCTTCGGGCATGTCATTGTTCCTCACCCTCATCTTCTACTTGGCGCTCTTTGGTAGGTTTATAAATGGTAGAAAGAGAACAGGTGTGCAAGACCGGCGCGGTGGCGGCCCAATTTCGCCCGCCACCGCGCATGACGTCATCACAGAGCACATAGCGCTGCAGCTGCCACTTTCTGTGGTTTATGCTTATTGTACGACTCTAATTCAATATATATATATATATATATATATATATATATATATATATATATATATATATATATATATATATATATATATATAAGTAGATATGAATGTGAGGGTTCTAGCTCACTTTTGGGACAGTCAGAAAATCAACGTAAAATACTGTTTAAAGGACAATAAACTAATCTGTAACTCACGAATGAAAAATTAACCGAATCTATAGCTGTTTTACTGTTCAATGTTTGCTTCTACATTTATAAGCTGTTTTAATGAAAAAATCCAGAAATCTTAATGAAAAATCTATAAACGGAAATAATGAAATTTGCTAACATTCGCTCAACAGAAAATAAGACGATTTTTACTGAATTTCTCTAATATCGTTCTTAATCACATCATAGGCTAAAAATTTCTCAGAAACCACAACCACATAACAAATCGCGTTTGTAACAGCATTTTGAAAATCCATATTGATAATTATATCGTTCTTTGAACTAGAAATATTTGTCAAACTCTTTGTTGTATCAATGACATAAATGGGTCTATTTGCTATAAATTCTTTGGGGTTGTAATACATTTCCATATTTTTGTAGTAAACTTTCTTAAAATCTTGATACATCTGATACATGATTCTGAAAAGACCACCGGAAATGTTTAAATTTTGTAATTCATCTGGATAATAAGAACCGTTCAATTTTACTCTGATATTTTTTACATCCAAACTATCAAACTTTGAAGGATTTTTTTCTTGATTATTCTGTCTATCTGTTTGAAAACCAATGATAACGAACTTGGGATTGAAGATATTTCTATAAATATTTGTGATATCGAACGAATAAGTTGTTCCGGAAATACCTTTTTGTTCAATACATTGCCAATCTAGAAAATTAAACGTGATGTTTTGAGATTTTATAATTTCATCAATCAACCTAATTTTACTCGTGGTTTTGTAATCAATCATCGGAACTCTAATGAAAAACTCGTTAATTGTAATTTTGCCATCAACAGGCATAACATTTCCAGTTGCAGTCTTCAGAATCACATCATCGTCTTCTGCTCTTATAAAACTTAGATAAAATCCTCCTTTATAGATCGGAATAGTAACATTTTCAAAAAATCCTAAGCCGAAATGTGCTAAATCACCGACCGCTTCAAATTGTCCAAATTTAAAAGTTGATTCAAAACTGTTTGAAAATACATCACTTTTGGAATAACAAATAGTTCCTTTAATTGTGCTTAATTGGCCACAGTTTTCGACTTCTTCTATCAATTTATTGTGTTTTCTTACTTCAATCTTAGAAAATAAAAACGGTATAAAATTATCGATTAATCTAACATTATCAGTTCCAAGATATGCTTGACCATCTTGTTTTGTTAAAGTTCCAGAAATATAAAACTGGAAGTTAGACGAGCAAAAGTTATCTCCAAAATCAATATTAAACTCAGTTCTTTTATTCGGTTCATTCAAATGTTGTTTACTAATTGGATAGAAATTTTTAAACTCCGCCCTTTCAATATCACTAGCATACTTTCTGTAGTCCACCATTTAATAAGAGAAAATTTAGAAATTTTAAACATCGTGTATCATTTTTTCATCGATCTAATGTACGTTTTTATAAGAAAAGATATAAATTAGAGTCATTTTTTAATGATCTACTTCGTCATATTCAGGATTCTCTTCCTTAAATTTTGCAATTTCGGCCACATATTTCAATAAAATCTGCACAGGATAGTAACCGCTATCTATAATATTGTTCCAATCAACTGTATCTTTATTTTCATCCAAAAACTTTAGACTCAAGTGTTGATAGAGACAAAGAACAGACATATGATCTTTTAATTGATAATGTATATTTTCTTGAATGAACTCTGGGGACAGAGTTTGATATTTAGCAATGTTATACCAATTCAATTTGTTTACGTATAATCTCATCATATCTTCGGATAATTCATATTTTTGAGAAATGTCATCCCAATGTTCTTTTTTCAAATCTCTTTCGTGTTGCATGATAAAAAGATCGAAAGCACTGTAATGTCCCGCCATCTCTATTTATTAGGAAAAAATTTCAAAATCAAGTTTTTATAAATTGGCTCTTTTTTGCGTTACATTCAGCACATTTTCCAGAAACTCTTTTAACTCCATTGATGTTTGCATAGTATTTTATATCATTTGTTGCAGTTTTTGCCTTACACGTCACACAATATATGAGCGCCATTTATTTAGGGAAAATTTATCGTGCATAAAACCCTACGCGAATACCTATTTCAGTAAGATCTTCCTCCATATTATTAAGTTTTTTTTCTAATTTTTGAAATTTGACAGCATAAGAATCATTGTATTCAACAAATTTATGACCAATATTCTCAAAAGTTTTCGTAGCATCTAAACTAAACTTATCAAAAGACTCTTTAAAATTAGTAAGTTTTTCATTAATTTCACCAACATCGTCTACTGATCTTCTATTTCTGGCTTCTAACTTGTCATAGACTTCTGTTGTAAAATCTTTAACATGCTGTTTATGATTCTCGTAATTTTGTTTTAGTTCATTAAACATTTTAATAGGATCTTCTAATTGAATCATTACAACAACATCAAATGGATTAATTCCTTTACTAACACCGCTAATTCTTTTTCCTTTAAAATCTAAGGCATTTTTAACATTCGGATCATGTAAATCAACAATATCGATGTTTTCTGATAATTTTAGAGGTTTTAAAATTTGTTCTTTAACAACAACATCATGTTTGTCAATACCAGGTCGAACACCGACAATTCTTTTTTTATTAGCCAAACTAACATAATTCTTTTCAACTTTGATCGCTTCAGTAATTTTATCAGCTTTTTCGATATGAGACATTAAATTGGTAAATAATTTTTTTACACCATCATCAACTTCTTTTTCCAATGTTTTTATTTTATCAGCAACTTCATTTGAACTCATGAAATTTGCAAGTTTGTTATCATATTCTGCTTTAAAATCTTCAATCTCGACAGCAAACATATCTGAATCTGGAAGGTTTTGTAATAAATTTTCTAACTTGTTATCAAACTCATTCCTCAAACTATCAAAATTCAAACTATTATCTACATTTTGAATACTTTCGATTTGTGTTCCAAACACGTCAAAAATATTTCGTGAATCCATATTTATTAAGCAATAATTTGTTGACAACTTCTTTAAAATCTTTACCAGTACTCAGTTCATTCAAAACAAAAACACATAAATGACCACAAATTGGGGGATCTTTATAGTCTTGAATCTGAGAATCATTGTAGTAGACGCTTGATTTTTTCAAATATTTAATCAATTCTATAGGTGGTTTGTCCTCAATTCTTCCATACGAATCAAAATAACATGCATTCTTATCATTTTTATAATAACAAATCCAATGCGTTCCACTTCCCATAATCGAGTCTAAATTCACAATTCCACATTCAAATTTCTTAACTTTTTCAGGTAATGTATCTCTCATGAAGATTCCTCTAAAATGTTTAATATTTTTGCAGATTTCTTCCAATTCCCCGAATGTTAAAGGTTTAAATTTTTTTTTCAATGTTTGATTTCACGTAATTCAAAGTTTTTTCATCTAATCCAGATCCTGTAACATCTTCCAACTCTTTATCTAACCAATTTAAAATGTTTCGAACAATAGGAATCACATCCTTTTTAACGATTGGAGCAGCTTTACGAACATAAGGAACAACATTTTTAACAACTGGAATATTTTCTCCAAAATCTAATAAATCTTTCAAAAGTCCACCATTTTTAAGTTCTTTCAACTGATTATAAGAAAATTCTATTCTGGTTCCTTTATTGTTTTTCTTATGTTTTTCGAGTTTATTGTATTGTCTATTTGTTAAAAATATCTTATCTTCGCCATTTTTTAGTTGATCTATTTTAAATTGAATACTAACGGGTATTTTCTTCTTAAAAGCGGATTTTATTTTTTCTTTCTGATTTTTGCTGAAATTTACATTCACCTCCATTTATATAGTTAAAATTTCAAGTTCTCTTCGATTCCCATTCCTAGTTTTCTCTTCAAAAACATTGCTCCAGCTGTTGGAAGCGCAACAAATCTTTCACCTAAACTAGCATCTTTTGATAAAAATCTATCCATTGCCTTATCTTGCAAAACTTTATCTGCGATATGTCTGGAATTTGTGTCTCTATGTTTTGCATAAAAAATATCGTGTTCCATAGCAGCTTGATCTAATTTATTTATACCAGTATCTCCTCTTTTTAGTCTTTTTTCGAGTTTTGTGCCAGGCCCCAGATACTGATAAGTTGGTACGTGTAATTCAAAAGGTAAATTGTTGATAAAATCATTCAAAAGTCCACTACCCTCAATCATAGATGAACTTATTGCCGGCAAAACTCGTTTTAAATATTTAATTCCATCAGGTTTTTCAATCATTTCATCAAGTTTGTTCGAAATAAAATCTTTAATCGCTTTCTTTTCGTTCAAAAAATTGTTGTTTCCAGCCTTTTCTTGAGCATAAATATAATTAATAATTCCATCGAGTTTTGTCAAATCGTCGATATATCTGTACTCAATCTTATTATCATTGTATTTTCTTACACCTGATCCTTCGATTCGTTTTTCCCAAATTGGTTTAATCAAATTGAGATATTTTTTACCTTTACTTGACTTTGGTTTCTTAGTTGATGGATCATTATTTTTGTAAATTGAATCAGATTTCCATAAAATTTCAGTATACTTTTTCAAGTCTTCTTCAGAATATAAACCGTCTTTTGGAACATCAGTGCCTGTTAATAATCTCCATAAACCTTGAGTTCCTTCATATGTTTTTTCATTAATAATGATATCATTATGCTCAAAATTCACGGGCAAATTTCCAATCATAAAACTTTTCTTTTTTCTGTCCCAATACAAACCAAATTTATCATCCTTTGCTCTAGGAAGAAATTTTTTACCAATTTCACCAATTATTATATCCGTTGTTCCAGGACTTATTGGTTCAACTATGGTAGAGTCTTCAATGATTCGAGGTCTAAATGGTGTTGAAGATGGTAATTTTGGCAATTCAAACTCAGATTCTGGTATCGAAATATCAGCAAATTGTCGTACAACTGGAACCAATTTCATTAAATTTTGATTATCGCTTAAAACATTTTCAATTTTGCCCTCAACATTTTTTATTGCAGAAGTTACAGGTTGATTAATTTTTTGAATAAATTCTTGTTCTTTTTCATCAATTCGAATCTGTTCTTTAAATTCTTTGATTAATTTCTTTTCGATTTGATCAAGTTTTTTCGCTTCTTCAGAAGTTACGTTCGCCATTTATTTAGGAAAATTTTGAAACGTGGAACGTAAAAACGTGAACGTGGAACGTAAAACGTGAACACGGAACGTAAAACGTGAACGTGGAACGTGAAACATGAACGTGAAACATGAACGTAAAACATGAACGTGAAACGTAAACACGAACGTGAAACACGAACGTGAAAACGAGAACACGAAACGTGAACACGGAACGTAAAACGTGAACGTGGAACGTGGAAACGTGAACACGAAACGAGAACACGAAACGTGGAACGTAAAACGTGAACGTGAAACGTAAAACGTGAACGTGGAACGTAAAAACGAGAACACGAAACGTAAACGTGAACGTAAAAACATGAAAACAACTAGATTATCACACGTTTATATTGGAAAATTTATTCAAATATTTACCACTTTTAGGCTTCAAAGTTAGATTAATAGTTAAAAATCCGTAGTCTTCCTTCCAAATTTTATCACACAATTCATTAAAGTGGTTAAAACTCATATCAGATCCCACATAATTGTTATAAATCTTTCTCGAATAGTGATCGTCTTGCTTAAAAACACACAACATATTCAAATTATTTCTAATAACTTGTTTATCAACCTTTGAAAAGCATTGGGAAAGATAGATACAAGATATGTTTTTGTGACGGGACATTACGAAATATTCCTTAATAACGTCTTGATTTTCTAAAATACAATCATCAAAAACGATTAACGAATTGGGTTTACATTCGCTTAACGGAACTATGTCCTCAGAAGCATTATAAAAATGTGATATTTTTTTGTTTAAGTTTTTCTCAATATTTTCAAATCTTTCTTGTAATTTTTTATAGGCGTCTTGTTCTAAAGATTTACTAAAAACATACAAATTGGAATAAGGAATCAACCTATTGTAGATAAAATTCAATAATAAAGTTGTTTTTCCACATCCACTTGAACCAACAATTAACAATCTGATTGGTTGATCTTTCTTACTTTCTTCAAACGTTTGAAGTTTTATCTGATCTTTTTGCTTTAAAAATTTCTCCATTTAAATAGAAGATTTTCATCTTGAAGCAACGCTTGCGAAAATGAAGCTGTTCAAGTTGACTTCAGAAAGCTCTAAATTAGTTTTAAACTTGGAACATCCTATACACTTAGAGGAAGAATCAAATTATTTTATCGGTTTAAGCGGTTTTTATTCTGACAATTTTGTAATAAATATTAGTGAAAGTTCTCCTTATTGCATAGGATTTAGTGAGAAGAACATAACAAAATACTATGGTTTAAACAAAGGATATTATACTTTCGATCAAATAAAAAATTCCCTTAAAAATTATCTGAAAACATTCAAACAATCAGAAAAATCTTTAAACTTTGACGAAAACAAGTTTGAAATGCAAAAAAATTATCTCTCTAATAAAATTCAAATAAAATCACCAGTAAGAATAATGTTTTCAGCAATTATTGTAGAATTGTTAGGGTTTGTTCAAGAAACTATTGAGCCAAATCAGGTATATTTAGGAAACAAAACGCCAAAATTTAGACCGTTCGATGTAATTGAAGTGCACTGCAATCTCGTTGAACCTAGTTTTGAAAATCAAACCGAACATTTACACAAAGAATCTGAAATTTTGTACACTTTTTTCCCAAATGTTGCTTATGGATCAAAAATCAGTGAAAAACCAAATGAAATCGATTATATTCCAATTAGAAAAAATATTAAAAGAATTCAAAAAATCGTTCTAACTATACAAGACTCTGAGGGAAATTTATTAAATAATGAGAGTAAAACAACAATATATTTAAGATTGAAAAAGGATTAAAATGGACCCCCAAAATATAAAAAAAGCTTTGAAAACATAGATTCTGACAAGGGTATCGAATCGCGACTCTTACAAAAATTACATCCAGACACTGTTTTCATTAATGAATCTGGGCTTTATTCTCAAAATAAAAATTACTAGTTAAATTTCTTTTCTATCTAAATGGAGACAGTTGTAGACCTACTCAATAATCAACTAAAATTCAATAACAAACATATCTTTACGATTGTTGACGAAAACAATGTGATCTGGTTTAAGGCTAAAGACGTAGCAAAAATTCTAGAATATGAAAATACTATGCAAACGATCAGAATAAACGTTGACGAAGATGATAAAAACTTCTATTTTAATCTAAATATAAGGGGGGCTATAAATAGCTTACCTTCAAACTTCCAAAATAACACTGTTTTCGTTAATGAATCTGGACTTTATTCTTTAATTTTGAGATCGCATAAACCAGAAGCGAAATTGTTTAAAAATTGGGTTACGAAAGAAGTATTACCTTCCATTAGAAAATATGGTGAGTACAAACTCAAAAACGAAAATAAGCAGTTAAAAGATGAAATAAAACAGTTACAAATTAAAGATGAAATGAAATCATTGAAAATAGAGAATCAAGAATTGCGAATGGAATTAATGAAGAGAGATATGGTATGTAAAGATTTTGATAAGAAAAAACACCATGTTTTTGTGTTAATTAAGAAGAATCACATGTGGGAATGGCCTTATTACGTTATCAGAGCTCAGAAACGAGAAATACCAAACCGATTAAAACATCTAAAAATAAATTATCCTGAATTAGAGATTTTGTTCATTGATGACGAACCAAATTCTATCAATCTGTATAACCAAATGAAAGAATCTTTGAATATTTTATACAACGGAAATCATTTTACTACAAATATGGCAGAATCTCGACTGATTTATAGAATATCTAAATTACACGATGAAAATGTTTCTAAATTTTACTAAAAACTCTCGATTTATTATATTTTGTTTGTAAATGTTTAGCATAACTAGGTAACCATCGTAGAATTTTTTTTCATATTCACAAGGCGTTTCGTTTTTATAACTTTCGCTGAAAATTTTTTTAGCACAATCTTTGCAAAAAGCATCTTTTCTATCTTTACTATACTGCCAGTTATTAAATTCAGAAATATTTTTAATTTCTTTACAAAAGTAACACTTTTTCTCTTCTAAAGTTAATTTGTTCATTTTATCATATAATTCCTTACAATAACAGTCTTTTCTATTCTCTTCTTGACACTTTGTACATTTCTTTTGAGACTCCACTTATATAGAAAAAATTATTACACGATGAAAATGTTAAACTCTTGAATTATGATATTTTGTTTGTAAATGTTTTTGATAATTATTTAACCATTTTATAGTTCTTCCACATTCACATTGAGTATCTTCATAATATAATCTATGGTGATTCTTCTTTACACAATCTTTACAATATGAGTCTTTCTTATCTCTACTATAGTGATCACTATTAAACTCTGAAATTTTTTTAGTTTCTTTACATTTAAGACATTCTTTCTCTTCCAAAGTTAATTTTTCTATTTTATCATACAGCTCTTTATGATACTTCCTATAACAATCTTTACAATTATAAATAATTCCATCTTTTCTACTCTTATCTTTATAAAATTCTTCAAAACCTTTTAATTCTTTGCACATTGAACATTTCTTTTGGGCCTCCATTTATATAGAAAAAATCTTTGACTTTCTCAATTCATATTCATAAAACTTTACGGTTATTTCTTCATTATTTAAATCTTTTATACTATAAGTTACAGGATCTGTGTTATTAATTTGATAAATCACAAAGATTTCTCTTGACCAATTGTTCTTATATTTGTTCGAAAATGTTTGTTTTTTACTAACAATTCTTACATGATCATTGACTTTAAATTTAGTTTTCGTGTGAATTTCAGGTGGAACATACTTGAAAACGGTCTCTAATAACTCCTTTTCTGCATCCTTATCTACGTCTTTCGGTTTCATTTTGATTGTGCTGTGAACTGTATCGTTATAATTGTTTACGATTTTTTGAAGAATATCGATCCATTTAAAGTTTTTATTAATCTCAAAAATTACTTTCATTCTCTCATTTTGAGTTCTGTTATATCTCTCTACAATACTTGATTTCTCTTCGTTTTCAGTATGATAAATCTTAATGTTGTATTTTCTCAAAACATCGTTAAATTCTTTATTTTTAAACTCTAAACCCTTATCTGTATGAAGTAGGTTTGGAGGTTTGTGATTGATCCTTATGGCATCTTTTACTATATCTTCGAAGGCTTTTGAAACATCTTTACCGTTTTTTCTTTTGATAGCTCTTGACCAAGCATATTTTGAGAAAGTATCAATAACATTTAACATATACTTAAATCCATCATTTTGATCTGAATAGTTAGACATTATAACTAAATCTGCTGCCCATAAATCGTCAATTCCTAATGTTATAATTTTTCTCTTTTTAAACTTTTTTCGTACTGGTGCATGAATTTCTCTAGCTTCAATCTCTATCTCATCTTTAGTCTTCAATTCTTGCTTAACAGGTTTTGGATTTGGATTCTTTATAAACTTACTCTTGTTTGTCTTACATTTTGAACATTTTGCTGCAATTCTATACAATCCGTTTTGAGTTTGAACGATTTTAGAATCTATATTTTTCGTTTTTTTCTTGCATTTGTGGCAGTGAATTAAATCATCTTCCATTTACATATCAAAGTTTCCAAGTTTATTTAATTCGTCTAATATATCAGATTTTGCTTCATAGCCATACGGTACTGTATCGATCTTATTTTCTAGGACAATTCTCTTATCATCTTTAGCGTTCAGTGCCAGCTTGTTTATGGTAACAGTGTACAACTCATGTTTATAGCTTTTGATGACTGTCATCTCCCTAAATTCTTCTTTATCTTCGAACAAACATCTCTTCAAGTTTTCGATATTTATTGTTTTATTTACAACGCTTCTCTTAATTCCTTTACACCTAACTGGGTTTTTATCTAGATATTTGTACGAGTACATCTTTGATCTTAAACCACAAAATTCTTCTAAAACTTCGCTATTTAACTCATCTTTGAATTTCCCTATTACCTTCTTATTTTTAGTAGTGAAACATTCATGATCTTTTGGATAATCACTTGTATCAAAGTCATCTATATTTTCTTTAATAATTTTAAAAGGATCTCGTTTCAATTCTAGAAAATAACTGTCTGTATCCATGTAACACAGATTCAAATCTGGATCAAACTTCTTTAATTTGTTGTAATAAAACTCGTACATTAGCAATTTTGAGAGGTCGAGAACTGAAAATCCTATGTAAATCGGTTTGTTAAATTTAACCTTTTGTTTGTACATGTGACTCGCTATACAGTTGTCGTCAAAGATGTTAAAGCATTTGAAGTTCGTTTTCTTGGCCTGTTTCATTGAAAATTCTTCATTTCCTAGTCTAATATCACATCTGTTTCTCACATTTTCCATAGATTTTCCAAAAACTGAGTTGTTCATTAACTTGTAAAAGTCCTTCTCAAAGTCACTTGTAGCTTTGGTTCTCATGTTTGTGTTAAAATCAATGTAATCTTTCATAAAAGGCTTCTGATCGAATGCAATAACTCTATTCACATGTTTCAAAATCATACCTTGTTCCAGATAGAATTTCAAATTTCTCGAATGAACAACGTATTCAGTTTTATCCAGTAGAGTTGTGCAAAGTTTGTTTTTAAAATGTTCTGGAGCAAGAGGTAAATCCTTGTGATGTTCGTGTAAATTTGTTGGATATTCTAGATCGACTTCAAGAATATAGCCATAATCTTCGTCGCCAGTGAGTTCCAAAATTGTTTCTTTCCATTCTGCTGTTGTATACGTTTTAGGATCCATCCACTTGATTTCGTTATATGGTAAATTTTGCATAAGTCCATACCCATAAAGGTTGTTTGCATCGACGTACAACAAATAGTTTTCGGGCTTTGTCTTATCAAAATCTTTCAAATATTTGTTATTTGCTTTAACATATCGTTTAATACATTGAGAAATGCCTCCGCGAATACCTTTTTCGATCATCAAATACATATTATAATCACTAATTAACTGTAATTCTATCTTCGTTAATTTTAACATAGCGTCCCATGCAAGACTGGGAGCTGTTAGATAGTGTGCTGGATCAAGTTTATAGCAATTCAAACAAATATTCCTAAAATTTTCAAAGATATCAGCGAGCAATAGAACATCTTGAATGTTATAGAGATCAGAGTAATTTCCAAGATGTTTATCTTTTAATTTGTTCCAAACATTTAAGTAGTGTTGAAAATCTTTCTCAGATATGCTCTCATCTGTCAAAAGTGAATAGAAATCTTGAATTCTCAATTCTTCTGTGTAATCAAGTTTTTCAATACTGTCGATAAATTCATAGGGAAATATTCCTTTTCCAGATAGAATTTTAAAGATTTCTTCTTCGTCATTTGGTTGTCTATCTAGAATTGCGTTCAGACCATCTTGTATAAAATGATTTGTATGTTTGAAATCATCTTTTTTGAGGTTTTTAGCTAACTTTTCTATAGACGATGCCATAAATCTGAACGTATCTACAAAAGAAAACTTGATGAACTTTCTTGGTTTATCATCTTCAAACTCATACCCATATCCTGAATTTACTGAATAATTTATGTATTTTTCATCGGTGTTTGCGATCAAATCAACATTACCATACTGTTTTGCCAATTCTTTTATGTACAAATGAGCATCGTAATTTGACATATTGTGGCAGAAAACGGGAATATTTTGAGGAAATTTGAGATTCAAGTTACAAGATAAATGAGCAGCACCTCTAAATTTACCTGTTAAATGACAATGATCTCGTACTTTTTTTCTTGTTTGATTTTGAATTTTTTCTAATATGCTTTCAAAATCCATATAAATAACGTAAGGATGAGAAAATTTCTTTTGATAATTAGTAAATGATGTTGTTTGACCTGGAAACGGCATAATTGGCTTACAAACTTCGTGTTGCTTGCAAATTTCTAAATGATCTGTTAAATCTCCAGATTTGTAGAAATGGCTTAAACATCTTCTGCATAGAAATTTTTTATTTTTACACTTAGATAACTGAGAAAATACAAGTTTGTTTAAATCTGTTATCAAAACATAATGAGATTTTTCATCTTGTTTAACATACAATAAATCGATTTCTAACTCGGCATCATAAATTTCTGAAATTTGTAACGGAACAATATTGAGTTTTTCATCAAAACTATAGACATTTACAGACATTTTCGGATAATTATACTTTGCTTTACTGCTTCGTTTTTCAAATATTTGTATATCTTTCAGAGACATTGGATACTCGAAACCTGAAAATATCTCGTCATTTACAAATTTCTCGTATTGCTTTGCTCTGTCAGCATTCTTTTCAGGTTTTTCAATAGCGCATCGGATAGAATAAACAAAACAGAAATCATCTTTATTTTTGATATTTACACAAGCTTTCTTATCTTTGATTTTCTTTGGCAAATCGATATATGATCCTGCGTTCATTATTTCGTGTTTATTAAGGCTCAAAACTAGTTGTTTGCAGCTTTTAAATGTCCATCCAGAACCCTTATTTGGATGATTTGTCTGTTCTCGATGTGTTAATTTATTAAATTGCTTAGTAATAAAGTCGTTTACATCAAAGATCTCGTCTGCTTTTATAGTAAAGTACATTGGACAAGTTTGTGTTTCACCGTTCACTAAAGTTCGTTCGTATTCGCATTCCAAAGAGAGATATCCTTTACTATTTTTCACAGTTTCTTGAAATTTTTCGATTAAACTTTTAATTTCTGGGCGCAAAATAGAAAGATATTTGTAAATTGACATGAAATTGTCGTTCAAATTTGTTAAAATGTATTGCTTGAAAAGACCATGTATTGAGGATAAAACTTCTACATCAATGATATTTTCAGGTTTCTCATTAAGAGTTTTGTCAATTTCTTCGATAATTTCAGACTTAGTTTTATCGTTTGTTTCAATGGACAATTTCTCAGCGATTGATTGAATTTTTTCATCTTTAAATAGATTGAGATCTTTTTTACTTTCCTTAAAATTTTTCTTTAGTTCACGCAATTTTTCTATATTATACATGTTTTGGTGATCGGCAATTTGATTCTCTTTAGCCCAAGTCCTCAAATAATTTAGTTCTTTATTATAAATTTCTTTGTTCTTCAAATGATTTTTCGACTTATAATGTCGGGTAAAATGATGTTCGAAAACATCTTTTTTGCAGTACGGGCAGGATATCTTTTTCCTCTCCATTTAAATAGGGAAAATTTGAATCTGCCAAGTTTTACTTTTTAGTAAAATATCTTTTTATTAAGCTGAAAAATAGCAATAATTCAGTAGATTTCTAAGGATTTTTATCAAAATTTGATAAAAATCAGCACAATTTATGGTTGAACAGCCTTTGATTCTTCTATTTAAAGAAGAAAAATTTGTTTAACTAACACTTTGAAAAGTACAGATTTTTACTACAATTTGATACAAATCAGCACAATTTATGGTTAAACAGCCTTTGATTCTTCTATTTATATAGAAAAAATTTCATTTAGAGATTTTTTAAATTTCAATTTTGTAGTGATTTTTCGAGAAATATCGTTCACATTATCAACTTTAAAGCTAAAAATTCGCAATAATTAGAGAAATTCAGTAGATTTTCAGGATTTTTCAAAAAAACTCTAGTATATATGCACCTTAAGAGCTGTGGTTTTGACCCTAAAAACACGTTTTTAGGGTCAAAACCCCGGTTTTTTGTGTATTTTGGAAGTATAGTGTTGATTTTTCACCTTAAAAGTGTAGAAGTATTAATTTTTTTCTATGTAAATGGCACTGTTACAAGAGTTGAATAAGGTTGGTGATTTAACATTCAAAGAATACAAGAAATTAATAGAATTAGAAGAAAATAAGAAATACAAAATTGTGAATTTGGAGAAAATGAAAGATAAATTCGGGTTTACAATAATTGCCGAGTTGGAAGATTGTAAAGTACACTTGCCAAACAGATTTTTGACTGTTTTGGATGAAAAAAAGATTAAAGAATTGAACAAAAATGAAAAATTACACTTGGTTGTTACTGGAAAGAAGACTATTAAAGATAAAGACTGTGTTACAATTAACTTCGTAGAATAAAGATTTCGAAGATTTCTGGATTTTTTCATTAAACAGCTTATAAATGTAGAAGCAAACATTGAACAGTAAAACAGCTATAGATTCGGTTAATTTTTCATTCGTGAGTTACAGATTAGTTTATTGTCCTTTAAACAGTATTTTACGTTGATTTTCTGACTGTCCCAAAAGTGAGCTAGAACCCTCACATTCATATCTACTTATATATATATATATATATATATATATATATATATATATATATATATATATATATATACATAGGATCACTAAAACATGCCTGTGTAGCTTTTATATGAGTACATGCTTCATAAAGTATTGTTTTGCACAAGAATATAACAAATATAACCTCAAACTGCACAAAAACATGTAACAATAAACATAAACATCAGCTATGGCAATCGAGTGAATTCTTAGGAAATCATCTGCTCCTTGAATGCAACTCAGATACAACTCTGCAGTGGCACACTTATTTCTCTTTCACCTTATGTTTCATTATATAGCGAGTGCATAGGACAGTAATATGATATACTTGAGGGGGGGGTAGCATTCATGCCCAACATTTTTCACATTATTACTCATCTCCGTACGAGATGAAGAGTCCCTAAACCTTTCTATTTATGTTCTAAAATTTAAGTTCCAAATTTCTGCGAGGGATTCTAACTATTTTTTCTATTATAACCGTACCAGCTGTTTGTATTCCAAATTTTCTAAGTATGTTCCTTCTAAAACAAATTTATTCGCAAATAAACAAGGTGTGCGTATAAGACCTAAGGACTTTGTCTCAATGAAAATTGAATGAAAATGCTCAAATATCAAGGTTTATTAAAAAAAAAACATTCCTATTACACAAAATTATAATATTATAACTGTAACTCCTGTTTTACTCCTACCAATCTCATAATTAGGGGAGAGTGGGGTAAAACCGGGTGGCTAGTCTTTGACGGCTTCCTGAATCCAAGTTTTTTGGCAGAAATGAATGAAAATTATTACTAGTAATCTTAGACTAGTTATGTATCAAAATATGGCCGTAAATATCAAATGACACGAAAGATGTTTTAATTACTTAGTTTATAGTAAAAAAAGTGAAACTACCCGGTTTTACCCCACTGGTAAGTATATGGTACACATGGTAAGTATATGGGAAATATGAAAAACTACAATTTTTGATATACAGATTTATTATTGGAACTAAATGTAACAGGTTTGGTTTGAAAATAAAGTAGCTACTTTTTTGTATATATATATGAAATTAATTTCTTATGTAAAAAAATTATTCTATGTAAAAATAAAAACTTGTTCAGTCCTTTTTAAGTGAAATTGAACTGTCATTTTACTTTTGCAAGGGTTTACACAAATCACATATAAAGTTATCGTCCTCTTCTTCTGAACCACAGCATTCTTCGTGTGCCCACCCTAGGCATCCTGAACACTGTATCCAGCCTTCGTTGCTTTTAGAATTTGAGTAAATGTCGTTGCAGTAAATACAGCCTAGATCTTCCTGAAACCCATCTTCACTAGATAAATCTTCTTGATCAATATTTCTCTTAGTTGACACCTTTGCCTTTTTGTTTTGTTTTTCAAACTTGCTCTTGTTTGGTTGCCCATTTTTCTTTTTTTCTTTTAGTACCCTTTTACCTTCGAAAAGTTTTCTTTTTTTCACCATTCTTCCCTCATTTTTCTTTTTCTAATGCGACCTCTAACTCTCTTTTGTATGGCGAGGAAGTTAAAATAGCAGTTTTCCCCTTTCGTTTATCGCTTCTTTTGGTATTGTTTCGGTCGTAGTGAGGTGGTGGGATGATATCTTTTGGTGAAACAATGAAAATTGGTTGTTCAGGTGACACTTGACATTGGCCAGATTTGGGCATGGGATCTAAAGTCTTTGAACAACACGGTTCATCAAAAGGGTGAACAACCTTGTCTGGTGTGGTTTGTGAAAAACTATCACTTTCAGTTAGGCCTTCTGGTGGTGCTACAGGTGGGCCTACTGCCTCTAAATCAGGAGGTTGAGGACTTAGGAGATTTAAAGAGCTAGCCTCTTGAGGTGTCCTGTCTGTTGTCTCTGCTGGTGTAAATAAAAAATCCTGATACACATCCCTGCCAAAAGGATAAATTCCAGTCTTTTTGAATCCGTTCACAGCGGTCTGCATGTTTGCCACCTGGAGAAAAGCATTGCCAAACAGTTTAGACACTTGGTAAATCGTCACTGGCCTGCCTGGGTGCTGAGCTAGCCATTTTCGGACTTCCTGTTGGTAAAATGTACTAACAGGGGCCATGAAAGTAACATCTAAAGGCTGCATGCGATGTGAACAGTGAGGAGGGAGGCATAACAGAACAACATTTTTAGCTCGGGCATAGTTTATAAGCTCAATACTCTTAGTGTGAGTTGAGTGACCATCAAGTATCAACAGAACTGGTTTTTCTTGGGATGGGTTGGAGGACTCAACAAACTTTTCCATCCAAAATAAAAATATTTCAGTTTGCATCCAGCCACTTTCGTGGTACTGAGCCATGGATCCTGGAGGTGCGTCATCCATTAGCAGTGGATTTTCCCTTTTTCGTGGAAAAATAAACAAAGGGGGCATAAAATTCCCTGCCGCACTCATGCAAATTTCAACTGTCACCAAGGTTCCTCGTTCAGCTGAGGCTATGCAGCCTACTTGTTTTTTACCTTTTAGGGCCAATACTTTTGAAGGCTTGTTGGGTACTGTCGTTACACCAGTTTCATCTACATTATATATAGAACTGAGAGAAAATTTGTACTGTTTGTTTAGGCCCTCCAACAAGTCAAAGAATGCTGAAACTGATTGTCTATTAAAACTCATTGCTCTTGCAATGGAGGTTTTCTCGGGATCTCTCAGAGAAACCCTCTCCTTATGCCTCGCTAAAAACCCATACAGCCAGTCTTTACCTGCCAGTTTTGTCTCATTAGAAAATTTATGTTTAATTTTATTTTGCACAGCAAGCTCATAAGCTAATCTACGGACATCAGTCAATGTAAGGCCGAAAAGCCTCTTTTCTAGGAGCAAAATATGTTCAACTAGTAAGTTTTCCTGTTCCTCAGTGAAAACTGTTTTGTAGTGTCCTAATCCACCTTTAGAAGATGCCTCAGTAGCTGATAACTGATTTTGTTTTGCCTTTTTTACTCTATCTTCTAAAGTAGACTGAGGGACTTGAAATAACTTGGAGGCCTTAAGATATCCCATATTGCCTAAAATTACCTCTTTTATGGCTGATTCTATACTATTCTGATCCCATGACTGCCGTTTGGTCTTCCTGATGTATGTTCTAGGCATCCTTCAGCATCAAACTGTGACAAAAATTGTATTAAAAACAAAATAGGTAATTGCAATTTAATTGTTATGTTAACTAATTTATTTATTTTGGTAATGTAACAGCTGTTAAGTTCTGATCTAAATACAGATGTTTGTTTTAGATGTTGCTCTTTAATAGAAATAATTGACATGTAGGCTAAAATCAGTTTTATATAAATACAATTATATAACATTTAGCTGTTGGTGCGCAATGCTTAAAACGTGGGGTAAAACCGGGTACCACCCGGTCCTGCCCCATCCGTCATACCCGGTTTTACCCCACATGTCGATTCAGAGAAAAACGTAACTTAGCTTCGCTAAATCAAACAGATTTGGAACGACTTTATGTCTATGTTTACTTCAATAAATAAGCTACACATTAAAGTACTTAATTTTAATAATTATCAAGTAGTAGGTCAGCAGTATGCAATCCAATTTCACCAAAAGTTGAATCGGCAAAGTACTAAAATGCGAAATCACACACAGCAACTGTATAAAACGTCAAAGAAACATGGCGAGGCGTCCTCTGCTTCTCCTTCCACTACGGATATTAGTTCTGGCATTAGGCGATACGTAGCAGCACTGGCTAGGCCAAACGTGAGGTACCCGGTTTGGACCCTACCACCCGGTTTTACCCCACTCTCCCCTACCTGGTTTTGGACTTATTTATTTGTGTTCAAATATGTTGGGGTAATTTTCAACGTAATTCTGAATTGTTTCCGATTGGAAAGTAGCAAAGAGAAATTACTTATTTTACCTTTACAGTTGTGAGTGACGAAAAAAGTACTCTTCGATATCAGAGTTCCGCATCTCTGCTATTTATTGTATTAAACTATTGAAAGCCCATGAAATACTAAAATTAATACAATGAATCTCTGTATAGACTACACTATTTCAGAAATATAAGTGGTCTTGAGCTTCAGGGCTCTGCCTCTCTGTCCTTAAATGTTACTGAGCAATTTCTGAAACTCTGAAAATTAAACCTATGCCACCGAAGTCTTTATATAAATGTCACTCATTCGGTGATCGCTTGACCATACAATGTGCCGGATAAGATGCCGATGACGGGAACATCTTCCAATGACCATAATGTATTTCAAGAATTTCGAGGATCAAATATTACATGGGTTACGACCTTGTTACCCTCTAAGAAATGAGTGCGAAGGAGCATGGATGATCTAGTACAGAGGAACTTGTATAATTTGAAGCCCAATGGACCAATCAAATACTTAAATTAACCAAGACTTCGAATTATTATGCCGACTTCATTATTACGGTCTAGTAATTTTATGGGATTAAAAGTTCTAGATATTAAAAATGTCCGAATTATCCAAGTTCGACTGTAATGTGGATTGTTTTTTAATTCACTTCAATCATGTGAATTAGCCGCTGAAATAGTGCGAAATTATTTAATTTAACTACTATTAGTAGAAGCACATGATCTATCTTAAATCTTCTCAAATATAGAATCGATCGAACAAATATTTTGTCCTTCGATTGGCTGGACGTTAGCGAAAGCTATACCTCGAGAAGAAATAGAGCTTATACACTTCAAAATGTGGGTGAAACTTTATTTCCTCATAGGAAAGATTTTGTTCGGCTATTGTAACCGTCCCTTATTGAATTTAGCTGAGCGTTGGTGAAGTCTTTCAGTCAGGAATGGCGGAGTTTTTTCTGTCTGTCTGTCTACACTTAGGATAACTCGAGAATAAATTGAAATGAAGAGAAAGATGTGCATGAAACTTTATTTATTTACATAAAAGATTGAGTTCGATGATGGCGAATGTCTTTCAATGGGATTTGGCTGAGCATTAGCGAAGCTTATTACTCAGATGACTGGCGAAATTTTCTTCTGTCTGTTCACATGATATCGAGTAGGGACTTTTGGAGTTTTTGCATTAACTTCAGTCTCTCATTGCTACGATTGAGTTAGATGGAAGTGCATGGGCTTTATTCTATCCTTAGCGTAGCTTGTAACGTGCACCGTGGTATGGTGGGAATTGGCTAGATATTTCCATTGCGTTAGTATAATGATGTAAGGCAACTAATGAAATTTCCATTGTGAATTTCCAGTATATTTCTTCATCTGTGCTACAGTCATCTGCAGCTACAGCGCCCAGCTGTATGATGAGTACAGAATGTATAACGATAACTACGCACAGGAAGACGTAAAGCATGAAGAAGAAGAAGTACAGACGCAGTTAAGGAGGGAGAATGTACAGTAGAGCTCTGTGTCAATAATCAATAAAATATCAGTGCAGGTTGTTACTAAGTTTTATTTTTCCTTGTTATTTATTTAATTAAACAGTAGTTGCATGTAATTAGCAACGATTAATATATTTGTATTTTGAAACGCTAGGCAATTTTCAAAAAAGGATAGACATATTTTACTATGATGTTTTTCATACGGTGATTGTGTGTAAATAATAATAAAAACATGATGAATACAATTTTTAATTCTAAAAAAGTTATTTAGAACGTAATATAATAAAACACACATTTACTGCTTTCAATTTTACTCTAAATGTTTGATTTTTAAATTTTAAAACATTTTTATAATCTACTGTTCCTTAAGCCAAAATAAAATCAAAACCCTGCATTTCTGGAGAAAAACCTGGAAAACATTAGATCTAATTTACATAAAAACTAGCAGTTGCCCGCGGCTTTGGGCGGTTTTGCAATTGTGTGAGCGCTTCTGGGTCGAGTGAAGTATATTTTCGATGCAAATGTTGAGTTTGCCTTCTTCCCACGATGAATAAAATATGCTAAAAAGTGTATATTTTTGGTCATTTTAATTTTACTCTGGTCTTAGTATTTTTTGTTCAAAGCTGATTTTTCCTCTCTTCCGATCAAGAAAAATATATATACAAACACAGCTCCGTGAAGCCTACTTTTGTCAAAAGACAACTAATTTAGGTTTAAATGTAATAGTAAAAGTTAGACTACATTGTCTCTTACATCATATGGACTGCTAGAAGGTACCCGCTGCTTAGCATGCGGTTTAGAACGGTAACAATATAGTATGTTAATTACGTTTGCTTGTACAGAATCCTTTAAAAAAAATCTATTTATTAAATTCTTTACATCGGGTTTGACATTTTATTTTATTCAATGTTTTATAGGTGTATGTAGAAGGTTTTTTCAATAATAAAATACCGCATATGAAAAAAATCTCGTTTAACGAAATCATTATTTAACCCCTGAAAACTTTTTTGGAAGATTTGAAATGAAAAAAGATTAAAGTTTGATTGCACTTGTAAATATTTTAAAGATTTTAAAATCAATTACCCTAAGTAGTTCTTCGTAGTAACTAACTTAGCCTACAAAACTTAATTTTAAATAATTAATTTCAAAACAAATTTCTTGACATGAGAGTCAATGTTAGTAAAATAATGTAAGGTAACACGAAAGGCCAACCATAAGCTTGATAAAAATTGCTTCCTGTTAGGATTAGAGCAGAGGAGCTAGGCATAAGTAGTGGACGGCGCGGCCGGCTTGGTGCAGATGACGTCACGGCCTCACAGCCAGATGCGCGTGAGCCCTACCGTCTAGTTCTAGTTACCGTGCAGTTTAGTAGGTAGGCGTTGCAACGTGTGTACGACCATAGCTGGTTCGTATGAATTATATTTCCGACGCCAATGTTGAGTTTACTTCGTAAGCACGACCGATAAAATATATAAACAAATTTATATTAAGGCCTTTGTACATTACATATCTAATACTTATTTTTGCTAAAAATGTACAGTTAAAAGTATGTTAACAATGGCGCTACACATTTGTTTCTTTATAAAACTAAACCCAATATTTTTAGTGTTTTAAAATATTTATATCTGTTAATTAGTGCATTAGTTCAAAAGCACGATCTAGCGAACTTTCATCGAGCAAAGTTCTGGCCGACAGCTTCAAATGGAGTCGTTGGAGTCAAATTCTGACAATCATATGTTCTAGGGCATTCATTTTCTATGGTAGATGAGTACTTACCAATCGCTGAAATCTAAACGGCGCGGCGGCGTTTAAACTCACGCTCTCTGAAACTCATTATAAATGTAAAAAAAAATGAAAATAATAAAACAATTTTTACATAGAACAGTTGATTACATTTGACAGGCTCAATTAATATTTCACAACCTTTGAAAAACCAAGATGGCATTTTTCGCTATTTTTAAAGGCCAGTGGGGCATAGCCCAGAGGGACTTTCGGAATAAGAATAGGCACTTGGAATGCATTCAAAGTTAATTAAAGGGACTTGTGATGTAATATAATAGGGTCCTATGATATTTTAAAAGTGAAATTAGTCATATAGCCTATCACGCATTAGGTACCCATTTTACAGTGTTCATGATTAAGAGGACCAGAAGTTAAGTTAAAGTTTGCCACGATGTTGCAATAAGAAAATGTTATTACTTTTGTTATGCTTTCAATCTATAAATGTAAACCGAACTGAAAATATTGGTTAACCCTTTGCACGCCTCAGTCCCTAAGAGGTGGACATGGTGTATTACAATGTTTGCACAGAACAGGTTGAATTACATCGGAAAAGCATGTGTCCGTACATCACAATCAGTCCACTTCTTATGGACCAAAGGTCATGTTCTCTACTACAGCTGTAATATAGAGGGTGCCAGATGTCTGTTCCACTCTGACATGTTATTCCGAAGTAATACAACAACAGGTGATCCTTTAAAGGGCATTTTAAAAGGACAATTTTTTTTAAATTATCGTTTTATTCGCTAAAGCGTTGCTTTCATTTTTCTCTTATTGATTATTTAATATTAGTAGGCATAAGGATTTAATTTCAAACTTCAAAGCCTTAGATATATTTCTTTAAATTTGCTTTGGCTTAAAAAGCACAAATTTTACTACAAGCAAACTTTCCATGCAGATAATAAAGTAGCATTAATTCCTAGGCAAATTTTAATCATTATCTTTCTAATATATATATATATATATATATATATATATATTAGGTGTTTGAAAAGTCTGGGTACGGCTTAATAATTCTACAAACCATAGCAGATAACATCTATTAAAACTCTTGCCACAGTGTCCATTGGCTATGTAAACTATTTTTCTTGCTATATACCAAAAATTGACATGCCAAAGCTCCATGGGGGGACGAACCACAGAAGGAAAACATGGAAACCTTAAATTATTTTTAGAACTTAGTTCATCAAACTGTTCTTTTTTTTATTCAAAAATATCTGAACGAAAATAACATACAAGCAAAAACAAGAATCTCATTGGTTGTCACAAACAACGTTAGCTCACTGGAAGGTAATTGTTTGGGGTTTGATTTAAATAGTCATGACCGTCACCCAGCTGATAATTGCCAGCTGAGTTTCAGCGGGCAATCATCTCTTACCCTCTGCGGCAGTTGAAAACAGACTTTCAAAAATTTATTTCATATTTATTACTGTTGTTTTACATTAGTAAATAAGATGGCATAAAAAATTTTAAAACTATTTACAAAAATATTTTACAGGAATTCATCTATATTCTATTCGTTTTCAAACATAATAGTTTTTGTAAAGGGTTATTTTATTTTGTTATTTCAAGAAACAGATAAATAACATTTCCCCCATCGAATAAAATTGTACAATCTTTGTTGATTATATAGTTTTTAGAATCAGCCAAGATGGACGTGACAGAACATTATATATATAACAGAATTATTTACAAAAAAAGTGTAACGGCCGGTATACGTTACGATGGTCATGTCCATAAGAGGTGGCAGAGGAGTTTAAAGCAGATAATGTGGGTTTAGCCGCATCGGCCATACATATGGACAGAGGAGTGCAACGATCACGGCATTTCACAACAAAATATTCAGAGTTGTAGAGGATATGTACCTTGTGGGCCATAAGAACTGGCCAGAGGATTGCAAATTCACAAGTACTGTCATGCGGACGGGGAGTGCAAAAGGGTTTAAAATAAACATATGGTCGTGCTGTTATATTACAATGTTTTACACAGAATTCAGTCGATTACATAAAACTGGCGTCTTGTAATTCAAAATACACTACTTTAGAGACCAAGATTGGATAACCTCTTTTGCTGCTTTAAAGATCAGTGAGGCGTAGCCCGAAAGGATCTTCGAAGTAAGAATAGGCCTATGTTCGTCCTAGGGATCCTAGGAATTTCCATGTAAAATTTCAGTACAATCCGTTTTATAGAGTTTATTCGTGAAAGCAAAACATAACAATAGGCACTTTTGTACTTATAATATTAGTAGGATAAGGATTTATTCAAAACTTAAAAACTTGAATGGATATTCTCATTTGTATTAAATTTGTTCCTATTGTGCATTTTAATTGCGCTCATACACATATTTTACGAGGAAAAAGACGATTTATGTTTTCTGGCCTTTTTGACAATTATTTTTACTTGAAACCAATTTGATATGTAAAGTACTTTCGGTACAGGAAATAAGAAAATATCCTCGGTCCGACAAAAGTAAGTAAATATATTTTTAACACTTAAAAAATTTAAATGTGGGTTATGTTATTCTATAAAGTAAAAGACTTCAACTGCATTTGTGCAACACAGTTTTTAAATGAGCCCAAAATAAACGGAGTTGTGAATTGTTTAATGTTTGAATGGCCTTTATAGTTAAACGAAATGGTACCAAAATGGCCAATGAACTTAGCGAGATATTTATAACATCAATTTGGTACCCGGTTTTGAATTTGTTTGAGAGTTTCTTCAGTTCTTGGTGATCTTAAAATTCTTATGGGAATTACGTGTAATCGATATATCAGAAATGGTTAGATATACAAAACATTGTTTTAACAAGACGTTTAGGAAATATTATACGCATGTAATAACGCACCTTTTCTCTGCGGCCATAAGCTACGGAATTGTGAAGTAAATATTTAGAACGGTCGCCATGTTGGAACAAAAAACTGGCGAACGTATAAACGGGAGTTTCGAATTGTGGGTGCTTTTATATTCTGGTGGTCATGTTATATGAAGTTATGAGGACAATAATGCAATAGGATGAATTTGTATAAAAATATACCTAACAGGTATGATTATTTTTATAAACTTGTTTAACTCTAAAACAAGGAGAAGTACCCCATACCACGTGCCGTAACAGACTTCGCTAAGATCGCATGCAAAATTTAAAATCTATAAGTCATTTTCATCTTCCTACACACATTTAGATAGACAGACAATATACAGAAAGAAGTTGACACGAAAATGACACATCATAGAATTCATTCTTGTAGAAATGGAAGCTTCATGCAAAGTTTAAAGTCCACATATGAATTAATATTTCTCAACATATCTTTACATTCAGAATTTTTTTCATTAAATCGGTGTATATTAAATTAAATGTTTAATGTCAGTTTAAATAAACAAAATTCGATAAAGCAAGACACTATAAATTGATGTATTTTCTGGGATAATTTGGCTACATGTATTCAAATATGTCAACATGTTTGAATCTTTTATGGGTGTTTGAGTTGGTTTTACACATTTATTTCCTCTGCTATTTTTTCGTTGCCGTCATGGTCACTCATAAGACCAATGTGAAAAATGGTCGCTAACGCTCAGCCAAATCCCATGGAGTGACATGCACCATGATCGAACTCAGTGTTCCTCGAGATCGATATACCAACAGACGGACAGTCAGACAGACAGACAAATATTACTTTTTCCTACCCACGAGTGACAGGCTTTGCTAAATCCCAGCCAATAAACACCACGAATTGTATCTCATAAAAAATTATTATTCAGAAGTGATCAAATATAAAATTGAAATATTTTGATAACATCTCTGATACAAATTTAAACATAGGGTACATTTTGGAAAACAACTATTTAATTTATGTGGTATTAATAATTTTTATAAGTATCTTTTACTACTCTGTCTATAATTAAAAATTAAAAATTTTTAAAGATAAAAAGAAAAATTATTTATTAAAATCGAGTAAATTACATTACAAAAGTGAAGAAGTGTAACAGATAAAAAGAGGTAGTATTTCGGTTATTGTAAATCTATTGCTTTGTCTTTACTCAATAAAAAAACAAATCTAATGGGTTATCAACCATGTAAAACGCTTTAAAACTGGAGATATTTTATGTTTTGGAGTTAATACATTTTACACCACACGTTTTTATTAATTAGTCAGACGTTAGTTTCAATTTTTTTTGCTCTCAAAGCATCCAGTCGATGAACTAAAAGCCTAAAAATGAAGTAGCCCTGTCTAGTTTATCGTAATAAAGTATAGGCCTACTCGCACACACGTTGCTTGCGAGTTTTCTTACGCAAGGCATATTCCCTTATTCTGCCAATTCTCTGGGGGCCACTGGTTTATGGGAGGATCTTATCAAATTAGGTTCAGTTCAAGGTCGATTATACTGATAAAAAGTGCTGCACTCAAAGACAAAACTTGAATTCTCTGGTGTCTATTTTTCAAGCCCAATGTCCGACGTTCTTTAGTTACCCATTACTTCTAATAAATAAAAATCCTTGTTTGTTTCACTTTGTTTGGTAGTAAATGAAATCAACAAACAATATAAATGTATTAAAAACTGCAGTACGTTATTGAATTGACAGGGGATTTGCATGATTTTCATTACACTTCAAACAACTCCTTAAGAATAGATCGATTTAGGTCGCAAGGAGTAAAGATATTGAAAACGAGAAAGGATATTCTCACAAAGATAATTGACATTCCAAGCTATAATGACATTTATCTAAGAGCTATTAGACCTTTACAGGTGTCTAGCCGAAAAAGATCGCTCTTAAACCCGCTTATAGAAAACTGTTAATAATGTTTTTAAAAATATGGTATGTTTAGAAATACTCAAACTTTAAAGTAAAAAGCACGTTTTCCCAGTGTTAACTCAAATATTGATGAAGTATTAAGACGCCTTTTGGGGGTATTGATTGTTAATTTTGGGGAGTATCATATCCAGTTGAAGGATTTTGGTCACAGTTCAAGGACTGATAGTCCTACCTCATAATCCTACAAAAATTGTGTAGTAATTATTGAAATAAGAGTACAGACAGAAACTAAACATAAAGTCCCTACTTTCTGAAGCACTTTTAACCGTATTTAACAATCTTAGTAAGTTTTGGTCTTTAAGTTATGGGTATTCTGAAACGTTATTCAGTTAAATTCAGAAGGGGCGCTTTCAGAATTGAAAACGTAAATCTGAGATATCAGAGAATTTTCAAAGTAAGAATATCGTCAGAAACAAATTGCTGTAGAAATTACAAAACATATAATTGAATTTTTTTAGATAGTATTTTCTAAAGAGGCTCATTCTTATTACTCATCCACAAGCTTACTTATTCCATTTGGATATAAGCAGACGTATCATAGGTGAATCACCTTCTTCAAAAAAGTCAGTACATTGACCGGGGGGGAAACGCTTACTGAGGGTGACATCAGGGAGGTGAGAATCACGACCAGGGGCGAGTGGCTCTGCCTTGACTCCTCAATTACGCTAGGCATAAGCAGTCGTGACGATGTATTGAAGCACACATCTCGCGTGGGTTCCTGTCAGACCAACACCAGTTCCGTGGTCGGCGAGGACTTCCAGAAAACCCTTACTACACAATGGAGAATGCAGTATGTTCACGTTCCGAAATAGACTGGAAGCGAATCGTTCCTAAAACTACTCATTGGTGCCAGGATGTTTGCTCCTTGTTCTGACCATGATCGTGATCGCAGTGAGTAAAAAATTATGATTTTTCTCTTGAAAGTCATTAAAAAATTATCTAACAATTTCACATTGGCACTTCTGACTTAAATTTCAAGAAGACGAATCAAACACTAGCGCTTGAGGAAACATCTCATGTTTCCTTTTTTACAGATCCACTTTTACTTTTAAGATTTAAGTCTCTAATTAAATAATTGAGTTCAGACTAGTTGTTGGCTTATTTATTCTTTTAAAATAAAATAATCTAATAAAATTTTAGATTTTATACAGATATAAGTCTCACAGAAGGCTTTTCGCTTTCAAATAAAGCATCACCAGACCTGCAAAAACTGCACAAAATGATTTGATCTTTGTAAATATTATATAACATTAGATTGTTTGATTTCCATATTCATAAAAGAGAAGTTCACCAAATAAGTAAGAGCATCTAAACTATTGGTTTATTTATATGTTTATCAATGTCATTATCGACAGTTTGGGACTCTGTTACACAGTATTTAATATCACTATTATATAAGTTAGCTTTGATGAGAAATGTTGATTCAGCACGAATGTTGAGTTCAGCTCCATTTTTACCTTTTGCTTAGTGCTGCAGCGTCTGAAATCTGAGGGCGTCAAAAAAAAGTTCACTCTGTAGTCAACGTACTTCCGAAGAGATCCATAAAACGTCGGGACGAAAAAGCTCGAAACTCACTCACTCTTGATATGTTTCCATATTAGAGATGCATAAATTACAGAATCAGTTGCAGTCCACATTAACAGATGTTCTCATTGTCTCATCAGGTGCACAGTTGAGTGCATTACGATGTTTAGTCCTGATCCCTAATCACGGTGAAGCAACTGGGTTTTCTACACGTAACGTAGCTATGGTGGAAAGGATTCATTCGTGAAGAAGAGTTTTAGAAAGTTCAGTTTTTTAATGTTTGTTCTCCGTATAAGGTACTTACTAGAATTTAAAAATTCACAAAATAATTTATAATATTATGACAAATTAAAAAGATTTCATTAAGTAGCGGAATACTGCGAAACCCCAAAGGAAAAAAAAGCTTTTAAAACCCGTAATGTATGCGTCCCAACAACGGAAACTTTTCACTCTTTTACTGGACTAAGATAGCTTACTAATTCCATCTTGGTATTTTTAGTATGTTAATCCTACAGAGTTTATAGAGAAATACTTAAGAAGTTAAGGAATCATTACATTCATGATATGTACGTTATTATTTACTCTTACAATTATACATATGAAACATCACTTTAAAACCTAGGGAGATATGGAACAAAATTACGATCAAAAGTTGCCGTCAATGATCCAATAATTCCAATAAACATTACAAGTTTTCACTGCGATGTTTAATAATAAAGCTACAATATAATCTCTCAACACTTGCAGCGATTTTGAAGACTTTAAAATTTCGAACAATAAACAAAACATACGAGTAATTTGTCAACGTTTTTAATTTGTGTTTTTTACATTTAAATAAAAGATAAGATAAAGAAGTTCCAAACTAAAGAGCCCCAATCTTCTTAGGTTACTTTTATCCAATGGGTTAACGTTATTGAGCTTAGGAAATGCGTAATATTACCCTTATAGTAAGCTAATTGGCATGTTCTCAAGCCAAAACGCCATATAAGATAACTCTCAACATAGACACTTTTGAAGTTGGTTTCGTGATATCCAAAAATGTGTTCAGGAAATTCGTTACAAGTTATTATCTATTATTGAATGCGTGGGCTTCTTTGAAATATACAGCAACATCTGTATAACAAATAAATAAGAGTAAACAATAAATCAGTAACACCCAAACGCTATTATGTTATGTAGAGATTAATATAACAATTCCTGCCTTTGAAGCAAAAATAGGAATTTTGTTTAAGGTTTGTTCTTGATGATAGAATGTTTGAAAGGATAACCAGGATTTCGGCCGTTTGCCATCTTTATAGATTATAAACGGTATAACACAACGTTTCAAAATTGGAATCTATCCTCTTCGTCAGGTGGAGGAGGTATTAATACATACAAAAGTACAAGTATAAATTTCTACAATATAAGTTACTACAATATAAAGTACATTAATACATATAAATTTTGTATGTATTAACCTCCTCCACCTGACGAAGAGGATAAGCTTCTAGTCCTCGAAAACGTACGTGTGTTATACCTTATATAACCTACAGCGATGTCAAACGTTCGAAATCCTGTTATCCTTTAAAAAAATAGGAAATTGTAATGTTTTTCACAGTTATCAGACAAATTAGTCGAGTGTATACTAGTATGTTCGCAACTTGAAATTTTCTGTTTCCTCTATAAAATTTGTTTTAGTGACACCTATTTAGGATCTGTATTTCCATTATAATGGAATTGTGGCTAATTTTAACGGAGTTAATTTTAAAAAACATTGCAAACAAAATATAAATATTGTTAAAGAATAACGGGTTTACGGATAGTCTGGAACAAAAAAAGTGAGCTCGAAATCTGTCAGCAAATATGCACGCACTCCTCTTCGTGCGAAATTCTAATACACAAGATTAAGATTACTGGGAAGTCTAACGTAAGGGTTTCTCTTGACAAGGTTAGTGTAGCCGTGTTAAACACAGTTTTTGTTATATTTGTTGATTCCTTGGGCTCAAGGCGATATTAATTTTGAATATTCTGAAAAAATGAAGAATTAAGAAAGACTTCCATTTCTATATGTGTCGTTAAACTGGAAGGAAACAGTTTTTACTATCTAAAGAGGGTTGAGCTGAAGTATATATACTTTTTGCAATGATATTCAATAAACCATATTAAGTAGAAACAGATGACCTACTATTTATTTCAACTTTGTATGCCACTGTACGTATTTATTACACTGTTCGATGTCCAGTATCATAATCTTACTGTATCATGTTAGTTATACAGTAATTTCATGTTTATTATCAACCTCACCTCCACTGATGAAGGGAGATAGATTTCAATCCTCGAAAACGTTGTTATACAGTTTGTAACATACAACGGTGGCAAATTTCCAAAATCCTGATATCCTTTCAAATGTGTTGCTGTTTCTTGATTCCCCAAGATTTAAGAGAATCGGAAATAGTGGACCCTGGAAATTTGAGTTCAGTAACACACCAGTATAGCCAAAACAGGATTTTTCATGTAGTTCGATTACTTGGAAGCACGAGTAGACTCGGACTTGGACTACTTGTGGGAACTTTGCTCTGTATCCACTGGTCATTTGGCGTTAGCTCAACAATATATTTAGAACTATATTGTTGAAATATATTAATTATGTTTACTTCCTGGAAATATAAATAAAAACTCAACATTCCAAATAATCCACTTTTGGAGTTCTAACTAAATTTGCTGTGTAGGCCTAATTTTCAAAATCGTGTTGGAATGTGTGTTGATCAATTGTTTCAGTGAAACGTATGTTAGGAAGTATTCATCGGAATACGGTGGGGGGGACTGCAAAAGGAGTTATTTACAATTTAGTAACTATTAAAAATCGGGATGTATTTTATGATAAGAGGTTTACCATAGTAAAAACTATTTATTGTACTTAGGTATTTAACACTTTAAAAGGTAACTATAAAACTATTTACTATATCTTATTTTTAAAAAATCATTCGATTTCGAGTACCTAAATCAAAATGGAACATGGAAAAGTGAGTGCTCAGTAATTGTGAGTACTCTGTGAATTGCTTAACGTTGCCAGAACTTGGCGCCACATGCGAGTTTTTGAAGTGCGCATGCGCGTAGGTCAACATTGCTGAGTCTACTGCACGACTACGCATCTTCTATGGCTGCGCATGCGTCACGTAAAAACTCATATGTTATTGTCGAGCCATAATCGAAATCGAATGTGACATATTTCAGTATGTAAAAATTGGCCAGTAAGATAAAATGAAAGTTTTTCATAGCTGCTTCTATGCAATCTTCCACAGTTCATGTTTTAGTGAGAATTTTACTGAACACTATACTAAACAACTAATTATATAGTATAAGATAATTAATTAGATATCTTGTCCTGTACTAATCTCAGAATGTTTCAGTGGAGATGGACATCTTCAGACGAAGAAAAAAATAACGAGGTAAGTGAAACTGCATTTTAATTGTGCCATGAGAAATCTTTTCTGAAACAGTGTTTACAATGATTTCGTCCCAATTATTTGTAGTTCATTGAGCTCTTACTGGGTACTTGTATAGTTATAGAAATGCTCTGCTATTGCCTAAAAAAAATCCTAAACCTTCATAGGTTATATATTTTTTTAAATCAGCCCATAAAGGTATAAAAAAGTGTTCTTTTATTATGTGAACAACATTATGTGGTAATATATAGACTTAAGCGGTTACATTTAGGACATTGGTAATTACGAGGAGTCACAATAGAGCATTTTAGCATTTATAGATTTCAAAAAAATGTACTCGAACACTGTTTTATTATTTTAGCAAACTTTATAGGAATTGTACATTAGTAAGGACAATTTAAAGATATAATAAAAGATATAAAAAAGAAAAAAACTAGTAATCTTATTAAAAATGGAGTTCCTCAAAGCAACAGAAATAAAATCGGAATATTGAATAGCTAGTAATTCTGGACTGAAAGTAAGACTGGGCAGTTCTATAGGTCTAGTCTACTGTGGGGAGATGACTGGGGTTTGTTCCTTAAGTATCAGAGGTTCTTGCTAGCCTCAACAAGGGTGTGCCACCTCCTGCATGCTTTAAACTGGAGAAGCTGGTTTAGAGCTGGCCTTTATTTCTTCCGGGGGGGAGGGGGGGGACATGACTTTATGATTAGTGCCCTAATTCTTCCTCATGGATCTCGATTTTGAGGCCAGCCCCTCCCTCCTAACCTCACCCACCTAGAATGTCCTGTCACTCCAGAAGCACCGCTAAGGTTCCTCCAGGACTAAGTTGCAATTTATAAGCTTCTTGTCCTAAGAGAAACAAAAATTATGCCATATTAGGATGTTACTTTCTGCTGGATGAAAGTCATGTATTGATCATAGTTTCAGATAATATTACAAATTGTATTGTGTAAAAAAGGTTTGTGGTTATCCTTGGAACTTTTGATTTAAAATTAATTTCGTATGCGTACTGATTGAAATTACTTAAACTGAATCTCTGTAACTCTAAACATAAAATGTGTAATGATTTCTGTTTTGTTTTTTGCAGACTGACGATGAAGTACGTAAACGTTTACTTTGGAAATTATACCAAAGATTCGGATTTTGCTCAAAGGTTGAAGTTTCAGCGGTCATTTTATAAAGGTTACTTTGGAGAAAAGGTAAGTTTTCTCTATTCAGCTTATTTTTATTGTTGCTGTTGTAAAGTACATGCCGATTAGTCGACCCAATTCACCACAATATTTGTAAGTAGTAGACAGTCAGCAATCACTGTGATTTCATTTCACAGGGCGATGCCAGTGGTGGTGGTCTGATAGTTTTATCTTACCCTTATCTTTGTTGTACCCACTTTTGCACGCTTGCCTCCTGATATTTATTTCAATACTTAACTGGTACAATGAAATTTATTAGGGTTTTTAAAAGGTTTTATGCAAATTTACTACAATTTAGCTCTCCTGATAGCTTATTATTACTTAATGCAAATAGTTGGCCCAATGATAAATAATGGCAATATTAGGATTTTTAAAATAACCTTTAAGGGAGTAATTGATTCCTCTCGAGGTGCTGGGATTTTTTCTCTTCTTGAGAGTTGCATATTTATTTCATACCTTGCTAGCGTAGATGTTTAATGTATATTATTATTTCATACGCTGTACTAGAAATTTTTCACAGTAAAATTATTTTACAGTTGGGACTTTAGAGTTGTATTCGTCCTGTAAATGTAAGCCTTTTAATTCTTGTGGTTCAAGAAGTTACCTTGAACTTTTTAACTTTTTCACAGTTTCTTTGTTTGATTTTGTTGTTTAATCTTTTGTGGAGTAGTTGTTGTCAAAACAATTCTATGGTGGATGTTGCGTTATTTCTTCCGGGGGGACATCCCGCATCTTTAAGATTAGTGCCCAAGTTCTTCCTCAGTGTCTGAGGATTACAGATCCGTCTCAACATCAGGGAACTAGATGATGGCTAGCAGCGATGTGGCAACACCGCTTCAAGTGTCACTCGGACTATTTTGGTACTGGCTGCTCTAGTTAGTGATGTGAGAAGTCGAATGTATTGATCATAGTATTCAAAAGCACCCCTTGTATTGTGTAATAGCTATGTGTATTGGAACTTTTGATCTAAACAGACAAGTGGTACTGATTGACTTAACTGAATCTCTTCCCGTATAATCCATTGTTTCTTAGTTATTTGGATTTGCCCTGCAGAAAGGTGAGTAAAATCTTTAGCCAAAGATTTTTGTGCTTCCTACAAAAACATGAAGTTTCAGCGGTCATGATTTTTGAAGGTTCACGTAAGTCATAAAAAATACATTTGTTGGTTTGTTACTTCTGCTACTTCAGTCCCGTCTGAAAGATTTTTATTTTACTGCTGGATTTGGCACACAATGATCGTATGAAAAATCCTATTAGTAGCCAAAAAAACCCCAATTTAATATTTGTAAGTATTAGACAGTCAGCAATCATGAAAATAAACATTTCATTTCACAGGGCGATGTTATGGTGGTTACATGATATGTATTTATTACCCTTAATATTTGTTGCACAATTATAGCATTTGTCATGATATTTGATTTATTATTATACATATGTAATGAAATGTATAGGGTTTTACATTTTTATGCATAATACAATTTAGCGCGCGCTTCACCACACACACACACACACACACACACACACACACACACACACCACACACACACACTCACACACACACACAACACACACACACACCACACCACACACACACACACCACCACGTCTAAAACTCTCCAATGTATACATATAAATGAATCCGAAGTTTTCAGCTCTTGAATATTATTTTGAATACTAGTTGTCATTCGTCCTAACGTAAATTTAATTCTTTTGTAGGTTCAGAGTTACCTTCGATTCTTCCATAGTATTGCATGCATTTCAAAAAGTATTCGATTTTAATCTTTTGAGGTATTTTCCGAATATGTGATTAACCGGGCTGTATTCGAATTACTATTCGATTCTCCCCCATCACTAGGTCCAGTGAAGGGCCTACTGGACGACTTTAACAACAATTATATCTTACAGATGTGCTTCAACTAACAATGTATAAACATTTTACTATGCTTACTGGATGTCAAGTTTTGTTTTAAAGGTGTCCAGGGAGGCCATTGTGGGCTCAGGGTAAGAATTCGGTTCGAATAAATAAGAACTATGTTTACAGACAATCCCAAAGTTATTGTTATTTTATCCCTCTGAACGATAACGAACATCGGCCGCTGTTTCGAACATCCTTCAAGCTTAATGAAGCAGATGTGCGACTTGCACTTTTGAACATCATAAGGATAGCTGAAGCCGATTGCTGTAGTGGTTCGTGAAAAAGACTTTTTCGCTGGCAAATCATTTTAGCCAAAAAAAAACCCCAATCATCACAGCAACATGGTAATTTTTTTTTATTGTTATTGGCGTGCATTTAGGAGGTAAGTAGTTTTACTTAATCGGTCCTCGGATAGTCACTTGTAAGATATACAGTAGAGTGTAACATGCGGCTGAAAATTAGTTTATTGCACTAGTGGCCACCTATCTCCATTTGTTATACATATATAAATACATGCGCGCGCTCAGAGGCGAGAGAGAGAGAGAGAGAGGAGACACACACACACACAGAGACACACACGAGAGAGACACCACAGAGAGGAGAGAGAGTGAGGGGAGAGAGAGAGAGTGAGAGAGAGAGAGACACACACACAGAGAGAGAGACAAATGTTTACAGCATCTATTGGTCAAAATCTAAGAAATTTGCGTTGGGTTGTTGTAGAGCACAAAGTTTATTCGACTATCCATTTGTGAAAATCCGAATCTACCAATATATTTAGACTTACCATCTAACATTTACTGGGTTAGAAAATATCTTCTAGATATCTCATGCATTTTCAAACATTCATTTAGGCTCCATTAATTTCGAATACAAAATATCAATGGATGGTATTCGGAATACTATTCGATTTTCTGGAATAACTGAGCAATGACAAAACTCAAACATTTATTCTTACAATGTCTAAAGTCCATTATATAAGACATTTTCAATATAACGGGCTTTTGTTTTTTAAAGGTATTTGCCACAGCATATGATGGCCAGGGTAAAATTCGGGTAGACACGGCATCTCGAATAACTGGGATTTTCTCTTTCTTCAAGTGTCAATCCTCCAAAACATGTCATCAAGCTTCAGTTATATGATTACTTTTTAGAGTTTGAAACCTGATAAAGAGATCATGTGCGCTAGTTCTCTAAACTTCGTATTTGAGCTTATCATGCATATAGCAGATGTGCCAAAAGCGCTCATGATTTGACACATCTGTAAAAGGCTTGAGAGCAATTTTTAGGTTAGATGAAAAAGGTGAGTTTCGAATTTGTAGCAAATTTTATACTAAATGGAACAACTCCTTAATTAGCAGCCAGATTTTTAAATTGGCGTATATATAGGAGAATTATTTTACTTATAATATAGTTGACTTTAGGAGATTATATATTAACATGTTTTCAGTTGTGGATATATCTCCAGTTTGTTATGCCTAATACAAACAAGACAGCAATTGGAGAAGATTTTTCGAAAATAGAGAGGACGTAAGGAACATATGACATCCGGTCCCATTTGCCTATGAGAGACTAATGTACTGGGTGGACAGGCAGTAAAGAGTCCAGAGTAGAGTAACTTTTAAATTAAACCTACTATATCGAAATCGAAAAACATATTCTTTGTTATATTCGTATATGTAAATAATTTAATCAGATATTTTTCTGGTTAATCTCGTCCCAAACCGAAATTACAGGTTAAATATACTGTGTAGAAAAAGAAAACTAATGCAATTTACAAAAAAGAAAAATGTTAACTGTATTATTTGGAATAAAACTGATCAAGCAAAGGGATATTGCTTCTTGTCTAAAGTCCATTATTTAATGTGGGGTTTGCAAGTGATTGTCACTTTTCCAATGAACTTTGAAAATTATCGTGAGGTTATTTTAAAAAATTACATGTTTATCATTACAGCACATTACGTGATTACTTAGTTGGGTTATTCAAGTGTCCGAATCTAACATTAAAAATCACGTCCATCGGTTTGATCTTTTTATCGGTTTGGACTTATTGGAATTCTTATTTGCTAATTCTACAATTCAATCTCTTATTTCGAGTTTTTTATCATAAGTGAGAAAATACCTACATTACTGAAAGGCTACAGAAACTACTTTTTTATTAAGAGTTGGAAAAAGTTAATTAGATATTTTAATACTAAAAACAATTTAATTAATGTGTCGCCAGATGTAAATTGGGAGATATAAATTCAATTGTATTTTAATTTATAATATATAATAATGGTTGAAATATTTTAATATATTTGGTTATATGTTTCTAGAGACAGAATTGTACCATCAATAATGTACAGATTATAGTTCTATGTCGTAGAAGTGTGATAGTGCAATATTCCGGTCCTTAAAGAATTGCTATTTAATTTGTGTTTACAGGAACCAAAGGATATATTAAAGAGACTGTGAACTACAGACGAAGAGCAAGTGAGGGTAGTTGTCTACAACAAGGACTGTACAGAGGAAAATCTGTTTTTTCAAGAGAAATATCAAAGAGAAATTAAAGAAACTGGAAAGAGGGCCGGGTTAAATAGTGGTGTAGAATGGTAAGAACTAATGCAATCAGTCTAAAAACTGGAAAGATGATTGTGTTAAAATGTTATTTTGCACAGTGTTACGCGACTAGTAGCGACCAAGGGGCAAAATTTGCTCTTTCTTTGAACTTTTGACGTCGATTACATATCTGAGAGGATTTTTTGATCCATTAAGTAAGTGAACTGCTTTCTTTACAGAATGATAAAAATATAATCACACAGTGAATACAAATTAAAGCCAATCTTGGGGTTAACCGTTATCGAATCGTATCTGTCATCTGTGATTTAACATAGTTTTTAAAACTTCACTTTTACTAATATTTCATTTACACAGTAAAAATTGTAATTAGCAATTTGACATTACCGGAAAGGATCCGAAAAGTCTACAATGAAAAACTAGAGAGATCCTTGGTGTTATTCAATTGCATTTGGTTACAAAATCAAAACTTTAAAAAGTTCAAAACGAAGATGGTTATGAAATTGTATTTAGTTTTGTTTCATAAACCCTTCTAGGAAAATGTAATCAAAATTTTGAAAATTTAATCTCTATTGCCTAGTGTTTTATTCGTACTTGGACCTTGGAGGAAATGCCACGTTCATAATTTTAGAAAATCACCACAGAATGTAATTATTAGTTATATCTTTTAGGCGTGTGCTGATATCTGGCCATAAACTACTCGTAATCTTGGAAAATATTGGTAATAATTCATTTATAAGCAAGCTGAGTACAATAATATGAGATTTTTCATGGCATATTAACAGAGAATGTTAGCTTTTTCATACTGTAAAAAGAAAAATATAATAATAGTGTTGGATCGTTTAAAATTAGGTAACAAGATTTAATTTCAGTGAACTCTTGTGTTTTGGTATATTTACTGCCATCACAGGACATTTTATTTGTTAAAAAACACTGCTATGGAACCTTTACTCATATGATCAAAAATTTGAATATATTGATTGACAAGATACAATCTCGTAAAAAGATTCATGTGTATCGACTTTGCCTAGTATTTAGTTTTTGTATAGACAAAACTATGATGGTGCATGTCCTTATTTTCTGTAAGATTAGTCTGTCTGTCTGTCTATCTTATCCGCAAGATCCGAAATCTCGAGGAGGAGAAATGAGCTTTTGATTAGAAATTGTCCATGCAAATCTCACGAAAAGCCCGATTACGCAATCGCTGGTATGAGCGTTAAGGATTTAGGTACTGAGATTATATTCTAGCCAGAAATGCATAGAGAATAAACTTGATTTGAAGGGTTGTATACCAAAATAACGTTTTATAATAGTGTTAGGGGGTTTGCATGGAATTGGATAATGGTCACATTTTAGGGAAAATCACCAGTTTTGGTTTTTCAGTAACAACAATTTTAGGGGGTCTGGATATCTCGACAAAGGTCTGCTATGGAAATACAGGTTTGTTGCGCGGAAAATATTTGTGAATGTACGGAGATTTGGGGACATCAATTCCTTCAATATCGGAACAAAACCTTATTGGGGGGAGGAGAAACTTGAATCACCGATGAAAGTCGCCTGAAAGAGTTTGGAAAAAACTTTGTGTGGGCAATGGAAAATCCCAGAACAGGAGCGAATGGTAAACCATACTTTGCGGTGGTATTGTCAGGTTTGTGCAACACTTCACCGGGCTTGTGTTAAATCACATCTACCATTGCAGACATCATATGTGGGGAGGTGATGGCAATGCTTAATTTCTTCTGTTAAAAAGTTTATTAGAGAAATGCCTGTAATTTATGTATACCACAATAAACACTTTTTATGAAAATGATCCAAATTGTTTATTATTTGATCCAACCTGTTCTTGCACTTATCGTATAGTTTTACTGAGTTTACAATTAATTGTCCTCGTTAAATTCTATGTTTGTCCATAAAATTTAGTAAACGAAACAAGTAATCTTAAAACTTATTAAAATTTAACTATAAGTAGCGAAACTATCCTACACATGCTATTAGTAAGTCAGAATAAAATATTCGTATGTAAATTAACTTTTATTTAGTGGGGAATAATTCAAGGGCTTGTTGCTCTCGCATAGTTATTCTAGAAGTATAATTTTGTTTGTTCATCTTTAAGACTCATTAAGTGCATGATTTTATCATCAGTGTAAAATTCTAAAATTTTTTAGTATCAAATGGCCATATGTGACATACAAATATTTTTTATTTATCCCCGAGAATTTTTAAATTATTATTTTTAATTTCATTTTTTGTAGTTTAAAAAGATTTGTGAATTAAAATTGTGGAGGGTTCCGTAAGGCTGCCTGAAAACGGAAACTTTGTATGCATACAATCATAATAATCGGCAACCACATACAGTAAAACTATACATTTTATAAAAAATGTTGTATCCAATTTTTTCATTTGTAGGAGAATACCAATTTTTGTCATTGCAACTCTAAATTTACATTTTCAAAAAATCTACTTCACCAACTAATTCTGTTATAGTGAGATCTTGTAGCAAAATGTGACGCCCAGCTAGTACCACTTCTGCTAGGCTAGATTAAGCAGGTATCCCTTTCCGGTTTAGTAGGAAGAAGCGTTGCATTTAATAATTTTTTAAAACCGTTCAACATGCAAATTTTATCGTTATCGTTCTTGCTAACAGTGGTGTACGCAAATTAAACGTTTAAAATGCCGTTTAATTCACGTCCAAATATGATGGGACGATATCGATAAGGTTTTTGTCCATTTATACAATCGTAAACACTTTTCAATATTAGACACTCAGTAATTACGAAAACCTTCGAAATTAAAAAATACCAATGTACATATCAAGCCAAAGTTATGTTTGAAACAGTTTTATCTTTTAACGATTGAGTTGTATATTTTCTAAAACTTTGAAACGTCGTTATCTTAAAACCTAGAGCATATCGAAAAATTAGTAAAAAAATAAAATTTGCTTCGATATTTTATTTAATAATAAAGTGCTAATTTTTGTTTATTTTATGTAGAGAATACCCGATTGATAAAAAGTTGTACACAATTTTGCAAATTACCGCCATCTTGGACCTCTTCATTTACAATACATAATTAGTCCTCGACGGCCCGATATTAAACCAAGCACTATGTAAAATAAATTAGCTTATCGGTTTTAGTCAAGAAGTGAACGTCCTAACAGTTTCCATTAACCAGTTAAAGCAATGAGTAGAAAGAGTTATCCCGTTAAAACATGTTAATTACTCAATTTCTATTAGACCTAAAAATAGCATTCGACGAAAACAGGCAAAAGGTAAGCAAATCTTACCAATTTTAAGAAATAGAGCCACAAAGTAAACAATGTTTCTGTTTTTCATTGATTGATAGCTTGTGGTCGCAATAAAGAAAATATTTCAAATTCTCAGTATTTACTAAAACGCGAAAGTTTTTTGAATGGGACAGACTAATAAAAAGAAAGGAAGTTGATTAAATGTAAACGTTTGCCAAGGTTATGGAAATGCTAAACCATCAAAATTTCAAAACACATTCCGTTGTGTTACAAATGTTACCAGGATCATGATACAAAAGTGTGTAATAAACTTTCAAAATACCCCCTTTTGCATTTGGGCTCTGATGTGAACGCACCCGGCTAACTACAAAGGTTGACCCGAGAAATAGAAAAAACTCCATCGTTCACATCCCCTTAAAAAGAAAACTTTTCGAAACCAACCATAATCATTTTGGACGAAACAGCCCAACACCAAAACCAGTCCAAAACCCAAACCAAAATTTGTCTCTCAAATAGTTTACTGAAGGAGTAACCTTTGCTCAAGCTGTACAGAATAATCACTGAAACTAGTAGTTTTTTTACTTCAAGGGGACAAAGAATCTAAACGGCCAACAAAGATGAATTTGAAGATTTGTCCAATATAATTCAAAAAATCATTTGAACGATTTCAGGATCAAAATATTCTTTCTAAACAAGCAGAACAGATTATTACGTTGCTTAATATGTTGACTACAATAGCTTATGGTATAAAATGTATATTATTCTCAAATCGCTTTAGGAGTGCCAACGGGTTAAACTCAGCATAATCAGAAGTCATTTTATTCATCACTCAAACCTTACTTATACATCTTAACTTATTTTAGAAATTAATTGTTTCACGGACAGAAGTTATTTTAAACTTCCTAACTACATATTATACTATATTTAATCATCCTGACAACACAGCCCATTGAGAGTAGTTCCATTTTAGTTAAAGAAACAATATTGAATATTATGGAAAATACCAGCTTTAGAGAGAACCAACTTCAAGCTTCCAGAATTGTTCTCTTGAACATGTGATAGGCTCTATTGCATTTTCAGCTATTTATTGTCCCCTCATCATGTTATAATCAAACAATCAATTTGAAACAGTTTTTTTACTACTTTGGGGACATAAATTTATAGCGGGAGGTGATTACAACGCAAAAAACCAAGATTGGGGTTCTCGACTGGCACTTATAGGAGAACGACAATTATTAAAAGGTTCCAAACGAAAATCATTATAATCATCTTGCTTATTACGGGGGTAAACCTACTATATGGCGAAAAATTCCAGATTTGTTAGACTTTTGTTACAAAACGGATTACTCAATAAAAACTGCATCAGGTATCAATCAAATCCTGTTTACCTTGATCTATCTTTAGATCACTCACAAATATTATACTTAATTTAAGCACAGAGTACAGTATTAAAAAAATGTGTAGAGAGAATGTATGTACAAATTTGCTGAGTTCAATTCCGTGACTCATTGAAATGAAAATATTTAATTTTGATCATTTAGTTAAAAAGTGTTCTGAGAATTTAGAAAATTCTACGACTACTTTATTGATTGTTTGCAATGATCTGCCAGAGGCTTTACATTCTTACACGGTATTCAAAAAGTTTGAAATATAGGAGTTATATTACCTAGAATAGAAGAGAAAATCGCTTGAGAAAAGAAGATTAAGAAGGTTCTATGGCAATAACAGTATTGTAAATCAAAATGATAAGGCGAACTTCAACAGGGTAAACTCAACATTCTGAAAATGTTATTGTTTAATATAAAATAACGTAAAACAATAAGATTTGAAAGAGTATAACCTAGTCTCTCTCATCAAACCGAAGAAGGCTACCATTCATCATGGAAGTAACTAAAGACTTAAGCAGCAGAATAGAGTTTCGCCCCATTTTAAAAAATGATGGAAACTTGGCGAAAAGTAACACTTGAAAAATTGGAGGAATTTGCAGAATAAATCCAAAAATGGTTTTCAAACCAAATGGTGCCATTTGTAAACAACGATGAGGAAATAGTGTAGTATTAGATTCTACCGACTACTTCAACTCGATTCCGTTAGTGGAAAATTCATACCGTCTGACGTTCACTTAGTTATAACTCACTACTCAATACTCATAAGTCTCCTGAAGCTATGCCTCTATTAACGGAAAGATAATAATGATATGGGAACCTCAAAGAAAAGCGAATTACATTCTTAAACATTGTCTTATTTGACGCCATGCTGAGACTGGAACACATACCGTTCAACTTAAAATTATAGCTAATTATTAAATGTTTTAACAAAACCAGGGGAGCCTATCAGCCAGCTGAACGCATACAGGACCAAATAAGCCTCTTACCTATTATTTCAAAAACCGTTTGAAAAGCTTTATTTTGCGAAGAGACTACAATCATTTAATTGATTAAAATCCTTAAGATCCTATAGTACGTGCTCAACAGTTTGGTTTTAGGCGTAAAACATGGGCATAATAGAACATGCCTTAACATAGTAGTTGAAATGATAACGGGGAAGTGGCTTGAAAATATAAAAAGTTCAATTCTTCATTTACCTTTTTAGAAGTCAGGGAAGTATCAGCGTTTGATAAGGTATGGCATAACTCTTCTATTATACAAAATTAAGAAGTTTTTGTGGCATTCTATTTTTCTTTTACTAAAATGAAACCTTTAAAACCTATATATTTTCAAACAAAAATATTGATGTTATTACTCAGCAAACATTCATAATAAAATCCTGAGTTCCTCAAGGAAGTACATTTAGTCCATTTTGTAACTAACTATATATACCGTTGAACCTCCCATAAAAATGAAAAATACTCCAAATTGCAACTCTTCGTAGATGATACTGCAGTTTTATCAGTCCATATAAAGAATTGTGTTCAAGCATATTTTTTCATTACTCAAAACATGAGCTTAAAACCGATATTTTCAATAAAAATATGGATGTTAAGACATGGAGAATAAAAATCCTGAGTTTCTCAAGGAAGTACACTTAGTCCATTTATATTAAACTCATAAAATGAAAATTATTGTTCTCTATATAGTTACATTGTTGAACTATGATCATTTACTCCAAATACCTTAAATATATTGAGCTACACATGCGCTTAGACAGACGACTTACATGGAGATCCTAAAAACATTTTATGAAAAGACAGCAGCTAAATTTAAAATCGTATAAAATGATTTGGGTTACCCCCTGGATTTAAATCAAAAAACTCAGCTTAATTCTTGAAGAAAATACATTGAAGTTACTAATATATAAAACACTGTTATGGACATGTGGTGTGCATTTATATGGCACAGCAAGCAATTCAAAACTCGAGATACTCTAATTGGTATCAATCAAAATTGTTAAGACAATTTCAAAAGGGCCTTAGTATGTATTCAATAAAACGTTACATCAAGTTTTGAACTTCCCAACAGTCAAAGAAGAAAATGTATAAATTCTGTCTGAACTTATCTTTAAAGATTAGATCACCTTGCGGTAAATGTAACCTTGATAGTTCAAAGATATGTACATACTTCACCGATCTGCTATCCTGGTACTATGTTTTAGGTTTTCGAAAAACGTTAGTGTTAGCAACGATTAACGTATAAATTGAATTTTAATTGTTAATGTTGTTTCTGCATATCGTATTTACTTATGGTTCTTACTACATTGAACAAGGATTATACGAGAAACAAAAAATAAATAAACATTTTTGTTAAAAGAAGAAGAAACTACTTGAACAGCATTATCTTGAAACATAATAATGATGTTAATGATTTTATTGCTTATAATTTATATTCAGTAGAGTTTTTCAATAGAAAGTATAACTCTGAATTTCAGAAAAATGTGTACGCTTGTTTCCGAAAGTACCTAAAATTAACTAACGTGTGCTGTGTCAAATACCGTTTTAAAAACCCTGTAAAGTATGGCATTGATGCATGCCAAGACGATAACTTTGAACCTGGCAATGAAGAAATGGATTTTGGACAATCCTCAGGTAAAAGATCCCCCCCCAGACGCAACAGAAAGGGTTGAAATGAAAACCGTATGTTGATTATAGATTACTTGCAGGAATGAAAATTATATTGGCCTACATAAAAAATGTGTCCTGTGTTCCTATTTCTAAAAATCAATAAAATGAACAATAAAAACTGTTGCCGTGTATACACATACAATCTAGTTTTTTCGCGCACTTGTACGTTAAAAAATTTACGCAGGTGTCACAAGGTTGTTTATAATGTTGCGTTTCTGTGACCCATGCATCACACAGAATTAATGTGGGTGGAGGGAAAGTGATAGGTCGCGATGAAACATCCCAACAAGTTGGTTTCGGATCCAAGCAATGTTGCTTGAAATTATACAAATACAAATAAACAATACATAATAAGTGAAAGTCGCTCAAGATTATATTTTCCGGATATGACCCCAATCTTCGAGCAAATTGTTTTCATGAGTCAAGCACTTGCTTATTCACTCCAAAATGAGAAAATACTTAAACTTGAACCTATAACTTCACATCAGATGAATTTAATTTTCATTTTATTCACAACCCAATATTACAGCGATTTACAGCTCTAAACTAAACATTAATCATGGCGGCGTTTATTTTTAAATTGACGTTTAGAACTAGTTTTTACTTGTCGAAGTTACACAATCTGCACATTTACTTCGAATTTTGATATAAGGTCTTTTCCTCTTTTCTCTGTGTCAAGAGGCAAAAAAAACGCTTAGGCCATTGGACTTTTGGAACGGAACAGAAAAAGGTTTAATTTTCAAAATAATTGTAGAACAGCGGAACGGAACACATTCCAAGACGGACGATAGAGACCCGAGATAGCTGCTCTACTTTCATGACTTTGTAAACTTTACTTGTAGAAGTAATTTAATAATAATGGAACCTGTTTCAAAATTGATAAAGGAATCTCTACCTAACTATTTATCAAACCTACCTATTCCGAATTCAATTGGAGGATGGTTCAGACTTAGCTGTAAGTAAATTGTCTATATTTGTAGTCTTGCACTTCGTGAAGTTCCTTCTTGCGAAATACTAAGTGACATTAAGCCTAGAACAGCATGCATTTTAACCAATTGTGCTGAGCTAAACAAAAATTAACTGGAAAATCCGTTACCACTTGAAAGAAAGTGTTATATATATATATATATATTTTATTTAGAGTAAAAGAAATAGAAATTTGGTTTACCTTTACATTTATGCCTGTATGGTACTGCAAAGCCTAACCTTTTATTTTTTAAAGATTTTTTTTAATTTTCTGCAGTCTATATAAATCACAAAACTTTGAATTAAAATATCAAAAATTTGTTATGGTGATCAAGAAAAGGGTAGGGTACGATAAGCGGATCCGGTTTTTTATATCGAAATTGGCAAACGATATTAAGCTTACTTAATCATAAACCACCGATATAATTAATCAATATTGATTAATTATTTTGAACAAATAACTTAAATAATCCATATCAACAGCTGTAAACACTTTCAAATAATACACGTAAGGTAATATTTCAATTTTACATTTTGATTATTAAAAATGGCAGTCAATTTTAGAAAACTACACGACATTGCTTTGAAAGATGATAAGACATGTGAAATTTGTGGGAAAGAAACAACTGTAACTATGAAAGGAGCAAATATGATTCAGTTTTCCTAATTTTGCTTATAATAATTTGTTTCATCACTGTGAATATTAAATCCATATTTTAATTTAAAACTTGATTGTTATTGAGGACTATAGATACTTTTATATCGATTGATAGTCTAGGATTTGAGATGCGAATATTAGGTATCGATGACTACATTCTTCGATATAAAAAACCAGGTCCGCTTATCGTACCCTACCTCAAGAAAATTGCTACTTATAATACAGAGTAAAAACAGTGTAAAATTAAACAGACCAGAATATAGCTTACTTAAAACAGCAACAGCTGTCAAAATTGAATACCGTATCGGACATATTTAGCTTTTAGTGGCCATTAAAATATATTGAAATGTGGTATGTTTAAAAGTGGGTACATTGAAAGAAAGCGCAGAATTGGATGCAGTATGATAAGTGCCCAACACTCAAATGATGGATAATATTGAATCACGATTAGAATAATTTAAATGATGTCAGAAATGTTGACCCTGTTAAGTAATTGTAAGTACTATACTGTTCATACTGAGGGGTAGGGTCCAATAAGCGGACCCGGTTTTTTATATCGAAGAATATAATCATCGATACCTAATATTCGATACCTAATATTCGCATATCGAATCAGACTATCAATCGATATAAAAGTAATAACAATCATATGTTTTAAATTAAAATGTGAATTTAATGATGTAACAAATAATAAATTAATATAACCAAAATCAGGGAAACTCATAACTTTAACTAAATGAAACAGAACGAAAACGTATTTACTAAAGTTGTGTCCACCATTACCTTCTTTTTTGCATCTGAAGACGACCATGTTAGCTCCTCTGACAGTTACATTTGTTACCTTTCCACAAATATCACATAATGGATTCTTAGGTACTAACCCAACATTCTGAAGCCATAAAAACATGTTTTATCGTCTTTTAAAGCAATTTCGTGAAGCTTCCTAAGATTGACAGTCATTTTTAATACACAATGTTACTTATGTGAAATTTAAAATATTACCTTAATTATATTATTTGAAAGTGTTTACAGCTGTTCATATAGATTATTTGAGTTAATTGTTAAAAATAATTAATCAGTATCGATTGATTATATCGATGGTTATGATTAAGTAATATCGTTTGCTAATTTCGATATAAAAAACCGGGTCCGCTTATTGGACCCTACCCATACTGAGTATTAACAAAATTATAATATTAATCTAAATTTCATATATTTCTTTAACATATAAAAATATAGCCTCACTATAACACAATCTTAAAAGTCTATGACGTAATTCAGCTCGACATTGTTATTCCAAATTAATCTCAACAATCATATATTTATTTCATCTCAAGGGATGTTTTTCTTATTTTGCCAGAAGTGCGGGATGTTTTTCTTAGTGCTCATACTGATGATCAGGGGTATTTTAGATTGATATTTTTCCAACCTCAGATCATATCCCGGATTGTCCACGTTTTAAAATATAGGTCATGATTTAAATTAGGAAAAATACTGTTTTAAAATAATTCCTGGCCATCAGTGCGGGCTCCGGTGGCAGCACTACGCACTTCTGGCAAAATTTAAAAAACATCCCTTGAAATAGTTCCCAAATTCAAGCTCAGATCACATGAGCGCTTATAAAGCTTATGTTTAACTTTGGTACTTACTAGTAACATATTTATGATAACCTAATCTAAACCTACTTATATTACATAATAACATTCCATAGTGTAAATTTCCATTCGTAGTCTCATTGCTTGTATGAAATGGACTTGGCTGTTACTGAAGTACTAAGCAAGTCATAAGTACTACTAAGTAACTTTAACAAACATGTTAACTCATCATATTTTTACATAAAAATAAGTTTAGAAGCATTAAAAGACTTTACTGATATTTGAAATAAATGTAACATTTTTGAAGGTTTACAATGACTGTGCAGCATAATAAGCAGCCACCACCATAATTAAATCATTAATATGTATGATTATCTAAACTACTGATACAAAAATGTCTAACCGAATTAGGTTATAGGTGTTTCAAATTAGAGTACAGTTCAGTTGTTTAAGTTAAATTTTAATGATGAATAAAAAACTTATCTAGGCTATGTGTAATTATAAAACATAACAAACAAAACAGTGTAACATTTAGTTACATTTTACTATTTTGAAGTATAAAATGTCTTACTGCTTGTGACAAAAATATCACATGTGCATTGCCAATTGTACTTGTGGTCCTTACTCAAATACAGTACAAATTGTTTCACTTTTGTAGTGTACGCATACACGCATTTACTGTTATATAAATAAACTTCAGAACATTGTGAAGACAATACCAAATACTTGATATATTGAGTGTAAACAGTTGTATAATAATAAAAAGCTTGCAAAACATTAAAGCGTTCCCTAATACTACAGAAACTTGAATAACCAGATCTAGGTTTAAATGTTAAATAATTTTTTTATTACCAGAGTCATAATCTGCGGAATATACAAATTACAAAAATATACAATAGGCTACTCTGGAGATTCAGTGTATTATATGCAATCTATAAACAATTTAGTAAACCTCCGCACAGAGGCAACAATCAGCCTGTGCCACTCTGGGAAATTCTGACTGCCGCTTTTAGGTTTAAGAATTTGATTTGGACTTAGGTTTGTTATGTGTAGGATGAAACCAAAAAAAGTTAAATGTAAAAAAATAAAAATAAACAACCCCCGGATTTGGGGAGAGGAAGGTGTTGCTATGATTTTCCAGTTTTTAACCCTTTGAGTGCCGCAGCGTCTACATAGTAGATGTTGTGAAATGTGCATAAATTGCCGGCATCTACCCAGTAGACGATTTTTATTTAATTAATATCACATATAATTCATTTTTGTTTTGACAAATAACTTATTTCACGGCAATCTACAAGTTTCGAACTATCAATTGTGATTGATTTTTATTGTTCACCGCCCCCTTGTAGTTATTTGTCATCAGAAAAAAACAGATGACGCAATAGTTGGTCAGCTGCTACTTGTTGCCATTAACTACACAGTTTCGTTCGTTGTGTGTTTACATTGTGCTAGTTTCGTGTGTTTATGCTGAAAACTGTTGTTATTACTATTCTGCAATTGTGTTCAGTAAAACTTACAATGCATTTATAAACTTCTTTTTCCGTGTTTAGTGATATATATTTTATTGTTGGATTGGTGATGAAGTAAAACGCAAGTTCCAATCAAACTATTGATTTTAGGTGAAGAAAGGTTATAGAAGTAAGGTTATATTGTAGGCCTGTGTATATTTTTATATACTTTTTATATAATTAGTATTTTACAGTCGTCTTACTTCATTGAGTGAAATAGGGTAATTATGATATTGTTTATAAACTTTTGACAAACTTGAACAAAAATTGCTTTTTGTTGTATTATTTTGTATATATTGCAGTATCTGGTTAAATATTAGGTAATTCTAAGCAATATATGGGTCAACCTCGATTTTTCTCACATTACAATATAATGTTCCAATAGTCAATTAGAAAAGGAAATGACTAGAATTTCTTGCCGGAAAGCAGTTATAGGGAGCAGGCAACTCATATTACAATATAATGTTCCAATAGTCAATTAGAAAAGGAAATGACTAGAATTTCTTGCTGGAAAGCAGTTATAGGGAGCAGGCAACCGCGAGAATTACCTATTAGTGATCAGGGGCACTGACGTGATCTGGGCTTCAAATTTGGAACTACTCGAGTTAATTTTTTTTCTAAAAGAGCAAGCAGCGCGAAGCGCTGCGCATCGGGCAAGCATCGTGCGTGATCTTCGTATATACTGAATTGATTCAGGCCAAAGGAATGACACAGATTCCTTTACCAGATTTTTACGGAGATTTTGTATTGGGCGGATTATATTGGTTTACTTTGCTTTCCAGCATGTAATTATGTGTTTAAAACTGTTTTACATACATTACCTACATTATATTGTAATATGTAATAACAATTTATCAGAAATTTTTAATAAAAAAAAAGGATCACGCACGATGCCTGCCTGCGCGCTGCTTGCTCTTTTAGAAAAAAAATTAACTCGAGTAGTTCCAAATTTGAAGCCCAGATCACGTCAGTGCCCCTGATCACTAATAGGTAACTCTAAGCAATATATGACCGTCTGGCGGTTGCCTGCTCCCTATAACTGCTTTCCGGCAAGAAATTCTACTCATTTCCTTTTCTAATTGACTATTGGAACATTATATTGTAATATGAGAAAAATCGAGGTTGACCCATATATTGCTTAGAATTACCAAATATTACTGTAACACACCATATTATGCATGATTTTTGTTCAGTTTTTCATGCTCTTTCATATGGTATAGCTAAAAAAATATAAAAAAATATTGTATAAATAAAATTTTAGTTCAAACTTGAAATTTATTTTTTTTTCATTTTTTACTTTTTTGTTATAACCTATATTCTTTTTGTGTAAATAAAAATAAAATTATAATATTATATGGAAAAAATACCTTGTTTTATAACACACAAACCAAAAAAAAATTATTCAAATCGGTTGAATAGTTTTTTTAATATAGTTTTTTCCCCACACGCTTGCAAAACAGAAGGAAATGCTCCGGCAATTTATGCGTATGACTTGGGAAAATATGCTGTGGCACTCAAAGGGCTAAAGTCGTTAGATTTTAACAAAATCGGTAATTCTCTACAATTATGGTATCAACATCAGTTTCATTACAATAGAAATGTATTACAGAGTGAATATTTTTCTTAATACTTGAGAATAAACCATTGGGTATAGTATGAGAAATCTAAGGTATGTGTGATGTGGTCCATTTTTGTAGTTATAACACGCAGAGTACAGATGTAAGCCACCTACATCTGTAGAAGGGCCTCATGCTCAAGTCCTGTTACATGCTGTAGAACTTTAGCAATTGATGATTGGAGGTTTGGTATATTTAATCACCAGTTTATTCTATCGTCAAACTTGCCACAGCTAGAAATCTAATTGCCCTTGGCCTGACCTAGTTGGCCTTTGATACAAGACTATTTAATCTGAGACATCTTCCTTGTAACTAAATATCTTCAATACCGAGGCTTTTTTTGGATAAATCTGCCAGAGCTGTGACCTCTTCTATGGCCACCTTTGAGTTGTTTGACGGGCTGCTGTATAATAGGACCATCACGACAGTCGAATCAGTAAACCAAATAATCTATTAAAAATAGGCACACAATCTAATCATATTTAATTACAATTAATTATTGCCAGTTCTTTGAATGTATTAAATAAAAATATTTTTTAAATTGGTTATAATTAAATGGAATTTGAGTAATGGCCACAAGTTTAATCTAATGTGTCAGACATGTTGATCTTTCAAAATAGTAAGAAGAAAGGTTTACACTGCTTTGTTCATAACATTCGATAAATGCACATAGATAGTTTTTAATTCATCATTAAATTATTACTTCTTTAGATATAAAACATACTTGTAAGTTGAAAACTAATGTAACACCTTGTAACGTAATTCGGTTTGACATTTTGGTTTTCCATTGTTTGATAGTTTAGATAATCAGAAATGTTGATGATTAGTTTTATTGGTTTAATTTAATGATAGCCTTTTTGTACAGTATTATTATTACTATGATGAATGTTAATTTTATTTTAATTCATTTTTATAGTTTTTAGAACAGAATTATTGTTTTATTAAATTTTTAAAGTGTGCTATTTGAGTTTTATTTAGTTACCTAAACGTGCAAGAGGCAGAAGCCAGTAATGGGTGAATGTGAAAAGACCCACTTCTTACGGTTACCATGTTACCGTCTCTGTGCTTATTGATCAATGTTAGACCACTAAAGTTTCATGGTACTGCTCAATGCTATAAGCACGTATAACCGTACGTTACTGCTGTGCTGAGAAGCTGTTGTGTTTTAATCTATAAACTGTGGGAAGGGTGTGAATAGTTGGATTACTCCCTTTATTTTATTTTACTATAACTCCCAATCTTACTAATAAAAATAAAAAAATAACAGCCTATAGTGGGCTAAGAACTTGGAAAAAAGTAACATCTTTCCATATATATGCCATGTAATTGTATGTTTCCATTTCTAGTTTTCCTAGTATATACATATAATTATGTTCTCTCATAATTTATTTAGATAATTATTCTAATAGTAACATTAATATAATTTCTTAGTAGTAAGTAAAATGTATAAATATGCTATAATGTGAAATAATAAATAATATGTATTGTGGGCAAATAAAAAGTATTTATATACAGTTTATTTACCTTTTCTTAAATAGAAGAAGAAAAGAAAATATGCATTGAGAAAATATAGTTTTCGTTTTTTTTGGATATTTAATGAGTGCTAATTAACCATTGTTGTGATGGTTAAAGAATATACAGAAAAACATTCATTTATATATAGATGATTTAGTTGTTTTTCACCAAAATTCCTTCCAACTTTTGATATTTTATACAATTATTAGACCTGTTTGTAACTTCCTGTAGCTAATGATTTACCGACTTCTTGTTATGTGGTTTTTACAGTTCTTTGTACAAGACATGTAGTTTTATTATAATTTGTCAATACTGCCAAACATTTCTTGTACATATAAGTATCAATTTAGATTTAGTTTATTTTATAGGCGTCATAATTTTTCAAATACCACAACATTATAGAGGATTTCATAACATTTACAATGATGTATAATATTTAATAATTTTATTTAGAGTTGTTATAACAATAAAAACACAAGTTGTTCTCACATGACGGAGAGGCCCAATCAATTCAGCCTGTTAGTACCTGAGGCATGTCACAGTAATTTGACCTTGAGAGGGTTAAAAGTAAAGCAGCAACTATATGGTGCTTTAAGGGTAATTGTGCTTTAAAAATCCTTAAAATTATTGAAGTCTTATTACAGACACTATAATCTTTCTGAACATGGTTTCAACATTATAAATTAACCTAAATGTCTTGAAAATGAAATACTTAAAAAAATTTCATTATTCCAAGCAACATTTAACATATATAAATTAAAAGTTAATATTCAATGCTTTGGATGGTTAAATTTACAACACTGCAGTCTTTGCATGTTTGATAATGATTCAAATTCTTGTCCATGTTACAAGTAGTAAGGTATTAAAATATAATTTAGTACTCCTGAATGGAGTAACAAATCATTTCATATACATTAAAATGTGCAAAAATTCATGGAGAATTATTTAATCAAGGTACACATGTGATTTTATTAACCATACCGCAAGACACGGACTTTGATATGTCGAATAAAAGTGCAGACATGCACTTTACTTACTTTACTGTATGCACTTTACATGCATACATTTTACATTACTATTAAATGTTTGAAAGTATGGATGAATTTATAAAAAAAGTCAATATCAGTTTTTAAGGTGAATACACGACTTATATTGTATACTATTATGTTTCAGTCAAAGACTGGGCCTCTCTGGTTCCATTCTTTGCAGCAGTTGGTGGAATATCATACGCTACCTATAGACTTTATCGGCCAAAATCTGTAAGTTGTCTAGTTAAGAAGTCGAATACGAAAAGAATAATTTGTTTAAGAAGAATTTTAAAAGAGTTTGTTCATTTTAGAAAGTTAAGATTTCACTTTAAAATACACTCCTTAAAAATTTGTATTTTTTATTTTAAAGTAGTACAGAAATTACTTAATTAACAGCAACAGGAAACGGTTATTAATCTACCAATATAGTTATTCAACTAGTTTAGTGTAATTAAGGGAGAGGATGAGAGGGGTGGATCCTTGCGAAAAGCCCTAAAAAATATGTATGTAACGGCAATCCAACTAGCTTGAAATATAGCAGTTAAATGTTTTATTTTGAATTACGAGGCGTCTTCAGAAAGTAAGTGCCGTTAAAAAAAAAGTAGAACAATTTTATTTCTGCATGAAAGCCCAAACCTTAAACTATTTTTCGACATAGTTTCCACCGATGTTCAACCACTTGTCGTAGCAGGTTTGTCTAGCAGGTAATTTGTCTGTACCTTCTACATAGAAGGTTCCTGCTGACGAATGTAGCCATGACTGTAGGGCAGTTTTCACTTCATCGTCGGTTTCAAAGCGTTGGTCGCCTAGCTCGCGCTTCATGTACAGGAACAAGTGGTAGTCAGACAGTGCCAAGTCCAGGCTCTACAGCAGGAGATCGAACTGCTCCCAACAAAATTCTATAACCAATGTTTGAGTGTCACCAGCGGTATGGAGCCGAGCATTGTCATGGAGCAAAACAATTCCGTTACTGAACATTCTCTCCGTTTGTTTTGAATTGTCCACCTTAGTTTTCTTAAAATATCAGATACGTTGCTGCATTAATGGTTTCAAACCAATCAGCAAAACACTTTTACGATCCCAAAAGATAATGCACATGATTTTTTGCAGACATTGTCTTGAATTTTTGTTTTTTCGGAGATTGCGTGTCACCACTCCATTCACTGCTGTTTGGATTCTGGTGTGACATGACGGTCCAAGTTTCATCACCTGTCACAATTTTGTTAAAAAAAATCCTCACCATCATCACTGTACCGTGTGAGTAAAGTCAAAGCACTTAGTGAGCATGTTTGGAACCCATCGGGAACACAGCTTGTGATAACCTAAGTGGTCCATAACAATTTCGTACAAAAGTGAGTGAAATTTATTGGTAATTTTCAGATAGCGTTGTCATAGTGAAACGTCTGTTCTCTTGGATTTTTTTCGTCAACTGCCCTTACCAGATTATCGATGACGAGAGAAGGCCTACCACTCCGAATCTCATCATGCACATTCGTTCGATTGCCACTGAACATTCTAATCCTTTTTCACACCATTCCTTAACTCATCTCGTCTTACCTGTAAACATCTCAAAGTTGACGACAATTTTCAGCCCGTTTTGCATTGTTTGCGTTTAAAAATCTTATTGCAGAACGAATCTCACAATCAGCGGGGTCACTAACTGTCTTAAATATTTTAAACGTTCAGAGACCACTGAAAACAGAATGAAGAACAATTAAAATGGCGTGATTCGATAGCCAGTGAACAAGGACTACTATTGTGCATGCACGGAACACCGATTGCAGCGCTACGTCAGCAGTAGAATGAAATGTTAATTACTTTCTGAGTAGGTCTATATAATTATTGAAATTGAGATTTATTCCCCCCCCCCTCCCCAAAGTGATCTGCTCTTCAATCAAATTCATCCCCTCAAAGCAAAATCCTAGTTACACCTCTGCTGTAAAAGTGTTCTTCATACAAAAGGTAAAGTAGAAAAGGCAAGTGGAAGGAAAATAGTACTGCATAGTACCTGTTTAGCATTAAGAATTATGTTAAATCATACAAATATCATACTACTTTTTCTTTAAAATGTATTTCATAATGTCTAAATTTTTCATAGTAACAAATACTTAAATGTTTGTTAATGATGTGATTTTTACATGCATTTAAAATGATCAAGCACTATCAATGATGTTGAGTGTAGATTGATAAAGGTTTAATACAGGGTGTAACAGCCTGGTAAATAAAGTGTTAGAATATACGCATGCAGTGTTCACTTTACATACAGGTCACAGAAACACAAACTGCCAGATTAACTGTTTTGAACGAATGTTTTTCCTATATAGTGTATGAATTAACCTTGTTAATTTTGATAATTTTCTCTTTATAACTAACTAAAATAATCAAACTGTTTTTTACATATGACAAAAGTAAGTAAAATATTTAGTCTCATTGAATCTAATTTATTTCTCCTTCAGTAATTAATACTGTTAGAATTGTTTTGACAACAATGTCAAATTTTTTGGTTACAAGTAAAATATTTGTTGTTAAGACATTGGCCAAGACCAATGTTTGGGCTGATTTTGACCAAATTCGGAATGTTTTTAAAGTTGTATCCAGGTTTTATTTTTTTTCTTGTATTAAATATTTATAGTTTTTACTATGAGAACCATGTTTTTATCAATATCTTCTAGAAAACTGCGTAGATAACTTTCTTTAAGTTTTAATTGTTAATAAACACTCCATTAATTGCTTTAAAAATTGGAACAAACTGTATACTTATAAAACTCTTTTATTTTTAATAAATATGAACAGTGGTATCAGACTGCATCTAAGATTTTTCATAGCGTATATAGAGAATGAAAATGTCTAGCCTTTGATAAAAGGACATACTTCATAAATCTTCACACAATTTATTTCATAGATGGTTATTATATGTAAGTACAATAAATTGTTATTGTTTACCTCTGTTCAGCAGTGTGGTGTTCATACACTGACCAATGTATTGATATGTATGCTTCAGCCCGTAAATCCAGAATTCAAGAAGACTGAGGCCAAGGTCGTAGACTGTGTGAACATTGAAGATCTCGGAGAAAAGGCTGTATTCTGTCGTTGTTGGAGGAGCAAAAAGTTCCCTTACTGTGACGGCAGTCATGGGAAATATAATAAAGATCACGGTGACAACGTGGGACCCTTAGTTGTCAGCAAACCCGCATCTTAGGATTAACAGTTCAACTCAGAATGTAGATCAATAAGATAGGACATTGAAATTGGCTTAATTTTCAAAGTAGAAACATTAATTATGGAGGTAATAAAGTAAAAGAGCGATAATGATATAATCAGTAATAGAAAACATTATATAAATAAAAAGTGCAATCAATATCTTAAATATAATGTGATATTCTTGTGAACAAAACAATAAAAATCTAGAATCATGGTGAAAATACTGTTGAAAACTAAATAATTATGATGAACAATATTCGTACATTAGTGTATTTTTAATCGATTATTTTAAGTTTAATTTAAATGATAATTAGAAACGGAACATAAAAATAAATATCTAAGGTGATTAATTTTGCCACTTTGTTTTTATTACCGATACTGTTTTAATGTAGTAGTAATTTTTCATCACTCATATTTTAATGTTTTTCTCTTTCTTGCCAAGTTGTTAATTCACTCAACAATATTCACTGTGATCGGATTGTTATGTAAATTACTAATATGATATTAATGCTTTGTGGTACTGTGCTATCTTGAATTTAGTTCTGTAAGCAAGAAGGTGGCTGGCTCATATTATGTATTTGGTTATAAACTTATTGTTTACAATAAAGAAATAAAACAAAACAGAATTGTCATTTTTTTGTCCCTAACATTTTTGTGATTTAAATAAAATGTTTCACATTAACTATAATATTAGTATCACAACTTGGTTGAATGTTACATAAACACACCAATGATATGACTCCATGATGCGGTCTAACGTCCATATAATGTAAGGGGAAGTGTATTCATAAGCGCCATGAAAAACTTGGCTCAACATTTTTGTTTATTCATGACAAGCATGTCCACTTACAGTCATTACAACTCTTGAATGATTTAGGATAGGAAGATGTTTGATCATCCTCCATACCCCAGACCTGGTGCCAAATCTTCCTAATGACAGTAACCTGGCTAGAAAGATCTCAGCCAGCAGATTTTTCAAAGTTAAAATTGAAAAGCTTGCGTCACACTAGAAGATTTTTTAAATGGACTAAAAAGAAGGATAATGTCTCCTACATTCAAAGATATTCATAATCCTAATTTGATATGCAATATTGTTTTAGTAATACTTAAAATATTTGTAAAATTCAAAACAAATTATGTGGGCATATGAAATGGATAATTGGTGCATGAATAATCGCCAATTGTTCACCTACTTTTTTTTGTCTTGATAGGACACTTGGTGATTATTCATGCAACAATCATCTGTCTCTTATGTCCCATCTTTATTTTTTAATTATTTAAAAATATATTAAAATACTATTACACATTTTTAGCACAGCAAAATTGGGATTGTGAATCTCTTTGAATGTGGGAGTACAATGTACATTCAACAATTTTTGAAATTATTAATTTACTTGTTTTTTTATTGTATTGGGTTGTGCTATCAATTGTTCAGTATACAATTTTCATACATATCACACTTATATAAGTTAGCTCGATTGAATTATAACAGACCAGACTTGAGTAAATCACACAAGTTGCGAAATCAAATTACAGTCTATGTAGTGTAGTGTCTAAAAGTGCCTGAATTTGTATGGTAACTATTTTGAAAAATAGTATTTTAGTGTCACCTTAAATACATATAATACAATTTTGTTTGTACTTACTTTCTGGATCGAGCTCACCTGTTTTATACAAATAAATAATTTTATACTATTGTACTGATGATTCCAGTTCTAAGCTATGTTTATAATTTCAAGTATAATTCTTTGAGAAGTCTGTTTAAAATTGTAGTCAAGAGACAGACAAGTGAATTAAATAACTTGCTTTAGACCTATACTTTCATGGGATTCTATTCTTGCTCTGACCATTTAATTTTTTTATCAGTTATTCCAATGAATGGTCCACAGTCTGAAATAGAGGGTCTATGCTGTCTGGCCTTTTATAAACATTAAGTTAAAAATGTTTACATTTAATTGAAACCAATCTAATCAAACAAAAAACTTCCATCACTTGTGTTGGTGACTTACTAAAAAATGTCACACGATCATTCCTCACAAATTACGATGGTTACTAATTTGTTAATTCTGCGTTTTCCTCATTGCCATCATGGTTGCCCATAAGACAAAATGTTAAGAATTATATTTGTACTTAAAAATTCATATACTTATGTTAGTATTGCATTGCCATTCAGTTTTGAGCTATTATTTAAACAGCCATATACATAAGTGAACTAATAAAGTTTTTAATTAGCTTAACCCTTCCCACGCGGAATTTATCTATCAATTTTGACTCATAACGAGTAATTAACTTTAACATTTTCTTTTACATTTTACCGACTCTAATTTTTTTTATTTAGTGGTGGCTATTAAGAATAAAAAATAATATAGTATCACAAAATAATCAGACCCCTATATTTTTTTAACAAATTTTACAAAAAGTCATCAGGATTCGCCATTGCATAGAACAATATAGGCCTATAACGACACAACAAATAAAGTAATAACAGAATAAAAAGATAATATAATGCTAAATACAACACGAAAACGAACAGTAAATAAGGAAATATGGCAAAACAGCGTTAAACACTAAAATATGCCGTGCCGGGATATATCCGTTTACCGCGTAATGGTTCGCCGCAGACTGAGGCTAAATCACGCCACGAGGGACAAAGCCACGCCCTCCCACCACTGCGACGTGCCAATGAGGTTCAAACTGTAACATCTGCTTTTCGGAACAAGTATTCAACACTCCCTTGAACTCTAGCGGATTCCACTGCAACTACAATTTATTAAATAACACAAAATAGACTTTGAAGGATATATCCGTTTACCGCGTTTCGGTCAAAATTAGGCCTAGCGGATATATCCCTTCCCCGCGTTCGAAGGGTTAAGAATGTGTTTTGAATTAGCTGTAAATGTATATGATACGATTTTCCATAGTAAATTAAACTTACATTTTTATTTAGAAAAATCTATTACTTTCTGGACAGGTATTGACATTGTATATCTAAATTGTATGTACATTTTTAATGTATTTTATTTTGTATGCTTCTTAAAGAAATTTTCAATATTATAGTGATAATAATAACCATCTTTATAGCTGGAGACAATGTAACATTGCATTGAAAATGTCATGCAACATTGTGGCATGTTGAGTTTAAATAATTATTCAAAGTAAGTAATCCACTTTGCAATGATTTTGAGGCATTTGTTTGTGAGATTGAGACTTTGGGTTGGACACAGTTTTTCAGGTCAACAAAAGCCTGTTCCAACACTTCCTCTGATTTTCCATTGAAACAGAGTAGTGTCATTTGCATACTGCACGAGTCTCCCGTGCAGTAGTGATGACTCTTATATCATTGACATAGACCAGGAAAAGAATTGGACTGAGGATGGAGCCCTGAGGAACACAATATTTCATTTCTATTGGTGTTGAAAGTTAATTTGATATTTGAACAACTTGGGTTCTGTGGCTTATGAAGGAACTGAGCCATGAAAGAGGATTGGCTGGAATGCCAATGCGATTCCAGTTTGTCAAGCAGTATATTATGGTCAACACAGTCAAGTGCTTTGGATAAGTTTAGAAACACACTTTCAGGAGTGAGGAAAAACCTCCTGTATGCAAAGAAAAATTCACTAACCGAGCTAGTGGACTCACAATGTGTTGGGAACACATTTCTATGAGCCACATGGACATTAAATTGAGATCGGTTGATTTTTTGCTGGGAGCTGTTAGATAATTTCGGTTAGCCTTTTCTCAAGAACATATGTCAACACCATAGATGCTGCAGGGCACTGTCTTCGTGTTTGGGTAACCTGAGGCTCAGACGGCCGAGGATCCAACCCACAAGCAACAGATGCAAAAAATCCGTTAAACTCATGGGCAACCTCGACTTTACCTGCACCAATTTATCTCCAATTTTTACTTTGATTTGTTTGGAAGTTTTGGTTTGATTGTTAATGATATCCTACATAGTTTTTGGAAGAAAGAATTTTATTTGAGATATATGCTTTTGCTGCCTCAATCTTTTCTATAAATCTTTTGAAATTTTTATTTGCAGTAGTCCAATAAATTTTGGAGAAAAACTTCAGTTTTTCTCTCGAAACCAATCCCTTTCATGACCCAGTTACTATTTGCAAACTTTTATTGCTTTTGCAGGACAGCATACATTGAGATGGTAGTTAAGGCAATTCTTAACGATTGAAACTGCTGTTCTAAGGGTTCTGTTAAATTTAGAAAATTCCATTGTTCCTTGCAGTATGGCCCTGCCTGCAGTATCGTCACAATATTTTGTAAACCATAATTCGTCTGTGTGTAATACTTGGTCAATGGATAACCCCACATCTTTGCAATATCATTGTTTACCCATTACATTCATTATGCACCCATCAAAATTGAAAGCTTACCACCTGCTCAGTGATTTTCATATTGCTTATTTATTACTGTTTGTTGCAGTACATTTGAATGCTTTAAATATCATATGTAAAAATAAATTAAATTTATTTAACATTATTGTTTTTGTAATGCAAATATAATCATAGAGTTTAATTTTATTTAAAGTGACTTTTATATAATTTACACTTGTAAAACACTTGTGTAATTGGAATTGATGGACGGCAAAAATATTTTTACTGTCCAAGAGGTTTGAATTTCTTAAGTTCTATGGTATTTTGTAATTCATGTTAGAAAAGTATTACAATAAAACCCCTACACTACATAAAATGTAGAAGACTGAAATTCAATTTATAACTGGTAGAATTGTAGGACAGGATAGGTATGAGGGTACGCTAGTCAGCTTCCGACCACGAATCTGAGGCTCCACTGTAACATGGAGTTAAGCTTAAATTCAATTGAATTCAAAATGTCTTATAAATAGGAAAATTCTGTAATGTTTCACTTTTGAAACTTAGACTTTAGTGTTCCAAAGCTTATGAACTGTTAAAAAACCACTATCTGTTGACACAATTAATTTAAAATTTATACTCAATATTGAGTTTATTTTGGGAAAATGTATACTGAATATAAATTATAAATATTTAGTATTACCAACTAATAATATATTAACAATTAATTAGCATTGAGGCACTATAAAATTTAAGTTTCTAAAGTGAGACACAGATTTAAGACGGTTCCCAATTTATAACAGTTTTAAATTTTATTCCCATAGGATTTTGGGCATTTTCCATTGTTATATGTTACAAAAAATTTAAAACTTTATTTCGATGAATGAAATCTATCCTCATTATCACTCTATCCTTATATAAAAAAGTCTTAACCCTTTTATTGCCAATAAAAAGCATGATAAAAAAGATTATCCAAAAAATGTCACAGATTTCTCTTAAGGTACTGCTGAAAAGTGCCAAGCCTATTTAAGTGATTTTGTAACATTTTACTTAATCATCCATAAAATCAAAACAGTTTTAGATAAGCTCTTAACTTTTATTTTATTTTCTTTACAGACAAATTGTTTAGTTCAAACACATAAAAACATGATACTACTATGTACATCTAAAATTGTACACATACACCAACAATTATTTTACTATCCACAAAGAATGATACTACTTTTTGTGCGATCCTACGTTTTCACTTTTTCTCATAGGCCTAATCTAAACTCATGAGATTCAAACACACTTTATAAAATACACACACAGACTATCACTGAGTACTGAATAAGTAAAACTTTATTTAAAATAAGTTAGCAAAAGAATAATTTACTGCCATAAAAACTAAAGAACAAATCTTACATTTAAATGTAATTTAATTTTTAAAGTAAAAAGAATAATGATATTTACCTACAGTATATGTTTTTACCAGTTTCACATGAAAAATAGCACTGTTTTTAGGCACTAACATTTTATCCATTTTTTACTTTTTTGTTGTTTTACACTATATTCAAACTGAACATCTAATTAATCTTGCATAATTGTTATAAATATTGTTTCTTGTTTTTAGTCCATTCTGATTGTTTACATACAACAAAATTATAATACACAAAAAATTATCGCTATAGAACTTATACCATGAATATATATATGGAAGTTGGTATTTTTCTATAGTTTTCACAAAACCTGTATATGGTTGTTGGCAATAAAAGGGTAAAGACATAAGATTAAGCATCCACAAAAAATGCACAATTAACTACTTGAAGTGGTTAATACTAATTTAAAAGGTTGTAAGTTATCAAGATTCAAACACCTAAATCCTTTTATACTTTCACATCGTGTATCGTCAATAACAAACTTAAAACAAAGAGTTTATCTCCATGTTAAAGGCGGAACCTCAGAAGCGTAGCTGGCCGTTAAACCAACGTACCCTCTTAAGAAATACACAGCGACAATATGTCATAGAACATTAAGTTTAAATTTTAATAGAAACATAAAACTATTGGTAATAAAGTTTAAGACTAAATCATAATCAAATCTTTAAAATAAGTCTAAAACAATATTTTGATATGATACTTAGTATTAAAACCATAAAGAATTATAATATTAATCAAAACAGAAATTATAATATTTGTTTAAATTTGTTTGAGTTCATATAACTAAGTTATAACACGAAATTCGAATAAATGTCCCCCGTCGTCATTCGCACGTAGTTTTAACTACTCACTACCGTAAGTTCCCAGAGGCACACTGAATTCCACACTCGTCGTAACATCGTAAGTCCTTAGTGTCTTCGTCAATGGGTTGCTCTGATGAACCAGTCGATGTTTCAATAATACTTATGTACACAATTAAATACTAGAAACAGTCAGTATTACTATTATTCTGTATTACTTAATGGTACTGATGGCTGTGTTAAAAAGAATTTAACAATACTCATTTCTCTTGGTACCGTTGCTGTAATGGAGAGTAAGAGATATTGTTCGGAAGAGATGCGATTACGTAATTTATTGTTCGTAATGCGTAAACAAATTTCAAAACAACCACCAATACTGTAAGAAGAGAGAAAAAAATTCGTATCTAAAAAGTAGTGTTTGTACAAGACAGTATTTACAGACTAAATTACACTCAATAGATACAAAATACACAGACAATATTAAATGTTAAAGTTCGTCAGATCAGTCTTTACGTCATACATACTATTTGAATCTTGTTTGTTTTAACAGATATTGATGTAACTGTTAGAAAATATCAGAAAATATGTAAACTTTGGTGTTTCACTATAAATAAATATACATAAATTTAGAATATTATGAGTACTTTTACGATTGTTTCGTGATATCACTTGTCACCGATTACCTACTTAGATTCTTAATTTGAATAAATACTATACAAAAATTGGTATTTCATAATTACAAATTTCTCACTTCACATTTCTGACAAGCTACTTCGATTAATTCACTGCCATTTTTACATTCTATTTACAAGAATTTATGAACTACATTTTTATGCTTCAATTTCCATTTTTTATATTAAATAAAAAAACACAATGCACAAAATAATTCAATAATATCATATTAATATAGATACCACAATAAATAATTTTCTCAAAAATACTTGTAAAACACTACGAACAAAATGTTTAACACTTCAATTTTTTATACAATGCGTTACAACAGAATAAAACTTAATTTGCTGTCATATAAAAACATACATTCTAATTTTAAGGGGACTCTGCTTAAGGTTTTTAATGAGTGAACTAAAAATCTTTTACTATATAAATAAAGAATTTAAACATGAAGTGCCTCAAAATTACAATGTATTGATTTTTACAGAGCCTTTGAAAACTTGTACGTATACAACAGTATATTGTTTAACAAAAAAAATATTTAATTCTGATTGGATCTATTCTAATAATTTTTATCTGTAAAAAGAAAGCACCGAATAAAACTATTTAACTTTCATGTTACTTATCACAAAAAAAACAAAATCTAAAAGGGTTATAATATAAATACTAATAATTTCCTTGATGAAATATGAAAACTAATTCTGCATTTGTATTTGCTAGTGACTCAAATTATTATGGGTCTTAAATAAACTATATGTGACATTGTTTATAGAACATAACCTGGGGAAACAATGGTTTATTGGTTAAAGGAGCATCACACAGTTTAGGTACAACCTTCTACTACAAGAGAAACATTTCTTCAAACTCACTTAAAGCACAGTTAAAATACTAATGATATAATTTATATAAAAACATAAATAATTACTAATTTTGTAGTATTATTGTATTTTATTAGATTTAACTTTGTGTTACACAACAATTAAGACTAATTAATTGTAAATAACAGTCATGATCACAAATGACAATATTATCATAGTTAATTATTTTCCATCTTTATTTTCAGTCTTTAATCTTTTACTCAATTTATTATATACACAGTAATAATGAAGCGCAGACACCGCCTACGAGTAGCGGACGGAATTACTACTTTGATTCTTTCAATTATACAACTTTGCTTTGGAACAGTTTACAAGATCAATACATTTTTGTAATAGGAATATTGACTAGTAGCATTAATTTTATTGACATAACTACCCCATTGTGAAATTCATATAAAAATATATTTTCAAATGTACTAAAAACTATAGTGCAACTGACAGCAAGTTTCAGATTAAACGAGTGACACAGTAACGTCACAAGACAATTTTCAAAAATTATTAACGATTTAATCGTTACAGGTATTTTGTATACTTATATACATACAAAAAGAATATACAATTTATTAAATCTAAAAAAAACACTGAAATAGAGCATAATTAAACTCAATAACAAAATTAATTATCGATAGACTATGTTAAGGAATCCAAAGTGCTACGATCCTAATTGACTAACAAAACGGTACGATCTGAGGAAGCTTAATTTTTAATGATACAGTAAAGTTATTAATTACCACAAGTAAAGAGCAATATTAACAATACATATAAAAGTTGTTACATGTTAAACTTTGGTTACGCTCAGTGGTAAAATAAGTCTTTTCTTTGGAAAATCAAGGAAAATTTGTCTTTATATACAAAGTCATCTAAAAAGTGCAATATATTTGCTCATCATGTCGTAAGTAAACCTCCAATATTATACCTGTCTTGGTATTAATTCAGGTTTGTTGGTGTGGCACTACATTTTTTAAATTGCAACAACAAGAAAAAAATGGAAAATGTCCCCAAATGTGAAAATGAACTTTGTGTTTCACTTGAATAACAGGTACGCAACACGTTTTGTACTTAAAATATGCATCAAATTAAATTTAATAAATATTCCATAAAATAAATTCTTTCATTGTAAATAATTATGTGATAATGATTTGTACATTAGAAATAAAAACTTTAAATTGGTAAAACATCTGCCTTTTGAATGAATCTAATGTTTTAAAGCGTACAAAATCTTAGGTTTTGGTGACAGACTAACAAAAATTGTTTCGCTTTATCTTTGCCTTAATTATTCCCAAGATCAATGTGTTAATAACGGTCCTAACTAGATTAAAAATGAGTCCTCTCTCTCCTGTTAATGTAAATAACATTTTTTATATTCACTTTGATCCAAATGTGTTGTACTTTTTAGACAGGCTTTTTTGTATATCAAGGAGTTAGGATCTTAATAATAAGCTAACTGGAAATTATCCATTTTTAAACCACAACCGTGTAGTTAATTTATACAAATATATTTAATGGCTTAGAGCATAAAAGGCTCACAAAACAGGTTTTGAATCATAAAAATGATGTTATGACTAAGTTTAATATATATAAGCCTTTGGTCCATAATAGAGTTATAGTGAAGAATAATGTCTTCTAAAGCTGGAAATATATATTGGTAATGGCCCAGAATTAATTTATGCATGATGGTCACGTAAAATCAACAGACACCTGACAATGCTTCATGAACTGTTTTCATTTCCTACTTAATGTATATAATAAAAATGTTATTAAGAGTGCTACAACAAACGTTTATTTTGGTACAATAATACTGTACGAGCGGAGACAATTTTAAACAGTACAATTGTTAAGAGAAACGTCTCTTTACTTATGCTTTAAGAATTTTGAATGGCAGAAGAGTCGGAGACAAAATATAGTAGAAAGTATAAGAGTTCATCTATTCCCTATTTTCAAGTGGGGAACGAAATACCTTACGTAGTAGAGAACTAAATATTCTCTCCATAACTTCTTAATGTATTTTTTGCCTCGCAGCTAGTTTTTGCTTGAATCACTATTGAGAAGTAGAAATGTTGATTTTCAATACTTTGTCTAAGAGATTTGAAAAACTCTCTTGTGATGACCCCATAAGTGCATAGTGTATATAGGCAATGCAGAATGCACATATTTACATCTGTGTCGTACTCTCACTTTAGAATCTGGGCTATTATTTTTACAAATAAAAAGTGTACATTTAACTTTATTTATATATTTTGCATATGCTATTTTAGCAATAATCTGTATACTAATAACTGTGATCAGCAGAATTGTGTTATGGAAATTTTTAGGACAAATCAACAATATACAGTTAGTTTGTATTTTGGGCAACAGAGATAAACTAACAATATATTGGTAGTTTGGGTTTTAGATTAGATATCAAAACGTATCATTAACTGTTATTAAATCATATTTTGACTCTAAGCCTATCACTAGTTTTTACATTATGAATTTAATGTCTATTGCTATTCAATCTGCTAAGTGTAAGAGAGAAGAAATTGTGTAGTTCACACCCAGTGACAAATACGAGGGTCTTCCAGAAAGTAAAGAACGATTGCGCATCACGGGCGGCGCAGTTCCCCACCACCGCGGTAGATAGCTTGTTCGTTAGCCACACCTTCTGCCTCAGTGTGAGCTGAGTAGCGGTACCGTGAGGTCACGTTTGCGTCTCCTGTGAAAGTTTAAAATGGCGGCGTTAATTGAAAATCCCGCCAAGTGTGAACTGCGTAGTGTGATACGGTTTCTGAATGCACAGAATCACAGAATGTTCGACCTATTGAAATTTATAGGCAAATTAAGGCAGTTTACGGTGACAATGCGATGAACGAGTCATCAGTGAGAAAATGGTGCATTCAATTTAAGGAAGGTCGAACTAATGTGCACGACGAGGAACGAAGTGGAAGGCCGTCACTCGTTACTGACGAGTTGGCAGCGAAAGTTGATGGAAAAATTCAACAAAACCGTCGTTTCACTTTGAGTGGTCTAGTGGAATTTTTTCCACAAATTTCAAGGTCGCTTTTGCACGAAATAGTGACTGAACGTCTTGGTTATCAGAAAATGTGTGCTCGTTGGGTGCCTAAGATTCTTACTGATGTCCACAAGACTAAACGGATGGGAGCAGCTCTTGAGTTTTTGACTCAGTATGACGAAGAAGGTGATGCGTTTCTTGACCGCATCGTAACGGGTGACGAAACTTGGGTTTCCTATCGAACCCCGGAAACAAAGCTCCAGTCAATGGAATGGCATCACTCGAATTCACCAACAAAAAACAGGAAAGAAAAACCAAATTTGAACACCAGGAAATTGATGGCAACAGTTTTTTGGGACCGAAAAGGCCTAATCCATGTGGAGTTCATGCCGAGAGGCGAAACAATCAACTCAGAGGCCTACATCGAGACCTTGCATCGGCTTCGCCGCGCTATTCAGAACAAACGACGCGGAATGCTGTCGTCAAAAGTGGTGCTGATCCACGACAATGCTCGGCCTCATTGCAGTGCACGAACCAAAGCAGAACTCAATCCTTTCAAATGGCAAATCTTCGGACACCCTCCGTATAGTCCAGATCTGGCTCCGAGTGACTATCACTTGTTTCCAAAGTTGAAAGTGTTTATAGGCGGAAAAAACTTTTTGGGTGACGAAGACCTCAAAGAAGGAGTAAAAACGTGGCTTCATTCCTTGGCGGCAGAACAGTATAACGTCGGTATAGAAAAACTGGTGCCCACGCTACAACAAGTGCCTTGACAGTTCCGACGATTTTGTAGAAAAATAGAGTAAGTTTATAAGTATTTATAAATAAATTTTCATGCTCTTATCTTTTGTTTTTATTGACTTATAACAAAACGTTCTTTACTTTCTGGAAGACCCTCGTATAACTAACGACAATAGCCATTTGCCTATTGCGCCTGCATGGGGTTCTTTAATGTGTTAAAGTGTTCCCTGAAAGACATTTTGCCTCAAGTACAAAGAAAACAAAAATATCCTTATCATTCCACACTGTCTAATTTCTACAATTCTAATTATTTCTCGCCATATTTCCGTCAAATCTTAATACAATTGTTTCAAATAACTTGCAATATCCAACAATTGAATCATACAACATAATTATATTTACATGAACTAAGAAAACAATTTTTGACAAAATGTTTTGGAGATATACGGAGAAAATTATTTTTGGAGAAATATAAAGGTATATACGTTTTAATATTTTTACCAGTTTATATGCAAAACAGTTTTAAACATTATTTGAGTATCCCACACACAATCTTTTTTACACATATGATTAAAATTTTAGTGACAATTAACTATATTTTTGGCACAGAAGATCTGAGAACACTTTGCCTTCAAAATAATGCAACATCAAGGTGGAAAACTTCCAATTGAGCACCAAAAAGAGACTTGGTCTGACTGATCGGTACTATTGATTACACTACAGAATAAAAAAGAAAAGATGAAAAAAGAAAATTTATATAGTTTGAAAACAGTTTACTTTAGTTTTTAACTTCATAACAACTAGTCAACTACAATCTTATGAAAGGCTAAAAACTCTCCGTAAGTCTTTAGCAGTTGTTTCAGGCCTTTTAGAAACAACCTCTTTTACTTTTACACTGTGTTTTTGTTCAGTGAAATAAAAATATATTTGGTCAAGCTCTTTTATCAACATATTCATCTCTATTGCTTAATAACTGGTATCCTATCCCTTCCTGTCAGCTCAGTGTACGATTTTACAATTCAAATTTATTATTAATTCAGCATTTTTTATTTTGACCAATATACTGTAATATTTGTGACAATGTAAAAACTGAACATATTGTTGATATCGTGTAAGTGCCGAAATAAGCAAAAAATTATGTACGTTGTCTTAATGTTCTAAATAATGTTTAAATCTTTAAAATCCAAAATAAGTGAATCAAAAGTCATGGTTTTTACTTTTTTGCATTATTTTTAAAAATGTGTCTGAAACTCATTTTTGTTGCTAAGCAGTGTGTATGATGAAAAAGAATATCTCATTATATTGGTATGCCTTTAATTTTAAACTAATCCAAAAAGTACGTAATTTTACTACATTTTGGCTATTTAGGATCTTTAATTTTTCATATGCTTAAGGTAACCAAAAGCTTTGAAAAAAGTTTTTTTGAATAAAACATTTGTTATACTATTTTAAAAAAAGTACACCTTTTTGGTATGAGACTAACACAATTCTAATCTATATATTTTGCTTAAAAAACCATATAAAAATCTATTTAAATTTCAAACTGGTTATATTTGTATTTTTAATGAATTTTTTAGAAAAAGTTTGCAGTAGCAATGAAAATTTCTTGACGTTGTAGAAAAAATGATTGGCGATTCCCGGGTTAAAAATAAAACTACTTTTAAATAGGATTGGTGCTTTAATTGATTTTTCCGATCAGAAAACTGTTTTCTTCTTTTAACTTACCACATTATTAACAAAGTAATATAATAAATCACAACTGGATCATTAATTAATAACCTTTCCCAAGGAACAATTAGTATTCAACTAAACTAGAAGGGATATACACTTCCATTCTATGTATTTTTCATACAAAGGATTTTGATCACTCTCGTTCAGTAAATGTTAAGTAAAGCCAGTGCCATAACAATATAAACCGGTACACAAAAAATATTCAACAACAAAAAACTACAACGATGGTATAGATGTTTCCAAACAACTATATTTGCTATACATTAAATAAAATAATGGGTGTACAAGTTAGTTGTTCAAAACATTGAATATCTCTCAAATATAACAAACAAGTTGAAAATAGCTGTCAGCTGATGCAGAATATTTACCACCAAGGGCACTCAAAGGAATAATTAATTGAAGATTTTACACATTCAATCAGTATCAAAAAAATAATACCAAAACACACGTACTTAATAAATAAACATATTAAAGACTGAGATACCACTGAGCACTGAAGATTTTCTATTTAATACAAACTATAATAATTTCAGGGGTTTTTAACTCACCATATAATAATTTCCCCTAAAGAGGCGTGCAAAATATTTTTTACGTTATGTACAAAGTAATTACTCTAATAGGAAGATTTTTAAAAATATGTTCACTGATCAATCTTTACAAAATATGAGGTAGTTCCATTACATTAGTGAAATACTAAGTTAACATTCCCTTGTATTCATAAAACTCTTGTAATCAATAAACTCGTCAACTGTGTTAAGTAGTACCCTAGTGTTCATATTTATAAATTTAATTTATAACAACTCCATCGGATTTAGCCATAATTTTCATAAAATTAATAAAGGCTCTGATTATCTAAGCGTATACTGCTTTAGTAAAACTTGCACAGAGGAGGTACCAAATCAATAGTCTTAGGTAATATATAATCTAATAAAGAAATCTACAGGTAACTCGACACAGCCTAAAAAAAACCAAACTTTTGCCAAACGAAACAGTTTGTCCTAACTCTTCAGTAAATGTATATATTGTACTGTAGTACAGTCACGTTGTAAAGTCACATTGTAAAGTGTACACATACACTCGCGAGGGACACATTTGGTCAGGCTGCAGATAAAATGATTACAAGCTCGTAGTCTATTATCAAATATTCCAAGACTACGGCGAAATCCAACCGTCGTTTCGTATAAATATTAAAACTTACCTACTACATTAACAACTAATTATGATAGTATTTTTTCAACCTTAAAAAACTCATCACAGTGGTGAAAACATTACGTTGTCGATAAGTAATCTTTGCAATCAATAACGTTACATTTCTTTTGGGTAGAAAACATTAAGATTATCATTAGTACAAATTGAGCACAATTAATTATTCAAAAGGCCGGACTGTTATTTGTAATAATTTTACCTACAAACCCTGAAGTATACTAAAAGTAATGGTGTATGAAGTTGTCACTTTTAGTACGTTAAGTCGTAAGTGGAAGTACAGTTACTGGAGAATATACATAAATAATTTCTTCATTTCATAACACATTTTCTCCGGATTGAATTTCCTCAACCGGAAAGAAAATGTGGCATTAACAAAATTAGAAAAAAAATAACTATTCTATTCTTAACCAGATGAAAATTGAAAACTAAGAAAACACTTTTCAATATCTCCAAAATGCTAGCCAACTGTCCAGATATAAAACACACAGACGGCGTAGATTACACATTACATACCTTCTTGGTCGTCATAAAAATTTATAATAGATACACAGATTTATTATTACAATGATCAATAATAATTCCAGCCCCAGCGGAGCGTAAGCCTCTTCCGTAGGGCTGGGCTGCAAATACTGACACAAATACACAAAATATCTGTATTATACACGTGTGAAACATTAACAAGGTTTAACCATGTGTTTATCTTTGGACAGTCGGCTACTGAGCGACTTCGGTAACTGAATTGACCATCCAGCTGAGCGCCACCTGAAACATGACAGATTGTGTGTTACAGTACTGATAGATTATAGCTGAGTGCCACCTGAAACATGACAGATTGTGTGTTACAGTACTGATAGATTATAGCAGAGCGCCACCTGAAAAATGACAGATCGTGTGTTACAGCACTGATAGATTATAGCTGAGAGCCACCTGAAAAATAACAGATTGTGTGTTACAGCACTGATAGATTTTAGCTGAGTGCCACCTGAAACATAACAGATCGTGTGGTACAGCACTGATAGATTTTAGCTGGTGCCACCTGAAACAAGACAGATCGTGTGTTACAGCACTGATAGATTTTAGCTGGTGCCACCTGAAACAAGACAGATCGTGTGTTACAGCACTGATAGATTATAGCTGGTTATTATTAAAATACTCTCTCACGTTGTGGTGTCAATTTATTATTATATCTTAAGATAAATAAAGAGAAAAGGTGGTTGAGAAAATAAATAAATTCTTGTTTACAATCTGTATTACAAACTTTTAATGAACTATAATTATTAATTTCTTTTACAATTCTTTTATTAACAATTCTCAGGGTTCTTTTAAAAAATATAATGAATGCTCTATTAAATACAATTGTTCTGCTCTTATCTAGGGGTAGGTTCTTTCACCTGACAAAGACAATTTAAAAGCAAAGACAGCCATATATTAAATTATTTATCATGACAGTTATTGTTTGGAAGATTAAAATATTGAAATAAAGAAATTGATATTAATTGTAAGTAAAAAAAATATTATGACAGAAAATTGATATTAAAGTATTTTATGAGCTTTAAAGGAAATTTAGTACAATTTTAAGTTCATTTAATTGGGTTTGGACAATGATCTTTGAAAGAAAGGTTTATATTGGAATATAAATTAAATCTCTGACCAGTTTTCTCCTTTATTGAGCGATTGGATAGCTGGGTTGTGATGAAGGGTATCCTTGACGAATGTCTAGAAGACGGGCTCCATCCTGGTGGGTAGTTTGGTGAAATGATGAGAGTGAAGATCTGGATGTTCTATGTGCTGAAGTTCTTGAAGTTCTATTTGAAATACTTCTCTTGATGCTGGATGTCAGTTCTGGCAGATGAAGCGACGAATATGAGAGTGAAAAAGTACCAAGTATAATACACTGCTTGGTGTCAATTATGATAAGTTCAATGTTCTCACTCAACTAATTCCCTTTGTCAAGTATAAAAGGAATATTCTCGAAGATCAGGTAAGTGTACTGTGTAATTTGATATTTTACTGGTTAAATTGAAGGTTTTTATGATAAATTTTAAAAAAATGTAGTAGTCAGTAAACGGAGATCTGTCTTGTCTCAAGACCTCGAGGAGACTGGTTAAAGATGCTAACAAGATGGCTTGGGTCCGTGTGAAGCTGTTTAGATCACTGCTGGCCAATCAGAGTGGTCAGTTAACAATGGCGAACTGAGGAATTTTTCTTATTGGTCAGAGTGAGGAAGAAGGGTTTTGGGTTTGAGAATTTGATTTAAATGTTCCTTTATTGCTCTTATAATTAAAAATAATGATTTAGAAATATATCGGATTATATTAAAAGAAACGATCTTTAGGTATTCGGACAAGTTTTTTTTTTTTAATATATAAGCATTGTTTGGTAATAGTTAATGGCTTCTCCTGTCGGACAAGTGCTTAAATATACTTATGCTAAGGTTCTAAATTATTATATTGTGGGTGTGGGCATTATTAAATTCGTATTCCTTACAAAAATCTACTATAGAAAAGTATAATTTGTTTTGTTCTTAAATCTAAGAGATTATTAAATATATTGTATAAGAAGTCTTATTTTAATGCATGGGCAAGTGTTTGATTTGAAAGAACATCGATTTTGTCGGTAGGATGTTACTTGAGATAGGTCAGTGGTCACTGTCCGAGATGGCTGCTATTATTACACCAAACCTCCACTGTCGATTGCTCCTTTTTAGGTTATCCCGAGCATTGAAAGAAATTATATTCAAAAATCCTTTTGTAGATGATTTTTATGATCTTGGGTGGTAGTTATCTATATACGGGGTCCTTTTCGCTATTAAATGTACTATTATTCTGGTATTGACAAATATTGTTAAACTAGGCTCTAAATTATGTTTGTTTATAATTAACTACAGGATAATGGTATTTAATATCTAATAAGTGATTTTTTAACATATTTTGGTGATGTTCAGAGCTATATTACATAATATTATAAGAAACTAAATAAATCGAATCTATTTGTCATTGTGTCAGGTCTAGGGTTAAAATTCAATTATGGTTAGGCCATGTTGAAATTGGATAGACTAGTTAATATTATAATTATTTTTGAATCTTCTTATTTAGGTACATGTTTTCTTATAATTAATATTGTTTTGGAATGTGTTTGCATGAAATGATGATATTATGTTGTGTCTTAACTAATAGTGGTCTTAGGCCTATATTATGTAACATGAAAATCTGAATTAAACTTAAAATTAACCTATGAAATTAGAAATAACTGAGAACAAATCTTAAAACTAAACAAAATTTTACATTTAACAACTTATAAATAAACTTGGTTAGTCTTTTATTTAAAAAAATGTAATATGGTGCCACCTGAAACAAGACAGATCGTGTGTTACAGCACTGATAGATTGTAGCTGAGAGCCACCTGAAACATGACAGATTGTGTGGTACAGCACTGATAGATTGATTATAGCTGGTGCCACCTGAAACAAGACAGATCGTGTGTTACAGCACTGATAGATTGTAGCTGAGAGCCACCTGAAACATGACAGATTGTGTGGTACAGCACTGATAGATTATAGCTGGTGCCACCTGAAACAAGACAGACAGATCGTGTGTTACAGCACTGATAGATTATAGCTGAGAGCGCTTCCCTGAAACATGACAGATTGTGTGGTACAGCACTGATAGATTATAGCTGGTGCCACCTGAAACAAGACAGATCGTGTGTTACAGCACTGATAGATTATAGCTGAGCGCTTCCCTGAAACATGACAGATTGTGTGGTACAGCACTGATAGATTATAGCTGAGGGCCACCTGAAACATGATAGATTGTGTGGTACAGCACTGATAGATTATAGCTGAGCGCCACCTGAAACACGACAGATCGTGTGTTACAGCATTGATAGATTATAGCTGGCGCCACCTGAAACAAGACAGATATTGTGTTACAGCATTGATAGATTATAGCTGGCGCCACCTGAAACAAGACAGATATTGTGTTACAGCACTGGTAGATTATAGCTGAGCGCCACTTGAGACATGACATATCGTGTGTTACAGCAATGATGTTACAGATTTGATGTAACAAAGTCAAGTTTTCTCAGTGACAAAAAATGTAGTGGAGTAGTGGGGGACAAAACAAAATAAAATGTGTGACAAAATTTTATCAGCAAAACTTTTATCCCTAACAAACACAAAGGAATGTGAAATAACTAAGTAAAATGGTTTATAGCTATAAAAAATGAAAAAAACATGGAATTTTGGACAGTTGTTACATTAAAATGTACACTTTACTATTAGTTCTAATCTTTTTGTGCAAAAAGTATAGAACTTTTTCAATAACAATACGTTTATAATAACATGTATTATGTTTACAAGTGTTTAATTTAGCCTGCAAACGGCACATGAAAACTCCTAAAATAACAAGGCACTTTTGGATATATATAAATACTCCCCAAGCCAGATGTAATTAGCTTGTCTTGTTCTTTTTTAAGTAGCGGGACTGCACCCAGTAAAGAATTATATAACATAATTTAAAATAGCAAAAACAGTTTGAGTTGTGTTTATTTTCAGAAAGTTAATATTAGTTGACAAGTGCACATAGTACAAAAAAGGCTAAAATCGTTACTATGGGTAAGGTTTCATAACCTCACACAATTTAATTGTTAAAATATAATTGTCTAGCTTATACAAAAGTTTCCAAATAAACACAAAACAAAAACTAGCTAAGAATTACAAGTAGGATGTAATACTGGTTTTATAGCAAAGCAAAATAAAAAGTTTTAATTTTAGTAAAAGGTAAAGGAATAAAAATCGATTTGTCACTAAACTTCCTGGTGCTACAAAGGTTAATGATACTGAATTGAAATTACATACTGAATGTGTTTACAAAGTTTGTTTACTTTAACACATGAAAAAATTAACTGGAATTTCAATCTTAAGTTTTTTATACAATACATAAAATAATATTTAAAATAATGTATGTTGTACTTAACACTTATATTGAAACTTATAGAAATACATAAAGTATTGAATTCTACTTATATGTGCATTACTTCATGCACCAAAAATCAATATATATTAACCCATTGCGGATCGTGAAAACGGCGCGCGCGCGGGCCTTAGAGTACGAATTAATCCGTATTACAACTCAGCACCCGCAGTGTTTGCACGCCTACCTGCCTGCTTAGCGCGCTCGCTAATTATACATGTTTTGTTTGTTTATGTTGTTATTTATGTTATATAAACATTATACAGATCATATTAGACAAGTATATTATACTAGAAGTATATTCAAGTATATTCATAAATATCCTCGGAAGCACTACTTTGAGCGTTTTTATTTATGTTGAAATAGAGTTTCCACATCCGGTGGTGTCCCAGGAACAATGTCTGAAATAGTCTGAACATCTGAATCATGGTCACTAGCCCGCTCGTCACTGTCAACATTAGTATCCGCGTAATTATGAAAACGTGGACAAATACGCGTGATAGAACCGTCTCCATCCTCAATAACACTATCGATATCACTTTCGTCACTTCCACTTTCTAATAGTAGTCTATCTAATTCAGATGATCGTAAATTGTCACCCATTTTATTTACGTATACGCACACGAGGCAAAGGAAAATCGAACACCACGACTGTACGCCTCAGACAAACAATAAGTCGCAAATAATAACGTTATTGACCGATAACGAGGGGATTGTTTGTGGACGAGTACCAGAGATAAGATAGGAAGCCAGTCCAGGAAAACTGAGTATAAATATCTCCGAGACTTATAACAGCGATAAGCGTTCAAAACAAATGAGTCATCCGTACCACGTCATCCGCGTGAGGGTCACGTCATTGTGCTTTTGGTCCACGCCTCGCTCCGCGTCACCCTCACGTCGTTGATCCGCAATGGGTTAATAAAAAAACTTTCACTGAATTCTATAAAAAGTTGATTCAATACTTTATTTTCCAAAGTTTAAGCTGTAAAAGACTGTATTGGTTTTTATTAAAACAATATAAATTTACACCTTACGTAGAAAAAGATAAGACCCTGGACTGAAATTGTGAACAAACTTCATAAGAGCCTGTTTCAGTGATTTTATTTCTCCTAAAAATAGTTTGTTCAACACATAATAAGTTAATAGATTCTAAGAGAATCTTAAAAAATCAATTCCTGATTCTCAAATTTTTAATCTTAATAGTTATTTATAGCCTAAGTATGATTTGAACAAAATCATCAAAATTCAAATTTTTGCCATTCTTAAACCTTTGGAGACTGTCTAATGATATAAAATCTTATACAAGAATACCTGTATATATTAAGGGGATTTGCAGAGGTTTACAGAAATAAACATATTTTAAGAATCAAGTCATATCCTCTACTTTTTACTTCAATATGGTAACTTTATTATAGAGTATAATATGGGTTTCCAGATTTACCTAACCCAGCAGGGATCACTTCTGGCTGGTTTATACTTTCCAGTTGAACCTACCACTGGACACAACAAAAACCCATGTATCACTTAAATCTGGGTAACCGTATGGCTGTTCATGAGCGGAACATCACTAACCGCAAATGTCGAGATTCTGGGGTTCAAGGGCAATTCGATAGGTCTAGTCTAATGTGGGAGATGACGGTTGTTCCCTGACCACAGAGGTTCTTGCTAGCCTCAACAAGGATGTGCCACCCCCTGCCTGCTTTGACTGGAGAGGCTGGTTCAAGGCTGGCCTCCCCTTCTACATGACTTTGAGATTAGTACCTGAATTCTTCCTCATAGATCTCGATAGGAGGCGACTCCTGCTCCCTAACCTTACCCATCCTGAATAACCTGTCATTTATAAGCTTCTTGTCCTAAGAGAAAAAAAAGGGTTTCCAGAGTTTGTGTATAATCTACAAAAAGCCCTTGTTATTTGCATATTACAGGCAATATATTCTTGAAGCCTTAATATATTTAATATGAATAACACTTTAATTTAATGTGAACTATCGAATTAAAGTAAAATAAAGGGGATACGACTTAGTTCTTAAAAAATAGCAATTCTCTGAAATTCTATAAATCCCTTGAAAATAGAGTGATATTCTTGGCTTTTTTTTTACTCTATAGTTAGAGTATGGTAAAAATTGGATAGGTAATGATTTTGTTCAAAAAATTCTTAGGTTAAAAAAGCTATTAAGATTGAAAAATCAAGAATAGGGAATAGAATTTTTAAGATTTGGGATAAAATTCTGGATTTTCCAATCCCTAGGTTAAACAGTATTAACTGACGTGTGAACGTGAGGGTCGAAGCTGATTGACGAATCTTGAATCCACAGAATCATCATCAACAAAGATTCGGATTCGAGAATCCATTGTCGAGATTCAACATATGAATCTGTGAAGATCCACACCGTCATTAATTATCGGCTAATCGACAATACACAAATTACCGATCACTAAAATGTGTTTTTGTAATACTTTGAGTTTTCGAAAGCGATAAATACACAACCTACTTAAATAAATTTCATATTTTTGTAAATAACATTTTGCTTATAGTTAATATTTTTCAAACTCATGTTCATATGAAAATTACTGATTGTGAAAACACAATTTCCTTGTACTTTGAGTACTAAAACCCAGATAAGTAACCTAATTAAAAAACTATTTTATTTTTGTAAATAATATTTAGCTTGCAGTTAGCGTTTTCCATATTATTTATGTTTACCCAGTGTTGTGAGTCTGCTATGTGGATGATAGCTGATTCGCATAACAAAAATTAATGATCGCGAAAATGGGTTTTTATTGTATGTTATGTAAAAAACTCGTAAATAGATAATCAGTTTCGTAAATAATATTTTGCTTGCAGTTAGCGGACAATCCCTGATCAGTAGTATGTAAATTACCGATCCCTAATTTCTTTATATTTTGATTTTGTAAAAATGTAGATAGATAACCTAGCTAACAAATTATTGTGCTTTTGTAAATATTTCGCTTGCAGTTTCTATTTACTAGTTTATGTTGGTGCAATGACGTGTGTGTCTGCTGCGTGTATGCGCAGATATACGTAGCTAATTTTTAGAGTTTTATAAATATTTCCTCTGCAAAATATATTATAATTATATTTCCATATTTGTGTATCATGACTAGGATTGGTTGGAAATACGTTTAATAAGTAATACAAATTTATGCCCATATTTTTCAAATTAAAAGCATACATTCTAGAAGCCTCCATATTATAATCTATCAAATTACCATATTATCTAGGAAATTAAACAAGGTAGAGGATGTGACTTTGCTCTTAATTCCTCTCTCATTTCTCTGAATCCCTGCAAATCCTTTTACATTAGAATGGTATTCTTGGATTACTTACTATATTATCAGATAGTCTCCAAAGGTCTCCAAAGGTATAACCAAGGACAGAAATTGGATTGGTATAATTTTGTTTACATCATACTTATATTAAAAAAAGGTAATAGAATTCAAAATTTGAGAATTGAGGATAGAATTTTTAAAGGTTCAGAATCAGATTCAAAATATCTGGATTCACCTATCACAAGTGTGAACTATTAAAAATCGGTAATCTTGTAAATCTTTACAAATTATTTGTCTGAAAGCGTAAATTAGATGTATACAATAGTACACTACATTTAATAATTATTTGCATACAAAGATTGTTTACAAATCTATATTATTTATTAAATGAGAGTTAAGAGAAGCACAAAACGTTTTGAGGAGAATTTGCAACAAAAAGAAGATTAATCATCGATTGGCGTAAATTTGAGCAAATGTTGGTGCACAAACTTAGTAAATGGGTTCATAAGTGGATCACTAACCAATATAGCAGTGTCTAGAAGTTAAAACCACCCATGGGCACACTCTGGTCAGTAGTGAACTGGAACTGCTCGGGCTGCTGCGAAGGCGCAACTCTCGCATCCTCGTCTTCACTACCAAAATATTGTTCAATGAGGTCAAACGCCTTCTGATAGATGTCCATGTTCTCGTGAGACTGCAGGAACTCGATCTTGTCCAATCCTACCGATTAGTGAAACATTATTCTGTGTATCTTACAAATGTAGATATACTATATTAATTAGTACCAGTTCACCTACCTAGTGCAACGTCTGTAATCTGACGCTGTCACAGGCTTGACTCCTGGAATCTGGAGTCATATTTGTCTAAAGAGATCCAGAAAAAGTTGATGATGAAGAAGCTCAAAATTAAATCTCTACTTTGTTTCCACACCAGAGACATCTAGGCTACAAAATATAGTTTTATCTAGGTGAAGAGGTATTTCCATTCTCTCATTGAAAATTTCTATATTTATAAGATGCGAAGATATTTTTCATTTCATTTGATTGGTATTAGGTGTACTATTGGAGATCTGCATCTTTTTTTAATCTCTTCTGACAAACATGACTCCAGATTCCAGGAGTTAAGTCTGTGACAGCGTCAGATTCCAGACGTTGTTCCAGGAAGGTGAACTAGAGCTAAATTCAGCATTCACATTGAATCAACCCTTCCCACCATAGCTATGTTGTGTGTATACTAATTCGTTATGAATGCTGATTCTTTTTACATTGTAGATGGATATATTGCCGATCTCTACATCAACAGTGTATCCATGTATACATGGTGTACCGTAACTCTCTGGACAAAGGTGTATCGTACTATTGCACAGGTCAAGAAAATCAAATTTCACCATATGAACATAAGTGCTTAGTTTCCCGTCTGCCTGTCTATATGTTTTTCATACAAAAATTTAATATCTCAAAAACTAATAAATTAAATCCTAAAAAATGTAGGTTTCAACCAGGTGAGTTACATAAACATAAGATTAGGGATAAGATAATGACTTGGAGTGTTACTGTTCTCACCATAGCATTCTTCGATGAGAACAGCGAAGGGGTTGACGGTGTTCAGAGCCTTGACATCCTGCTCGCCCAGCCTGAGAATGTTCTCTAGTCCGTTGAGAGCTACCTGGATGATCTTTGCGTCCATCACAGTCAGCAAGTCACACAGTGGTGGAATACAGCCCTGGACACAGCATTTGTTTTAAACCCGAGTGTTTCTGTAGAACACTACATGTATACGTAACAAACTGAACTGAGTAGAAGAGATGAGCTACCTGATGGACCAGGTAGCGGATCTGCTCTGCGGTGCCGCCTGACGTAGAGTTGGTCACAGCCCAGGCTGCCTCTTTGCGAGTCTTGAACTCTGACGACCCCAAGATCTCCAACAGCACGGGGAAAATGTTGGCGTCGATCACTGCCTGTAACACCACTTCCACATGTAATACAGAACACTGTATGCTGAGAATCGCATCAATTATCTGGATTAATTTGGATTATGAATTGAATTGCCTATCATCCACTTTAAATACACGACAATAGATCATTATAAGTAAGTGAAGCAGATAACTTTGCATTTAATATCTCCTATTAAGGCTACACACCACCAAAGGACATTACTGGGTAACATTTACATGTATTTGTTAGATTTTACACTTTATTCAGACACACGTCGGATTCTTGACTAGTAAACAGACACTTTGGTATTGTAACTGTTCATAGTTCACAATGTTAACATATTGACATGGTTAAGTATCACTAATAATGTTAACATTTCATTCTAATGTTTTATATACGCATACGATGGTTATCCAGAAAGTAGATTATGTTTTCCTCTGTAGCCACTAGGGGCAAGACTATGGCGGCCATTTTGATGTCAGGGCATTTCTCTGTTCAGTGACAATCCAGCTGTGCTAGTGAGAGGTTACTGTCGCTCTTTGTAGTTTTATAATAGCAGTTTAAAATGTGTGACGCAATTGAAAATCTCACGAGTTGTGAAGTGCGTTCGGTAACAAGGTTTTTGTTGCCTCAAAACATTAAACCAATTGAGATTTATCGCCAACTCTGTGTACAGGAACGATGTGATTACTGCAGGTGGAGTACGTCAGTGGTGCATTAGGTTTAAAATGGTCGGAATAATGTGCATGATGACGAACGAAGTGGACAGCCAAGCATTGTGACCGGTGATATTGTATCTAAAGTCGATGAGAAGATTAATGATGACTACCGATTCACAATAACAGAACACTCACTTAGTTTTCCTCAAATTCCAAGGAGTTTGTTACAAGAAATTATTACGCAGAAGTTAGGTTATCATAAATTTTGGGCCAGATGGGTACCAAAAATCATAACAACGCCCGACCACATACGGCAAATTGAACCTCGAGAAGTGCTAGATGCTTTTAAGTGGGAGGTGTTTCCACATCCGCCTTACAATCCAGACCTTGCACCCAGTGACTACCATCCGTTTCCAGCGGTGAAGATCTGGTTTGAGGCACAGCGCTTTGAGAAAACATGGAACTCCGGGAGAGTGTGACTACCTGGTTGAACTCTCAGGTAACAGAAGTTTTTCTCACGCTACATCCACCATGAGACTGAAAGCGAGCATTATATCTCAGAAATATCACCACAGAAGGAGAGGTTATTTTGGTCCAGTCTTTTCTAGCCAAGGCAGGCAGGGGACAGTACTTTCTCAAGTTTATGCTTGCAAACACCTATCATACTAAGGAAACTCCATCGACTCCAACAATTAAACTGAATTAGATCTGAATTACTTTAATGATTTGTGGTTGCACTCTAACTCACCATTTCTACCTCTTTCCAGTTACTGTAGTAGTTTGATAAAATCATTTGTACCATATGTTTATTACAAGGTACAGTTCTACCAAAATTGTATAACACAGTTACATACAATTGTTTTCCTTGTTTGTACCTTAAAATCAAGTAATTGTTTCTTTTCTTCCTTACCTCTCTTTATACTGTGTAAAGTTACATAACAAGCAACAATTATTTGTTTTAAGTTTGTTATTAATGATGGAAGGTTTGAAAGGATAACAGGATTTCGGATATTCACCATTGTTACAAAAAGTTATAGTGTTATATCTTTTATAACATATAATGGTGGCAAATGTCCTGTTACACTGTATTGTTTTCATGGTTAATTAAAAAAAGTTAAATAGTGAGTTGTAAGCCTTAAAATTTAAATAACATGCTTACACTGTAAAGTATTTACAATAATTTACACATAAATGTTCATCATAGCTTTTATTGCATCTAGCTGTATTATAAGATCATGTATTTTATATATATATAAAATACATATATAATACTATTATTATATGTATTCACTTGTTCAAATTACTCCCTGCAGCCCGTTTGGATCTGATTAGTAAAAGTGTACTGTACAAAGAATGAAAGAAATTTATTGATCACATAATACTGACGGACTCTTGGTAATTGCATGATACACCTGATGCTCATCTGAGCATTAACAATAATTTAAGCATATTATGACAGAGGAAGAAGTACCTGTATCTGCTGCCTGTTGCCAGCAGTGATGTTGGATATCGTCCAGCAAGCCTCTTTGCGGATGCTGTCCTTTGGTGAGCCGAGCAGCTCTAGCAAACACGGCAGAACCGAGCAGTTGAGTATCACCTGTGTCTGAACATCATCTCCCGTCACGATGTTACCCACGGCTCGCAATGCTGCTGACACCACATTGTGTTGGTTGTGCCTGTACAGAATCCTCTCAACTTAACATACTCCATAGACCAGCATTTTTAATTTACTTTGTGATACGCTAACCAAATCGAGTAAGTACGACACATTCACTGCTTTGTTAAATTTGGTAATCTTCAAATTACGACTTGAGTCTCCTGTGATTCATAAAGATGGTGGATTTTGGTGTCTGATAGTTTAGTGTAGGTAAGCGTTAGAGCACTAAACATGTGAAACTGGCAAATCTACCAGATTGTGTTCTATTAGAGAGCACCACCATGTACAGTGTTTACGTTTTTACTGTTATGGGTCACCCGTGAAAAACACCCATAAATAAAGTGGTTGAATAAACCTCCAAATCATGACAGATGTAAAGATCTACCCTGTACCTTGGAGGCTGATTTAATAACGTACCAGATATTGATAACACCTGAAATCAGTGCAAAGAAGAAAAATAACTGTGCACGTCTGAATCACAAGTGACTCAAGCAGCACACAAGAAGTAACTGAGTATAAAATATTAACTATGTAAGACTCATACATAATAATACTATTTATTGTGATAAGTATAAAATATACTTCTCTCCACTTTAACCCTTTGAGTGCCAAGTATTTATTGAGTGAGTGTAGGCCTACTTAAAAATGCCAGGTATTTTTCTAGTGGTGCATCTAAAAGTGCCAACCCTTTTGAAGGCATTTTGCAAGGTTTCAGTAAAAAATTCACAGTTTGGTTTACTGATTACTAATATGCTATCAACATATTTTTTTATTTTTCTCTGAAAAACTCTGTATAATTAACATAAAATAACAAAAATATAAAGTTTTTGATTTTTAGTGATTTTTTTCCCCCCTAACGTCTGGTAAAATCGGACATTGGCACTTTTTAAATCTGGTAGAATCAAAGTTGGCACTTTTCAGACAAATTTTGACGTCCGTTAAAATCGAATGTTGGCATTCAAAGGGTTAATCCCCAATTAAATTGGTAAAAAACTGTTAAAAATTATATCTGTTCCACAAGTATAGAATGTTTGGTGAAATGCAGTAGGATCCACAACTAAAAGTGTATTATGAGTGCACTGGTGACTTATGCCGCTGTGAAAATATAATAATGTGCAAAATACTGAAGAGTTAGAATTAAATTAATAAAATTCAACTAAATTTTGTTTGTTGCATTGATAGCAGTGTAAATAAACAAAGTATTTAATTTTAAAAAGCATTACTCTTTAAACAAGAGTTTAGAAAATTATGAAGGCTATCAAAGATAAAAAGGAAAGGAAATGTAGAAATAGCCAAGAGATCTCGTTAAGAAACCCAACATGACTACTGCTTTGAGAGTAGAAAATTAAGATCATCATCCAAAAGATAGGATAAGAGCTTTTAGATTTAGAAATTGTTGCAGCTTGTACACTTAAATAAATACCTGGAAATGTGTCACAGTAATTAGACAGACGCTGACAAAACGGGTGTGAGAATGTTGGCTAGAGAAGGTGGGGTCAAGATGGAAATGAAATTGTTGAACAGATTGTGGAAAATCAAGTGAGTGTTTGGCATGCAGAGGGCATAATTACAGTCGAGCTGAAGCTAGCTACAAACGACTAATTGAAGGAACTTGAGCTACTTACATGAGCAGTTCGACCAGTCTCCTGCAGACGCCGGCATCGATGACGGCCTGTATTTTGTCGTTTGGCCCGTCGCTGAGGTAGCTCAGGGCCCAGCAGGCATCGGCCAACACGTCGGCGTCCGTGTGGAACAACAGTCGCGACAGCACAGGCAGAGAGGGTGACACACTGGCGAAGTTGGGAGGTGGGGTCTTTCCTCGACACAGGTTCGACAGGGCCCAGACTGCGTTGCGGATCATGGTCAGTCGTGGACCCTTACTCAATAATCTGTAAGAATAGCAACACACATGCTAAAAAAATAAACATAAATATGGCCAAATATTGATCATTAAAACTTAGCCTAATTATTTAACTTAGCCTAAACTATTTATTTTTATATGCATATGACACAACCTTACTGATACAAGAAGAATAATTACATGACTTGTTCATAAAAACTAGAACACCACTCACACATTTAGAATCATTGTTTAAAAACAATGGATTAATCTTAAATACCTCAAAAACTAATGTTATTCAGTTTAAACCGAACAATCATAATAAACATTCATCAAATCTTTCAGACACAAAAGGGCTTAACATTGCTGAATCCCACAAATTTCTTGGACTCCATTTTGATCAAAATCTAAAATGGAATTACCATATAAACTATTTAGTTAATAAATTAAGTAGTCTGTGTTATGCTCTCAGCATTTTGTCACAGTGCACATCTTTAGAAACATGTAAGCAGTATATTATGTTTGTGTAGAATCTGTTTTACGATATGGAATTGTTGTCTGGGGTGCACAGAAAACTGTAAAAAAATGTTGGTTGCACAGAAGAGTATAATTAGAACTGCTGAAAAAAATAAACGAACTAGTTGTCGACCATTATTTAGACAGTTTGAGGTATTGACACTAACAGGAATATATGTTTATGAAGTTATAAAGTTAGTGTGTGATAGGCCAATACACAATACAAGGAACAATAAAAAATTTCAGTATCCCCACCATAATCTCTCCTCATTTGAAAAAGCCCATCATATATGCCTTTAAAAATATTTAACAAAATACCTCCCCATATCGCTTGCCTTAATCAAAAACAAATTTTAAAGGATAAGTTGGTGAAGGAGGCATATTACTCCTTGGATGAGTACATGCTTGGTAACTGGAATTAATTCGCTGCACCCTCCTGTCTTTGATAGGTTTTAAAATTTTAATTGATCTTTTTTATTTATTTCTATTATATTACCTGTTATATTATATTATATTTTAGGCTGTTGTAAGTGCTGATTGATATACAAAATTTATTTTACCTTTGGTTAGGATAGTGTATATTTTTATGCTTTAACAATGCACCTGTATTGTGTACCTTGTACCCATATAATACGTAACGTGCAAATAAAAAATGACTAGCCTCTTCATTCCATGATATTACAGGTAATGTCTATAAAACCCCTCTAAATTTTATTTTAGATGTATGAATGTTTAATTTTTGTTTAAACATTGATCATTGGTAAAAGGAAGAAGGCCGGAGAACTAGGCATTCTCAGAACAAACAGTCAAATCAAATCAAATTTAAAAACGTAACAAAAAAAAAATAGAAATATTTTTTAATCGTCTTTGTAAAAAAGGACAATTGTGCAAGTTTTTTGAACTGGGCATGTTTTGGAAAGGATTTGGAGCTATTCCATATAGAATTAAATAAAAGCAAAACAATGAGTTTAGACTAAATGTTAACAGAAAATGCTAGATAAAATGTGTCACAAAACACACACAAGCTTGTATAGGCTCGTTTCTATTGATAACTCTTTGAGACATAAAGTTGTTCTGGAACATTATTAATTTAAGTGTTTATTTATGAAATTAAATTATTTGAAATGAAGTTCTTTATTAGTCCAAGAGAACATGTTACAATGCTATAAGGCTCATCAAATAGATAAGAAATCTACAGACTAATATAAATTACTTTAATCTTACAATTATACTAAATTTTCAAAATAATTATAAGTATGGCACATCATGGAGTCTATTTGTCTCTCTGAGGGTGTTCGGACAAAATAATAAATTCTTTCATCTTACCAACATTTTCAAACTAAAACAAAAATAACTATTTTGAAGTCGCAAAAATGTACTACTTCAAGTAAACTTATGTGATTTTAAAATACAGAGAGTATTTTTGATCTACTGACAATGGTTTACATCGGTATGAGGTCCTTAGTCCTTGAAGGTTACAATCTGTGAACATTATGTGGGAACCTATGGACAGTTGTCATGTGTTAACAACAAGTAAAAACTACTTCTTTCCAAATAGTACAAGCGTTAGCAATAGAAACTAAACCTTCGTGATGTTCCACATCTCTAGTCTTTCATAATTTATTCCCACTACTGAAACATACAGCTTTGTTTCTGGTTATAAGTATTCTTATAAAGATCTCATATTTGAATTAAATACAAAGAAACTATAAAAAAACCCTGTTTATACAAATAGTAAACATATGATGTTCCACAATTAATTATGCTTTGAATTAGAGGCACTCTTGGACTTTCTGGAACGTAAATACTATTTAGTAGCAAATACTTCTACTTGCAAAAAGGGATAAATGTTATTTACTTTTCTGTTGAATGAAAAACACTACAAAATTAGCCATTTTGATCTGTATGATACAAAATTTTAAAAATAGATTTTTATGAAACACATTCCACATTTCATAGTAATAATTGTTTTGTCAAGTCATAGAGAATTTTGTTATTGAGAGTTTAGTTTTACTACAAACTAAAGAATTATTTTGTACTCAAGATCATGTCAAATTATAACCTTTAAAATTTAAACAACTTCTTACTAAATTTAACAACAACTTTCATTTATTTACTACAGTTTATTTTTATTTACTTCTTTTTACAATCCCAACAGAATCATACAATTAATGTTCTACTATATGACAAAAAGAACCCAAACATTCATGCAGCAAAAATCCAACTTCCAAACCACAAAAGATTTCCAATGGCTGAATTTCATGTTACAAAATAGGTTTTTGTAACAACTTACTTAGAACATAAACTTTATCTTATATATTCATAGAGAAATGTAATAAGAGCTATGAAATCACAGTTCCAGAATTTGTATGAATAAAAAGTTTATACAAATTAAATTTAAACAAAACCAGTTGTCGAGAATTATTATTCATAAAGGGCATAAAATGAACACGTCATATACTAACTGTAGTAGAGGTACGAGAATGCCAGAGTCCAGAACGTGGTCCCGGCACTCAGGACTGTCTCCGGCAATGTTGCCGAGAGCCCAGACAGCCTGCTCTTGCACGTCCTCGTAGTTGGAGTTCAGTAGCTGCACGAACACTGCCACGGCACCGGCCTCTATGACTATGCGAGTTTGGGAGCTGGTACCTGACGCTATGTTGGTCAGTGCCCATGCCGCCTCAAACTGGAATACGACAGTCTATAGTGAACTTTGTTGAAGAAAAAAGTAACACGTTCACTGCCACTGGCTTCAATGAAATTTCAATTTTCAAACTGGTACTTGATGCTACGTCGGTCAGTCTACATCATCAACTCCAACTGGAATATAACAATCTGCTTGGATCTATGTTAAAGAAAATAGTACACAAATACTGCCACAGCACCAGCTGCTATGAAATGGCCAGTTTGCAACCTGGTACTTGATGCTATGTCGGTCAGTCTACATCATCAACTCCAACTGGAATATGACAATCTGCTTGGATCTATGTTAAAGAAAATAGTACACAAATACTGCCACAGCACCAGCTGCTATGAAATGGCCAGTTTGCAACCTGGTACTTGATGCAATTCAATTCAATTCAATTCAATAATATTTTTATTCACACATTCATCAAGAATGGTTACAGAGTCAACACATTGCAGTAAAAAATTGATGTCATCAAGAAGTAGGTAAACTAGTTTAAAACTATTATAAATGCAAAGAGAAAATATCTTTAAAATTTGATATCAACTAACATTTCTGTAAAATAAAATATATATGAGGAGAAAATATATGAATGCATATACATACACATACATGTCTTAAATAATAGCATTAACAGAATTAAAAAACTCATTCAAACTATAAATTGTAGAGTTTTATCAACAGGCGTGCAGTCTTTTCTTCAGAGTTTTAGAGTCACATGTTTTGAAGTTTCTGGAAGCATGTTAAAGAGTCTTGCACCGCTATAGGAAGGCTTCTTGGTGTAAAGGGTTGTTCTATGCGCTGGAAGGGATATATCATTTGCCCGTCTTGTTGTGTAGCTGTTGACGTCACCAACCCTTGGTAATCTTTCTCTTGAGGCGTGGGTGATTACCTCGATGATGTATATGGGGACACTACTGTGAGTATCTCAAAAGATTTAAAAGCCTCTCTACAAGATTCTTGTGGCTGTAGTCCTGCCATGATCCGCATAACCCGCTTCTGTAATACCAGGACACGATGAAGGTTGCCGGCAGATGAACTTCCCCACAGAGTTATTCCATATCGAACATGTGATTCGAACAGAGCGTGATATGCGGCTTTCAAAGCGATAGAGAGGTACCAATGGATTTAATCCTCTTCATTGCAAAGATTGCAGAGCTAAGCCTTGAACACAGTTGGTCGGTGTGATTGCTCCAGGAAAGGCCTTGATCCAGAGTTAGGCCTAAGTGTTTTGTGTTGTCAACTCTCTGAAGATCTGGGGGCTTCAGTCAAGCATTCTTTTAATCGTCCAGAAGCGAGATATTTTGTCTTTGCAGCGTTAAAAACTAGGTCGTTATTTGAGCAATATTGTTGTGCCATACTGACTGATATGAAGGTACGAATGTCCAGGTCTTTCAATTGCATTGCCACTCGTTACAGAACGGTGTCATCAGCAAACATGGACTGGGTAGCTTATATTAACCCCAAATACTTAGGTAGGTCTGCAGTAAAAAGAACAAACAGAACCGGGCCCAACACTGAACCCTGGGGAACACCTCTTGTAACAGCCAAAGGGCCCAGATCTTGCAGTCCTCTCTGTTCCATCCAGGTTTTGTTTTATTTTCAACGATCTGTTCTCTTCCCGTTAAGTAACTCTCAAACCACTTGACTGTAGTCCCTCCAAAAACCAAGAGATTTAATTTTGTTGATAATTAAACTATGGCCCAAACAGTCAAACGCCTTACTTAAATCAAGGAAAACACTTGTAACTGTGTTTCCTTCCTCCAAGTTGTCAATGATGTGTTCTATTAAATCGGTTAAAAGCACTTGTGGTTGATCTTCCAGGGATAAACCCATGTTGTCTATCAGGCAGGAGATTGTTGAGTTTAAGGTGGTTTTGAATTCTGGTTAAAATTATTTTTTCTATGATTTTTGAAATAGTTGGGATTAGGGATATCGGCCTGAAATTTTGTAGCTCCTTTTGCTTCCCTGCTTATGAAGGGGATAAACTTTAGATATTTTGAGTTTGCTAGGAAAAATCCCTTGAGACAAAAGACTTGTTGATTATATCTGTAATGGGTAAAAATACTTCACACCAATGCAAAACTTTAGCAGCTTAGAGCTCACGTCATCGATACCTGAAGAAGATGTTGACTTCAGTGACATTATAGTGTTAAAAACTTCACTGAAGGAAGTGAGTCTCCATTCCATAAGTGATAAGTTCCAAGAAAAGAAGTATCACTCATAACAATGGCTCTTGATTGATTGTTTTGCAGTAGAGTTTTGCTCGGCTATATTGGAAAAAAAGATATTAAAGTGTTCACACAATTTGTCTGGGTCTTCTTTTCTACCTTTCCCTCCAACATCAATCTGCCATCTTGCCCTGCACTGTCTTTTCTTAAAATTCTCTCAACTATTGATGACATTCCAGATGGCTTTAGATTTATTACTTGACTCAGCAATAAGGCTTTCATTTTCTTCCCGTCTTAGAGTTTTTAGTTTTATATCATACATTTTTTTCTTGTTAACGCATCCACTTTGTCTTGCTCACTTCCAGTTTTTTTATATTTGTCAAGCGCCAGGATGAACTCTTTTCTAAGGCTGTTAGCTTCTGGGTTGTGTAGGGCTAGAATTTTTTCCTCTATTTTTTTTCCGTATGCAAATTTTACGTGGACATGTGATGTCAAGGGCTATTGTCAGGGTATCAATAAAGTTCATGTAAGCCTCGTCTGATGTGGCTGCCTGATAGACTCTGTCCCATGATTGAAGTGACAGGATGTCCTTGAAGTGCTGGAGGTTGTCAGGATTAAATTGTCTGTGAGTAGTTCTAAAAGCTTCATTTTTCTTTATTGGGGCGTCAACGTAGCAAAGCTGTCCCATATGATCTGAAAGGCCCGTATTTTCCACTATGACTTTTACTCTGTCAGTGTTAAGATTGGTGCAGACAATGTCAATGGAAGTAGCAGAGGTATTAGTGACTCTTGTAGGAGGCAACGGTATTCTGGTTACATCGAAGGGTGGCGAGGTGCTTCGCATAATGCTACATTTTCTCTTGATGGAAGCAAGCAATTTACATTGATATCACCAACAATACAAATTCCCATGTTGTCACAAGGAAGTAAGCTGAGGGTATCAGTTAACAGGGCCAAGGCATTGTCAAGAGGAGCACTGGGTGGTCGATATATCCCAAGAATGTATAAACATGATTTCCTGTCGAATGTTATCCTGATCGAAGACATTTCACATACGAGTTTCTTCTGAATGGTCAGCAATTATTAACACTCTCCACCTCATTAGCCATGTCAGTGTGCTTGTAGATGGGCAACACCACCTTTCCTGTGACTCTCTCTGCAAAATGCAGTTACCAGACAGTAGTCCACCAAGCATACATTTTTCAAAGTTAATTCACTTAGTCCATGTTCTGTGAGGACAACTAAATCGGGCTTGTGGATGTGTAAAAAGTGATTTAATCTATCGATTTTATTGCACAGCCAATCTATGTTCTGATGGAAGATTTGAATCTTGTCTTTAAATTTGAATTCAGGAAGATTCTGCATCGAGTTTTGCTTCTTTGAGTTGGGTCTAAAAAAGTCTGGGTTTCTGAAGAGTTTGAATTTTGGAGTGGTGATTTAATTGTTAGTACGGGTTGACGGCATAATTTTGGATCCACCGTGACATTCAGTTTTTTTGACAGGGTTTGGCTGGCTCCCTCAGTGGCAGTTTGATTCAGTTTTTTGGACAGGGTTTGGCTGGCTCCCTCAGTGGCGGTTTGATTCAGTTTTTTGGACAGGGTTTGGCTGGCTCCCTCAGTGGCAGTTTGATTCAGTTTTTTGGACAGGGTTTGGCTGGCTCCCTCAGTGGCAGTTTGATTCAGTTTTTTGGACAGGGTTTGGCTGGCTCCCTCAGTGGCAGTTTGATTCAGTTTTTTGGACAGGGTTTGGCTGGCTCCCTCAGTGTCGGTTTGATTCAGTTTTTTAGACAGGGTTTGGCTGGCTCCCTCAGTGGCGGTTTGTTTGTTAAGATTATCATATGTAGTCTGGTTGGATAAAACATGAAGCTTGTCGATATAATCATTAAAAAAACTTCCTCGTAAGTTTCTCCCTCTCTAAGCACCTGTGCAGTAAATGGAAGGTAACTTCATTTCCTTGCCATGCGCTTCCGACAGATGAGTTTGGTGTTTGTTCTCTGTAGGTTTGTCTAACTCTATTAAATCATAAAGTGTGTTCACAGGATGCTTTTATTTTCTCACTACTGAGTGGGAATTTTGGGATTTTTTTATTTCAAAGTTTTTTCCACGTGACTTTTTTCTTATTTGAATCGGAAAGGTTCCATCTTCATAAGTGTGTATAATGGGAGCTACTAAGTGAGTTGTTGGTTTATCACCATCATCATCAGTTGACTCCATTGCATCATGAGATATCTTGTTGATGTCAAGCGTCTGACACTTAAGTCTGGCTTCCCGATTTTTTGCTGCCTGAAGGGATATACTAAACAGATTCTTTCTTTTGGTTTTATTTTTTGAATCTGTGCTAGATTTTTTCACATGGAAGTTCTTGCCAGAAGAACTGTCCCTGTGACCACTTCGGGGAATGCAAGGTGAAGAGTGTTTTGTAGGCATAATGTTTTCAAAGTTGTTTACAACATTGATGGTGAATACCGTCTGACAGTTTCTGAATTGTTTGCTCCATTTGGTCTTGTCGTTTCTTTAGAAGCAGAATTTCCAAGTACACTGATGAGGATTGTGCTACTAAAGGGGAGTTGCTATCATCAGAAGTTTGTGTGGAAAGCAGATTTAGTTGACTCAGGATCGTTATTTTTCAAATTTAGTACTCTTCTGAAGTGTCAAAATAGTCATTTCCAAATTTTTAATTTTTGTTAAATTCAAATCAATAAGTTTTTGAGATTTTTATGTCTTGTTCTTCAAAAAGGTTCTGCAGTTCCAGTTGAAATGCCTTTTCTTTATTAAGTTGGAGTTCAGAGTCTCTCAGTTCTTGGCTGAGTGATTCTATCTTGTTAATGTGGTTCTTTTCATTTTCCTCCAATTCTTCTAACTTTTCTTCTGTCCTAGCTATTGTGGCAACCAATCTAAGATTTTTTTCCTCCAAAAGCTTATTTTTTTTCCAAAAGAGTTGTTCCTATCTTGGCAGCCATTTCCAGTTTGTCCTCTTTGATGATGCTATGTCGGTCAGTCTACATCATCAACTCCAAGTGGAATATAACACTCTGCTTGGATCTATGTTAAAGAAAATAGTACACAAATACTACCACAGCACCAGCTGCTATGAAATGGCCAGTTTGCAACCTGTTACTTGATGCTACATCGGTCAGTCTACATCATCAACTCCAAGTGGAATATAACACTCTGCTTGGATCTATGTTAAAGAAAATAGTACACAAATACTACCACAGCACCAGCTGCTATGAAATGGCCAGTTTGCAACCTGTTACTTGATGCTATGTCGGTCAGTCTACATCATCAACTCCAACTGGAATATAACACTCTGCTTGGATCTATGTTAAAGAAAATAGTACACAAATACTGCCACAGCACCAGCTGCTATGAAATGGCCAGTTTGCAACCTGTTACTTGATGCTATGTCGGTCAGTCTACATCATCAACTCCAACTGGAATATAACACTCTGCTTGGATCTATGTTAAAGAAAATAGTACACAAATACTGCCACAGCACCAGATGCTATGAAATGGCCAGTTTGCAACCTGTTACTTGATGCTATGTCGGTCAGTCTACATCATCAACTCCAACTGGAATAAAACACTCTGCTTGGATCTATGTTAAAGAAAATAGTACACAAATACTGCCACAGCACCAGCTGCTATGAAATGGCCAGTTTGCAACCTGGTACTTGATGCTATGTCGGTCAGTCCACATCATCAACTTCAATTGGAATATAACACTCTGCTTGGATCTAAGTTAAAGAAAATAGAACACAAATACTGCCACAGCACCAGCTGCTATGAAATGGCCAGTTTGCAACCTGTTACTTGATGCTATGTCGGTCAGTCAACAGCAACATCAACTGGAATATAACAGTCTACATAAACTATGTACAAGAAAGCAAAAGGATAATCTGAATTGACAGAGCCTTCAATAATTAGTTGTTTCGATATGTTACTTAGAGCCAACTCAAATCAATACTTAATATAATGTGTGTTCTGAAAGTATCAAACCTTTTACCGCTTAAATTAACAAAATGTAGTAGGAAAACTGGTAGAGAGGAGACAGTCATGCTGCATTCGTCATCTCCAAGGTTAAAAAGTCACTGAAGGTTCATAGCTCAGACCAGGTCATGTTGAAGTTTTCTTCGACTTCCATGGATGGTGCATCTAAAATACACTTACACACCATCACCACCGTAGGGCCAAACAATCACTAAAGAATACTACCCGAAAGTATTCATTGATTATCATCTTCGTGATACTGAATGATGCAAAGAACTGGATCTTTGGGCAGCAAATACTTGGCAGTTCTACCATGATAAAGCAGCCACCCTTCTGCTCATCTGACTCAGACTGACTTTCCTATCAAACACACCATGCCTATGGTTCGACAGGCTCCCTACTCCCCCGACGTGGCTTCCTGTGAATTTTGATTATTTCTCTCAGAGGAATCTGACAGGAACCAAGAGAAGACATCATGTTCATCATCCCACCAGAGGTGTTGAAAGGAGTGCTGGGAGAAGTGTGGGCATTGTGAAGGTGACTATTTTGTGGTCACAGGGGTATTGCAACTCCAGATCAAGAAATGTAGTTTTGCTAAAAAAGGTTTGATACTTTTTTAACAACACTTATAGTTCTATATAGAGATAAAATAACACACTTTGATTTCCATAAAGGAAAAGAATGTCCAGATTTTTGTTATGCTTATGTGAGAAGTGCCATGACTTTCCCAATGACACTTCTTAAGTACTTCTATAATGCCTGTTTTGTTAAAACCATATATTTGGATTCTTAGATTTTTGTTTTATTTATATAGTTGCAAAGCAATAAATATATTTTTTTAATTTTCGATTAGACACTATCCTATATAACAGGATTAAATTATTACTGAAAGTCTGTTAAAATACAAATATGAAGTATCTTAAAAATTCTGTTATTTTTCAGATAATTTTATAGTGAAAGACATTTATCTGTAAAAACATAAAATAAGAAAACCTGGCTGACCTGCAGTGTGCAGTTCCTGTTATTCTGCAAGAACTCAACAAAGCGTGGCACAATGCCAGTCTGGATAACTTCGTCGATGGGAGGGTTAGGTTCGCGCGACAGCAGCTTGCGGAACTTCTGTGTGGCGTCCAGCTGCTCGTCCACGTTAGAGCTGTATAAGGCTTGGACCATGGCAGATGTTATCACTGGGTTTGTCATAACCGACAGCACATCCTCCTAATAAAACATTCACTTGTTAGCCTAGCTGTACAACCTGACTGTTTATGTATGAAAGCATTCACCATCGCAAGTAAAAGCCCAAGAAAGTGTACATACATAACCATACACTGTTTTTACATAGTAGGCTAAACAGAACACAATTTCATACTCGAGCGTATATATTAATAATCACACTTCCCGATGTCAATACTTTTAAGATTAATCTAGTGTTCTAATTTAAGAGCATATTTTCAATAAACAGCAATAAAATCAAGAAAACTAAAAAGGATAGATAAGTACAACAATAACACTAAAATAAGAAATCTTGCATAACTATACCAAAAATAACATGGTGAGAGTTACTTCAACATTAGCATTGTCTGTATGGAACAAAAATCAACATTCCTGCCAGTAAAGCCAGCTCTTAACAAAATGTAAAAAAATTAAATCTCCATAAAAAGTTTAGATATGTTTATTATTAACTAATAATTTTTGTATAAACATGGAATGAAACTGTTGCAGATACCATCCAAATTGTAGGATATTTACATTATTTTAGCTTCCAAGTTATAAATCTTGAACCTTTTAATTTTCAATACAGATTATTTTATACTTTCAAATTCAGTACATACTTTGGTTAAATGATCGTTCTAATTTCACAAATGTTGTGTTTATTTATTATGACTGTATATGCAACTTTGGTCCAATGGAGGAGGACACTAAACTCAATGAAAGCCCGTTTTCTCAAGGAGAAGAATCCGATTCTAGTTCAGACAGTTCTGATCATGACGTCTTTGAACATTATGTGGGAATGGATACTGTTGTTTGGGGAGGGGAGGGAGTGAGGGAGGAGTGTAATAAAAAACATATTTAAAAAATAAACAAACTGATTCACAAATGCCAGAGGGGTGGGAGCTGAAAAGCCAGCAAAGTACTGAGCATGGATTGGATGAGGACTTGCACCAGTGGTGGCGGGCTACTATTGCAGCACCAGTGGTGGTGGAGTACTATTGCGGCACCAGTGGTGGCGGACTACGGACTACTATTGCAGCATCAGTGGTAGCGGACTATTATTGCAGCCCCAGAAATGACATCAGTTCATGTCCATAAGGGTTTCGGAATACCTTCAATCAACATTTTGGACATCCAGATGTCGTTCTGGGTAACAATATTTTCACGGATAGTCAGGCAGCACTGATGGCACTGATGACTCTTGTTCAATTCCAAACTTGTCTGGGATTGCTCAAGTCATTTCTTCCCTTGCCAGAATCAACAATGTGACTGTTTGTTGGGTTCCTGGTCATGAAGGGATGACCTGGAGAGAGCTGATGCCATGGCCAACCGGGACTCAGCGTTAATTATGATGAGTCCTCAACCATTCTGCGGTATTCCAAGGTGTGAATCCTTTGGGGCTGTCTCGAAATGGGTTCACGCTGAACATGAGAGAAGGTATAAAAATGAGCAGAATGGTACTACAGTTGCCTTTGTCCAGGGTGGCGTCTGAGCTTCTCTCACTGAGTAGACTGATGACTTCTGAGGTTATAGGTCTGATTACGGGACATGGTCACTAAAGAGAGCTACTTCACAGAGTTGGCATCCTTCAGGAGGATCCGCTCTGTAGAATGTGTGATGAGCAGAAGCAAAACTGTTCAGACACCTGCTCTTTGATTGTCCTGCAATAGCAAGGGAGCGGTTTGCCATCTTTGGCAGTTTGGACAAGGGTGGTGAATTTCTCCAGGATGACCTGATAGGTTGTTTTTGGCGGTTTGTGAAACTGCTGAAATCATAGACTGGTAGACCTCATGGTGTGCTCTTCTGGAGTGTGCAAAAGGCCCTTGAGGCCTAAGTGCATGGCAATAGGCCGCCCCATTGAAGAAGAAGAACAACATTTAAATTATTCAACATTTTGAGGTCTCATCTCATTTCCTGCATTAAGTTAAGGATATAATTTAATTCAGATTATAGAGGAAATAATGTACAGATAACAGTGTAAACTCTGCCCCTAAAAAATACTAAAATTTTTTACCTGCATGGTGTCACCTTCGTCTGATACATTCGGCAAGCTAACATTTCTTCGTTTAAAGAGTTGCTGCTCTCTTTTCTGTTTTCGAAGTTGAACACCTTCCTCCTCTCTTCGTCTGCGAAGCTCTTGGGAGTCTAGTCCTGTGTTCTTGTAACGATACTTGTGGCTTGGGACAGACATCTGTAAAATAAAATTATATGATGCAATGAGAACTGTATTTATTAATGTTTTAAACACTATGATACACTACATTACATGCATAATATTGTATATCGCTACTTAGTTAGAAAAAGCGTTTTATAAAACCTTATTTTCTTAAATATAAAAGAAACAAAGTCTTAATATGTTGTTACACGCCCCTGCAGCCACATGCTGCAATGGTAGATTTCCGTTAATAATTTTCTTTAAGTGAGGAAAGTAGAGGTGGAGCATCAATGTTATCCTCGTCCCCCTACCTCATTTTAGGTAAAACCTGAGTGCAGTGGTCTTCAGTCTGGTACTGATCAATCGTTAAGTTAATGTGTGAACATTTTGCTAAAAGGAATGTGGTTCTTAGTTTAAATTTTGTTATTGACAATGGTGGCGGACTGATGCGAGTGATAGGTGAATATTTACTTTATTACTTTCTACTTGCAATTCTATTTATCCTTCAATATGTTTAATTAGTTTACGTGTTACAGAGGCAAAAGAATAAGTCAGGGGGAAATTGCTATTATTAGATGTAATCATGGTACAACATGAAACGTTTTAAACATTTACAATGTTGAAGAAGATATTTTTATTTTCCTGAAATATTATTTCCATGCAAAAAACAATTAAATACCGTAAACCGGGCCACTTTGCACCTTGTGAGGTTACTTTGCACCAAAGTTGAAAAAAGATTCAACTCTATCTGTAGGAGAAACTATTAATCATTTCGACCTAGTTTCACAATTCTCCACTAGGCTGCACCATCTTCTACATGATTTGTGTGAACAGACACTTTATCCTGCCATTTTGAATATTTGTGGGAAGAGTTGTATTTGTATCTTCAGTTTTGTTTGAATTGTTACGTCAAAAAAGTGCCGTTTTTACGATATTAGACAACGTCAGAGAAAGGCAAATGTGGTATATTTATGTGTAGAATTTTATTATCTTACAAATAACAACAGTAACTAAGAGTTTATATCAATACTCATTAAATTATCATCCATTTTAAGTTTAAGGTTACTTTTAAGAGAAAGACGGGGTTACTTTGCACCAGCATAAGTAGAGCCTTCAGCTGTTTGTTCTGCTTTCCTCGTTGCCCTGCAGTCAACACGACAGGCCTGCAGCACAAAGCCACAAATAACAAGAAAAAAGAAACTTGCTGTGCCAGCAGGAAAAAGTTTATCTCACGAAGAAACGATTTCCATGCAATCATTTGTAACTAGCGATAATGCTAGTGTTAAACCCCCACAATCTATGAATGATGACCAAACACCAAGCACGAGTAAGGCAACCACACTTGTTTAACTAAAGGAAAAAAATCGTGTCAGCCTAAATTTCAACGGGATAGTAGTGATGAGTCCATAGATGACCCATCAGAAATGTGTATTGATGAAAGTTCCTCCGACGATGACTGGAAGTCCTATAGGAAAAAGAAATTAGAGGAGATCAATGAAGCAGCAAAAGAAGAGGCTTTTCTAACAATAAAATCAGGACTGAGACCCATCAACAAGTCTGATCTACAAGTAGATTAATTTGTTGTTGTTAACTACGAAAACGAATATTACCCAGGTACCACTGTAAACGTTGATGAAAATGGAGCTTTTGTAAGTGCAATGATGAAGTCCCTAGGCAACTGGAAGTGGCCTGTTAATAAGGATGTTTTATTTTATGAGTGGAATGAAATTGCTGGATCTATAAATCCTCCCAAATTTTTGAGCAAAAGAGGAATATTTGCAGTTCCAGAGCTTCAAGACAATTTTGGAAAAATGGACTAAATTTTTTTTAAGAATATGCATTATTAAGTGCGTATTATATGTTATAATGTTTTTGAACATAGACCTGCAAGTATTTATTAGGTTTTAAGCTTCAAAATCTCTAAGTTTGTCATTTTGTCACTGTAAATTTTCCCAAATACACTTTGTGACGTATCATGAGTTTTTGATGTTTTCCCCCTTTCAGGTGAAAAAAAATTAAATCATATAAGTATTCAGTGGTTCCAACAGATGTTTAAGGGATTCTGAATAGGTCTTACTTTGCACCAACAAAGTTTTTCAGAAAAAGATAAATAATTTTTCAGGTGGTGCAAAGTAACCCGCTCCTATGGTATACTTTGCACCAAATTAAAAAAATACATAAAAAATATTTAAATATATAATACAAAAATTTATGAGTGTGGAATGGTTTCCTGGATGTATAAGAATTAATAAAAACCAGTAGTTTGTTAATTTGTTGAAATGCTTTATTTTTTATGAGATAATATTTATTTTAACTCCTAAAAGTGGTGCAAAGTAGCCCCGGTTTACGTAGCATTCAAACTTGCTCATGTTTGAAAGATTTGTTAAAATTTTATTATTTGTATAACCACATACACAAGATGTGAGATAATTGCTCTCTCAGGAAAAGAAGCTTAGAAAATTGTATCTAGTCCTATAGGACCTTTGCGCTGTTTCCGAAGTGACAGGATATTCTGCATGGGTAAGGTTGGGGGTAGGGGTCGCCTCCTGTCGAGATTCATGACGATAAATTTAGGACACTAATCTGAAGTCATGTCCCCTCGGAAGAAGGGAAAGCTAGCTCTGAATCAGCCTTTCAGCCAAAGCAGGCAGGGGGTGGCACAACCTTATGTCTAAGCTGGCAAGAACCTTTGACTCTAAGGGAATGAACCCCACCAACTCCAACGGTCATTTCCAGCAGTAGACTAGACCTATCGAATTACCCTTGCGCCCCAGAATCTCAACATTTGCGGTTAGTGAAGTGCCACTCCTGGACATTCATAAGATTGCCTGGATTTAAGTGACACATCGGTTTTTGTTGTACCCAGTGTGGGCTGTAAGGTGTGTACTCCACAGATGGTTCACTCCATGACTCTAGGGCAGGATACGGAATACACGGGCCAGGAGTTGACATGGCTGTGCCCCTAGGAAGACATGCTACGGTTTTTCAGGTGGAGGTCATGGCAATAGACTCATGTTCCAGAAGATTCATACAAATGAGAACAAAAGGACTAAAATACCTAATACTTTCTGACAGTCGGGCTGCACTGAAGGCACTTGATACCTGTTCGTTTGATTCGAAAGCGGTCTGGTAATATAAGAATGCTCTAGCAGAGCTGGCAATGAATAACAGAGTAACACTCAGTTGGGTACTGGGTCATGAAGGCATTCATGGAAATGAAAAAGCAGACATCCTCGCCAAAAAGGGAGCGGAATCCACAATGGTGGGGCCTGAGCCACGTTGCGGGATAGCTTTCAACATTAAAGCTCTGGTCAAAGATTGGGAAAAGAGGATAAGACACAATAATTAGGAGTAGAGCCTCAGGATTAAGACTATCCAAACTGTTTATCTCTCCTTACGTTAAAGGGTGGACAGCTCTCTTATTAGATTAGAATAAGGAGGGTGTAAGATTAATATTAGGAATGTTGACAGAACATGGCCCCCTAAGGAAGCATCTTATGAAGGTGGGCCTTAGTCAGACTGACGAGTGTAGACTCTGTGGAGAAGAGGAGGAATCAGCAGAGTACATTTGGTTAGATTGTCCTGCCATCTTAGAAACTCGGAAAAGATACATGGGAGCATATCTCCTCAGCCCCAAGGATATCAGAGAACAGGAGCCCTCAAATCTGATTGGTTTTTGCAAAAGCCTCGGACTTTGAGGAGACAAAATTAAATTAAGGTAGGCGCAACCTTTTAGGACTAAGCGCGGGGACAAACTGTCCTTTTCCCTCAGGAAGGAAAAAAATAAAGATGTGTACTCGTAAACAAACACTGAAGCATGTAATAAAGTATTAAAATTCGAAGCAAATTCAGAAACTTTTTAGTTTAAGTAATTGTAGGAAAACACTCAGTGTTAAAGGCTAAATGAGAGTTTTATTTCATCACGCACAGAATCTACATATATGCATCCAAATACTCCTTTAACCCGTTGAAAAAGCATCCTCAACTAAAGTTCCAAGAGAAAGACTAGATTGGTGATCATATTAATGATTTGCATATTATGGGAAAAAATCATTAAATAATAAAATTATTACTCTTGTGCCATCTCATAATAGTACTGTTTGAAATACTTTAAATTTTATTATGTATATTGTTATGATTGAGTTTATTTTATAGTTAATGGAGTTATGTTACAAAATGGTGACTCAATGTGTGTCATGGAGGCAATATGTGCCAACTGTGAACACACAGCTGTAAACTACTGATACCTCAATTTACATCACACTTGTGTTGTTTACTACCCCTCCCAGTTTGTCTGTCTGTCTCTCTATTTCTATGAGTGGTTCATTTGTGCTGCGATTGTTTTGAAATAAATTACAAATATTTATACAGTTTTAAAATTGAATGAAATAATCTCTCACCAGAATAGCTCAATATTCAATTCAGATTAGATCAAAGAATATACTATTACGAGTTACTGGCAGTTCATCTAGAGTGTATTACAGGATAAACTTGCCTATGGAGTGTCTCATTTGTCAATCTGAAGACCAATTAGTTTTTCTTTAAATATGTGTAGCAAATATTACATACAATAGGAATTTTTGAAAACATAGAGACACTACCTTAATTTGAATAAACAAAGTGCGTAATAAAAGAACCAAAATTTTCATGCCTAAAATCTGTAAACTAAGTAAACCATTTGCTACCTCCACTCAACCAAATTGTTTTTAGAAACCATTGTGCAAAACGTTTTATTATTACTGTACTTATTAAATTAGTAGCTGGTTGCATTAATTAAAGTATATGAATCTTGTCTAGTTAAAAAAAAAAAAACATATTATTTTAGGCCAACAAAAGGTAGTCTTAAGATTTGAGTCCGTTTTCACATTCACATATATGTAATCTATTAAAAGAAACATCTTTATAATTATTACAGGCAATCTCATTCATCTGAACCTCATTTATCCAGATCTCTGGATTGGTATTATAGAGTAGAGGGAATAAAATGTTTTCAAGAATAAATAAGTTTATTGAATTTCAATCACAGCTTGTTTTTTTTTTTTTTAACACATATACGGCATTCAGAATAATGTGTACAATATAATACAAATTTTAGAATGTTGTAATTAGAATAGTCTGCGAGAGGTTCATAAGTGTAAATTTGGAAGATGTGAATGATTGACTTAGACCGACAATAGGATTATCGACATAGAAATTGTATAAGTAAATCAGAAATTCTTTATTCATAATCATCAAGATTAGAATACATGTCAAGTTTAAAGACAAAAAATATCTTCTTCCTCATGAGTTGGGTCTTCATGCATTGTCCCCTCCAATTGAAGAACTCTTCCATGCTGTAGGAAGGGTCTTTCCTGGAGCCAGGTCCGGAGTTCCTTCTTCAGGTTCTGTGGGCTGTTGGTCTTCAAGTCTTCAGGCAGTGGTGTTATATATCTTGATTCCAGCATAAGATGGTTTTTTTGCATAGGTGGCTGTTCTGTGTGCCGGAAGGTGGAAGTTGCCTGCATGTCTTGTGTTGTGTCCATGCAGATCTCTATGCCTTGTTAGGTCTCTAGTAACACAAAAGAGAACAGTTTTCCAATATGTAAATGGAAATAACTGTAAGAATCTTCAAATCCTTGAATGTATTTCTACAACTTTCTCTTGGGCCTTGACCAGTCATTATTCTGAGAGCCCTCTTTTGCAATTTCAGTAGGCGCTGCAGGTTGGCATTTGAAGTTCCCCCCAAAACAACTATTCCATATTGTAAGTGGCTTTGGAAAAGGGCATGGTATGCTATTTTTGAAGCTTCTGGTGAACTGACTGCTGAGTTCTTTTTTATGGCAAATATGGCAGAGCTTAGTTTTTTGCACAGATTGTCTACATGATTTTTCCATGATAAATCACTATCAAGTGTTACACCTAGGTGTTTCAGCATGTTTACATTCTGAAGATCAGGGAGTGCTGTTGAGTCCTTTCTATTTCTTCCAAAATACATCTGTTTAGTTTTATTTTGATTAATAAAAACAAGGTCATTACTCATGCAGTATTGTTGTGCCATGTTGACAGATATGTATGTGTCAATTTCCCAAATGTTCGTTATTATTACTGGCTAATAAGAGCACAGTGTCATCAGCATACATAAATTGTTTCACTGTATGGTGTCATGTACTTTGGTAGGTCATTTGTAAATAAAATAAATAGTACTGGCCCTAAGACTGATCCTTGTGGTACGCCTCTTCTTGTTGGTATTGGATCTGATCGCACAGTACTTGTTTGCCCATGTTCATTTTTCTTCACCTCTACTACTTGGGTCCGTCCTTTCAGGTAGCTTTCGAACCATTTTAGGGCTGTTTTTATAATGCCTAGGCTTTTTTAATTTAACCAAAATGAGATCGTGACCAAGGCAATCAAATGCCTTTACTCAGGTCTAAGTATACGCTGGAGATGGTGTTGCGGACTCTATGTTCTCTACTATGAAACTCTACCAGATCAGCAATTTGCAGTTGTTGTTGGACTTCCCTTTTGTAAAGCCATGTTGCTTGTCTGTCAAGAGGCCATTTTGTTGAAGGTGTGTGAGTAGTCTGGCAAAGAACTATTTTCTCAATAATTTTTGAAGTAGTAGGTAGGAGAGAGATGGGTCTATAGTTGGCTGGTTCATCTTTCTTTCCTTGTTTGTGTTTGGGATATATTTTTAGCAATTTTAAGTCTGGAGGGAAAGATGCCTTGGTTAAGGGACCTGTTTACAGATAGCTAAAATTGGAGTCAGAAGAGTTCTTCACAGATTTTGATGATTTTTTGAAGATATGTCATCAATACCTACTGATGATTTTGGTTTAATGGAATTTATAATTGTCTGTATTTCTTCAGTTGTTGCAGGATGAAGGATAGATAGAGGGGTTGCAATTTCAGTGAGGTTCTCCTGCGAGTAGTTATTGCCTCACTTGGTTCCTAAGTGTCTCTTCAGCAATTTTTGAAAAAAAGGAGTTAATATTATTTGCAATTTTTGTAGCATCTGTCACTTCCTGTTCACCAATTTTTAAGCATGTCATAGTTACTTCTGAAGTTTCATGTGTTGCTTTCCGTTCACTGTTTTATGACATCCCATATTGCTTTGCTCTTGTTAACTAGCCTGTGCAATGTGTTCAGTGCTTGCTTCACTTCTAAGTTGTTTAAGCTTCAAGTCATAGGTTTTCTTTTTCCTAGCAGCTTCAGCTTTGTCTTCCTGGTTTCCTGTCAATCTATAATTTTCTTGAGCTTTAAGAAATTCATCTTTCAGGACCTTTGTTTCTTCATTGTAGACCATCTTTATATGTGACCGTCGCTGGGTAATCTGCGACTTTCTGTATGGGCATGTACAGTCCAAAGCTCTTACAATGGTATTACTGAAGTTATTATATGCTTCGTCAACATTGTCAGTGTTTAAGACATGTTCCCAGTTTTCTGCAGCTACGAGATTTTTTAATTCAGAAAGATTTCTTTTATTCAGATGTCTGCGTTTTGTGAACGATTTGACTGAACACCTTTCAGGTAGCTCTATGGTACAAAATTGTCCTGTGTGGTCTGGATAGTCCAGTATGTGAAAACATTTACAGTCACTTTGTTGGTCTCCAGGTTTGTACAGATAGCGTCTATTGAAGTCACAGAGTGTTGGCTGTTATGCGTGTTGGTGGTGGGAGAGTCATTCTTGTTATGTTGTATGATGCTAGGAGTTCCGTTACCTCTTTTTGTTCTCTTGAGTCTTTCAGGGGAGTCAATATTAAAGTCCTCCAGCAATAATGATGTTACACTGACAGGCGTCCATTTTGTCCAATATCTCTGTCAAGCTATGATGAAAAGTGTCTAAAGATCCATTTGGCGGTCTGTAAACACCCTAGGGACACATTAAATGTGTTTTCCTACTGAGTTTTATTTTTATTGCAGATATTTCACACTCCATTTCTCGGCTGTAATTTTCAACATCCAGGCTTATGGGTTTCTTTGGTAAACCTAGAGTTGTTTGTATATGGCTACACCTCCTTTAATGTGTTTTTCCCTACTGTAGGCAGTCACAAGTGTGTAGTTCATTAGCTTAGCATTTAAAATTGTGTCCTGTTTAAGGCCATGTTCAGTTAGTACAACTATACATCTGGACTGTTGGAGTGTAGTAGGTGATTTAGCATGTCAATTTTGTTCCCCATTTCTATCTATATTTTGATGAAAAAATGTTTATTCTCATAGATGTGGACTTTGTATTTTTCCTGGACTTAGTGTTTCTTTTTGGCCTAAAAAAGAATTGGGCTGGTGTACTTCTGCCTGCACAAGGATCTGCATTCCAGGTTCCTGGGGAGATAGTGTGGGTATGGGTGGGTAAGACTTAGATGTTCCCTGGACTGCTTGAAGTATTTCCTGTTCCAACGTTCCCAAAAAAAACTGGTGAAAGCTGGGGGCAGTGTCTCAGGAGGTGGGGAAATTAGTGAGGCAGTGTTTCTAGTGTAATTTTGATTTTGATTTATAATTTGAAGGTTAGAATTCAATATTTTTTGTAAAAAACTCATCCACACTTTGATTTTTAGGCTTCAGTTTTGCATACATCGGGGGGTATTTTTGAGAGTTGTATTTTTTGTTTGTCTGACTTTCACAACATTGATGAGCCAATAGAGAAAGTATGTTCTTTCTTTTCAAACTTTCTTGATTCTTTGAGACTTGGAGGGAAATACTGAATATGTTCTTTTTCACACCGTTCACATAAGTAGCCCGTTCTTCACCAATAACAAATGGCAGGGAGAACGTTTCTGATAATGAAGAATCAGAAGATGTCATGACTCATTCTGATGCCAAATCAGCACAATTAGACCTCCTAATGTTTATTTATGTTGAGTGACAGAATAACATGGGAATTATGGTATCAAACTATCTGGTACTTTCGGGAAATAGTGTATCAAAGATACAAAAAGAAATTGAGTATCTTATACAAAACAATAAACAACATTTCGTTTTTCTTTTGAATAATAATAAACCAAAGTTATACATCAATTTGTATAATTCTAATTACATTATTGTTTTAGGTTTAATAAACAATCGGTTCCTCTAAGATTAGCCCATCTAAGGTTACCTTAATAATATTACACATAAAGAGGAAAGTGATGCCACAGTCATTTACATGCACAAAAAAAAGTTGATATTAAATTACACGTAAGAAAATCACTGCTAAAGGCTGGGACACACATACCCGCACAATGCCCGACACATGTGTCGGCCATGTGTAGTTCGCCATACAGTGAAAGAATTGCAGTGCAGTTTTCAACCAGCAAGTCCACACAGGATCGCACCGACACCAGACCGTCGTGGCCGCACCGTCACCGATATGTGGATTTTGAATTTTAACTCGCACGGTGCGGTCAGTCATGGATATAGAACACTTATCGAAGAAATAAGGAAGTTTCCTGTTATTTATTTATCATACTATTTAAAGTTATGATCAATCGAGTGAAAAATATCAGAATGCAGAGTATAATGAGAATGTGTAGAAGAAGATTACGGAAAATGAGAAGTTGGAAAAGTATAAATTTGAATAGAGTTTTGAAATATAATTCTATGTTGGTTACTGTTGAATTCTTTTTTCCAAAATATTTAAGTAGTCTAAACGTTCTATTTTATTGAATTATTTAGTATAGCCTACTAACATTACATCCTGCGTTCGCATACAAAATCATATTTATTGATAAAAGTATTAAATTTTTTTACATTTAGAGTAAACTAGTCATATTTTCTTATTGTGCTAAAATTACAACAAATTTAAAAACTATGTAGTAATATTGTTGTAGTGATTTTAAACAATTAAATTCGAATTATGTAAAATCTATAAAAAGTTTTCATTAATCAAGAAATAACAAGGACATACCTATTTGCGCAAAATTCTAATTATCTTGGATGTATTGAAGTTACTTGATAAATTTATTCTGGTATTTTGTATGGGTCATATTTAGAATGTTTCTATGACATTTTTATTTTTTATTCTTTTCACTACAATAAAGTTAAAATAAAAATATTTTATTTACAATAAGATTTTCAAGCAAGAAAAAACCATGTTCTCCAGTATATTACAAATTTACAGTATTTTACAAATATTTACTATTTTTTACAAATTACTATAAAAAGGCTTGTAACATAGGAAACTCTTGGCCTCACACTATAAGCTCTTGGATTTATACAAAAAATACCAAATATACTGTTTGTGGTGTATTTGACCGAAATTCACAGCAATGAAAACACAACGAACAAGAATAATAAGGATAAAAAATATAACAAAGATAACGTTATTTACAGATTTTACATACTAGCTGATTGTACCAAGATTAACTGCAGCATTACAATGTTTCAGTCACCACAGCAATTAATAAAAATTACAAAAATAAAATTAAAATTCTTCATCTCAAGCAACACTTAATCTTCTGAATATTTTTTAAGTATCTGTCACTTAGAAATCCAAAAGAAATATGCTCTTATCTAAACAGTGAAATTGTTGCGCTCGGACAGCATACGGACATGTGTGGCCTCACGGTGACTGAGCTGAGCCCACACCGACACTCGGTTGACTCACAAGTCGCGCACGGTGCGGATATGTGTTTCCCGACCTTAATGCGTAATTGACTACAATACAAAATCCCATTCCATATAAATTATTGACACATATCTAAAACCTACACACAGTATGGATACACATTTTGATTTATTTTTTCTGTACCTAATAAAAACTTTCACTTTTTCTCTGTGTTTTTACTGTATTGTCAGTTTATCCAGATTTTAATTCATATCATATCAGGTCCCAATTAATCCAGATAAACAAGGTTTTACTGTACAAAAATGCTATACACGTGATACTTCTTATAGGGATTTACATAAAGAAACAATTAATATAAGGTTTTATGTGATTTACAAAGCAATTATTATAATTTGTTTTATTAACTGAATCAAGCCTGAACTGAATCATACAACTGAATCATACAACTGACTAAAGTTTTAAATCACTAGACAATAAACGTATTAATGGAAGAAATTGTACAATCAGCTGTTTGTGAAGTATGGCTCCATCACAGGTTTTGTCACACTAAACATTACTCTATGCTCTCTATACATACAAAAAGTTTATCACCAAATTAATTCACTTAGTTACAAATCCAATAGTAATGCAACTAGGTTAATTGAATTAAATTAAAATTGAAATTTATAAATTAATAGAATTAACTATACAAACATTTTAAAATATTCTAGGTAGGCTTTGCGCATAAATTGTTACATAAAACAAATATTCAAGTTTTATTAAATACTAATAGAATAAAACTTTTAACTATTACTTACAAAGTTTTTGGTATGGTTTATACACATAAACCAGCTTTCTATATTTTTATATTTCATAGCGTAATAACATTAATGTGATCAACTTTCCAAAATTCAATTAGTTTTTTATTTCAGTACAAAACAGCTGATCTTGCATGATGAAATGGCTTGTTTTGTTTGGCCGGATAAATCAACATTTTGTCTAATTAATAAAACATTTGAATTGCCCTAAAACTGTTTAATTTGAGGGGGGGGGAGGGGACAATATGTGGTTCCTCTATTAAGTTTTTTGGTTGTTAAAATAATGATCTTATATTGTGTACTTTACAGTTCAACTTAGAATTTTACAATCCTTTTCTTCTTTGTGCAACATATGTGGCGGCCATTGTTGAGGATACACAGCTGAGGATACATTGTTATTTTGTTTTTTGTAAGATGGGTTTAATATGGTTAGATGACTTTATATTATTTAGTGAACATTAGTGATCAGTCTTTTGGAATTATATACAGGGTGATTCAAAAAGAATACAACTTTAAAAATTTGTATTTAATGGAAGAAACATAATAGAACCTTCTGTTACACATCATTACAAAGAGTATTAAAAATTTTCTTTTTTTCACTCAAAAACAAGTTCAGAGATGTTCAATATGACCCCCTCCAGACACTCGAGCAAAAAAGCCCGATACTCAAACTCGTTCCACACTCTCAGTAGCACATTATGCGTAACAGTTTGGATAGCTGTTGTTATTTCTTGTTTCAAATTATCAATGGTGGCTGGGAGAGGTGGCCAAAACACCATATCCATAACATACCTCTATAAGAAAAAATCACAGGGGATAAGGTCAGGGCTTCTTGGAGACCAGTGATGAAGTGTTCTGTTGCGGGCTACCTGGCGGCTGATCCATTGCCTCGGTTAGTTGACGTTCAGGTAGTCACGGACAAATAAGTGCCAACGTGTTGACGCTCCATCATGCTGAAATATGAATTGTTGTGTTTCTTGTTCGAGCTGAGAGAACAGCCAATTCTCCAACATCTCCAGATACTGTAGTCCAGTTACAGTAGCTCCTTCAAAGAAAAAGGGACCTGAAACTTTATTGCTGAAATTGCACAGAAAACGTTCACCTTACGCGAATCACGTTCATGCTCAATTTTTCCCCGCAGATTATCAATATGGACATTGTGCCAGTTGTCTTTCCCGTTAATGTGAAAAGTAGCTTTATCACTAAACACAATCTTCGAAACGAAAGATTCATCTGCTTCCGATTCTTTTGATCTTATCAGCTGCAGAAAGAGCTTGAACCAAATTCAGACGATAAGGTTTCATTACTAGCCTTTTCCGTAGGAATCTCCTTACAGTTGTTTGTGGAAGTTGCAGCTCTCTGCTAGCTCTTCGAGTTGATTTACCTGGGCTGCGAACAAATGATTGCTGTATGCGTGCTACATTTTCGTAGCTGGTGCGCGGTCGTCTAGAACTTTTCCCTTTGCACAAACATCCATTCCCTATAAACTGTTTGTACCAACGTTTGATATACCACCTATCAGGAGGTTGACCACCATACTTCGTTCGAAATGCACGCTGAACAACTGTCGTCGATTCACTTCTGCCGTACTCAATAACACAAAAAGCTTTCTGTTTAGTAGTTGCCATCTTAGCATCAACTGACACTGACGCCTTGTCAAAGGCGCCTCATGTGAACAAATGAGCAACTAAATTAAACTTTAGAGCTTCCTTAATTCGCCGATATATAGTGCTTAGCTTTCCTTGTATTCTCTGCAGAGTTATAAATTTCTAAAGTTGTGGTATTCTTTTTGAATCATCCTGTATTTTGGTACTATCTCAATGGATTTTGTTTGTTTGTTGCCATCCAGCTCGGGGCAGCACCAAAGCAGTCCGTGTTGATGGCCGGATGCGTTACTGTTAGCCCATTTAACTACTAGTGTCATTTACAATATTAACACTTAGAGTGCTAATCCCGTAATTTTACGGAAACGGCGAAACTTCCGAAGAATGCTAATCCCGTAGTTTTAGGTGGTTGTCATTTCAATTGGTATTATATTACATTGTCCGTATTTAAACGGGTTTTGCCTACTCTACAATGTTATTTGGGTTTTTAGTAACACAATTCCCTGCTAGAAGGCGTCAGATGTATTGAATGAGCTTGATGACAAAGCAACTTCGGTCGCTTTGTTTACGTGACGTTCGTTGCAGCCGGCAGTCAATGGCGCAATCATGGCTTCTCGGAGCTTGAACGACGTTGCAATCAGTGATGTATTAGATGAAGATAGTATTATTGTTGTTGATAGTATTTTTGACGATTCTGACATTGATTTTATGGAAGAAGATGAGACACATATTTCAGGTAAGAATAAGTCTATTTATCACATAAACATCAGTCTAAAAGTTTGGTTATGTTATTGTTTTCGTGAATCAAACTATAATTCGTATTATAATAAATTAACTTTATTCAACTAATATTCTATTCATATGAATAAAATGAAAATATATTCATATTTTACATAGTATATTATTATGTTACAGATGCTGAAAACGGTACTGACGGCGAAAGTAATGCCGACGCATCAATATGTCAGCATAGTTTTTTTGTAAAAAAAGTACAAAATATAAAAACATGATTTGTATTATTCAAAGGATAGTTTTGTAAATGAGTCATTGTAAATAATTGTATATATGCTTAGTTTAGTTTGTTAGATAAAAAAACTGTCTCAAAAATAATTTTTTTTCTTTTCAAAAATATATGTTTTTCAAAAACATTTTTTATGCGTAGTTTACTAAAATAACACAAAAAATCTCACGTTAAAAGAAGGACGAAAGTAAGCTGAATTAAGGCATGTAAGTACTTTTCTTATACCTTAAATACTTTTTTTTTAATACATTTTTTAAAACCACCAAAAACGCCCAGCATTCTACAGAGTTACATGTTATTTAGCCAGCACTCAAAGTGTTAAAAATATTTCTAAACTTGAAATTTGTTATCTGCTGTTTTTAAAACATTTTTCTTTTTAAAAACCAAAAAATATTGTGAAGTAGCTAAAGTAAACAATTACCAAAATGACACTTGGAATAATACTTGGAAACAGGGTGGCCACTCAAAACCTCTTCAAATTCCCGGTTTTCGCGGTCAAAAATTTCCGATTCTCTAATCTATTTTCAAACCAAATAAATAACTGTAATACTGTATTTAACCCTTACAGTACGCCAAGTTCAACAGTAACAGTTTATTGTCACTAACTTATTTGCAAGAAATGCCACAAAGCTATGGTACTCTAACATTTTGTCGCTAGCGATATGCGAGGAATTCGGTGACGATTTATCGCTATCATCTATTTCAAGCTCCTTAGTTTTTATCCCCATGTTTTTCGACGTGTTGACAAATCACTGTGTATAACTAATAACTTTCCTTTCTGTGATGTTTGGAAAATACATATATCCCATACAGAATAAACAAAGAAAACAAATAAATACCAACACAGCGCTACTGTGGAGCAAACTGCAATCTAGCATTGCGGGTTAGAGATCTGCGGTGGATGAACTTCGAAGGAATCGATAATTTACGTATTGCTGATCAGTAGTCATTCGGGAATAGAATTTTTATGGATTCGACATTCAGCTTCCTCATATGAGTAGTATATAGTGAAATCGTGATTTTTTAAGTGTATTTAAGCATGTCTGTTGGTATCGGAATCGAGTAGAAAGAGCCCCGGTATCGAGTATCGGAAACGATCAATCCCTACTAAAAATTTCAGAAACACTATAAAAATTAACGCATATTTCCCCAAATCCAAAATTCATGCGTAATGCACGCTTTTCCAGATTCTCATCGTTGGCGGTGGCCCTGGTTAGAGTCCCACGAAAGTCTCGTGGCTCTCAATATATATCCCACTGAAAGCCAATACATGAAGAATGTATCTGAAAATTATCTGCTACGGAAGTTACCAAAGTGCGGTTAGTTCGTGATCTGTAGAATAAGTAAATATACACCAGTTTGGTACAGAACAGTACCTACTCTTGTTACACCAAAATACGAGCACAATTGATGTTATCAATTAATGGCTCCTAAATATTTTGTGTCAGCCTGAATATGATGCGAGATTAGAATCACCCCTAGAACAGAAAAAACATAAACCACAAAGTTATTACAAAGTAAATAAACGCACGAAAGGGTGTAGTTCAGCACGTGTTCATTAGATTATACTCATGAACTACATAACTGACATAAGGCCCCTTATACATGTTGGACTATTTGGTTTGAACAGTTTGAATCATCCGACCGATTGTCATGTGTACGGGGAAGTCGTTCAGATAAATAGTTAATCGGAGATAAATAGTTAACTTACAGGATTTCCAGCCATCATGCAAACAATACGACGAAAACCATCGTCTGACGACTAAACTGACAAGCGTGTTTGATTCGGTTGGCTGGCCGTCTACCATCTGTAGACTGGTGACAACGTAAGCTGCATTTACACTGGCAAGTATCCTATGTACATACTGATAACCAATCGGAAGGTTTTGAGGAGCAATCATTCATAGACCAACCGAGGTCTCGGCCGCGATACAAGTGGTAAGCGGTGGGTGCTTGTACATATGAGGAACACTCACGACAGACGTGAGCGGCAGGGCGGTACCACACGATGCCACTTACCTGCCACCAATTTTAAACAATAAATGTATCTCCTGCTGATCAGCCCTCAGCTCATTCTATCATTGCTGTGCAACATGTCGGACGCAAACACACCTTTCTTTCTAACCGGGTATATCAAACATACATTATTCAACGAACCGAACTATACAGGGTGATTCATGAAGTTTCTCCCCCCACTTCTACAGCACATTGTACTAGTAAAAATAATGAAAAAATGTTATATAAACATAGGTCCGAAAACGCTTCGTTAGCGAGTTATAGCTAGCGAAAGATTTCGCCTGAATTCCTGGGTAAAGAGTAAAATAAAGCCATACTGAACTTTTGGAAAGGTTAATTAAGTAAGAAATATCGTGGATTCTTATGTATTTTTTTACCTGATACAGCTAGTAAAATAGGTTTCAGAACTGTACCTGTAGTAGTTTTTTGAGGGATTCAGGGTTAAATGCAAACAATTGGGGCACGAAACAATGTTTTTTTTAAGTTTGATGTACAATAACTTTGTTAAACTGGTAATAAATACATAAAATCAACAAACATTAATTGTAGAGAATTTAATTCTGAGAAAAATTGATAATAATTCAAAGTCTAAAATAAAACAGAAATAAGTACCTACAAATCGATTTTATTCAGTATAATACATTACTAGCTGTAAAGAAATACCGTACGGTAATTTAGTTGAAATAAAACAAAAACAAAATGTTTGTTCCTTAATGATGAGATAAATTGAGAAAACAAGATTAACTGTTAAATAAATTTGTTTTGTAAATAAAAATATCATGTTTTATTACGTTGTATTTTTTTTTAATAAAAATTTACATCAAATGTTCGAAAATAAATGAACCAAACAATTTCCCATTATTGTTTACTAATCATCGAAATGCAGTTTTTTGTTTTTATTAAATTTCTATGTTGGTAACGCACGAATAACAGCTGATCAACAATGGTATTCTGTACTGTTACGTTAGAACTGTGTATTAGTGGTGGTTTTGCAAGCTACAGCAGGAGATCGGGTTCTGTGAATCGTGTTATTAAATGCAATTTTTTCTGTGAGTTATAATTCGATTGTTTATTCAGCGAAAAAAATGCCTTACTTATTTACATCAGAGGAATACGCCGATATGTTTTTGTTTTTATTTTGGGTTACTGTAATGGTAGTGCTAGAGCTGCTGTAGAAGAATATGAACTACGTTACCCTAATAGGAGGATTCCAGATACCAAATTATTTTCAGGAACTTTTCGTACTCTTCGGGAAACAGGATCACTACCAAGTACTAGAACCAATTATGAACGAGCTGTCCAACTTGATGATGATATTGTTATTAATGCTGTTCATCGCAGTCCAGGCGTAAGTACACGACGTATTTCTAGGCGGATAGGAGTTTCGCAGTCAACGGTGTGGAGGTCACTTAATCGAAACAAATTTTTATCCGTTTCATAAACAAAAGGTTCAACATCTACAGCTAGGGGATGGTCCGCTTCGCTTGGAGTTTTGCAACTTTTTGAATATTAATAATCAACTCTACAAGCGTATTTTTGTTTACGGATGAGGCACAATTCACTCGGGATGGTGTCAATAACTTGCACAATGAACACTCATGGGCAAAGAAAATCCACATGAGGTAGTGGAACAGAACTTTCAACACCGATTTAGCGTCAATGTCTGGTGTGGCCTTTTGCACAATCGGCTGATTGGACCTTTCATATTACCTGGACGCCTAAATGCTGAGTTTTTATTTGCATTTCCTTCAAGAAGAGTTGCCCGCAGCTAGTTAGAGAATATTCCTTTACATCTCAGACAAAATTTGTACTTCCAGCATGACGGAGCACCTTCCCCACTTTTCACGTGCCGTTTCTGCTTACTTAAAATCATCAATTTCCTGGAGACTGGATTGGTCGTGGAGGGCCTCACCCTTGCCACCAAGATCACCAGATCTATCTCCATTGGATTATTGCATATAGGGATGGATGAAAAGACAATTGTATACAAGACAAAAGCGAATTCTCGTGATTGAATTAATTGCCCGTATTATGGATTCGGCTGTGCAGATACAGGGAAGTCCTGAAAAATTAATAAAACGCAACAAAAGCAATACACAAACGTGCTGCAAAATGTATTGATAATGATGGCCTCATTTTCGAACATCTATTATAAAAAGGTGCGTACGGTTGGCCCAACCTGATTAATTTTGCTTAAAACTAGTAATGTATTATACTGAATAAAATCGATTTGTTGGTACTTATTTTCTGTTTTATTTTAGGACTTTGATTATATCAATTTTCTCAGAATTAAATTCTCTACAATTAATGTTTGTTGATTTTTATGTATTTTATTACCAGTTTAACAAAGTTATTGTACATCAAACTTAAAAAAACATTGTTTCGTGCCCCAATTGTTTGCATTTAACCCTGAATCCCTCAAAAACTACTACAGGTACAGTTCTGAAACCTATTTTATTAGCTTTATCAGGGTAAAAATACATAAGAATCCACGATATTTTCTTACTTAATTAACCTTTCGAAAAGTTCAGTATGGCTTTATTTTACTCTTTACCCAGGAATTCAGGCGAAATCTTTCGCTAGCTGTAACTCGCTAACGAAGCGTTTTCGGACCTATGTTCAAATAACATTTTTTTCATTATTTTTACTAGTACAATGTGCTGTAGAAGTGGGGGGAGAACTTCATGAATCACCTTGTATACCCTGCTTATAGCTCCACTTCGAAGACTGAATAATACTTAAATACTAAAACCCGCTTGTATCGCTGCCACTACCGCCCTGCCGCTTTCCCGATTAATGTGTACCGCTCGTTTAGTGCCGAAGTTTGGAACGGTCAGCCGATTTTAAATTGTCCAATACATTTAAACATTGTATTGGGGGGGGGGGAGGGGCTTGCCGCAGCACTGGAGTAGAACTAACCAAAGTAATTTCCACTACTCTGGTGGAGGCAACCCTCAGATGAAGCTCGCGAACATATGTCGATCTTCATTCACAATGTCACAACCCACGTCGTGTATAATATAATGTTTCGAGATTAACAAATTCTTGATTCAAGAAGTTGTCAAATTATGTCTCGATTTTAAAAGTTCTTGGAGACGGTAAATTGCTTTTGTAATTTTCCCGGTTCTCAGAAAAATTCCCGGCTTATTCCCTGGTCTGTTAAATTCCCGGTTTCCTGGTCGGGTGGCCACCCTGATAAAGTACTTGATATATAGCATAATGCGCTGATCTCTTTTGAGGTTTTGTTTAGCAGTTAGAAACAATACTTTGCTTTGTTTGTCACATATTTAACAACACACAGACGTTTTAAATTTGAAATGAAGGTGATGTTTTCAAACAAAAATTGTAACATAACAAAACCAAACGATTAGTTTCTGTTATTAGGGCTGTAATGCTGCTGTATAGTAAGCAGCCACCCCAATCGAATCGGAGTACCAAATTGTCGATTACAAATATGTAACTGGTATATTGAATACAAAAACATTTTAATTTTAGTTATTTAGAATTACTTATTGTTAGTACTCTTTAAGGTATTGAATGAATAGAAATATTATTCCAAATTAATCCAAACAAAGTCAAATCATTTATAAAGTATCCCGGCGAAGCAAGTACTTTTGCTATTGCCATTTATACAAATTTAATTAGTGTAAATAAAAGAAGTTTGACAGGTATTTGGTCTTCCGATAATGTTAGTTTGGTTTAAACACATATGTGACAGACACGGCCAAATACAAAATAATTGAATCGTAAAAAGTAAGGGCTCTGTGGTGTAATGATAGCACATTCACCCAGCAAGTGAGAGATCCAGGTTTGAGTCCCAGCGGAGCAAGTACTTTTTGTGATTCAATGTTTATTGAAATTATAAAGTATTGAGTAATGGCTGCAAGTATAATGGGATGTACATATATTATTTGTGTCACAGGCTGTTAGACACGTTTATCCCTCAAAATAGTAAAAAGTAACTAAATGTTACATATTTTATTACTAGATCCTAGTTAGCTGCAAAATAATTAGCATTCACCACAACAATTGAATTAACTATCAATTAGAAATATCTAAACTATTGAATAAAAATACATTTGACATATAGATATTCATATATTTAACAATTGCCAGCTACTTTTATTGTATAGAATACCAATATTTCTACCACTATTTTAAAAGCCTGTAATGTAATTCAGTTCATCATTAATATTCCAAATTAATTCAAAGTAAAATCATGTGTATGGTATTTTGAGTAATTGCCAGCTGGCCGCAAGAACAATGATGATTGATGTACATGTGTTTTTAGTGTCACGAGGTGTCAAGACACGTTTATTATCCTTCAAAATAAGTAACTAAATATTACTCTGATGTTGTTTGTTACATTAAAAAAATACATAGCATAGATAGATTTTAATTCATCATTAAATTAATATTTTGTAATATATATAAAAACAGCTAAACTATATAGAAATTTGAACTACTTATAATGTAATTTAAGGCTGCAGTATAATAAGAGGCCACCACCACATTAGAATCATAGTATATGCTTAACCCTCCGGCTGGCAACGTCGTGAATTACGACTCATTTTTTCCCGCCGTGAACTGGCAGAGTCGTAATATACGACTCATTAAACATCGTCTACTAATTACGTCATAGTTCCGATAATTACGGCTCGAATCGCATAAAAGTTATATCACTTTAATCACAAGATCCCAAGCCTTCTAATAATGTATTCACTTTTATATATATATATATATATATATGAATATTTGTTATTTTACTGGCCGCTAAAAGCTCCCGACTACTTCCGTGTGACGCGACTCAGCAACTGTTAGTGCTTGTATATAGTCTTGTTTTTTTTTCAATTGTAATTTTATTTGTAAATAAAAGTGTTTATAACTATGTATTTTCTTTTTTTGCATAAGTAAGTGAACATTGTGCATATTCTAGATTTTTAAATCAAATTAATTTTGAGTTTTTTTTAATGGCATAATATAAAAAAGTGTTTTTTGAAAAAAAAAGTTTTGACTTCTGACCATCAAACATCCACCATTATTCAGGTAAGTCAAATTATTATTATGTTTATATTGTACAACATATTCTGCAGAGTAATTTGATGTATAACACTTTTGTGTTTTCTCCAATAATTAATTGTACAGGATAAAAAATTAAAAACTCTGCACGAAGCTTCAAAACAGGGTGCCAGTCAAAGCTCAAATGCGCGCCAGCCAGAGGGTTAAAAACAGTAAAAAGTAAAGTTTCAATTGTTATATTGAGGATTCAGTACCTATGAATATCGATGATTAGATTGTCGTGATGGCCGCTATTTATAATGCAGCCATAATTGGAAATAGGCTAACCTAAGTATAGGCCTAATTATATTGTAAACTTTGATAGTTATGTTGAATATTTCGATTATTTATTGTTTGGTACGTTACATGACCAGAAAGATCAATGATCTGATGTTGTGGTTGCTGCTCATTACACTCCAGCCCTTTTTTCTAACTAAGAAAAGGGGCCAGAAAGAAAATTTCCCATCATGTCACTTAGGCTTCAAAGGCGATAAAACTTTTGGCCAAATCCTTCAACCTTGTATGGTATTCTGGGAAAATAGTGGTTCATCCTTATGCTGCATACTTTAAAACTTTAACCTAACTTAGTAAAATTCGTATTCAAATTCAAATTGACAGATGTGATTAAAAACTTACAATAACGTGATGTATTTTTCAATGTAATGTATTTATTACAGTAATGGATTTATTGCACAAGATTGTGCTTAAGATGCAATTAGTATTTTAACATACAAAATTAGGGATGCAGTTTGAAAACATCAATAATATGTGAGGTAAAATAATTAAAAGTAGAATTTTAATACACTTTCAAATTAGGAATATAGTAGAGTCCATTATTTCCTCTGCTCTGGCACAAGGTCTGCTCTGATAAAAAAGGACCCTTTGGTAATAAAATGGTAAATATGAACTAGTATTTTAACAGATAAGTTTTATTGTAAGATTCAAAAGATTAGATTAATTATCAAATTGGTACAAAGCATACCTTAAATCTTGTGACACTATAAATTTCAATAAAGTCGTACTCGCAAAATAACAATGTCGTCTAACACACTAGCGATAACAACCCAGACCAGAATCCAGATCAGAGCTCTAGAAGCTACACCTAGAGCTTTTCATTCAGTCACGACAAGACGAACTTGATATGATGTAACAACCAAGAGAATAGGTACTATAATAAAAATAATTAATTTTACACAAAGCTTGTGCGATAAGAGCATATAATTTCAACATAACTAATAAAGTCGAATACTTCTACTTAAATAAAATATGTATCTATATTTATTATAGTATCTATAAAATAACTATATACATAATTATTTTATATTTACATTATATTTACATCCGCGGAATTGCACGTAATTTCGTAGGTTTTGCACCTGTATGAGCAATTCTGGTTCAGGTGAATTATATTTCCAATGCCAATGTTGAGTTTGCCTTCTTCCCACGACCAAGAAAATATGTTAAAAAGTGTATATTTATGGTCATTTCAATTTAATCCAGCCGTAGTATTTTTGTTTCAAAGCTGATTTTGTCGCTCTTCCGGTCAATAAAATATGCATACATACACAGCTCTGAGAAATATATATATATATATAAATATAGTTATATTTATGGTCATTTCAATTTAATCCAGCCGTAGTATTTTTGTTTCAAAGCTGATTTTGTCGCTCTTCCGGTCAATAAAATATGCATACATACACAGCTCTGAGAAATATATATATATATATATATATATATATATATATATATATATATATATATATATATATATATATATATATAAATACATAGTTAATATATAGTAACTATGAGAAAATACATAGTACCTAGAAAATAGAAAATACATATATATACCAGAAGATAATTAAAGTAGGTTTCATAACGGTCAGTAGATGTGTAGTAAAATTTAGACAATTTAGTCTTCTATATCTGCACTGCTAGCAGTTGCCTGCTGCTTTGCATGCGATTTAGTATGAGTTGAACGTTTATGACCACTACTGGTTCGAGTGAATTATATTTCCGACGCCAATGATGAGTTTGCTTTGTTGCTACGATCAAGAAAATATGTACACAAATTGTATATTTATGACCATTGTAATTTACTTCATTCTAATTAGGATTTCAACGGCAAGCCATTACAATTAATATGACAAAGCAATACATTCATATTAACAACTGGAAAATATCTTAATACAGAATGTTTAATTGATAAAAGTAATAATCTAGTCCCGTAATAATTAATTTAAATACATACGCTACAATGAGTAATAAATAGTTATCCACTGTACATGGGTCAAGAACTAGGAACTAAGTGGATCAAACCTGAAATGTGAGAAATGGTTTGAAAAAAGTCAATTACAACTACCTGACGTAATTATCCTGATAAATACAATAAATAACATAACACATAACATCGTTATTAAATAAAAACATTGATAACAAAGAATGGCCATACAACTACAAAATAAGTGATAATCAGACAAATAAATAGTGATATAACATTAATTGAATAGTAACAACGGCTGTATAATAATCAGAAACATAGTAGGCTGGTAGTATTTCATTCTGGTATGGACACACGAACAGCTTAGGACTTATTTTCTGATTGTTCCTGACACTGCTGTAGAAGTATCCACCTCCTTGAAGATATAGTGTTACCCAGGACGCACCGAAGGGGGGGGGAGGGCGAACGGCACCTGCCCCTCCCAAGAGCGTTTTATTTCAAAATAATCGATCTAGGCGACAGTCTATTTTCGGATAAAGATAAAATTTATGTTAGAACTCTGGAATGAGTTGTATTTAAATATATAAATTCAAACTTTATTACTACTTTAATCTACAAAATACACTGCACTACATGTATAATTCAGTTTAGTTCAAAACGCTAAATATTTCACCGTCACTCAACAATTACGAAAGTGAGGTTAGGTCTTACTATTTCTTGTGGCTTCTACCTGTACCCGGTACTTTCAGTATCCGAGTGCAAATGTACTCGTACTGATTTAAAATCATAGGTTATAGAGTACTCCTAAATGTTCCAGTTACTGTTACCGTTAAACGAGTCCGAGTATTTCGAACCAGAAACGGCGGTAAGCGTTTCAAGTATTTGTATCGTAAAAGTAACCAGTGTCGTCTACTTTCGGTTTGCGATAACTTGTACTCTCAGGACAGACGAGTACCCAATACAAAGTATCTTTTGGAGTAGTTCTGACTGATCAGTTATCACATTAGTGAGCATGTTCCCTTCTTCAAAAACTCGCTCTCAAGAATTGCTCTGGAGGCATCACCATGCATATGGCTTACACTTTCCACAGTCGTTGGCAAAAACCTGCGCCTGGGTAACGCCCATGGCGCACTCAGAAACTTCTCTGGAGGGTGTCCCGAACATCGTGGAGTCAGGGGTATGGAAAGACAACCAAATCAGCAGCAGGGCTCGCGGGATGCCCTTCCCTGGGAAATGTTTGAAATATTAGATCTTAAATTGGTTGTTTTATAGTACTTTTTAACTAGTTTAATTTCGGTCTGGAGATAATGTTTTGTAAATTTGGAGGTTTTTAAAAGATTACTTTATGGGGCTTAGGAATTAAATTTATAGTTTCAGGAGAATCCAAAAAGTAATAACATCAAATGTAACGTGTGCAATCCTTGTAACAAGCCAAGATGCGGCATTTGTAAGATGTTAATAAATTATAAATCTTTTCAAAGTAGTACAACTAAAAAGAATATCCTATTAAAGGTAACATTTATTGCACCACAACAAACGTCATTAACTAACCTGTAAATTCTGTCCCAAAGGGAAAGTCGTCACTCCACCCTCCAACTGGCAGTCATTTTTTCCTGTAGTGGCGGTATGTTTTCGAGCCTCGTGCAAGGGTTTTTTAAAAAATGTATAAAAAATATAAATTAAAAGTAATATATATAGAAGTATATATTTTTGTGTTCAGAATTAAACATATAATAATATTAGTATTTAAATTTGGCCTTAAAAAAATGTTTACTAAATATTTTTTTCCATGAAATTCAAAATTTACATTTTTTTTTTAATTTGGGGGGGACCATACCTAGCAAACCAAGTTATAGTAAGAAAACTATAAAAGTGAGATTGCCATTTTGTGTCAAATTTATTCTAGTTTCAGAAACACATAAGCATTATACAAATTTATGAAACTATAATAACACTATATAACAAAAAGCAGCGATGCGCATAAATTGTGAAAATAGGGTGTATATGTAAGAATTTGCTAATAAAAGTTTTACTAATACAGTTTTACTTCAATACATGTTATATTGCATATTTTATTACTCAGAATGAAGTAAACTATACAGCAGTAGTAAAATAAATTCCATAACTTTTTTTTGAAGAGTCGAAAAAAGTTTCATTTTGTCATTACTCAAAACTTTTGCGAAAAACTTTCGAGAAATTTATTTATTCTAAAATATATTTATTTGCACTACTGCAATATTTAACAATTCACCACACACTAAACACAACACTAAAACACAAATAAACCTACTAAAACTTACTAATAAACACGTCTCGTCACATCAACAACTCAGACGGCATCGACAACATGGCGGTCACAATGAATTGCATCATCTTCTTTTACGTTCCAAACTACGAACTTGGTACGTTGCAACTACAATACAATAAAACTATAGCATTCCTTAGGCTTTTTTTCCCCGAATCCAATGGTGCATGAATCGAATCGATACGTTGCCGGAATATACTGTAATGAGTGATTATGCAAGGGAATGTTTGTTCATCAAAATTTTGATGAACAACAGTTGGAGGGTTAAGAGTGAGAATGACCAATTATCGGTTTGATGTTATGAGAGATTATTATCTGCTCATTGATTTAACACAACCAAAATAAATTAGAATTGCTTCGGCCTAAAAAGAATTTACCATTTAGAGCCAAATCCCAACCAAAATACTAATCTGATAAATTTAAGAAATGTTTGAAATTTCAAAAAAAAATTATCAAACCTGATGGGTTGAGCCTAAGGTAATTCTCTTTTCCTTCTTATGTACATTTTTTGTTCTATGTAAACATTTAAACATATTTTACATACAGCTGATTGATTGGAATCTTGCTGTTTGTGGTATTTATTTGTTAAAATTCTTTTTTTTGTCATGTTTTTAATTCAATTTGGGTTCTGTTTCTTTTGCTTCATTAAATCAGTGTGTTTCTGATGAAGGGTTCTTGGAACTCAAAAATTAAAACATGAACATGGGTTTTTCTGTGATATTTTAATTTAGAACTATTTGGAAGAGTACCTATATATATATATATATATATATATATATATAATATATATATATATATAATATATATTACAGGGTGTTCTGAAAAAAGGTGCCCAATAAGTCAGGGCGTGATTCCTCACATCAAAATAAGAAAAAAAGGTCTAATTAACATAGGTCCGAAAATGCTTAGTTACCAAGTTATACAGGGTGAAAGATTTCGTCTGAATTTCAGTTCCCCTGCTGCAACGAAGCCCTACGGGTATTTGTTGGCTGTTAATTAAGATGTACAATTTAGCGTACTTTATGTAAAATGAACTGAAAAATTGAATAAAACCGTTTCCAACCTGTAGCTACAGTAATTTTTAAGATATGTGACGAAATACGCGAAACTTGGTCCCGAAAAACAAGTTACATTTAGGTTTGAAGCAGATTTACTATGTTAAATGTACAATAAACACAAAATATTTTTTCACGGTACTTGTAGAAAATTTAATTTCGAAGAGAAAGATGTAAAATAAGTCTATAATAGACAAACGCAAACTTTTAAAAAATAATCCTTAATTACATACAAAACGCATGAAAAATAGACAAAAATCTGTTAAGCTCTCTACAAATGTAATATTGAAATTAAAACAGCTGTTTTATTAAAACAAATTAATGAGTTACTATTATTTTTTATCAAGTAAATATTTTTAACAATCATACATTATCATACATAAAAAAGTTATCTGAATTATCATTCAACAAAAAAGTTACACTTGTCCTAAAAAAACTAACCACGTCACAGTAGATGTTCAAAATGTTTCCCCTCATTCAAAATACAAGCCGTCTTCTCATAGACTGCCGAACTCTTTCGAAGATCCCAGGTGTCTCACGTATCCTTTGAATCCCGTTAACAATCCTTATTCGCAACTCTTCTATGGTATCCACAGGCGAGTCGTAGACAAGCGTCTTTAAAATGTCCCCATAAGAAAAAGTCTAGAGGATTGAGGTCAGGTGACCTTGCAGGCCATGCTACTGGGGCTCCTCGACCAATCCATCTGTTTGGATATGCCTTCATTTAAAAATTCTCTTACTTGTAATGTGTAATATTTTTTTCACGGTACTTGTAGAAAATTTAATTTCGAAGAGAAAGATGTAAAATAAGTCTATAATAGACAAACGCAAACTTTAAAAAATAATCCTTTAATTACATACAAAAACGCATGAAAAATAGACAAAATCTGTTAAGCTCTCTACAAATGTAATATTGAAATTAAAACAGCTGTTTTATTAAAATATTTGATTTGAGAAACAAAATAATTTCTATTTAAAAACATATGTTTTTAACAATGTAACATTGTTTATAATAATTTAAATAAACATTACAAGCAGCTATTTTTCCATTGCTCATTAAGTGCGTGTGTTGATCTGTACTTTAATACAAGTTAGTGCGAGTGCCGTTGAAGTTAATTTTTGATAGCTAATAATATCTTATTCATCATGGCAGGTAATATGAATATTATGTACACTAATGGTGAAATGGCAGACATGCATTTAATGCACGGTCCTTGCACATTGCAACAGTCGTCAGGCTAGACGACTCTATCAGGAACATTTTCCTCATAGACAGTTACCGACTCATAAAATGTTTTTCTTCCATTCATAGAAGGCTAAGCGAGACGGGAACCTTTAAAATCTGGAAAAGTTGGTAGATCAGGACGGCCACGTACAACGTGTACAGCTGAATTGGAGGAGGGCGTGTTTGTACGAAATAGAGAATCATCCTGGAAGAAGTACTAGAGAACTAGCCTTGGATTTCGGTGTTAGTAATTCAATTGTCTGGAAGATTTTACACGAGCAGCAGTTGCATTCTTATCACTATCAAAGGGTCCAGGCTCTTTTGCCTCGAGATTACTTTCCTCGTGTTTCAGCTATGCAATGGCTTATCCAAAGGTGCAGAAATCCACATTTTTTAAATTACATTATCTTTACTGATGAAGCAAAATTTTCAAGAATGGCTATTCTTAACACCCACAATACTCACATGTGGGCAATTGAAAATCCACGTGCTATTTCAGAGAAACCGTCACCAATATCAGTTTTCTATAAACGTATGGGCTGCTATTCTGGGTGATAAAATTTTTATTAGTTTTTTACCTGATACGCTCAATGGTGAAAATTATTTACATTTCTTGACGACTAATCTGAATGAGTTACTCGAAGATGTGCCACTATACACACGCAACAACATGTGGTTCATGCAGGATGGAGCTCCAGCTCATTACACATTACAAGTAAGAGAATTTTTAAATGAAGCATATCCAAACAGATGGATTGGTCGAGGAGCCCCAGTAGCATGGCCTGCAAGGTCACCTGACCTCAATCCTCTAGACTTTTTCTTATGGGGACATTTAAAGACGCTTGTCCTACGACTCGCCTGTGGATACCATAGAAGAGTTGCGAATAAGGATTGTTAACGGGATTCAAAGGATACGTGAGACACCTGGGATCTTCGAAAGAGTTCGGCAGTCTATGAGAAGACGGCTTGTATTTTGAATGAGGGGAAACATTTTGAACATCTACTGTGACGTGGTTAGTTATTTTTTAGGACAAGTGTAACTTTTTTTGTTGAATGATAATTCAGATAACTTTTTTTATGTATGATAATGTATGATTGTTAAAAATATTTACTTGATAAAAAATAATAGTAACTCATTAATTTGTTTTAATAAAACAGCTGTTTTAATTTCAAATATTACATTTGTAGAGAGCTTAACAGATTTTTGTCTATTTTTCATGCGTTTTGTATGTAATTAAGGATTATTTTTTAAAGTTTTGCGTTTGTCTATTATAGACTTATTTTACATCTTTCTCTTCGAAATTAAATTTTCTACAAGTACCGTTTGAAAAAATATTTTTGTGTTTATTGTACATTTAACATAGTAAATCTGCTTCAAACCTAAATGTAACTTGTTTTTTTCGGGACCAAGTTTTCGCGTATTTCGTCACATATCTTAAAAATTACTGTAGCTACAGTCTGGAAACGGTTTTATTCAATTTTTCAGTTCATTTTACATAAAGTACGCTAAATTGTACATCTTAATTAACAGCCAACAAATACCCGTAGGGCTTCGTTGCAGCAGGGAACTGAAATTCAGCACGAAATCTTTCACCCTGTATAACTTGGTAACTAAGCATTTTCGGACCTATGTTAATTAGACCTTTTTTTTCTTATTTTGATGTGAGGAATCACGCCCTGACTTATGGGCAACCTTTTTTCAGAACACCCTGTATATATATATATATATATATATAATATATATATATATATATATATATATATATATATATATATATATATTTATAGTTTCTTCATATACTGTAAAATATGCCATCCCGCAATGTCTAAGGAAACCAAATTCAATACGTTATACATGTACAAATTCACAATTTACTTCGACAAGTAACATCCAGAATAAATTAATTGGTTTGTCTTATTGCCACGATGTTGTAATAAGAACTCTTGTTACTTTAGCTATATTTCTAGTTTATAAATGTAAACAAATTGCAAATAATGGTTAAATAATTCAAACATAATTATGTAGGTCGTGCTGTTGTAATACAATGTTTTACACAGGACAGTTGATTACATTTAACAGGCTCTTTCAATTAATACTTAGTAACTTTAGAGACCGAGATGGGATTTTTTGCACTTTAGAGACCAGTGGAGCGTAGCTCTAAGTATTTAAAAAATAAGAATAGGTCTATAATCATCCCAGAAAAACTAAGAATGTCCATGTAAAAATTCAGTACAATTGGTTGAATAGTTCTTGTGTAAATATTAGGCTTCTCACTCCCCTTTTGTTGTTGTTGTTGTGCTTGATAATCAAAGAAACAAACAAAACAAAACCACTGGAGCTATTGTTGACCTTGTAGCTAGATAAGATACTTGAAATCTTGTTAATCATAAATATTTGGAATGGGCAATTTAAAGCCCAATAATAGTTTATTTCCCATATGATTATATTGACTCTAATTTGTAATTTTTATATGATTATTAATTTGAATACATTTTCGATAGTGTATTGCAAAACTGAGCAGCACAATGTTAAATCTAGGTTAGTGGGTCACTGTAAGTAAAAGGTAAATGTAAAAGTCTTATTTTGCTTACTCAAATAAATTTCCAATTTTTAGTTATACCATGAGATTCCTGTTAAAAATATTACTCCCAAACATTTTTTCATGGCTCTGGCAGTTTCCAGAGCAGACTGCCACTCATTTAAAAGTTTAGAATATACCATAAATCTGATACTTCTATTCATAGCAACATATTAGATGGTGACATACATTCATGTGCTTTGTGATAGTAATGACAAAGAGGATGTATAGAACTAGAAGAACTTGTTTGTATAATGAAAGACATTGTAACCTTAATTAAAACATTTGGCCCACATTTTGTGCACATCATGTTCCTTCAGCACAAAAAAGTTCAATCTACCATTCTTTCCCTGGAAATATGATGTATGGGTTTGAGGCTGAAATATTGATTAAAAATAAGATTAAAAATAACAATTACAGGTTGTTTATTTTTAGCAATCTACTCATAGTGGTATATTTTAGTTTTTTTTTTACTGTCCAATTTAGGAGTTTTATGTTCTAGTTGTTAGTTTTACATTCTCATCCACCGGTTGTATGGCTACCAAGGACGTAGCCAGCGAGGGGGTCCAAGAGGTCCCCCCCAAATTTCCGACTTTTTCAATTACTACCTTTTTAGCAAAGGATTATTATTATTTAAATAATTCAGTGTTACTGACATGCACTGCTGAAAGATTGTTCTCGAACATTGAAACAGGTCAAGAACTTGTTAAGGAACAAAATAGAGAATGAGTGGTTGACTACGGGAAAATTGACCCCCTTCCAATTTTTTCCTGGCTACGTTCTTGAGGCCCACTATTGTGAAATAAAAATTATTTGAATTAAAGTAATGTAAAGTATTACCACATCTATCGGTATAAAATAAAAAATCCAAGCAGCATTAAGATTTTTCAAGTTCAGTGGGTACACTTTCAAGTATTGAAGTAGTTAGTACTACTAGGTGTAATAAGCACAAAACAGTTGATATTAATCAGTAGTTTTTGGTAGTCCTAATTCATGATTCGGTTTCACATGCAATTGCCTGCTGAAACATAGAGCATATTCTTTTTAAATGACATTCTAATAAAAGTAATAGTCATTTAAGAGATATTCCAACCTCCTGATCCATTTTAGATTTAAATTTTGAGAGCAATGTTTTGAGACCTTGAAGTCTGAGAGTGAAACAGTTTTCTACAAATTCTCTCGAACATTCCATAATATTTGATTGAATATTTCCAAGAATTTTAGTACTGTAACAAGTTAACAATTTTATGTGTGCAGAAATCCTAAATTCCAAGTCCTTAGCTTTTTATTTAACGAACTTGTCATGAAAAGCTGAAGGGTCCCTCATTTCAAAATTGTGAGGCTCCATGTAATTTTGCAACAGAAGTAGATGTACCGATATTAGTTTAGTTTTCATGATTCAGAGCTTAAGATGTTAAGCAAAATTACGAGTGACTCTTATTTTAGGCCTTTGCGTGGTATTAGTACCCCTGGTTAAATGAATTATATTTCCCTCACCATTGTTGAGTTTCGCTTATTAATACTTTGTTCTCTAGTAATTTGCATCTGATCTAAGCTATTTCTGCTGCCATAGTTGAGCTTGCTTGGTTGTTCCGCTTAACTTATATACATATGCAAGTATGAAAACTACTTTCGTCAAACTAACAACTACAGTAGTTTTAATAAAAGTATACAGATTAATAGTAAAAGTTAGACAGTAAATTTGTTTTTTATATCTGCATTATTCTATTTATTAAATGCTGCATACTTAATATTTGCAAAAATGTATAGTTAAAATTTCATTTATACTAACTAAAGCTTCCAATTGTCTTATTTAGATAAACTCTGTCCTCTTCAGTGATTACAGAAAATGTTAAAATAAGAAGTGTTGTTACTTTAAAAATTACTGTATGCTTTCAAAACTATAATATTGGAATGAAATATAAAATCTGAATTTATTTTAATTAAACATGACAGTTTTGTCATGGTTGCTGGGCATTGACGAGTCATTCAGTTAAGATATTTTCTTTTATATATTATACAGTATAGATTAAAACTGACACTATGCACTTTGTGTAAAAATGTTGTTTAATTTGTGAACAATGAGTAAGTGATATAATAACATCTGGCAAATTACGATCATATTACTGCTGAATTCTGTGTTATTATTAGTCCTACTAAAACAATGCAGATTAAAATATGCTCTAATCATTTAGAGCTGTGTACTCTAATCCCTCTCAGGGAAATACTCAACTGCAAAGATAATGTTATCAGCTGGTCAAGAGCTCAGTTTTTGTCACTTCCATCATGTTTTCTACTCAGGTTCTGTTATGTTGTGTAGTTGGTCTGCCAACAGTTTTATCTTGTAAGTATGCAGTAAATCAATGTATTCTCTACTACTCCCTAAAGAAGAATCTATACTCTTAACCATTCACCTGATATACAATGTACAATATAGAATCATCTTGAATTTTGTCAGCATTTAAGAATTGATAAATTTTGTATAAATGTAATACGAAAAAAATTATTCTCTTTAAATAAATGAAAGAAGAAAAATTAGTGTGGTCGATCACTTTATAAAGTTTTGGACATAGAGTATACTTCTTCTTGTATAAATATTTGCAAGTATAAGAACAATTAAACTAACAAGAAAATAACAGTGAAAGAATACTTCATAACTGATGTTTTACTGTAGATTTACTATATTTTAGATCTACTTAGGAGAAGGTAGTACTAAAATACTGTGTTTTCTCTCATAAAAACAATGTTAAAACTTCAACTAACTTTCTTTCCTTTTTGTTGAAGGGGTTTCCAGATGTCTCATTTTAAAAGTAAGATTTAAATACATTGAAATGCTTTGAGTTTATTTGTAAAGTAGACAGGATTTTTTATAATAGAAAATTTACTGAATAATAAGTTGTAACTATGGGGAAACTAAAAAGTAATTGGATAGTGCAGTATATTCTATGGATATCTTTATATTTTATCTCTTGTTCTCCTCCCTACTACCTGTATAGCATTCTTCAACATCTTTCCTTCAATTATTCTTTTTGGCCTTATTTAGTCTGCTTGCTTTAACCATAGGCATATGGGAGGATCTGATCAAATAGAGCAAACGGAAGTCGGTACAGTAAAAGCTGAACTGTCCATTCTGATTAAAATTGTTATAGTAAAAGACAGGATATTTGAACCTGCATTAAATTTAGTTTCAACTCATAGCCCAGTGCTTTAGGTATTCACTCTTCCAAACCACCACTTAACTATTATTCTCTCATCCGTAATCCATAACATGAATAACTTTTTCAACCTAAATTAAGGAATTTACAAGCTAGACCTGGGAAATTATTGACTTTTTCTGGTTGGAAGTTTTGACTCATCCACCGAATAGACCAGACCTTACCTCAGTGATTATCACCTTTTCCATCAGTTGAAGCATCATCATGGTTGTAAACACTTCATTACATAGGTTATTGGGTTCTTGATTTCAGTTACTCCAACTAATTTTTTTGGGAGCGAAGTTTAATCTGTAGTTTCTTTATGCATTAGTGAATGATAAGCATTTGTTGAATCCTATACTAGTGATGGGAGAATCGAATACTTAAAAGAATCAAATACAGTGTATTCAAAAGCACCTTTATATTTGCATACTTTTTAAAACATACACGTCTACACTTGTCTATACAATTATTCTTTTCATAGTCCAGATATATACATATACAGGGTGAGTCAGAAATATGGTAAAATATTTTAAGACATGATTGTAGAGCTAAAAATAAGAAAAAAATGTTATATAAAGGTAGGTCCGGAAACGCTCCATTTGTGAGTAATGGCTGGCGAAAGATTTTGCATTGTTTTCAGTTCACCTGGTGAAATTAAGTGATTCTGAAATGTTTTGTTCTTACTTTTAACTCAAATAAGGTGAATTTATAAGGAAAATCACCTGAAAAATCAAATAAAACCACTCTAGAGGTTGTAGTATGAACAGTTTTTGAGAAAAAAGTATGAAACTTGCCAAAAATCTAATAACAAAAATACCGTCTTAAATGTTTGATGTCCAATAACATGGTTAAATGACCGATTAAAACAAATTGATTTTCCTACAGATTGTAGAGAATTTAATTCTGAAAACAACCATAATAAGCAAAGTTAACTAAATGTGTAAAAAAGTTATGAAATTGACTCCTCACGTATTACACTACACAGCAAACGTTTGCTGTTTTATAATAAGGAATGAGTATCTGATTGGTAACAGCTGGTAATTATATTATGTATATTACTGTATTTATTATTTATAAATTTATTTATTAACTGAATATTTGTATAATTATACATTTTGTCAAGTTTTAACATTTTCAATTACTTACTCCAAATTAAGAATCTTCCCTTAATTATTCTTTATATATATTCATCTAAAATCCTCCAATGAGTACATATATATGAATACGAATACAGCTCTTGAATATTTTATGTGGATACTATTAGTCCTAATGAATCAATACTGTAGGTTTGAATTCAATTTCTCCAGAGAAATTTTATCCATTTCAAAAGTATTTGAATTTTCTTCAAAGTTTTTGAATATGTGAATAACCAGGCTGTATTCGAATACTATTCGATTTTCCCATTACTAGCTCAGATTAATAAGTAAATGTTTTATGTTCCTGGATATATTCTGGGATTCTCTTTATAGAGAATAGGTTGTGGGATAAAACATGGATATAACTCTCCTTTATTTAAAATGTACTTGGAAACTACCAGGCATAGTTCTTAAAGTAAGGGCTGTACAGATCTGAGAAACTGTTGATTGTTTGATGGAATGTTTTGGACCATCCACCAAATAGTTCTAACCTTGCCCCAAAGCGTTTATCACCTTTTCTGTCACTTGATGCATTATCTTCGAGGGAAGCGCTCCAACAAAGATGAAAATGTGAGGATGCCCATAAATTCTCGGGTATCAGATGAGGTAACAAATTTCTTTGAAGAAGAAATTCAAAATTTACATATAACGTAGCTATGGTAGGAAGGGTTGATTCAATTGAATTTTGAGTTTAGCTCCAGTTCACCTTCCTTTTATTACAGCGTCTGGTTTTTTTTGACGCTGTAATAAAAGGAACGTGACCTGAAGCTAAATTAAAAATTCAATTCAAAATTTAGTTTTAATATACGAAAAATACTTAAAAAAGGTAACAATAGAGAAAAATAAACACTGAAAATAAATTTGTAAAAAATAATTGTTTTGGTCTTTATGTATAAAAAGTGAACCTTACTTTAAAAAGTCTATCATAACTTGAACAGTTACGGTAGTAATTTGTGATAGTTCCAAGTAGACTTAAATCTTATCCTTGTAAGTTGTATGCAATTATAAGTCTTGCAATTGAATGCTCTGCTAATTAAAATTTATATTAAAATCTGATTTTTTCACAATTTTATTTTACAAATAGAATGTTATATTATATACTAATGGTATGTATGTGTACTAAAACTAGATGCTTTAGTTGTTTGTTCTAAAAAATAATTGTACAAGAATTTATTTATTATCTCACAACATATTATTCAAAAATTCAAAAACAGTAATGATTGTATGTTGTGTAAAGTATGTCTAACTCAGTCTAAGGCTGAATAAAATATGCTATGATACTTAAATATTATGCTAAATCAAATCATTACAATTAGACACTTGATACAACCTTATTTTACCACTGAGAGTCTACGAAAATATCATTAAATGTATATGGACATAAGCTTTTGAAAAGAATATTCTTAAAACAACTAATATTTGTTTCTTCCTTCAGACTGTCAGGTAAGGTATATTATCATTTAATTGCAAAGGGATTTTATTGCATAGTGAAATAACATATGGAAATCCTACTATTTCTAATAAAATTATTTCTTATTGTATTCATCTTTACAATCAGGTGATAAAGTGTGTATGTCATGCCTGTTCATATTCCTGATAGATAGATCAAATTGTTTTCTTCATCAGAGATATTTGAAGAAATAATATTTACGGTTAGTGGGGTTAGTGGAATTTCCGTATGCTTTCTCTGACTATACCTCTGAGTACAATATTGCTTAGGGGTTCTAAGTCTATTAAAAACAGCATGTTTTTAATAAAGGGTAGTGAAGAGCACCTACTAGCTTGTAAAGTTTGATAAAAACTGACTTCTTTATCACCAAACTGATATTAGGGTTAAAATTACAGTATATTTGTTTAGTATATCTTCCTCAACAGTAATACACATTATGCTATGCTTCTTTGTTGCATTAAAATAATTTAATTATGTTTTATTTATATATAAAAAAAGTTGTGTAATCATAATCAGACTAATTGTTTTGAATTTATATTGGATAATAATAACATTGAAGGAGGAGCTTATTGAAAAAACTATCTTCTATTATTTGATAAAACAAAAATCACAATTATCCAATAGCTTTATTTTTTCACACAAGGCCTTTCGACATCAAAGATGCCATCATCAGGTGTGAATCAACAATTTGAAACAGATAAATATTTTACAATTTAAACCAATGCTCAGTAGAATAAAGCTTAATACGAGATCTGTTTAATTAAAAGTAAGTAATTTTAAAGGATGGGCGAATTCTGAATCGGTTTTAAAATCACCAAAAGGAAAAAGGACGTTTTCTGTCTAAAAGCTGACAAAAGTAATACTGTAGTCATTATAAATAAAACAGATTATTACAGTCAAGCTCAAGAAATGTTTTCAGAAGGTTCTTATGTTAAAACCACTAAAAATCCTCTTAATAAATCCGTTGAAAAGATGGTTACTACTTTAAGAGAATGCCAATTGCTTATGAACAAAGTATTATGCAGAAAACTAACAGTTCCAAATCCATGTTTACCACGTTTATATTGCTTATCTAAGATCCATAAGCCAGGGAACAAAATGAGTCAAATAGTATTATGTATAAATTCTCCCAGTTACTTATTATCCAAATGTTTAGTTCAACGATTTCAAAAATTTCCACAACCTCCAAGTTTTACTGTTAAATACAGAAATCAGTTTATCGACATGACAAGATCTATTAAAATTACCAGTGAAGAATATTTAGTTTCATTTGATGTTACTTCTTTGTATCCCAATGTCCCTATGAAATGTACGTTAAATATTATCAAGGAGTGGTTAATATCAATCGGTTTAACACACAACGCGATTAAGTTAACTGATTTATACATGTCTCAAAAACAACTTTTTAATTCAAAAATCAGTTTTAATAACAGATTGAAGGAACAGCAATGGGGAACCCTTTATCATGTTTTATTGCAGACATTTTCATAGCAACTTTTGAATTAAACGCGAAACAAAGAGAGTGGTTAAGTCATGTTGATGATATTTTTGCCATATTTAATAAAAACCAAGATCTTCAAAATTTGATTAACCAATTAAATTCATTTTATCCAACTATTAAATTTACTTATGGAATTGAAACAAATTCATCATTGCCATTTTTAAATGTATTAGTGAAAAGGAATAATGGCGACATAGAATATGAAATTTACAGGAAACTCACTTGCAACAACAGATACATACAACATGATTCAAACCTTCCACCCTCCCAAAAGATAGCTGCTTTCCACACCATGATTAATAATAGATTACTTACAACACCTTTAAAAAACTATGAGTACATGAAGGAACTAAGAAATATAAAAAAATGGCAGTTTTAACGGATACTCAACTAAATTAATTAACAGTTTATTAAAAAAAGAAGAATTTATCAAAAACGTCAAGAACTGCTTTAAAAAGTGAACAAGAAGAAAAACTAAACTGGCAATCCATGAGTCATGGTCCATTTTATAAAGAAATAAGAAAAAGTATTTAGAAAAAATGTAGACATGAACGTAACATTTTGCACAACAAATAAGATGAATAATCTAGTTAGAAATTCAAAAGATAACATTTTAGATGAAAATAAACGTGAATTTACAAAATTAACTGTGAAGATTGTGATAAGATTTACATTGACCAGACAAAAATAACCATTAAAAAAGATTGAAAGAACCCAAAAGATATTATAAATACGGACAAAGTAAAAAATCAGCTATTGCCAAACACACACTGGAAACAAATCACACCTTTAAAAACTTCACATTATTAAAACAAGTCTATAAACAAGAAGAACTCGGCACTTATGAAACATTATACATAAAAATACATAAAGATAAAATATTAAACAATGATTTTGGACCGATTCAAAATTCACCCTTCCTTTAAAATATAACTAAATGTTTTTGACCCAAACTTTTATACCGTACATGTATTAATATTTATTTTATTTTACTTTTAATTAAACAAATCTTGTATTAAGCTTTATTCAGCTGATAATTGTTTTAAATTGTAAAATATTTATACTATTTCAAATTGTTGATTCACACCTGATGATGACATCTTTGATGTCAAAAGGCCTCTTGTGAAAAAATAAAATTATTGGATAATTGTGATTTTTCTTTCATCAAATAACTGAAGATAATAATAACATGTTTAATTAATTATTTATCAACAAATATAGATAAGTTCAGTTCGTATCTCTGTGTTGAGGAGGTCATATATAAGTGGCATTGTACACAGATAAAGTGACTAAAAACTGTGAGATGTCTCAATTTTACAATGCAATTTATGAAATTGAACTTATATGTATGAAATTTGGATATAGCAAAATTTGTTTAAAGATCTTGGTGAGTGATATGAATAAGTTGAATATCTGGACAATCGTTGAAAGAATAGTCACTGTTCAATGATTTTAAAGCTAGAATTAAATAACAACTGAAATTTATTGAGGCACAATATAACCTAATATAGCCTTTCCATATATCAACTTCTCAAAAATAAATACTTATTCTAAGAAAGGAAAGCAACATAAAATTAAATTCATTACATATACTAACTTCACATTACTTGCATCCACTTGTGAATTAATAATAAAAACTTGAAAGTTTTTATAATATGCATAACAGTTGAAATTACAACAAAATAAATTTTCCATAAACTTAATAAACAATCTGTTTTTAAAATGAATATTAGGATAGTGAAAACGGAAACTTTATGCAAGGTGTCTTTTAAAAATTTGTTTATCCCCAGACTCCCTTTTTTGGAGACTTCAGCAATTGAACTGCCCAAAAATAACACCTGTTTACATATTTGTCAGCATTCTATATCCAATGCACCAATTAGTGTCTCATAAGGTTCACAGTTTTACAAAATAAAAACATCATTGATACTCTTATAGTATCAATCATAAGGCAAGTGAAGAAACTAAATTTGCATGTGAGAGAGATATGCAATTCACAATGAAAAGATGACCATTGCAGCAATTTTCCAGATAGTTAATTATTCTGCACAAAACATAAATCTGGAAAGAAATGCTTTTAAACATATTCTTGCAAGTCCAAATTACTTCTTTAAATAAATATATTTCGTGAGTAGTTTGTTACAATGACAACAGTTCTGAAATGTTATCTGTAACCGAAGCATTAGTAGAGCTTGTGGGCATTGAGTTAAATGTTTTGGAGGCAGTTAATCCACACAAAATGCAGAGATAAGGTGGATAAAGGCAGGTGGCAGAACATCACTACACCATCTGCTTTGTATGTACTTTAAGCTTTTGCACATTATTCTATTAGTTTTTTCCAGGGCCTTTCCTAGGGTTGGTAGTGCCCGGGGCAAGTGTATCTCACCACCCCCTCACCAACATTTTCCAAAAAGCGAGTTTAATTTTAAAATTCAGTCACATTTTAACAACACAATATGTATTAAGAAGCATATTTTAATTGTAATTCTACACTGTAACTCAAATAAGCGTAGACTGTGGCTGTGTTATTTATCATATTTCTTGCTTCAGCCTAATCCGCCTAAACTTTCCCTGGTAACCCCCTCTTTGAACAGTCCTGGTTTATTCATTCATCTCATGGTCAGGACATACTCAGCAGAAGGATTTATAATCAGACCACTTTTTAAATTTTTTTGTTCTCTTAGGACAAGAAGCTTATAATTGCACTTAGTCCTGTAAGAACCTTAGCGCTGCCTCAGGAGTGACAGGATATTCAGGGTGGGTAAGGTTAGAGGGGTAGGGGCCGCCTCCTATCGAGATCCATGAGGAGAAATTAGGGCACTAATCTCAAAGTCACGTCCAACCCCCAACCCCCACCCCCAAAAGAAGGAGAGCCCAGCTCTGAACCAGACTCTCCAGTCAAAGTAGACAGGGTTGGCACACCCTTGTTGAGGCTAGCAAGAACCTCTGATAGTTTGAGAACGAACCCCACCAACTCCAACAGTCATCTCCTGCAGTAGACTAGACCCATCGAATTACCCTTGCACTCCAGAATCTCGACATTTGCGGTTAGTGATGTGTCGCTACTGGACATCCATTGGGTTGCCCAGATTTAAGTTACACATCGGTTTTTGCTGTGCCCAGTGGAAGGTTCAACTGAAAGGTATAAACCAGCCAGAAGTGATTCCTGCTGGGTATACTCAGACCACTTAGTTTACTTTCTGTATTTTCCAAATTACTTGAGAAAATAATTTTGGTAAGATTGACCAAATTTTTAAACCAATATAACTTTTTTAGTGATAAGCAGTTTGGTTTTATCAAAGGCGGATTGACAGAAAATGCATTACTAACTGTAACTGAACTCATTTTCAATGGATTAAATTCAAAACTAAAAACAACAGGTCTTTTTGTTGACTTTAAAAAAACTTTTGACATGGTGTGTCATGAAATTATTTTAAATAAATTATAGGCTCCCAGTATTAGAGGCATAGCTTTATAGTTTCATTATTGTAAGACGGCAGCAAGTAAAACTCAACAGCAATTTCAGTGATCCACTCTTTGAGCAGACCGGAGTTTCACAGGGGTCAACTACCACTGCTACTCTTTTCTTAGTCTTTATAAATGATTTATTAGAAGTAAATTTTAAAGGAAACGATATTGCACTTTTTTATTCTTAAAAAGACTACATTATCAACCAATGTACCTGTCAATCTTTAGAAAAAGTAAAATCTATTAAATATCAAGGAGTTTTGCTTGACGAGAAACTTACTTTTGAACCTCAAATCTTAGACTTGCACTCATAATATTAAGATCACAAATTAGTAATTAATTCAAGATTACAGTATGTTTTGTCATGCTGGGGGGGGGAGGGGGTACTTACAAAACATTAATAGTTAAGATAAGAACTACTCAACACTTTTTCTTGCGTATAGTTCTATAAAATTCTAAACTATCAAGGCGGAAATAGATAAAATATCATGTCTAATCATCTTTACAGGATACAATGATTTTGTTTTGCAATCAATTCAATATCTTAATGCAAGTGAATTCTGTTGTTTGTCATCCAGTGACAGTATGTCCCTCAAATGATGCCTTCGAAAGAGTGACTTGTCCTGACTATTTCTACTGCTGTGGTACACACCAATGCTGCAAGCTGACATTCCCTGAAGAAGATGCAGAGGGGTATGGCTAAGGCATTACTATGGAGAACTTCAAGTTCTCATTCCTTTTTATTATTAATGCAAGAAGCCATTATCTTAATTATTGACTGAGTGTAAGTGAAGCCTTATTTGCAGATTGACTAGGAAAGGCGGTGTCTTTGGGTTTGTTTATTGGTCCAGATTGTAACTAGCTACTTGAGAAAAAAGTAGAGTTTTTGGCAGATAGCTCTTTATATAAACTAACACCAATTCACTGGTGTTTCATACATTGTATTAGTAGCTTCCAAGAACGGAGGCAGGAAAAAATTTTGGGGGGTCTTGACAACTGATATTTTCCCGTAGTGGACAGAGAGTCCACTCCATTTTGTTCCTTGACCCGTTTCTTTGTTGAGAACGACATTTCAGCAGTACATGTCAGTAATAATGAATTATTTAAATAAAAACAATTGCTTACTAAAAAAGTAATTGAAAAAATTGAAAATTTGGGGGGAGAGGTCCAGATCCCTTGAACCCTCTCACTGGCTATGTCCTTGGAAAGAGCATATTTTTGGCCACAAGATGTCTGTTTTGAAATGAATGGAAATACTTAAAAGCCAGCTGTAATTAAATGACGAGTTTTACTCCATTACAACAATGTTAAACCTCGTCTAACCATTTTTTAGTCCTTACTGCAGTAAAATTATGGTTGATGGCTTAGTTTATATTATAATTAATACGCATCCTTACACTAATTTTTCTTGTAGTGCATATTTTATGAGTTTACGGAAGGATAAATTATAAAACAGTTTGAGGTGTGTTTTCTGGAAAACGAATTGAAATAGAAAAACATCTAAAAAGCATATTAATTATATCCTTAAAATGAGGCAATTCTCCAAAAATGATAAGGCCAAAAATAAGAGCTAAAATTGGTTGAGGTTTGTAGTTCATAATTGTAGTCCTAAGAACTACAATTATGATGGCTGCCATTACAATTAGTTCATAAAATATCAAGATTTCCAATAGCAATTTTACAGTATTTAAATTAATAACTTCATATATTTCGATCTATGATTAATTATTGTATGTTGTGTTAATAACAATAAATGTTTAAAACGTGAAAAAGAATAAAAATAATCCACATATATCTGTACGAATGTGTATCAAATTTAATCAGCTGAGGTTGTAAATATATTTTATATAATAATATTTTATTCCTTCTTTACTACATCCAGCCTGTACAAATAATTTCAAAACAGAAATAAAACATAATGAATTTTGATATAAGTATAAAGTATTATATGCTGGACCATCCCATTTGTATCTAAGGCAAATTTATTAATCAAGATAAAATAGACCAATTGTAACAATAATTATCCTCTCTCTAAAAAGACTGTATCCTTCCTAAAACTCTACTTGTTCTTTTCAGCAAAGATAACATTGTAAATGCTTAGAAACTAATATAAACGTAATTACAAAGAATGATTGTATTTTTGAGTTTGCATTCTAATGATTTGTTTCACATTTTCAGGGAATCATCGTTCAATGATTGGTTGTCAGCGTTCTGTGTTCGCATTGTCATCTTGAGTGTGTTCATGATAATACTCCTTGCTATAGGAAAAGTCATCCAGTACTGCAAGAAACATTACTTAGGTCAGTTTATTTCTGTTTACAACTAACCGTAACCTGGGTACAAAAAAATAATAATTCTCGGTAGGTTTTTATTTGGGTAGTTTCTGGAATGTTGAAGCAATTTCTATAAAACCTAGATTGTGAGATCTAACTACAACAAAACGTTAGATGTAACTTGTATTTTTATTTACGAGGATTTTTTTCAAGCCTGAATGTTAGCTATTCTGTCCTCGAAGTATACTGTTTTATCATATCTGTACAAGATTGATTGATGAAACTCTTCATTGTGACAGGTGAAGTTAGGACCATTAGATCCTTTGTTACACTTGACCTGTGTTAATAAATACAAAAACAAAACTATTTGAAGATTGGATCTCTCAGAGAGTTGAACTTGTGATCTTTCAGTTAGAGAGTCAAGACTATATCCATTAGTCTACCGAGGAGGACATTAAATTTACGTGACATAGCAGTGCAAGCCTAGGTTGTGATGTGGTGTTGCCAGCTGTAACGAAACAATAACTAGTGGTGGGATAATCGATTGAATTTAAAAATCGAGTGATCATTACTGCTCATCTTTACTTCTCATCCACCTGAATCATTTATCTCAACAATATAAATTGACACATGTTTACACAACGACACAGTATGTGGAGCAAAAATAGTAATAATATCAAAACACGCAGAGTAATTAAATGCTGAAGAACAAAATAGATGTAAACAACTGAAACTGATGGGAGAATCGAATAGTATTTGAATACGGTCCGGCTATTCACATGTTCGAATACCTCAAAATGAATTCGAATACTTTTGAAATGAGTACAATTTCTCTGGAAGAACCGAATTCAAACGTACAGTATTCATTTGTTAGGACTATATTACTATTTGTAATAGTATTCAAATAAAATATTCAAGAGCTGTATTCGTATTCATATATATGTATTCATTGGAGGGTTTTAGATGAATATTAGTATAGAATATAAAACACACACACACACACACACACACACACACACACACACACACACACACACACACACACACACACACACACACACACACACACACACACACACACACACACACACACACACACACACACACACACACACACACACACACACACACACACACACACACACACACACACATATATCTATTTTGGGAATATGAAAAGAATAATTTATTAAGGGTATCATAGTTAGGAGTAAGTAATTAATATTGTTCAAACTTGACAAAATGTATAATTGTACAAATAATCAATGAATAAATACATTTGTAAACGATAAAGACAATAATATATATGTACATATCTGGACTATGAAAATAATTATTAAGGGGAAATTCTAATTTGGAATAAATAGTTAAAAATTTCCAAACTTGACAATACGTATAATTGTACAAATAACCAGTTAATAAATACATTTGTAAACAATCAAAACAAAAATTAATGTTTATTTAATGTCGTGTAAAAACAAAATATGATTGAGATTTTTGGCTTCAATCTATTTTCACGATCATTTTCCCACATTTTTGGCAGGGCAATTACAAATACCCAAGAAGCAATGGATTACCGGAAGGAGGTAAGACAAGTCTAGACTTGTCTGTTAGAAAAAAATATTCGAATACATGGGTGCTTTTGAATACACTGCATTCGATTCTTGAAAGTATTTGATATTCCATCACTAAGTGAAACAAAGCAAGACATCGTTACATCGCCTCATACTGAGAATCAACTGATATGACCAGCAATGCTGCCAGGCAAGGGGGGAAGTGGGGTGCGGTAACTTCCATGCAGCCAGACTTGCAGTATGTGTCTCGTACTATAGTAAATAAATTATCTATATAAACAGTATCCAACACCAACGTGGTTAGTGAAGTTGTAGCTATGAATGATGTCCTCACTACTGATTTTTTCCTTGGTATTAATTTGACTCACTAAATCAAATATCATGATGAATACACATTATAGTTCATGCCACAAGTAACCACTGAATAGCAGATGGCGCACTGTCAGTGGCATATATAGAAAATTATTTTTGAGGTGGGAGGGGGGCTGCTGACACACCAGGTGCTTTAGGAAGTATAAAATATCCACGAAAAATAGTGGCTGAGGAATTCTATTGCAGGAAATTGTTGAGCTTTAAGACCCCATAAATATGATCTTGCTTAACACAACTGACTGGGTGCAATTTTAATGTCAGTCTTTCAAAATTTAGGAGGAGTTTGACCCCCTTAGCCTCCTTTTATATACGCCCCTGCACACTGTAGACTACTTAGTTCAACTGATTACATGTACATAACAGGTGGCGTTCATGGATAATAAAAGTGATAACACTTATCAAGTTGCAGTGGCCAAAACCAACATCTTAGCACAATCTGCTCACCTAAAACAAACAGACTTGTTCATAACCTATAATTAAAAAAACATTTCTTGCAATATATAAAAATAGGACTGTACTGTTTTATATATTTAAAGATATATGTTGCCTTTTAAATGAAAACAGTGGCTTTGTCTAAAATAGGTATGTTGACAGGTAAACTATGTCCTGGAAGCAGTAACCTTCCTCGTTACAAACCATTGGACAAAAACTCTATTGGTAAGTTCAGCATTTTAGTAAATGTACAAATTCTAACATATTGAAACCTACTAATCTACTTATTTGCTGTCACTATTACAATGTATAGCTCACTATACATAAAGGTACTATATAAGGTTCATATGCTATCATTTTAACATCCAGAGTAACTAGATAGGCACGTTATTATTATAGTGCAGTCATTGAAGCGAAAAATACGGTCTTACCTCCGAATTTTTTTACTGTGAACCGATTTGCATGAAATTTTGGAATTAGGCTCATCTTATCCTTAACTTCAAAAGTGAAAATGATCTGAACTCCGCCTATTATTTTTTAAGGGGTGTAAACAACCCCTTAATGGAAAAAACGACATTGAGCCATTTTATCGCTACAAAAACATGTTTAATAGTAAGTGGTGAAATTGTAAAGTGTTTTCTAACACAATTACCTCATATTAAAATCATTTTTCAACCCCTTGAAAATCTTACAACCCTTGCAAAACAACCCCTAAATTGAAAAAATCACAAAAAAATACTTTGGTATGACATAAAAAGATGTAAGTATAGAGTAAGTAATATTTTATATTCTCTATAATAATGATCAAATTTTTTAACCCCCTTTCAACCCTTGAAATCTACCTCTTGATAAAAAATTGTTTTGATAAAATAAAAAGGATTTAAATATTATTCCACACTCTCGAAAATGATTATCATATTCTTAAGCTTTTCTACCCTTAAAACTACCCCTAAATTAAAACAGTAAATGTATATGATTACATATTTCAAAATAATTTAATTTAGAGTAAAAAAAATTGCCATTTATTGAATAATATATTTACAAATTTTATAAAATTCACTCAAATGTGTTATAATATACATATAAGAAACGTTGGTATGTATTCATGCCTACGTTTCCAAAATATATGAGCCATATTATGTATATATATACACATTACAATAGTTTTTGGATCTCTATTATACTGCGTACTTTCACATTGCTCCGAATATTCACAGTCCAACATTTTCAGTTACTAAGCAGAAAAAATATGATAAATTTTTTGACCATAACTCCTTCAATTTTCATGCTATCACCAATTTAAAAAAACCATTTTAAAGGTAATTAAAAGAGCTACAACATCCTTCATTGCAATATATAGTAAAAAAACCTTTTTTCTCAAACGGTGAAGGGTTTAAAGGGCTTAAGAGAGGCTGTGATTGCGCTGCTACGCGCTCTTTAAAAACAATCATATTTCCGTCAATTTTTGTTTGACAGAAAAATCTAAAAATCAAAATTTTTTGTCAGAAATATACCTACATTTTTCATCCCTACACTTTTATATGTATATGTCGTCATTTTTTAGATATTATGAAAAAGATGTTTTTTTAAAAAATTTGAATCTTTTTTTAATCGTGACTTTTTTGAAAAATATATGTCCTGAAGCAGCCAAACTGATAAAATCTATCAAAATCTTCATAATAAAGTAGAGTCTAGGCGGAACATGATTAATTTTAATTTTGGTGGAAATGGCACTTGTGAAAACCCATTGATTTAAAAGAAAAAAACATTAGATGCTCCTCTTATTTGCAATACAGCTCACTTATTTTACGTGCAAAAGACTTTTAATAGTGCTCATTTTAAAGCTTATTTCAAGCACTATAAAACTCTTTTTTATTAGAATGCCTAAAATGCATCTGCTCACCGCTAGATGGCATTGACCACACATCGATTAAATTTCAGACAAAATAAAAAACGGCTTTGATTTTTTAATATCTATCTTAATATTGCACTTAGAGTACTTTATAAAAAACCAAATGGTTTCATTGTTGTACCTGCTACAATTGTGTTTCTTTATACAATTTTCGATAAAATGTATATTTTTGGAGATATTTGCAAAAAACCGATGAAAAACGTAAAAAAAATTGCGAATTTTCAATTGCCAATAACTTGAAAAGTATTGGATTTTTTCGAAAAACGTTATAGATGATTTTTTGCTTAAAATTAGGCCTTCTATCGATATCCGAGGTTATTTGAAAAAAAAAATAAATTCACCCCCGAGAAGGGGTGGTTGCGGAAGTTCAAATCATTTCACTTTTGAAGTTAAGGGTTAAGATGAACCTAATTCCAAAAATTTTATGCAATTCGGTTCACAGTAAAAAAATTCGGAGCAATAATGCTTCAATGTCTGCACTATTAGGATAACAGCCCAAACTGAGTGTTTTAACGTGTAAATTTAGTAACGCCTGTCCTAGATCGAATTAAGATAAATGCATAAACAGCTGAGCATTGCTGGACAGCTGAGCATATGTTGGCAGAATCGAGATAGGTATTATAAACGGCTGAGCGTAATTGGATAGCTGAGCGTCTGTTGGCAGAATTGAGATAGATATATAAACAGCTGACCGTATGTTGCAGAATCGAGATAGATATATAAACAGCTGAGCGTAATTGGACAGCTGAACGCCTGTTGGCAGAATTGAGATAGATATATAAACAGCTGACCGTATGTTGGCAGACACAGCTGAGCGTTGTTGGACAGCTGAGCGTATGTTGGCAGTAGTTCTTGTGATTGCAATCTTTTGTAATTTTGTGTTGTGTTTTGAAGTTGTATTCAAACATGTTCTTACATATTGATATTCTGGTTTATTGAAATCTTTGGTTTATAAATGACGATGACAGGAGATAAACCAATTCACGGCGAAACTGAAATAACTGCCAAATTCAAAAGCAGTATTGGTAATTTTGAAAGTTTGTAGATACAGTACATATGTTTTGTATTGTCAAAAACTAGGTGAAGTACATCATTTAATGTTTGTTGTATCTCTTCAGGTATAAAACATTTCAATTGTGGCAAACTTTAAAAAAATCAACCTTTATAACTCATTAAACATGTCAACTGATATTACAGTTGATATTACATTGAGCAGAGTGATATTACACTTGGTCTCACTCTGTAGTGTAGTCGCAGTTAAGGTGTTAAATTAGCGATGGGGATAAATTTTAATATTTTGCTAATGATACTAGGTACAGTTGATGGTAGATTAGATCTAGAAATCGTATAGCAATTCAAAATGCTTTTGAAGAAAGACTTTAGTGGTTTTATTTTTTATATTACAATATAATGTTCCAATAGTCAATTAGAAAAGGAAATTACTTGAATTTCTTGCCGGAAAGCAGTTATAGGGAGCAGGCAACCGCCAGACGGTCATATATTGCTTTGACGGTCAAACCATAGAACGTTTGTGGCGGGTAGTTAGAGGCAATATCCCAAGGTACGGCAACAGAAAACATCATCTTGTTGGACATTTGGCTGAGTTTAAGTTTAAAAGAAAATATTCAGATTATAAAACTAGAGTACACAACATCTTTCGGGCAATTTCACATGTCTACAACGGTGTCACAGCGTACGGTGACCGCTGTGAACAACAACCCATTGAGCTAGACTCCAACTCCGACGTTAACGACTATTAAGGTTAGTTGTTGGTTTTTGGTTGGGTTTTACCTTGCTTTCCGGCATGTAATTATGTGTTTAAAATTGTTTTACATACATTACCTACATTATATTGTAATATGTAATAACAATTTATCAGTAATTTTTAATAAAAAAAAGGATCACGCACGATGCCTGCCCGCTGCGCAGCGCTTCGCGCTGCTTGCTCTTTTATAAAACAAATTAACTCGAGTAGTTCCAAATTTGAAGCCCAGATCACGTCAGTGCCCCTGATCACTAATAGGTAATTCTAAGCAATATATGACCGTCTGGTGGTTGCCTGCTGGAATTGACTATTGGAACATTATATTGTAATATGAGAAAAATCGAGGTTGACCCATATATTGCTTAGAATTACCGGTTTTGATTCTAGCATCAGATATTGACACCATTTCTGCACTGGTTGGAACACCCATCTATCAAGTCAACAACGCTCGAATTGGTAAGTTTCAGTACTGTATATTAACAGTGAACACACCTTAATGTTTTATTGAGATTGATTATATTATTGCTGAAATATTCGTATTTGCGGTTAACTGCAAGTGAGTAGAATAAATACATCGCCATACATAGCCTCATGTTACACCACTGTTACAATATTATGTTACAATATGGCCCTGACACTTATTAATAAAATAAATGTTTGTGTCGAACAATATATTTTACCGGAGACTTTTGTTAGTTTCTTAATCTAATAAATCTGAATTTAGTTGGTGAACTATTTAAATGTTGCAGACATAACACATCAATAACACATCATGTTTTATTTTTAGCTGATGAATTATACTATGATATATATATATATATATATCTCAGATTATAACAAAACTGTACTAAATAGTAAAAAATGTATGTATGAAAAGGCAACTTTGAAATTTATGTAATCAAATGCGTTTTCCTAGAAACCAGTTTAGGAATAGTTAATAACAATAACTATAGAACTTTCCTTATTGCTAGTGGAAGAGTTGCTCTATTGTGACCTCAACTGTTAAGCTATCACAATATTAAATTAATCAGTGAATTTTCTTCACTAATTAATGATATATTTAAATATTACTTTATTGGATTTATACGAGTATTACAGAGAAAGAAATACAGTATACCATAGTATAAATGTATTAGGCAAGTGACTTTATTCTTTTGGTTTAGGTGGAATTCCAGGAATCAATTAATACTTTCTTTGAACTCCTTTTTATAGCATCCTACTTAAATGATTCAAATGATTTATTCAGCCGATCCTACAAATTGTAATAGGCTACGTCTAGTAAAAAACAACATTCAACTACAAAACTTAGTTGCGTGCAATAATTATAGTCCGTGCACAAAATAAATGTCCATCAGGTCATGTACTAAAAAATATAAATAAAACTAAGCATTAAAATAGGTATTAAAATTAAACACTAACCAACATATTAAAAATTACTACATGTAAGAAAATAAAGTTTTGACTAATAGTTACAAACAGTGTGCACTAGTTCATGTCCCTGCACTAATTGATTAATTAATACATAACAGGGCCCTGCACTAATACAAATATAAATATAACTAGGCGTAAATGTAAATATTTAAAACTAAAATTAGGCATACATTTTGTGAGAGACTACATCTAAGAATACAAAACAGTCATGATTTGACTAAGAAACCGTTATGTAATCAGGTCTCATTAATTTCAAGTACATTATATCAATCTAAAGAGTATTGGGTCATGCAAATATACAGATAGTAACACTAAACACATGCAGAAATTAAAAACAAATTAATTTAAATAGCCAAGCAGAAGGGAATGGTCATATTCAAAATATTCAGTTAGGCTGTAGAAAGGGATATCTGACAACCAGGATTTTAGGACAGGCCCAAACTTCTGTACCGGGAGCTGTCTAACTGTAAGGGGTATGGAGTTGAACATTTTAGTGGCTATAATAGGGAAGCAATTTGAGATCTTGTGTAACCTAGATCTATTTACATGGACATCAAGGCATCTCCAGGTTTCATACCCATGTACACCTGCATTAGTGATGTTAGTCATCTTCTTTATGTTTAATTGTTAAAAGACATTGGTATTATATATACATTGTACACTGTCATAAATTTGGTGTTGAGAAAACAGTGGTTTACAGTGTTCAAGCAACTGTGCCCCCCTTAGTTACCCTAAGGGCTTTTTTCTGTAACCGAAGAACTCTAATTACACTGGCAGAGTGTCCCCAAAGCCTGAGTACCATAAACAATGTGGGAGTAGAAAAAGGCAAAGTAAGCTAACTTAAAGAAACTCAAAGGGCATTTCTGCTTTAAGCTTTCGAAGCAAAAAAATTACCCTACTAAGCTTACTACACAAGGCATCAATATGCTTATTCCAGACAAGCTTTGAATCAAGATTAAAGCCAAGCAACTTCACTCCCTCCACATTAACACCAATTGTTGCACAAGCTAAAAGTAATCGCCTGAGTCTTGTTCTGGTTTAGGCACAAACTGTTATAACTGAACCAATATGAAGCATTTGTAAAAAGGTTCTTAACAAGTGTTTTCTGCGGTTGTAGAGTCCTTATGAGTTGCAAACAGGGTTGAGTCATCGGCATACAACAGAATATTACCCGCTACATTGTAATAAATATCATTAATGAAAATGATAAACAAAAATGGCCCCAGAATTGAGCCCTGAGGCACTCCATGTTCAACAACCAAGGGGTTCGAGGTTGTACCATCCCAGGTTACAGACTGTTTCCTTTGATCTAAGTAAGATTTCAAGATTTTCAGGGCGCAACCCCGTACACCGTACCTTTCCAGTTTCTTCAAGAGGATCTTGTACGACACGCAATCAAAGGCACGTGAAAGGTCGCATAACAGTACAGCAGTAGAACTTTTTTGCTTCAAAAGAATTAAGAAATGGCGCCTGAAGAAGTGAGTCCACAGCTTCGACAGTAGATCTATGCCTTCTGAAGCCAAACTGTGCTGGTACCAAGAGGTGATGTGACTCAAAAAAAATTGCACAGCTGCTCCAGCATGACAGACTCAATGACCTTGGCAAAACATAGGTATTAGAGATATAGGTCTGAAGCTCGATACCTCGTTTTGTGGGACCCTTCTTGTAGACGGGGACAGTCCTCGATGCCTTCAAAAACCTCAGGGAAAACCCCTTCGGAAAGACACAAATTTATTAAGTCTGTTAGAGCAGGAGCTATACTATAAATAACCCTTCTTAACACATCCACAGAACATGTCATAGATGTCTTTACTCTTGGAAACTCTTAAAACCATGCACTACTTTTTTATTACTTCTTTCACGGCAACTAGCTTCCACGCAAAATTAAAAGGTACCACAGGGACCGAAGTTAGTATTGAAAGTGCCTTTGTTTGTTTGCTTTCACTCGTAAACTATTGAAAAGATTGTACTGAAATCTTACATGGGCATTCTTACAGTCCCTGAGATGAACATAGTAGGCCTATTCTTATTTCGAAAATCCCTCAGCTACACTCCACTGATCTTTAAATAGGGAAAACCCCACATCTTGGTCTCTAAAGTTGTGAAATATTAATTAAGAAATCATGTTAAATGTAATCAACTGTTCTGTGTCAACGTTGTTTTATGACAACACAACCTTAAGTTTCATTAATTTAATAACTATTTTTAATTTGTTTCCATTTATCGTCTTGAGAGCACAGAGTAAGCTTGATTTAAAAAATACTTCTTATTATCTATATCTATATTTATTTTCTTGAATGGAGAACAAGGCAAAATCAATTAATCAACAAAAAATACTAAGACCAGAGTAATTATAATGGCCATGAATGCACTTTTTAATAGATTTTCTTGATTATGACAAAAAGACAAACTCAACACTGGCATCGGAAATACAATTCAATCTAACCAAGTGTTCATACACGTGCAAAGGTTACAAAATTGTGTGCAGAGTCGCAGGTAACTGTTATTATTTTACAGAAAATTAATCTTCCAGCCTTTATCTAAATTTTTTAATACTTGCAGCAATTTAAGGGATCTGCAGAATTTTGTAAATTAAGTCTTTTCTGTTCATAACAAATTATAAATTAACTATCGAAAATAATTGTCTTACTTTGTGTTAATATAACTAATAAATTGATACATATTTATTTTGATTTAATCAGACACTTACTTGATAGCATTATCACCACTACATTTATAACTATTCAATCACCTTTATTTATCATTATTTTATAATCCATGTTTTTTCTCAACAAACTTGTAGAAGTTGTTCTGAAACAAATGTGAGAATGAGAATGAGAATGAGAATGAGAATGAGAGAATGAGAATGAGAATGAGAATGAGAATGAGAATGAGAATATCTTTATTTACAATCTTTGAGATTATAAACAGTGTCATTAAATACATTAACATCAGGAAAAGGTTTTTTGAAGATACTCTTCCAGCGTGTAGAATGGCCGGTCTAGAAGCCATTGATGTAGTGCTATCTTGAGTTCCTTTCCTCTTTTGGACAGCAGGTGAGGTGGTAGGAGATTGTGGAGCTTCATTCCCATATATGATGGTTTTCGCTCATAAAGCCTCAGACGATGTACAGGAAGGCTGTAGAGGTGTACATTTCTGGTGTTGTAGTGGTGTACATCATTGGTCCTTGGAAGATTCTCCCCATCAGCGTACATTATTACTTCTTGAATGTAAAGCGAAATGACAGTGAGAATCCTCAGAGACTTGAATGCCTCTCTACAGCTCTCCAGAGGTTGTAGTCCCGCCAGTGTTCTAATACATTTCTTTTGTATGATAAGTATCCGTTGGAGATTTGAAGCAGTAGTTCCACCCCAGGTAGCAAGACCATAGCGCAGGTGAGACTCAAAAAGGGAAAAGTAAGTTATTTTTGCTGTTTCAAGGCTACTGAGAGAAAGAATTTGCTTGATGACAAAGTGACCAGTGTTGAGTTTTTTACTAAGATTGTCGACGTGATTAATCCAATTTAGTTCGGTATCCACTGTTACTCCAAGGAATTTTAAATGATCTTCAATACTGACATCTGGAATGGTTGGGACTTCTGATGCTCTCCTTCCAAAAGCGATCTGGTTAGTCTTTGATGGATTTACTACAAGGTCATTTCCATAGCAATATTGGATGGCCATGTTGAGAGCTGTATAAGATGAGACCGCAAGGCCATCTGCTGAACGTTGGGTCAGAAATAAGGTAGTGTCGTCCGCATACATTAGAGGTGTGCAGTAGTTTCCTAGGTGTTGGGATAGATCATTGGTAAAGAGAATGAAAATCACTGGTCCTAATACGGAACCTTGTGGCACACCTCTCAGCACTGGAAGGACTTTTGATCTGACTGCCTTTGTGATACCATTTGATGAGTGGTAGAGCTCTACTAGTTGGGTACGACCCTTTAAGTAGCTCTCAAACCAATTATTTGCTGTCCCTTTGATTCCAAGCAATTCCAATTTCTTCAGAATGATGTTGTGGCTGAGGCAATCAAACGCCTTACTTAAATCAAGAAACAAAGCTGTGGTCAATTTTCCCTCTTCAATGCTGTCTGTCACTGATTCAATTAGTTTGATCAATGCCGTTATAGTTGACTTCCCTTTTGTAAATCTATGTTGGTTTTCATTTAAGAGATTGTGCTGAGCGCAATGGTCCAGGAGTCTTTGAAGAACAATTCTTTCACATAATTTTGAAAATGTTGAAATCAGTGAAATTGGTCTGTAGTTGTTTGCATCATGTTTGCACCCACTTTTAAATTTAGGGAATACTTTCAAAATTTTTAATTTTGAGGGGAATTGACCCTCTTTAAAAGATTTGTTGAATATGGCAACCAATGGGGGGGCTAGTTCGTCAGCACAAAATTTTAATACTTTGGAAGAAATTTCATCAATACCAGCTGAATTTTTGAATTTGAGGTTTTTAATTGTATCTTTAACCTCTTCGATGCTCGTTTTGGTCATTGTTTCCATTAATGCTGTTTCATGTGGTTCCACAGATTCCAATTCCTTCTTCTCATCCACTGGGATTTTTTGTAGTGTTGTTTCTGCCATATTAACAAAAAATAAATTCAGATGATTGGCGACTTCTTGAGGGTTATGTGAAAGTTGTCCATTTATTTTCAGTTTTATGTCATCTGTAGAGCTCCTGTTTTGGTTACGGGCATTATTAACTATTTTCCACATGGAAATGTAATAAAGTTTTGAATAAAAAATCTATCTCTTCATTACATAGTGATGTGATGTATTATTAACACCAATTAGATCTTAAGATAGAAGGCTGTGGACAAATTGTTGTTGATAATCTCCACCTTCATTTCGTCCGTCTTGGGCTCAACAAAGTTCACTTATGTTACTGTTCCAAAAATGTTGGGCATTGGGCTATGAAACCTATGAAACTATGAAACCTTTGACCTTTATATTAAAATAAGTGTTTCAGCAGCAGTGTGTAGCTGAAGGGGGATAGAGAATGGAACCCCTCAAAAGCCCAAAATATAAAGAAAATATTTGAATTACAGTTATCAAACTTGTTTAAAATACAGTAGTTAAATGTTTAAATTTTAATTAGCCTATGAAGTTTTTAAAAATGTATATTTATTCAGATTTATTCCATAATTCCCTGGTGTGGGATACTCAGATTTATTTCCCCCTGCCTCCCCCCCAACTCAAGTCATAGCTACGCCACTGTTCAGCAGCAACATAGCGGCAATATTTTAATAGGCTACAAGTCATGCAGAGGCCAACTGATATCTCCTTGTAATATATCTAGCCCATTTCTCAAATTAAATTCTGTAGTAAATAAAATCAAACATCAGAGAAATCTGGATGTTAAATTTTTACTAATTGTCCAACTGAAGCAGTAACTTAGGAGAAATCTGTACCACAATACATTGTTTCTGAGTTTCCATCTTAATATTAGAACCATCTTCATTTAACAACAAACTTTGGAAAATTAACCTTAAAAACTAAAGGAAGACTCCCCTCCTGTGAATTTTATTCAAAGTTTTATTGAGAATCTTATTATCATTAAGAACAATTAATTATAGTAAACAAGATACTCCCTACTGTGACGATGTATCTTACAATCCATTTCCTTGAATACAATTTATAAAAATAACATAGAAAAATTGAATATAGAAACATTTATATTGTATATTTATTTCTTAGCATAAGCGTAGTAATATTAAGCATAATTTAAATAATAACAAAGATAACGAAGTTCAATAGGCAACAAGCAAAGTTTATTCCATGAATTGAACCCAATCCCTTAGAACATAATAAGATAAATTATTTTCTTATCATGTTGAATAAATATGATAGTAAACGATAAATAGAAAATACGTAATACTAATTTAATGCGATTCTTCATTTAGACATTATTTATAACTCTTTATGTGAAACAAACCTTTTTACTCTCACTATGATGATCAGTGTGACCTGAAAATGTATGGTATTTGTTTATAAAATTCTATTGTGCTTTTTATTTTTCTATCAATTTTGTATACATTTCCTTGTTGCAGGAGGTGCGCCCATTTAGCGTGAGATTTAAAAGCTCTACATTGTAAATAATATGTTACATAACTGTACATGTTTGTAAAATTATAAAGTTTTTACATAACAGCAGTTTTTCTTTTCTTTCCCTCAGTCAACTCATGGATGATGGTCATGACTTTATTGTCAGTGTAAACAAGTTTGAAACATTAGGATGATAGACATCCACGATTAAAGGTGCACTTCTGGTTGTTTTATATACCTATCCGGTAAATATTACTACGGTGTACATCAAACACTGATGTTGTCTCATACCTATGTCAGGCAAATTGATGGATTTCCAAGTATGACACTTACCCTAAATGTAGAGATGCTGGGATGATGGAGTAGCTTGGGTAATAGTCCTAGTTCGCTGTGACGAAGGACTGTTGGAGTGGGTGGGACTCTTCAGTACCAAAGGATTTAGCCATCCTAGCAAAGACGTAACCAGCGAGGGGATCCAAGGGGTCCCCCCAAATTTACATTTTTTTCAATTAATTTTTTAGCAAACGATTATTATTTAAATAATTCAGTATTGAAATAAAATGAAAAATGCCTTTATTAAAGAGGCAGAGTTAGGGCTATTAAGCCTCTATCACTCGACCTCAAATTATGAGTACTGAAGTATTACATTCAGTATTGAATATGTACTGTTGAAGGATGGTTCATCATTAAAACTCAAAAACTTTTAGGGGACACTATAGGGAATGAGCGGTTGACTGTATTTGCATTACTTTCTGTCCATTATGGCAAAATATCAGTTTCTGCAGAGCAAGTACTAGATAGATGGTTCAGAAGCCAAGAAGAATTTTACTTTTGTAAAAATTGTATTACATATTATCATTTCTCAATGTGGATTTGTATACAATGTACTACGTTTTGCAGACAATAAAAGTATATTTTTTTCAAATTACATTACTACATAAGTCTAATCGATTTCAACTATTAATCCTCCACTGCCTATTAAAGCAGTGCCTCGACAATTATGAATATCAATTAATTGTCAATACAAGCTATTCAATGACGTAAAAACTTTGTGTAAAATTCACAATTTTGCTTCTTAAATTTGAAAGTTTCAAACGTTTGAATGTTTCTGGGGGAAGCTCCCAATTTTGTCTTGATCTTCCCCAAATTTTTTCCTTGCAAGATCCTTGCATCTTAGATCTACACAGATGTCTCTCCAGGGCCACTTTTAGTTGTTGGAACAACATTAGGCTCTATCCAGAGATAATTCATTGCAGCCATCTCAAACTAATACGGATATTTATAGTAAATCTTAAAAGCAACCCTATCAAATTGATAATTTAATGTGGAAATCGGAAATAAATTTGAACAATATGAGCAACTTAAAATAAAAATTTATTTACAAACACAAAATAAATATATCACATATTTGATAAAAGTATAATGTAAGTGCATCGCTGTTAAGACATTTATTTGTATATTGAGTAAGTTCTTCCTGCATAATTTTAATTTTAATCAACATTACACTAAATAGTTTTGAAAACCAAATGGTCCAAATCAACTTAAACATTTTTATTGACTTTCAGGTATCAAAATTTTGATCCCTCAGTCATAGGATATGGATAAAAATCTCAATAAGAGAGCCATAGTCGTATCTTTACACTACTGTAAAGGTGTTTGTTTAAAATTTTTCTTTTCTACGGCTGTATTGAAAATGAATACTATCAGGTACCAGATATAGGTGGCCATCTTGGTTTTAGTTTCATAAGAGCAATGCAAAAACTCATTCTCTTATTTTTGGTCTTAGATTTTATGCTACGTCTCATCTTAAGGGTACAATTCATACACAGCAAGGTATCCTTTAGTTTATTTAGTGTTGTTGTTGGTCTTTTATTGAATAAATCTCAACTTCATTATTAAAACATTCAACTCCTGCAATTGTGTACCTGATGAGACAGTGAGAACCCCTCTTCATCTAGATTACACTGGATTTTTTAGTCTAGATGTCCCTTATGTCAAAACGATGCTCATCTCTTGCTTTAGAATTTGATGAGAAATCTCATTCTTTTTTTAAAACTTATCTTATCAAAATATTTTTAGACATTTTGTAAAATATATGCAGTTAAAAAAATAAAAAGTTCAAAAATATTTGATAAGTAAAAAAAAAAACATTTATCATCAAATTCTAAAGCAAGAGATAAAGCATCGGTTTGACATCAGGGACGTCTAGACAAAAATAATCCAGTGTAATCTTCTCATTGTCTTATCAGGTGCACAATTGCGGGAGGTGAAATGGAGTTGAACTCAACATTCATATTGATTCAATACTCCACCATAATTCCGTTATGTGTAGAATGGTTAAAGTTTATTATTCTTTCGAGGCTAAACTCAAGACTGTTTCAATACAGCCAACTCTAATTTATATTGGAAAAAGGACATTGCACTATCAGATATAAAAACTTTGAAACTGAAATAGATTATAGAATTTTTTACATGAACTGAGTCATTCAATCTAGATTTCAAACATACATGTTGCATTGAAGTACTAAACTAACACACTACAAGATCAATACAAATACAATCTTAGACAAAGATATTCTTCTGTTGAGGATACATAATCATGATTCACATTTACATTAAACAAACAGTTTTAATCTAAACAGATCTGTTTCCTCCGTTGTCGAGTGTTCTAAGAAAATATTTGATCACAGTCTTAACTGTTTTTGTCTTTTACTCAAAGTGAATAGGAATACCTGCTGTAAAAATTTCTTTTTGTAATGAGATGATTAATAGATACTGACATTTAACATATTTACAATAATTTGTAAAATAATGAATTATGCCAATTATATTATGGCACATTTTCATAGAAGTGAAATAAAGAAGTTAGATCCTTGAGTTAAAAGTAAATACCAATTAATTATGGTGCTTCTAGTACTGATGTTATGAGAATAAATGGCACTTTCTGTTCAGCTGCTCAGGAAACTCTGAGCCAATCAGCCTTGATCATATCAGCAGCTTTTTCACCCACCATTACTGTAGGAGCGTAGAGATGCGCAGTAGGGATCTCAGGGAATATGGAGGCATCAACCACTCTGAGACCTGCGATTCCGTATACTCGAAGTCTCGGATCAACAACTGCTGAGGGATCACCTTCAGGACCCATCTTACAAGTACCACTCTGGTGATGTAGGGTCAAAGGAAGTATCTTTGCAGCACATCCCCAGTACTCATCACTTGCAAATGTAAAATCTTTACATCCTGGGAAAGGAACAGAATGCAACTGAGCGTTTATTGATTTGAACGCCTCCGTTTGCCCCAACTCCATTACCTTTTTTATACCATCAATAATGACGTCTAAATCTGATGTATCATTGAAGTAATCCAAGTAGAACAAGGGCCAGTGCCAAGGGTTCTTGTCTTGGAGCTGCACACTTCCTCGACTCTTCGGCCTTAGCAAAATTGGAAATACTGTCAAAGTGTCTTTATAATCAATAGTTCTGTATACAGCATCATAAAACTCCTCTGATATTCCAAAACTATTCTTGACTGTGTTTCCTCCATCTGATACAAGACTACCTGAGATGAAAAGCAACTCCAGATCAGGAAGGGCACGATCATCATTGTATTTTGAGGATACATAACTGATACCCTCAACTCCTCCAGGAAGCGTGAGGATTCCTTTTCCCTCATTTAACCACTTGTTTATATAGTACAAGTCAAGAGCTTCATTTTCTTTGATTGATTCTGTACTATTGATGAGAAATACCATCCCGGGCATAGTGAAATGCTCTTGTAGATTTTGCCCAACTGGAAGATCTACGATTACTGAAATCCCATGTCTTTCAAGATGCTCTTTGGGACCTATTCCAGACAACATCAATAGTTGTGGAGAGTTTAAAGTACCAGCCGATAAGATAACTTCCTTCTTTGCATAAACAACTCTCCTTTTTCTGTTTTTCACAAATTCAACCCCGATTGCTCTATATGTTTTTGGATCAATTATTATTTTTGTAACACGCGCCTTTTCAGTGATGTGAAGGTTTGGTCTGTGTTGAACACTCTCTAAGTAAGCTTTAGCAGCACTTACTCTTCGTCCAGACCTCATCGTAACTTGGATTCTCGATGCTCCTTCGACTTCTTCAGCGGAATTGTAATCAATCTGGTTATATCCTAGCTCTGCACAGCCATCTATGAAACGGTCAACAAGTGATGTTTTAAAAGGAATCCATTCAACATCAAGATAGCCTTCTGAAGAGTGAGAAGATGAATTCAAGTACTCTGGAATATTGATTTTTTCAGACTTTAAGAAATATGGTAAAACATTTTTGTAGCTCCAGCCAGTGTTTCCGTTCTCCTCGTATCTGTCGTAATCTCGAGGTTTACCGCGGGTATAGATCATATAGTTGATAAGACTGGTGCCCCCTACCCCCTTGCCTCTGGGCCAGGGACATCTCTGCTCCTTCATCCCCAGACATATACCTTCTTGTCGCTCCATGCGATAGCCCCAATTGTAGTCTGTGAACTGTAAATAGCTGACTGTCGCTGGCATGTCAGTGTAGATTGAACCATCCTTGCCGGCCTCCAGGACTAGGACCTTGAAAAAAAAACTGATTAATACACACCAAAAGATGACACTGATAAAAAAATCAATATTTTAAATAAGACATTGTGGTGTTTGCAAAATGTATTACTCAGTTAAAACACAGGGTTGAGTCAGCTCTTCTTCCAAGGTGACATAATTGAGATTAATTCCCAAAATACTTCCTGATGGATGTTGACAGAATCCGAAACCTACCCCCAACGTTACCCATCCAGAATATCCTGTCACTCCGGAAGTAGTGCAAAATTCCTTTAAGGACTAAGAATAATTTCTCAGTTTCCTGTCCTAAAGAGAGAAAACAACTGACCTTCCAGTCGGGAATTTCTGTGAGCCGGTTAGCCACGGTTGCTCCTCCTGGCCCGGAGCCGATGACCACGAAGTCGTACTCTGCAAGTATGGGACGGTTGCCCAGATGCGGATCCTCGCGGAAGGGGATTCGCCGTTCCTTGTACAGCTTGTAGATGGAGTCCAGGAATTGCATGCTGGGATACACGACGCGGCTGAGGTACAGCAGGACCATACAGACCAGCTGAAACTTGCAGTTCATACTGGCTGTACGTAGACACTTACTTGCCTGAAAATGTTGAAATAATTAAAACTTCCTATAGCTAATGTGCATATAAAGTAAAAACGCCTAAAAATTTGGCTTTTTTACAATACACAGTTCTTTTGACATTTTCATATTAATGGATGAGATGAAGATGCTATAGGTAAATCGCTCGCAAAGAAACCTGCGCAGAAGCAAATATCTGAGCAGCCACGCGCAGGAAGGGCCCCCTCAGTGGTGGGGAGTGGTACAAGCATCTCCTCGTCTCTGTTTTATCAGCTGTGTGGGTCGTGTCTCGCTCGCGCCATTTTGTTTACACTGCAGCTATTCTATAAGTATATTGTATTTTTGAGTGTAGGCCTATACTAGCGTAAAATATTAATTGAACAGATTAATGTAGCCATAGGCGTATCCAGGAAGCTTGCGTTTTGGTGTGGGTTAGCCGCTAAGTGGCAGTGGTCTGGTCAGGGGATAGAGCATGTGGGCGAGTGCCGAGCAGTGGTGGGGATACTGGGAGAGAGCGGTGGAGGGGTATTTACCCCACCCTACGTGAACTTAAAATCGCCAAGTGTCTTTTTACAGATAAACCACAGATAACTGGTTTATCTGTAGTACCCAGCCCGGTAAGAAACCATTTTAATTCACTCTAATCTGATGTATCGGTGGTTGGATAGATTACCAGATACCGTGCAGCTCCTAAAGCTCTTACATCCTATTCCACCTGTTAAAATACATATGACTGCCTCGAGGAGCAGTTCTTAGCTAAGCTGCTAAGTTTCTGAGTCGCGAGGGCTAATGAACTCTGTAATTATCTATTATAGATTACAAGCCAATCGACAGTACATATAATGAGATATTAGGTCTCTAGTGGGATTAATTTACCTCTTAGCGTATGAAATCTTTTGTAAACCAGGTAAAGGTACTCCACACCACGTGTTGTGTAACAGGCTAGGCTAAGGTTGTATGCATGATTTCAAATCTATAGCTCAATTTAGTCTCTAGATGTCCTTCATACATATAAACAGACAGACGATCATACAGAAAAGGATGATTTGTAAATTTCTCTAGCATATAAAACAGAAATAGTGTCAGCCAGCAATATATTAGGTCTCGGTGACACCCACCCAAACTCCGTGGCTGGACAAGCATCATCGTAGAAGTTTAAAGTCTTCAGATGAAATCTATCTCGAGATATCTTGCCACATACATTTACAATTTTATTATTCATTAAATCAGGTTTCATAGCAGAATTCAAATAATAAAATTACCGACTTTTAATTTTTACTCTCCACTCTATTTTCTTCTTTTTACTGTATGGATAAAAATGTCACGTGTTGAAATATCATACGAACGTACTCAGTTTGTTTACACATTTATTTATTCTGTTATTTTCTCGTTGGCACCATGGTTACCCATAAGACCAATGGAAAATTCACGCTGAGCAAAATCCTATGGAGTGACATGCACCATAATCGAACTCGATGTTGCCTACATAGAAATGAAGCTTCTTGCAAACTTTCAAGTCTATAGGTTTCGAGACATCGTGCGCATGCGCACAGACAGACAGACAGAAATAAAAATGTTTCCAGGCCCTCTAGTATTGAGTTTCGCTAACGCTAATACACAGACGTTGCAGAGTTTTTTGGTTTCATCCTTTACAGACATTATCAAGGATTTACGGCGTCAAGCAACAGTGTCCTCTGTATTGAGTTTCTAGGAATTTGACAATACAATTTACAAACCACTGCTACTTTGGAACTATGGTAAATACTTGTTTGGTGACTACAAGACGCTTGTTTGTACAGTGTTTCATGTCGTTTAAACTCGAGGCAATATTTAAGAGGACTCTACCTCACCGCCAAGTTCGAAACTCGAGTGGTACTGTTCAGAAATTGACAGCTGGCAGTGAAACGACCTTAAACGGCAGGTAACATTATATTTTTACAATACTTATTTTGTAGTGATATTTACGTTTTCAGACCTCCAACGATTTTTTTCAACTGTATCACTATCTACCTTCATATAGTAAGTAAAATAACTTCTTTAAAAACATCGATTTTTCTATCACAAAGTTACTTCTTCCATAAGAATATGTCCAGGTTGTTTATTCACACTAAGTAGTTAGTTACTCGTAGTATTCGAAGTAAGGAAAATATTTTTACTTGCACTTAACGTTAAACAAAGGTTATAAAGTTAACAAATCAAAGGAATATGTTATTGCTTCACGGATGTAAATAAACATTAGGAAATAAATATTATTACTAATATTTTATTAATATTACGGGTAGATTATTGCAGTTTTGGGGATGTGGAACCACAAATCAGGATTATTCAATAATGTAACAAATCAAAGAATTGTTGTTCTTAATGTCCCATTGGTTCTACTTACATGCCACCGCAATATTACATTTGTTTATAACACAATGTTGATACAACTGCAGAGCGTATACATGTGTATCATCCACTGTTCAAAACCTGTGTATAGTGTACTTAACACACTTACGTTAACGACTGAAGTTTCGGGACCTTCTGTTCAGTACAGATAATATTATTACATTATAACCATTACATTACGTACATGTACTATGCCACAGCTCATTGACGTTTACATTACTAATCGCGTTACCAAGGTTTGTACCGTAATCACTCTCATGTCTCATGGCTGTCACAACGATACATTAGCATAATAGTGTTTTACATTGCACATGATGTAGCTATGGTGGGAAGGGTTTATTCAATGCAAATTTTGAATTCAGCTCCATTTCACCTTCCACTTGGTGCAGCGTCTGAAATCAGATACTTTCTTAGACTTGACTTCTGGAATCCACGTACGTCTGAAGAGATTAAAAAATTCGGTGACGAAGAAGCTCAAAACGAACTTCTTGCTCCGTTTTGTCATCAGTGATGCCTAGACTATAAAATCCATTGTAATACAGAAGAAATTGTGTTCTAATTGTCTCACCAGGTACACAATTGTGTGTACTACGATGTTTTAGATACGATCCCAAAGCATGGTGGAGCAACATAACGTAGCTATAGTGGGAATTGTTGATTGATGGGAAACGAAGCAAGGAGTTGGTTTTGAGCTTCTTCGTCACCGAATTTTTTTATCTCTTCAGAGTACGTGGATGCCAGATTCCAGAAGACAAGTCTGCGACAGCGTCAGATTAAAGATGCTGTACTAAGGGGAAGGTGGAATTGAGCTAAACTCAACATTTGCATTTACGTTACAATTGTACGTAATATTCCACCTAAGGACGTGCTGCAGAGAGTGTTAATAACACTAACTGTAAAACGAATAAAGAATATCTGCCAAGAACTTTAGTCTTTGTTTTTACTTTAACTTACATCTCTCTGTTAGGAAAAAATCCTCTATAAAAAAACCAACTTGTTATCTTATATAGTGCACATTGGTTCTAGACTATAACACACAATTTATTAAATAATATCTTTCTATAATTATTACATTATGAAAGTTAATAGTTCATATTATTCAGAGTCATTAGTGAATTCTTTGTTTGAAGTTTATATTTGACGATGGAAGGATTGTGAAGGAAACAGGATTTTTCCTGACATTTGCCATCGTTCAGTGAAACAAAACATCAGTAACACTACGTTTCGAGATCTGCAATCTGATCTCTTCTTCAAGTAAATAACTAATCTAACATATAATTACAAATCTGTGTAAAATAAACAAATCATACCAGAGCGTCGTGACACGCCTAAGTCAGGAATCACAACGACCATGTTGTGTGTCAACTTCACTAACTCTAAAATCATGAACTTAATATCTAATTGGAATTTGAAAATTAGTGAACTTCTACAATCGTATCTGCAATACTGGTTAGATTGCATACTAGTAACAGGGTTTTAATCACTAAACAGAACATCCATGTTGGTTTTAATAGAGACAGATTCACTTAAAAGTAGTAAAATTATTAAGAGAATTTCGTGAGATTTTGACTGCAACATTAACCAATAATAAGCCAATACTACTGTCAGTTTACTTTTTGTAAAATTGCGATTTTCTCAAAAAGGTGAATTCAAATCCCAGACGTGGACCACCGCAGCAATAAAATACTTGACCAAGAGCCAGAATGCACATCAGATCTGTCTAGAGTGCGGCGATTTGCCTACAGGTAACGTGTCCAGAGTGCGACGATTTGCCTATAGGTAACGTGTCCAGAGTATGCGAGTAGCCTTCGTGCCGCCGCGCCGGATCTGCCCTGACACCATAAACACCTGTGCCGCATAACTATCAGCTGATGTGCCGTCTGTGATCCTATTCCAGCTGACTCTGACTTCATCTCAAGGTCAAGTACCTTCTACACCGTGATCGGTCACTCTTTCAGTTAATTATAAAGTTTAGCTCTCTTATAAATACTACTACATGTAAATAATACAATACTTTTCCAAATTATTTATGTTTTGGACGAGGCCTTTCGAAACCAAAGGTTCCATCACCAGATGCCTCCACAAATAAAGGTTTACATTACTTGTATTACAATTAAAATACCGTATGGTGTAAATAATCAAATACAAAAATTTTGGTAATATTACAGCCAGTATGACAAATTAGATATGACTACAGTAAAATTTTTGAATAAATTGAGAAGAAAGAAGACTGGAATTTTCAATAGAGACTTTATTGTATATGAGTTTTTCTTTATTTGTTTACGCATTGTGTTTCCCAAGCATTAAAGCTCATTGGTTTTGTTACTTCTTTTATTATTGTTAGATTTTTAAGTGAAGTGCTATAGCAGATATTTCAACTCTTCTACATTTTGTGTGCGATAAATGCTCTTTAAATCGTGTTTTATTGTTCCTTTTGTTTGTCCAATATAAACTTTGTCACAGTCATCGCATCTAATTTCACAACTTCCCGATTTATTATAATTTGAAAATTTTGTCTTTAGGGTTTCCTAAAATTTGGGATAGTTTGTTGCTTGTTCTGTGAGTGGCAGTTTTATTTGTATTTTGTTTAACAATTTTGAATATGTTGCAACAGTTTACTCTCTTATTCAACTAAAGCCTTGTTTGACGTAAACTGAAACATATTTCTGCCTTTTTTAGTGTCACGTGACTAGGAGTCGTGTTTTGTTTTTTTTTTTTTTTTTTTTTTTTTTTTTTTTTCTGTCATTGGAATGAACAGTTTACCACGACACATGAAGTTCAATACTTCTGCGACGCAATGCTCATATCGAAGATCGAATGCTAAAGATTGAACATGCAGAAACTCAGCATATACGAATAGAGGTTATGTTGTGAAGTTTATACAAAATGTGTTTCCTTATATCTAATTGCAACATGCAGTTTACGTTTCTTAATAATCGAGGCTAAAATATGGTGTTACTATACAAAAAAACAGAAACTCGAATCTCAGCCACTTAGTTTATTTCACTACGCATATTTCACTACATTTTGAACGCGAATTTAATCAATGGGAGAGGCGGCCATTTTGATTTTATACCCTTAAGGACAATGTTAAACTTAAAACAGTTTTACTCGCTTATTTATGATCGTACAGTATGGGAGATCATTTTAAGGTGTAATTATTATGCATCCAAATGATTTTTAGTTTCTTTTATACGTATATAGGTTATTCAGAAAGTATTCGTAGTCTACTTCGAATATTTTTTATTTTATTTTTTAAATACTGGAAAAGTACATACATTTTATAAGAAAAACTAAAACTCGCGTTTGAATGCACATTACTCATCTATAAGAATGTTAAGTTCAGCTCCAGTTCACCTTTCTCTTCATGCAGCATCTGGTCTGACGCTGTGACAGATTTGACTCATGGAATCTAGAATCAACATCCATCTGAGGAAATTCAAAACAGTTGGCGACGAAGAAGCCCAAAACGAACTCTCTAGATCGTTTCGACATCAGAGACTCCTGAACTACAAACAAATGTAATCAAGATGAAGTGGCGTTCTCATTGTATCATCAATTGTGTACCTGGTGATTCCAGGAATCAAATCTGTCACAGCGTTAGACTTCAGACGCTGCACGAAGTGGGAGGTGAAATTGAGCTGAATTTAACATTCTTATTGAATCAATCCTTCCCACGATTGCTCTACTCATCTATAATCCTACGATAAAACATTAAGACTTCAAAATTGCCAGTTTATAATTTAGAAAATAAACTGTGAATAAGCACACTGCACAAATTAGTTTGGAATAGTAAGGACACCTATAAGCTAGGTACTCCTAGGAGCTAGAGATTCCTAGTGGCTAGAATGACTAGGAGTTTACAAAAGCTAGTTCTTTAAAAATGTTTATAGACACAGAGTCTTGATAAAGCCACCTTTAAATTTAGGATTGGAAAACTTCAGCAACTATCTGTATCTGTACGAAGGATATTCTGCGGCGGACACTTCCACATCGGTTGCTACGCTCTATTCCCAATAATGTGGCGATGGAGGGAAGGTATCCGCGGAATTCCGGAGTAACGGGATTAGGTTTTGCTCCAAAACACGCAAATCCCCACCGAAGGTCGCCAGAAGGTCACGGAAGACAAGACCGGAGTTGCACCGTTCCTGCAGGGAACCTGTTGGCCGGTCTACCATCGGCCACGCGCTGGAGACATTGAACTCTAGCCGAAGCGACTCGCGATTTTTCGGATTCTGTAGTCTCTCCAAAACCCTGAGAGTCCCTAGCGGACTAGGCCTAGCTATAATCCTCAGTTGCAAAGTATTACAATTCATTATTAATAGTTTCTTTTGAAATTATGATTTATTCTTAAAAAACGCTAATGAAATCTTTTGTATTTTTATTTAAATATTTTTGTATAAGTTAGTAATGACAAATGTGCGAAGTAAGGACTCTACAAATTATATCTAAAACAACTTTGGGTATAAGGACTTTACAAACCTTTTCGCTATTAACTATTTGATAGTGCAAAACACAGTGCCAATTTTCCAAAGGAAAGAGTTAACCTAAAAGCTAGCTAGAATATTTTAGGATGCGGATACTTCTAGAGGATAGCATTCTTACGACGGTCATAGGTTCTCAAAGGCCCAGACATTCTAAAAGGCCAAATGGTCACAAGGAGTTTGAAAATTCACGTTATATCTAATTCCGGGAATAACGTAATCGTTTGTCCAGCGAGGTATAAAATCTACTTCACAGTAGTTGTTAATGCTAACTAACATATGTGCATTATTTATACACTATTAACAAAAATTTACGCTAAACCACGTTGGTTGTTTTACTTAATTAATTTGTCAGTTATGAAACGTATTTAATTTAAAAGTAGTACGCCCACACGTGTATCTTGTTCTGATTTCAACTTACCCATATATTCGTCGATAAATTCGCGAATTGTCAAATTTAAACTCATGATTCTAAAATAAAGTTTTTACCACCGGCTTCTAAACACAAACATGTCGTTAGATCTTTAACGAATGTAAATTTCAATATCAGCTTATCATATTCGCCCCAAAAAAGTGGTTTCCCAATGCCAGTACTCGTCGTGCGCCTTTCCTCAAACTCAGGGTCAAATTACAAGGTTTAGATGCAAGTAGATTGCAACCAAATTGAACAGCCTGTCTGTGGCATAATAACACACTTAATTAACTTAATTAATTTCAGAAAATAACACCCAAAGAAAGCTTATTATTGGGAGATCTTCATATATTATAATAATTCGATAAATAGAGAGAGTTAACGATCCCGTTAGAGGAACGTTATCAGACCCAAACGCTGATATAATTAACACTGAGCCTACTTGTCATTGGAACGTTATCGGGCTTTGGCAAACACAACACTAAGCGATGTTTATCATATTTGAATCACATGACAATCCATCATACGTATTTTGTTTTGGTTTGTAGTGTGTTCTCTTGCAAGAAATTGCTACCAATTAGCCATAATTAGCCAAAACTAACTGTTGGAAGATCTTCATATATTATAATTCTTTAAAGAGAGAGTTAACGATCCCGTTAGAGGAACGTTATCAGACCCAAACTGAGCCTACTTGTCATTGGAACGTTATCGGGCTTTGGCAAACACAACACTAAGCGATGTTTGTCATATTTGAATCACATGACAATCCATCATATTTTATTTTAGTTTGTAGTGTGTTCTGTTGCAAGAAATTGCGACTCAGAGCAATATCTTTCTCTTAAACATTCTATATAATAAAGAAAGGGGACTACGCCTAAATAAAATATTTGACTAAAATGAATTGATATTGTTAAAACTGTACGGGTTGTTATACTATTTAGTGATGTACAGTTGGATGAAAGTTGAATATTAATAAAATAATACTGATCAGTATAGTACAGAAGGTAAGGTAAGTAAAGAAGTCAGTAAGGATCGACCTTCACCGTAGAGTAGGGGTAAGGTTTCGGCTCTCTAACCGTGAGGTTACGGGTTCGATTCTTGAGGTCAATAAATATTTGTAAGTAGGTTTGGAACGTTGTCCCGTAAAACGTTTAGTATGCATAATTTGAGTTTCGTTGGCGAAGAAAGACCTCCTTCAAAAAAAGAAACTAGGAATGTAAGCGAAGAAAATGGTAAGGAAAAGGAAAGTTGGTGAGAGGTGTGTTATTGTTTGGACATAACAGCGCCTCTCTATGTCACGTTATTTATTCATCTCTGTACATGGTACTGTCGAACTAGGTTAAGTTAGAGAGAACATTTGTAATTAGAAATTGTAAATATATATATATATATATATATATATATATATATATATATATATATATATATATATATATATAGTATCTCCGGTTCCTAGCCATCCGTCACGCGACATCTTGGTTAGTTCGAATTTTAATTGGTTCATTGAGTTTTGTAATTTATCCAAGTTCTATTGAAGAAATACTAAGGATTTTGTAAATTATCGATGTTTCTTTTCTAAATAATCAAAATCTTTGTTTAAAGTTCGTTATTTGCGACGGATGATTTGAAAGGATTCAATGATATTGGGTATTTTCCATTGCCATATGTACACAATATATGTAACTAAATCTAGAGGATTAAAATCTACAACTTTCTTCAATGGAAAAGACATTTTTTGTATACTTCCACATTTAATTTATTAAAACCAACTTACTTCCACCAAGGATACAAAGCAGAAAACTTTCTTCAAGTTTAAAAAGACCATACGATATTTCAACCAAATAACATTTCAGACAAATAATATTTTGGTCAAACGATATTTCGGAGAAAACAACGTTTAGCTTACAGAATTTAGTTCAAACGACGTTTAGAATAAAACATAATTGGGACAAGCGATACTAATGGCCAATAAATTGTTAGCATTAGGACAGTATCTGGAAACAAATATACTAGTAGAATAAAATCACTTGCAGGCAAACCGAAACAATTAAAATCATGCTCTATTCTCATGTGGGTGCTGTTTACATTTGGGAAAAGTCATTTCGACTAACTGATGTTCTGTACTCTCAAGACGCAGTAATAAAGTGGGCTTGAACGAGTTATTTCCTGAATTGTCGCTATAAAACCATAATCTGAGTAGACGGGGCCCCCTTGCGGAACGATCTCTGATTGGTTGAGAGGGGATTACGTAATCCAAGATGGCGAGTGCGGGGAAAATCCCTCATGTGCGGGAAAAATCAATCAATCACGCTCTTATCGTATCAAAATATTGAACAATGCATTTGGTGGATACCCACATTCAGCCTTCGAGTGAGGGAGAAGAGAGGGACATACTTTTGGCAAACCTGTTATAATAACAAAAACTCTATTTATTTTTAAATATTGTTTCAAGTTGAAATTTCAACTGTGAAAAATGTTCCCATAATTTTGATTTATGGGATTTTAATTTTTAGATATCTAATGAGTGGCAGCCCAAGAAGTGATGAAGCACATTTAAAATTTTTTAATAATTAATTGTTTTATTATTACAAAGTATTTTTATGTAAGCATAATTGTTTTAAAAAATCAGTTGTTTCATGGTATTGCTAACATTTTCTGCTCAAAGATCAAATCCAAATCTCATAAAACAATTCATAAGCATTAAGACGGTTTAAATTCTAAATAGAATTCGACTACCATTTAGCCCTTCATATTCCCGTTTAAAATATTCCCGAGGGTACAGTATGATTGAAAGCTAATGAGCTGTTTGTGAGGTACCCAATGCGGAGGCCAAATTAAATCCTGGTTGTAACCGAAAAATGTTTTAAAGGGGACACAGATCTTAAGCTTTATCCTGCCCGTCCTCATGGGTCACTGACCTGTAGAAGGATCTTATCGGTCAGAATAAGGGGGAGAGTCGATACAGTTCAAGGTCGATGGTACTGATAAAAAGTGCAACGGTCACAGACAGGATACAAACCTGGGCTATCTCTAATTCTGATCTAAGTGCGACGTCTTGGACCGCTCGACCATCGGTTCTCACTGATTGTTTTTTATCTGTGTGTGTGATCTTGTACAGTCCCGACTTTTATTCATTAAACTTTTAATACAAATTTTGTTGTTATTATACAAAAATATGTATATTGTTGAACTCATATCCCATACAGATATGTTGTATAATCGAATTCTATGCTTTTTAAATTTATTTTTCTCTCATAGGTAAACACCATTTTACAAAAGCAGTAGTGTCGTAAAAACAAGACGGAAAATATAATAACAGAAAAATAACAACAGTAACAGGGACGGATTTTTTACGAAATTTGGGGAGGGATCACAGGGGAGTGTGGTGGAGTTTATAGAATACTCCCTCCTCCGGAAAATGTGACAAGTCATTCACAAAGTAAAACAAATGTTTACACATTTTTGGGTCTAACAATTATTGCTTTCGGACGGAAAGATTTTATGAAAGGTACCTCTTTGACCCCCCCCCTCTTAAGCCTCCACTGAGCAGTGCAACATCAAATAACAACAATTAAACAAAAACTACAATATCAAAATTAGTACAGATATAGCAAATAAACAAAAATTAACAAACAACAAAATATACAGAGTGAGTGGCTCTTGGTGTGAAAAAATTTTTTGGGTTATAATTCAATGTAAATGTGATACAATGGTGGTTATAAAAAAGTCTAACTCCAAAAATTAGGTCTGAAATGAATTATTTTCAGTTTTTCTAAACAAATCTGTGTTTTTTACGTATTTCTCAGCAACGTATAGACATATGTGAGCAAACTACATCATTTTTAGATTCTCCGTTAAATTTTCAATTTGAAAAAGTTATCGGTTCAAACGGTAAGAAAAGAAAATTAAGCTTTAGGTCGATTCAAATGGCAAAGTTGCTAAGCTTCAGAAAAACTGACATATCATTGAACCCCATCTTTTTACCACACCCTGTACACAAGAATGTGTCAAGTGATATTAAAAACTTTGCCATTTAATAGGCTTTAAAATGGTATGCCACACCAAGAGCCACTCACCCTGTATAACAATACAGAGAATGTTAAAAAATAAACAAATTCAATAACCGAACGTGTGTCCTTAATGTACGCATAGTATACAGTGAGATTTACGTAACTAATTAGTAAGTTATACTTAATTCGCTGAAAGATGATTGACATGACATAGATAACAGATGGACGGCGGGGATTAGAGACCGAGATTATATTCGCTTGTTCTGTTGTATCTGACCACTTTGGTTAATTGTATGAAAACATTTTAATTGCGGGCTTTTACATTCCAGCCACAGTCGGCCCAAACACGCTAATGTGATTGTTTTCTCGCCCCTCAGCTCTTATAGGAGGTGACAAAATCAGAACACAGCTGGTCAATACTGGAGACTTCCACTAACTTTAAATCATTTCAACAGTTACATGAAAATATATATTTATAAGGTAACAATATACAAGTAGGAGAGTGTTTAACAATAAATCGTGTAGCCTACCTGTTTAAAAAATTTCAAATGACAATTATTTATTGTAGGCTATGTATCTGAATAGTGAAGGAAACAGGATTTTTCCGGACATTTGCCATTGTTCCAGTAACAAGAAACAAGAAATCAGTAACACTACGTTTCGAGATCTGCAATCTGATCTCTTCTTCAGGTAAAGAACTAACCTAATACATAATTACAAACTAGGTTAAAATAAACAAATGAATATTGCTTCAAGATGGCCGATTTGCTTGTCTGCTCTGACTAGTGCTCCAAATATTATTTGCTACTATTATTAGGCTTGATATTGTGTAAGTTATATGTGACTAATTGTTTAAATTGTCATGCAATAAGGTTATAAATGAACAGTCTTTTCTTTTGATTTTCTACTAATAAACAAGTTTTAGCAAATTCGATCAGTCTTGTATTGTCAATAACACCAGTGTCTGTCTGCCTGCATATGTGTTGGATTGGACTGCGTCGCACTTGAACGAACCTGCGCTGGTTTTTTTGCCACTGCCATCTGTATCGTACATCGTTTTTATAAAGTTAGCGCTATATGAAATTCTCAAGAATTCTGGTAGATATATCTTTTGCACAGGGATCACTATTGTGGTGGATCGAGTGGCTGCAACTGGTCTCTGTTATTATACTTTATGAAAAGTTAGTTATTCTTGCGAATTACGGAAAATTTCTATGGATTATAGATTAGCTTGGTGATCATTATTGTGGAGATTTGAGTAGCCATCTTGATCACTCGTCAACGTACGACTTCTGCATTATATCAAATACTGTTTGAACATTGATTGTCAAGCTTCTATCCTCACGTCATGGCTGACAGTGCTGCGTGCAGAGTGTGCATGAAAAAGGTTCTTGACACGGACGATGGACTTCAGTGCGACTCAGACTGCCAAAGTTGGTTCCACATCAAATGCGTAGGAGTAAACAAAACTGAATATTCCCATTACGCCAGTAACTTAAATAAAAAGTGGCACTGCCTACGTGTTGACTGTTACGCGGCCAACTCTAACCCATCTCAACTACTAGTTAGTAAAATGGATGAGCTACTCAATAAATTCTCCCTTCTCACAACCAAGGATGAGGTTAAGGGTATTGCTGATGGGCTTCAGGATATAAAAACAGATATAAACAATTTGAGCGCCAAAATTAGCTACCTAGAGCCACGCATCGATAAACTCGAGAGTGATGTCAATGATTTAAAAGCCAAAGCTGCAGCTAAGGGAGAGGGCCGGGACATTCCAGTTGAGGATATCTTTGAGGAAATCAACGACAGACAGCGCCGCACACGTAACGTGATCGTACTCGGACTTAAGGAATGCGAATCATCTGTGCTGGCAGCTGCGAAGGAGCACGATAAGAGTCTTATCAATGTCATCTTGGAACGTTGTGGTCTGGGAGCGTCCATGGGCCGGGCTAGATTTTTCAGACTTGGGAAAGCAACCAAAGATAAACCCCGAGCTATAAAGCTCTGCCTCTCGTCTGAGAATGAGGCCGTTACAATCTTCAAAACCTTTGGCACCAAGATAGACTCTGGAGATGAGTTGGATGGCGTCTCCCTGGCTCGTGATCGCACCTTGAAGGAAAGACAGCACCTCTCGGATCTGCGGGATACTCTGAAGTCCCGTATTGATTCCGGCGAGCCAGATTTAACCATCAAATATCTAAACGGCATCCCCAAGATTGTAAAAAAAACTAAGTACTTCCAACGGCAAAACTAGTTTGAACTTATACTTCCAAAATGTCAATGGAATTAGAACTAAGCTTCATACTTTGAAAAATGCTTTGGCGTGAAGTGTTTATGACGTTCTGTTGCTGTGTGAAACTAACCTCTCCCCTGATGTGTCTACTTCTGAACTGCAATCGACCGACAGCTATACAATCTATCGAAAGGACAGAAACGCCCATTCAAGCAGCAAAACTTCTGGTGGTGGAGTAATGGTGGCAGTCAATAAAAGCATACATTCCCAAGAGATTATTTATGACTCGCCAATCGAGAGCCTTTTTATCTCTCTACCCGTTCATAAACTGATATTGAACTGTGTCTATATCCCTCCTGGGCAGCCTGCATCTACTTATGATACTTACTGCAGTTCAGTAGACGAAATTGTATCGTCTTCGCCGTCATCTTCTCTTATATTGGCGGGTGACTTCAACGTCCCCTCCTATGATATCCCCATCTCCGACCAAAACGCTGCGGACAGAACTAAAGGGGAGCTTCTTGAGAACCTTGCCGAGTTGCACTCCTTGGATCAGGTTAATCACATGCGGAACTTCAGACAAGTCACTTTGGATCTAATATTTAGCAGCATAAAATTTGTCTCCGTGGTTGCTGCTGATGATTGTCTGGTTCAGGCTGATCCCCACCATCCCCCTTTGGCCTTTTCCGTTCCGATTGGACGAAGGACTCTTCCTGCTAGATATTTCACCTGCCCCAACCTGCGCAAGTGTGACTTGAATGCTGCTTCTGAGATGCTTTCAGCGGAGGATCTCTCCTTCGTCTATGCTACAACCAACGTCCAAGACAGCTTCGGAGGATTGGTTTCATTGCTTGGTGATATTTGTGTTAAATGCAGCCCTCTTAAACGACTGGGAACCTCACCCTTCCCAAAATGGTTTTCCAGGGAGCTCATTAACCCGGTGATACAAAAGAAGATTGCGCACAAACGTTATAAACTTACCTATCTACCTACGGACTACACTCGCTTCTGTATACTGCGTGAGGCTTGCAAGAACCTTAGTCGTAGATGCCGCATGGATGATGTGAGCCATATTGAAGATTCCATCCCGCACAATCCCAACAGCTTTTGGAGTTTTGTCCGCACTTCTACTGAATCTCTCGGAGTCCCTTCTACTGTCACACTTAGTGGACGCACTTCATTGGACCTGCAGGATAAAGCAAATATGTTTTCAGAATTCTTTTCTTCTGTCTTCTCCCAGCCAGTAACTTCAGCTCCACACTTCGATTTCAACACACACTCTTCTTTGGCGGCTATATCTTTCTCTGCTTCGGAGGTCTTAGAGGTCTTGAGGAAACTTGATGTTATGAGGGGTGCTGGCCCTGACAACGTACCACCATCATTTTTGTATCACTGCAAAGACATCTTAGTTCAACCCCTGACCACTCTATTTAACCTATCTCTACTGCATGGAATATTTCCTGAAATTCTTAAAGTGGGACACGTGGTTCCTATACTTAAGAGTGGTAGTTCCTCAGAAGTTGAAAACTATCGTCCCATTACTATTCTCTCTGCTGTTGGGAAGGTGTTTGAAGGGCTCGTACTGTCTCGTTTGAGACCATACTTGAAACCTCTAGTTTGTCCTAGTCAACACGGTTCTACCGCCTGCAAATCCACAGTAACCAATTTACTTCTGTTTGAAGAAAAAATACTATCCACCATGGGGTCTGGTAAACAGCTGGACGTGGCTTTTATTGACTTTGCCAAAGCCTTTGACAAGGTTGACCACTACATTCTTGGACAAAAACTCAAAGCTTATGGCATTCACGGCCCACTCCTCTCCTGGCTGAGCGACTATCTGCTGCAACGGCGCTTGCTAGTAAGGCTTCCTGGTGCACTTTCTCAAGAATTCCACCAATCCTCGGGCGTCCCTCAGGGCTCCTTATTAGGCCCATATCTTTTCACTGTATTCATCAATGATATTACTTCGATACTGAAAGTGGATGCCCTGCTTTTTGCTGACGACGTCAAAATCTACACGGTGGTCTCCGGCCGGGACGACTCTGCACTGCTTCAGTCGAGTCTTGATGGTGTTCTGGATTGGTGTAGAACTAACAACATGAAGCTAAACTCGTCCAAATGCTCTGTAATGACCTTCAGTCGATTGCATCAACCTAGTATTTTTCAGTATTCACTGGATGGTCAACCTCTGGATAGAGTATTCAAAATTAAGGACTTGGGTGTTACCTTCTCTGCTGATCTTTCCTTCAATGACCATGTCGATGAGCTGTGCAGAAGAGCGTATAGGATGTTGGGATTCATCAACAGGTCTACTCGTGGAATGACAAGCTCTGCAGACTTAAGGACTCTCTACTCATCCTTCGTTCGCCAGTTATTGGAATATGCGAGTCCTGTTTGGTCTCCCTACCAGCTGGGTCTTGTTGACAAACTGGAAGCGGTCCAAAGGAGATTCCTGAGACTGGTGGGACTGCGGCGAGGACTGCTGTTTAGAGACATTCCTGTTGCTGAGCTGCAGGCCGAGCTTCTTCTCCCAGATCTTCGGACCAGGCGCTGTGTGGCGGATGTCTTGTTGCTGATTCGGCTGATAAGGGGGGAGCTGGACTGCCCGTCGCTGCTTTCGCGAGTGGATTTCCGTATACCATCGGGGACTCGTTCGAGGGAGTTGTTTGGGAGGCGCCAATATTCAAGAAACTATGACTTCCATGGTCCACTTGCAAGGATGATGAGGATTGGCAACCGTCACTGCGGCGGGTTGGATCTCTTCCACGACCGGGTTTCGACCATAAGGAGAGGAGTATTGACAGCCGCACAGCAGGACTCTACATGAAACGTCCTACCGTATCTATTCTTCATTTGTTATTATTTTTTGCATACGTACATATAGTATTTATTGATTGTTATTGTTTTGTTACTATATATGCATATTTATCGATTGTTATTATTCTTAGTATATTTTTCAAGTTGTTACATACTTTGCTCGTATTTATATCTGCATGTATTCGGTTGCTGGTATACTTATTATTTGCTTGTTATAGGTTTGATTTGTAAACTTTGGTTTGTCTTTTATTTCTTGCATACGTACAGATAGTATTTATTAATTGTTTTTGTTTTTGTTACTATATATACATATTTATCGCTGTTATTATTCTTAGTATACTTTTCAAGTTGTTACATACTGCTTGCATGCTAGTATTCTGTTACTAGTATATTTAAGTATTTGCATGTTATAGATTTGATTTGTAAACATTGGTTTTGCCGTTGGAATGAAATAAATAAATAAATAAATCTTACCAAAGCGTTGTGGCACGCCTAAGTCAGGAATCACAACCACCATGTTGTTTGTCAACTTCACTAACTCTATAAACATGCACTTAGTAAAAAACTATACACAAAACTAATCATTAAAACTGAACTACGGAGTAAAGGTCACAATACGTCTTCATTCGTCTACTAACCACCTACGACTGACCAGAGGGCACTAGCCAATGGTAATCGTCACGGCAGACAAAAACAAGATGGCGGAAATAAAAAGGAAGCAAGGAAGCAAGAAAATATAAGTTACTTGCAGAATAATTGGAGCTGGTTAAGTCAATTTCACATTATGTAACACAATAGTAAAAAGGAAGCGCATATTAATAAAGTGTATTTGTGTGTATGATGTGTGTGTTTTCTTTCAAAAACCATAGTCTTAAGGATATCTCTTAATACACACTCATTCAAGAAAGGAAGTTTATTTTGGACTTCTACTTCCATTGTGAGGCAGATGGAAGGAGAAATACTATTATGTCGTTAAAAAACTCATTCATTTTAGTTTCTCCATGAGGAAAAACAACAAAGGTATCATCCACATACCTTCACTAAATCTTCGGTTTGAATTGAGCTAAAGCTAAGGATTATTGTTCAAATCGCTCCATAAACATGTTGCCAGTGGAGAACCCACTGCCATCTCCTCATCTTGACAGTAATTTGACACTGTAACTTAAATAATTGCATTGAGTGCATAGTTCTAACAGTTCCATAATTACTGACACGGGAAGTTTAGTTCTTTCATTTAATGTTTGGTCTTCTTTGAGACGTGATCCAATGATTTCGAGAGTTTCTGGAACTGGTACATTCGTGAATGGACTTTCAAAGTCAGAACTTTCTAGTTTGTCATTTAAGTCAAGTTCAAGAATTTTGACTCCAGTACAATATGCCTAGAATTTCTGATCCAAGTATTATCCTACCAAGTGTGTTAAACTGTCCAAAAGGACTTTAGACAATTCCCTGCAAGTTTAACCGCGAGAACTAATGATAGGCCGGAGAGGGATGGTAGGTTTGTGGATTTTGGAGAGGCCATACATATGGGGGATTTTTGAATGGTAAGAAGTTAATTTAGATATTAATTCATAAGAAAAATATGCTTTTGTCTTCTTAAGGTTTTCGCTACTTAAAGTTCAGTTGGATCTTTATTTATAACTGTATATTTGCTAGTATTCATAGTTTCTGTAATATTTTCTTTATACGCCACTGAGTCAAGTACAACAGTAGCGTTGCCTTTATCGGCTGGTAGGATTTGACCGTGTCGTGTTTCCCAAGGATCGACATGGACTTTTTCTCCTCTATTGCCAAATTGGGCTTTGTGGAAGGAATTTTCCTGTGCAAAAAACTGGCCTCATACGAAACCGGTCAACCTGTTCCTCAGATAACTGTGAAACAGCCGACTCGATTCCAGTTACAAATCCCTTTGCCGAGTCAAAATCAAAATCTTGTTTTATTGCAGCGACAATATTTACATTGTATGGCAAACATCAATACGGGGTTTCTAAAATTCCAGGCATTCATACACACAATACACATTCATACATACAATTTTATAATCACGCCTCTTTCGTTCATCGCCAATGCAACCCACTTAGTACAGCAGAGTCAGTCTTCTAATTGGGCGGTCTCCCAGTCGAATGCCAACAATTCACCCGCATTATAGAATGCTTGAGACACCAAGAAGCGTTTGAGGCGAGTCTTTAACGCCTTAGGCGTTGGGGAATCTTTAATTGAATTGGATAGTCTGTTGAGGAAATGCACCGCTTTTCGAGGGTAGGCGCTCATAAACTACCGTTCTGTGCCTCCCAGTCCGGTAGTTTGCTCTGCCACTTTTCTCATACATGTGTATGTCTTGGCCTCTGGTTATGGCACATTTACTCATACAAAACAAAGTTGTTTCCAAAATGTAGAGGCACGGCAGACTCAACAGCTGCAATGTCTTGAAAGCTTCCCTGCACGACTCTCTAAATTTGATTTTGGCGATTACTTGAATTGCTTTTTTTTGGAGTCTGAATGCTCTTTGAAACTGAGTGTTTGCGCTAGCTCCCCAAAGGACCACTCCGTAGGCCAGATGGAGGTAAATCAAGCCGTAATACGCTGTAATCAGTACTTGACTCGGACAGTATTTGGCTAAAGATCTCAAAGCAAAAATGGCTGAGCAGAGTTTTGCGCAAACATGGTCAATGTGCTCATTCCAAGTCAGTTGTCGATCAAGGATCATTCCTTGGAATTTTGAAGAGCTGAACTCTTCCAGTGTGGAGTCATCTAACAAAATGACAGGCCCACACTGGCTGCCCGCAGTGCGTAAAGCAAAATTCAAAACGGTGGTTTTTGAAGAGTTTGTTGTTAGATTGAGGCTGTGGAAGTATTGGACACAGTTGTTGATGTCAACAAAAGCCTGTTGTTCCAAAACTTCGCTTGACATTGCATTGAAAAAGAGAGTCGTATCATCGACAAACTGCACCAATTCTCCACGCAGAAGCGATGATTTTATATGGTTCAGTTTTCAGTTTTCAGCTTCAGTTCACGTAAAGCAGGAAAAGCACAGGATTGAGGATAGACCCTTGAGGAACTCCATATTTCAGGTTTATTGGTTTTGATGATTTATTTGATATTTGGACTACTTGGGATCTCTGACTTAGGAAAGAGCTAAGCCATTTAAGAGGCGCGCCTCGAATGCCGTGGGACTCAAGTTTGTCGAGCAGTGTACCATGATCCACGCAGTCGAATGCTTTGGACAGGTCTAAGAACACACTCATTGTGTGGTTTCGACATTCAATTCATACAATCATATCGACAAGACTCACAATCCTGCGTCTGTTGTCGATTTGCCCTTTCTGCACCAAATTTTTCACTTGAGAGCTGATTGTATTTGTCCAAAAAGTGAAGCATTCTTATAATAAAAAGCTTCTCCAAAATGTTAATTAGTACTGGCAAAATTGAGACAGGCCGATAGTTAGTAATTGAAGCTGGGTCGTCTTTCTTAAAAATAGGAATAACTTTAGCAATTTTCAGGAGAGAGGGAAACACTCCTTTTTGGAATGAATAGTTTACTAATTGGGTTAAGGGTCTCACTAAATGCTTGCAGCATTCGTTATGAGCCATGGAGATATTATATTGAGGTCGTTTGATTTTTTGGCTGGTAGCTGCTGAATAATTCGGTGAAGCTCATCCTCAACGACAGGCGCCAACACCATTGACGATGTGAGGCTCTGCCTTCGCAAGGGGCGTACTTGAGGTTCAGATGGCCGAGGACCCTGCCCATCAGCAACTGATGCAAACAATTCATTAAACTGATCGGCAATCTCCGTTTCATCTTCCACGAGCCTAGACCCAATTTTAATTTTGACTGGTTTGTGAGATTTCGTTTTATTATTAATCTTTGCCACAGAAAAGTTTAAAACTTTAGATAAAACTGATATTTCCGCTTCATAGAGAATTTTTGAAGAGAAGTTAATTACATTTTTATTACTCGTATTCACTTTAGGAACCCCATCTCGGTATTTGTTGGTAGAATTTTTGTATGGGTGAGTAAGCGCGCGCGCGTGTTAATACTCGTATTAAACGTACAGTGAATGAATGAGCGCCCCCGCTATATGATTAATACACTATCAAAACAAATACGTATTGTAAAAGTACACTTTAAAAATAAAATTCAAACGCGTTTTGATACCTGTTAATCATATTTTAAAGATTGGACAGCTGCCATAATTTTACTACGAAATACGAGGCTAACAACCGGATCTGTTATTGTTATCGTGTAACACTCAAGGTTGTTTCATTACAGCGTAATATTAAACAACTATTTTTGGAAGTTGTTGATTAATATCACCAGTTCTATAGTTTTAGTTATTGTGTATTATTGTTTAAAACGTTCCACAATTGTCATATTTATATAGTACAAAAATAACGATAGCGTTTCTAAAATTCAGTTCAAAAAACCTTGATCATATTAGGCCAGGAACTATATTAAGAACGGATATTAAAGGAATTATTTTAATTTGTAGAGTGTTCACTCAGACCATCGAGGAAAAAACAAGCTTACTCCTAGATATCCAGGTGCAGCAGAATATATGTGGTTGAAGAGTAGATATTCCCTCTGCCCTTTCATTCTTGTATTATTTAAATTTAGTTTGCGGTAGAAATATTCTAAGGCCAACTTTAAAAGCTGTTATTTATAGTTTATTTTAGAAAATTTGGAACATAAATATGTATAGGGGGATGAGGTAACGCAAATTTGACATAAAATGAGTTATGGAATTTTCGCTCTGTAGTTTTACCAAAAGACACCTCTAAAACTAAATTAAGGAAAGCATTTAGACGTAAAATGATTACCCCGACTCCTGATTGTATCTCCTAAATTATGAGCATTACATTTGACACTTGGTCATACCTGGTGTTCTTTCAATTTTCAAAAGTTTACAATGAATTTTTTCCCATCAAAAGCTTTGAAATGATATACCACATGGTCATTTATTCAATTATGGAATATCGACGTACTTGCCCTCCTCTCATTTACTTTAAAGCCAAACTTTTCAGACGGAATTAAATTATAAAACATTGTAAGTCTGTAGAAGGGGAAGAATGAAGTTTTCTTTTACAATATTTTGTACATTACTATTAGTATACATAATAGATTACACCCAGTAATAACATTTACTTAATTATTTGAAACCTAAAAATAATATTTTTAATAGAAACTATTAGTATTCAATAATTTGTAAATATTTGTAATGAGAATTCATTACGAAATGTAAGAAAATATATCATTTTATATCATACATTGATACATAATTAATTGTATGTAGTAATAAAATCTGCTTAATTATTTGAAACTTTAAAATCAAATTTTTGAAAGAAACTATTAAAATGCAATAATTTTTTATACTTTATCTGATAAAATATAATAAAAAATACATTTTTACATCACATATAAAATATTAATATTTAAATATTCTATTTAAAGTTTCTCTATTATAGTAATATTAAATGTTTTGAATTTAATACTCGCCGTCTTGTCTACTGTAGATAATATATTAAATTTATTTTGAAATCAGTATAGCTCATCGCAACACAAAACAGGATTTCTAGGAATACCAAACCTTATTTGGTAACAATTATAATTGAAGTTTAGAAGAAGACGATTGAATGAATGTACAGTAATAATTTATTTTATTTTGAAAATAGTAAAACATTAATCATTATTAGAAACGATAATTCAGGCTAATAATTAAATTCTGTACTCCTGAAAGATCCTTAGAGTGAGACCTACCTGATGTCCTGATGTCCTGATCCTGCCGCTCGCCCTGCCAGCCGTGTTGTGTTGGTCAGCTGTGTTGCCAGAAGACACCATGACGACGGTCAAGGACATCGGAGTCTGCCACCAGGTTCGTTTAACGGAACTGACCTCGCACCACATGAACCCGATATACGATTCTGAGGGTAAACCAATACCACGTCGAAAACAATCCTGAACCAGATTCAATCGACGTGAGTTTTTTTGTTTTTTGCCTTTTTTTTACTTTGACCCATTGAATATGTTCTTTGTTCAAAGTTTGGTATTGACGATGAAAGGTCTGGGAATGTTATAGGATTTTGGACATTTCTCATCGTTTCGGAATAACACAACGTTTCGTGGATTGAAATCTATCACCTTCGTCAGGTAAAAAGTCATTTAGTACACTTCCTTTTACTTAAAAGTTACGACCTGGGGCTGTGGACTGACACTACAAAAGAAAGAAAGAAGAGAAGATTTTTATGTTTATACATACAGGGTGTTCCATATTGATGTCTCATATTGATTGTAAGTGGACTATCGTACAATAAGGGTTTCCACAAAATCAATCTCTAAAAACATAAAATAATGTCATGGCTTTAAATACAGTGCGTGTCAAAATTCGTAGGTCAGGAATTTGATTGTTCCGTTTTTCAAAAGGAAAAAGTATTTAATGTCATAGATTATTTTAAAAATCTTTACAACCCAAACACACATTGACGAAAAAGACATTTTATTATCTTCTTACCATTAAAATGGCTAGCGAAAAATGTGAAATGCATGTGTGACATTATGTCATAATGAACGCAGATGTAAAAAATGATTTTAATTTTCATATTTACTTTCACACTAACTCAATCGTTATTTTGGTAGCAATGTGGTAATTGTCTCAGTGGAGTATCCTTCCGGTCCACATACAAACGTTACCATATAGCCATTGTAAATCATTATCTATTTTCAAACCTGATAGCTTTTTGATTTGACATTTACTCTAGTTCCAATAGTGCTCACTTTAAAATAAAAAATGTGTTAAAAGTATCACATTAAAGTGTTATAAATGTTATAATATATTGTTAAAGCAATTAAATCTTTGTAAAACTATAATAGTTCAAATTAATTGTAAAGTTTATTGAAAAGAAATATTACATTTTCATATTGTTATTTGTATTGTTTTAATATACAATTGGTTGTATGGTCTTACGACTATCAATAAACTTAACTACAATAAATAATAATATATATATATATTATATTATATAATTATTATATATATTATATTATATATATATTATATATATATATATATATATATATATATATATATATATATATTATATAATTTCAATTTGACAGGTATTTGGTCTTCCGATCATATGTTAGTTTGCTTATTTAAACGCATATGTGACAGATATGGCCAAATACAAAATAATAGAATCGGAAAAAGTAAGCGCTCTGTGGTGTAATGGTAGCACATTCACCCGGCAAGTGAGAGATCCGGGTTCGACTCCCGGCCGAGCAAGTACTTTTTGCGATTCAATGTTTATTGAAATTAAATAAGGCTATTGCCATTTATACAGTTTAATATATATATATTTTTGTTAATTTTAGTTTTGTAACGGACAATAATATTTCAGATATTTTTGATTGTTTCATGAATATTTTTTTATTTTTTAAAACCATCACATTCGTTATATAAACCGTATACAATTGGCGTGTTTTTCAACGGTAAGAGCCCTAAAATTTTCAATTTTGAATTTTAATATTTCGGTTTGCCACTACGACCTCCTGACCAAACTGATCAGGGATCGACGAATTCAAAGCACAGACAGATACATTGGTAATTACATTGTCGATGGTAGTACTCGCCATAGCGGTCTCTCTTACACAATGCGAAGAGTTCGAAAAATGCAAATTCTCTCAAGAAATTTGCATTGCTACAAACGATACTATGATGCTATATGATTTATGAACTGAAATGAATGAAAAATGCCTTAATTAAAGAGGCGGGGTTAGGGCTACCAAGCCCTCTGTACCTCTCAACCTCATATTGTATAAAGTACATTTACAATAGTTTGATACAATTGTGGTAAAATATTAACTTATTCTTTAAATAGAAAAAACAAAAATGCTTAACCTATACAAAATTAAATTAACTAACTTAACTAACTTAATTATATATATATATAATTACAACCCCAAGGGGTTATGGGCTTGCTATTGGGGGGCCTGTGGGGGTGACGGATGGTGCTGCTTTTTGCTGTCATGTGGTCAATCGTGTGTTAGACTGATGTGTCTTAGTTAATGTGTCTTTACTTCTTGCTCTTCATTTTGAATTTTCTTTTACTTATCATAATATGTATAAGGTTTTACTTTTGAATTTTAAGTAATGAATTTATTTCAATATATAGAGTTTTACTTTTAGTTAATTTAATTTTGTATAGGTTAAGCATTTTTGTTTTTTCTATTTAAAGAATAAGTTAATATTTTAACACAATTGTATCAAACTATTGTAAATGTACTTTATACAATATGAGGTTGAGAGGTACAGAGGGCTTGGTAGCCCTAACCCTGCCTCTTTAATTAAGGCATTTTTCATTCATTTCAGTTCATAAATCATATAGTATCATAGTATCGTTTGTAGCAATGCAAATTTCTTGAGAGAATTTGCATTTTTCGAACTCTTCGCATTGTGTAAGAGAGACCGCTATGGCGAGTACTACCATCGACAATGTAATTACCAATGTATCTGTCTGTGCTTTGAATTCGTCGATCCCTGATCAGTTTGGTCAGGAGGTCGTAGTGGCAAACCGAAATATTAAAATTCAAAATTGAAAATTTTAGGGCTCTTACCGTTGAAAACACGCCAATTGTATACAGTTTATACAACGAATGTGATGGTTTAAAAAAAAAAACAGTAGCAGTCGTGGAACTGCCGATAGAAGTGAAAACGGAACTATTAAGTTGAGAGTAATTAACAATACGTTATAGTAGCAGTACATCTGTAATTGTAAATGTGACGCGTTTTTAATTTTCCAATTTTAAAATCCACGAAAAAATATTATCAAATAACTAGAAATCTATTTTACCACGCTAGTAAGATAAATCTTATACCGTAATAATACTCATTTCATGATGAAGAGGTTAAATATTAAAAACATAATTAAAATGAATAATGCTAAATTTTAAATACAAATATTCGTACAAATATTAAAAATGTTTAAAAATATATTCGTTGTTTTCATTATTCATTTATCTGTATAAAAATATGTTGTAATTGCTCAATATTAATAGTTAGTTAAACATAGAATACAAGTGAGTAAACACCGAGTGAACAACAGTGAGTTGAACACCGTTGTAAATAATACAGTTATTGCTACGGATAAAGTATATAATTGCAATAACAATTAAACCCACAATATTTTTAAAACTAATAAATTAGTTAAATTAACTTGGTTCTTTCGTAAAGGTATTTTTATTGCACAATAAACTAATTTATTGAGTTAATACGGTATCAGTGAGCCAATGCGCCAACTACAGTTCCGGCAGAAACGTTCACTCATCACTTCATACGCTACTACAGGCTAAACTAAACTTCCAATAAAAAAATGATAAATTAAAAAAAAAAAAAAACAGTAGCAGTCGTGGGACTGCCGATAGAAGTGAAAACGGAACTATTAAGTTGAGAGTAATTAACAATACGTTATAGTAGCAGTACATCTGTAATTGTAAATGTGACGTGTTTTTAATTTTCCAATTTTAAAATCCACGAAAAAATATTATCAAATAACTAGAAATCTATTTTACCACGCTACTAAGATAAATCTTATACCGTAATAATACTCATTTCACGATGAAGAGGTTAAATATTAAAAACATAATTAAAATGAATAATGCTAAATTTTAAATACAAATATTCGTACAAATATTAAAAATGTTTAAAAATATATTCGTTGTTTTCATTATTCATTTATCTGTATAAAAATATGTTGTAATTGCTCAATATTAATAGTTAGTTAAACATAGAATACAAGTGAGTAAACACCGAGTGAACAACAGTGAGTTGAACACCGTTGTAAATAATACAGTTATTGCTACGGATAAAGTATATAATTGCAATAACAATTAAACCTACAATATTTTTAAAACTAATAAATTAGTTAAATTAAATTGGTTCTTTCGTAAAGGTATTTTTATTGCACAATAAACTAATTTATTGAGTTAATACGGTATCAGTGAGCCAATGCGCCAACTACAGTTCCGGCAGAAACGTTCACTCATCACTTCATACGCTACTACAGGCTAAACTAAACTTCCAATAAAAAAATGATAAATTACAAAAAAAATATTCATCTATTTTCACACAACTTTCTCGCTGACAAATTTTGTCTGACCAAAAAATAAAAAAAATCCTCGCTTACTACTTTTTTCTTGTCATTGTAAACGCTATGTAAAATGTAAACAATAATCAAAATTATTTCGAAATTTTTTTAATATTTAAAAATGTAACCAATAGATTGCCAATATTAAGAGCTTTAATTTGACGCATCTTACAGAATTGTACGACATTGGCTTCACTTTTAAATCGCGAGAGGAAGCCGTAAAGGTCACTGATTTTCGCAGTCTGTTTTCATACTCCGCCGGGACAGTTTTAACACAGCGAGACTGACTTTTTCATGCAGGTTAGTAGTCCGCGGCCAAGTCTACGGTTAAAAAACACAGCGAGACTGACTTTTTTCATGCAGGTTAGTATCATTAGCATGTCGGTGACGCGAACCGAGGATTTTACCCTCTACCAAAACGCTCAACGCGCCTAAAGAAGTTTTCACTTCAAAAATATTCATCTATTTTCACACAACTTTCTCGCTGACAAATTTTGTCTGACCAAAAAATAAAAAAAAATCCTCGCTTACTACTTTTTTCTTGTCATTGTAAACGCTATGTAAAATGTAAACAATAATCAAAATTATTTCGAAATTTTTTTAATATTTAAAAATGTAACCAATAGATTGCCAATATTAAGAGCTTTAATTTGACGCATCTTACAGAATTGTACGACATTGGCTTCACTTTTAAATCGCGAGAGGAAGCCGTAAAGGTCACTGATTTTCGCAGTCTGTTTTCATACTCCGCCGGGACAGTTTTAACACAGCGAGACTGACTTTTTCATGCAGGTTAGTAGTTCGCGGCCAAGTCTACGGTTAAAAAACACAGCGAGACTGACTTTTTCATGCAGGTTAGTATCATTAGCATGTCGGTGACGCGAACCGAGGATTTTACCCTCTACCAAAACGCTCAACGCGCCTAAAGAAGTTTTCACTTCAAAAATAAAAAAAATATTCATGAAACAATCAAAAATATCTGATATATTATTGTCCGTTACAAAACTAAAAGTAACAAAAATCACAAAATTGGTTATGGTTGGAAGGGATTCTTGTATTTGAAAAGGGGCTTAAATTCCTCCTTATATTTTTCATTGATACTAAGAATGCAGATTTCAAAACATTGTTTAGAAATTACTGGACAATCTATAGGAATGTCATCAGCTAAAGCCTATCACATCAATAAAGCCTTAGGTAATTGCCAAAATGTATAAAAACCTGCGTAAAGTATAACTAACGACCACTGTAAATATACAATATCCAATAAATGTTCCAAATCAATTGCAATGAAAATTGAAAATAAAATTGGTGAAGATCAATATTTCAAGTGGCAAATTAATGTAATACAAATTCTTTCCCCGTGGCTAAGACGGATTCGTCAGTTACAAAACCTCTCGTGGAAGGAGGATTGAGCAACCGGTTGCGTCCATGATTTTGACTACCGTATGTCATATAGAGACTGAACTATAAAACGTGTGATATAAATTGGATGTCAGTGTGGCTACTCAAACGTTGGTCCAAACACATACCGAGACCATTTACAAAATTGAACTTCACTTGAAACTAGCAATTTGTGATTCGTTTGATTCTTCTGAAGACTGCCAAAGCAATCCCAATTAAAAAAAGTATGATCCTTGCCTCACAAGCAACTATCATAAAATTTCATTTCATCCAGTGTTTAGAAAAGTTAAAAAAGAATTTCTGTGAAAAACAAAAAATTTCTAGAAATAATTGAGAATGTTGTCAATGGATTAGTGTTGCGAGAAGATGAGCTTATCGTTTTGTTGATCTGTCCAAACCTTTTACAACTGCGTGCACCATGAAACATTATTGTATCAAATGAATTTTGAGTTTAGTTCCAGTTCACCTTCATTTTATTGCAGCGTCTGGTATCAGACTTGACTCCTGCAATCTGGACTCATGTTCGTCTGAAGAGATCCAAAGAAAGTAGACGACGAAGAAGCTTAAGAAGAAACATTTTTATCGTCTCGACGTCAGAGACACCTATAAATAGATGAAGTGGCGTTCGGGTTTTCCAGCATATTGGCGAATTCTTACCTTAAAGATCGACATCGGTGGATGGGATTTCGAGCGTTCTTAAAAATAAAATAAAAATATCTTAGGGCGTCCCTCAGGGATCGGTTCTTGGGCTTCTTGTGTTTGTGATCTATGTCGGTAGATTGAATTCTGTCATCCAACATGAAAAACTAGATCAGTATGCTGATGACATGAATTAGAAATCATTTCGTACTTGGAATTGAAAGCAAACATCTAATATTCCGCTGAAATTAATTTTGAAACTAATCAGTCTAAATTTAATGTAATAAATTTCTACCTTTTTCAGCATTATCCTGCCAGACAGCCAGCTGTGTTTTCTCCGAATGCTCCTGAATGCTCCGGGCTTATCTAGAGAGAGCATGTTGTTATGGTTTGTGGTAGTCTCCTAAAGCAACAACCCATGCGAAATCTTGCAAATTTCTGTTTCCCAGAAGTTTTTTAAATGACATATCCATTCACATCTTGCGTATGTATTGAGACTTTGGAGAGGTTGTGCTATAAACAAAGTGAGACTGCAGACTCCTAAAAACGGTTGCTAGAAATTGTAGAGCTGTATACAGTTTTCAGAACCTTACTGACTTTTCCTCTGTATTCTTGAGGTGATCATGTACTGCAGATTTAATTCAAGGCTGTGACGTTTATCAATATAAAACTATTTGAAAGTGCTGGATCTGAAGTCAGCGCGACTGTTGGACGCATATCTGTACAATTGTAATTTTGAATGTGTGTTAATGATGAGAAGCTTCTTTTGAATTAAGACATTTGTTGACAACTGTGATACTAGTTATTACCACTCTAACTGCGATAGCATATTCTCTAATAATCGATTTTAAATACATTTTATGAGGCACCCTGTATATACAGAAAACCTTTCTTCATATTAAAAATGACATAGTAACACATTTTGAAAAAAGCTAGTGTCATTGGAAAATATTTTTATCCCTGGATCCTCTTTTGAAATATTTGGATGTATAAGTTTGAAAGCAGTGTTGCTTATTTTACCAGCGTTGAAGAGCGAACAATTAATATAGTCACCTATGACATAACTTAAACTTCCTCAAAAAGGCCCATGCTATTTGGGAGAATAGTTCCTAGAATCTCAATAGTTGCTATTAAATTACTGATTTTGTAGGATCTAAATTCTTCAATAAATCTTATTAGTAATATTTAAAACGGTTAGCGTCAACCTGTGCCTATTTACAGCGATTAAACAAGTGTGCGGAAACATATTAATTTTAGTATTCAGTTTGATTTCGTTTGATTAAGAAATTCAATTTTGGATGGTACATTTTTGGTAGTATCCATTGACTTATTTAAGCCCAGTGAGGAAAGGTTCACGGTACTTTATAGTATCGATAATGTAATAGGATGACAACACAGACAACTTTATTCAAACCATACCGTTAAATATATACGGTGAATACGTATAACGTATTAGTGTCAGTAACATCGTTATTGGCAGATAACCGGTATAACGTGTCACCAGTAACATCCTGTTATTTCAGTAACAGCTGGGCTGAATGATTTGGCGTTCTCATAACGTTTTTCTGGTAGGTTACTCAGTTACCTGGTTACTGGGCAACAACCGAGGCTATTATCGTGCAAGCAATGAGGTTAGGAATGGACAAGGTCTGCTGACGCTTTCCTGGTATTAGGTTTCTGAGAAACCAATAACGTAGTGGAGTGAGCTTGATGGTGCGGGAATGGCAGGGAATAAAATATCAGATTAACAGATAACTCTATATATTTTCAAAACAGAAACCTAGACTTTTTCTGGAAAATAATGCAACGAACCCAACTTATTTGTTATTTAATTGTTCGTTTTGAATTGTCATTAATTATAAGTTGCCTATGTATACTTTATACTGGAGCCATAAAGAGCCATTTGCACTGAGAAAGCCTTGAGTTTTCAATAATACGAACAATGTTAAGCATCATGCACTTTACGACCTTATTTTCAGTCGTCAAATTATGGGAGGTATCTCATTTTCAAGATATAATTAGTTCGCGTCCAATTGATTTTTTTTAGTTTTTCTTCTAAAGTTTTTTTAATATTTAGGTTCCAAAAAGGTCAAGACTTTTTTCCGATTAACCTTTAAAAATATTGGAAAGCACTTGGACACGTATTATAGCTTTAAAATGAGATATCTCATTTTTGCAAACTAAAAATGAATGTGTAAAAATGCCTTAGGTTTAACGTTTTTCTTATGGGCCTACAAACAATATGACCAACCATTGCAGCCTCCTTAATCGATTTTTGTTGAGAAAATTTATTTAAAAATACAAATATTTGATGTACGTCAATGTAGGAAATGTACGCAATTTTGTAATCAGACCCTAGTAAAAACGAATGAAAATAAAAATTGGACTTTTATACAATATGGTTTATAGCTTCAAAGAGTGTTTTTAGTCATTGACGACTTGAGGATATTATATTTGTTACTAAATATAATTAAAGAAAATAACAGGTTTCCAAATATTTTTTCTGAAGGAAATTGTACTTTTTAACAAAGAATATGTTATTCCCACCACTTGTCTTTCATGTCAGTAACACATTCATAGACTATTCTCATCTTCAATTATTAAGTTATGTTATTTTTGGGCATGGTAGTAAGGTGTCACAATATTCTGCTTCAAACTTTTGATATTACTTGTGGAATAATAAAATAAAAATTTATATTTTTCATATTTTTAGAAATGGCATCATAAGGGGCTGCAGCTACAGTTTTATTTTAAAATTCAAAAATGTTTAAAATAGAACCGATTTCATGCTTGTATGGCTAGCAGTTAACAGCATAGAGGTCTGAAATAATAAAAAAATGTCGTAATGAAGATAAAAAAAACAAGGACAATAACAAAGTAGTTATAATTAATTTCGAGTGTGTAAGGGCTGTTATCACCCACCAAGGCGATCGATTCTGAGAACGCCTCTGATTGAAACTATAGATAGCATGTCGACTACCCTCGTTAAAGGATGTATTTTCAGTGTTACATATCCGAGAGGATAAAGGTTATCGTCCTTATCCTGAGATAACTATCAGAGTGACAACATGTGGTCCTAAAACTTTGCTTATTCTACTTGCTTAGAATGCAAATACTAAATTGGATATATGAACACAAATTATTTTATTTCTCAGTCTTAAATATATTTACATTTATTCAGTGAAGCCTACAAATCGAAAAATTCTACAGATTTAATTTCTGTCTGTTGGTCTGTTTCCACGATATCTCTAAGCCTAGTTTTACCATTAGAAAATTCTCAGTAGTATAATTGTATAAAGCTATTAACAATTTAAGCATCTCGTATAGTTCATCTCTTGATTTCTATGGTTTAAATTCTAAGATTTTAAAACTTTATTCTGGGTACATTTGTAAGGTTTTAATTTGTCTTTTAAATATGTATGTTGCTCAAGCGGTATTTCCTGATATTTTAAAAATTAGTAAGGTAGTGCCTATTCATAAGAGAGGTCCAAAACATCTTTGTGCTAATTATAGGCCTATTTCAATTATTCCTATAGTGTCAAAGGTCTTTGAACGCCTGATTCATATACAATGACCTGATTACCTTGAATTAAATGGACTCTTGTCTAAAAGTCAATTTGGTTTTCAACCAAAACACAGCACAGTTAATGCAGTCTCGTCTTTGATTAGTGATTGTTACAAAGGCTTGGAACGTCATGAAAAAGTAGTTTTTAGATCTTTTGATATGTCCAAGGCCTTTGACACTGTAGACCACTGTGTTTTAGTAAATAAGTTGGAATTTTATTTGTCTGACAACTTAGCTGTTAATTTTTTAAAATCCTACCTAGAGGGTAGACAGCAGGCTGTATGTACTGATGGAAAATTTTCTAAGACTCTCCCCGTCCCTCGTGGTGTACCACAGGGATCTATCTTGAGGCCTACGTTGTTTATTTTATATATTAATGACTTACCTAGCAACTTAGCTAATTCCAATGTAAATAGTTTTTTATTCGCAGATGACTTAGGTTTAAATGTGAGGGATAGTAGTACTATGGAGGCCCATAACACCCTAGAAGATAAGACAAACATAGCTGTAGACTGGTGCTGTGCTAATAAGTTGATCGGAATGCTGGGAAGGTGCAGGACTTAGCACTTAGTTTGTTACCAAAAAGGAAAGAAATCTGTGCTTTGAAGTTCGTGGGCATATTTTTACAAACTGACTAAAGGGGGCTCTTCTGAGCAAATACTATGCTTACATTCAAAGCCATCTTAGCTACGGTACCTCCTTATGGGGTAATTCCGGATGTTGTACAAATGTTTTTACGTTACAGAAGAGGGCAGTCAGGTTAATATGTGGCGCTCCGGATCCAACCCATTGTAAACCTTTATTCATATGCCTAGGAGTAATTTAATTGCCATTATATTCTAGCCTTAGTGACCTTTGACCATTGTTATGCTGTACAGGTTTTCAACAATAAAAATCTTAAATCTTGAATCTTGAATCAAGAACGAACTGACCTGTGGAAGTTCGGGTGAAGCTTTATTTCGATATAGGCTGAGCGTTAGCAAACATCTTAAGATTGCTCATTTGTAATCATGACGGCAGTGAGAAAATAGCAGAATAAATAAACTTGTAACAATCATTTAGTATTTTAACGCATAATATTTTTATATCACGTGTTAAAATCCCACCACACGTTATGGTTATCACGTTTATTACATATGTAACCTAACCACCCCAACACATACAAGATCATCGTTTGTTGACTTGAAGTGTGACTTTAGTTATTTATACGCGGTCAGTTTTGCATGATTCACATTTCTTGCATGCTGACACTTCATTTCTACATAGCCAAGAATGAGTACTATGATGGTTGATGTCAAACCATGAAATGTGGCTGAGTGTTATTGAACGTATCACTCATTAGGGCGACACAATATTTCTTTTATCTTACAGGGGATGTAAAAATGTCTTTTCTAAATGATTGCTACTTTCCGTATAACATGTTTAATATAAATTCTTGAAGATCTTTTCTTATTGGAAATTATATATTAATTTAAACAAACTCTCCAATAATATAAATTTTATTTTTGTGGGGCCTTTCGCACTTAATGAGAACATCTTCGGACCCACACAACTGAATACAAGTAATAATAACAAGGTATGTTTAGTATAGGTAAAATGGAGAGTAAGGTGTAAAAATAAACGTAGGAAAATTAGGCGGATATTTTATGTTATTCAGAATAAATTAATAATACACAAGTCAAAGTATACAGCTTCGAAATATTCCGACAGTATTATAATTATTGTTCCAACGCCTGATATATGGCAATGCAATTTTCAGTACTTTCCAGTAAAGATATTGAGCAGCTCTCTCTTTCAGGAGTGACATTTTCAACTACAATGTGTTATATTCAAGGATATCTGTGCAAGGAGTACAATCTTCACCGATCATAACCCATAAACATGCGTATTGCGTCATAAACATAAAGCAAATGAAGGTTTCAACATTTCCTTTCTGTAACGGTTTATATTACTGTAGTTTTGTAATGACGAGAAGAAAAATATTTACAATTTAGTGAAATGATGTGATAAATAAGCTTTATATACTTGGAAGTAATGGATTGTGGTTTTTAAAAGATAATTGGTCGGTAAGGATGCATCAATAGAAAAATAAAAAGTAAGATTACAAAAATGACTTAATTATCTGTAAAGAAAATTAAAAGTTTTAAATTTGACGATTGAAATTAGAAAGCTCATACTCGTATTTTTGGAATTCAGTTTCTACTTTCTTAGTCGAATATGTACTCTATGTATAACTGATATTTTGAAATTTCTAAACCGTTATCTGGTTCATGTTTGGACGTTATATAATTTAAATATAAAATTTCAAAGAATGAGTGACGATTAGGCAGCTTGTGACATAGTCAGGAATGTTGGTAATACAAATAAGGCAGTAAAAAGTTGGTTTCGAATCCTGTATATTTTAATGAATAAGATATCAAGATTCTGAATAAGTCATATGAACAATATCAGGATTTGAGGTTCTTTTTGAATGCCACGTAAGTTCAGTATATTTTGTGTTAGATTTTTAAATAAATTAATGTTCTCAAGATTAATCTTGAAATTTCAAAAAAATCTTGTTTTAAATATTTGGAAAAAGTGTAATTGATTAAAAACTTGTATTCTTAAGCAGTTCATTATATTGAACTTGATTAAATACCTGAAAAATAGAATATTGCTCGTATAATATTTTATTCCACACTTTTTGAAAAGTGCAACTATCGATGTGTTGTAACGCAATATGGGCGTTACATGTGCGTTACAAAATACCAATGTGCACAGGCATTTATAATTATCTGCTCACCAAGGGAGTAGCTGGGACTTTATGATTTTCAATACAACGTGGCTTCAAAGACGTTTCTAAGACCACTCACTATCCATATCAAAACTCTCAACTTTCTTGGATCTGTTCATATAAATATGGCCCTTTCTTTCTTTCTCAGGTCCAACAGGAAAAATAATCACAACTTGCTTTTACCCTTAATTGCAATTATATACACAGCCGTAGCATTGACAGATTCAACAGTTAATCTTGAAGCATTAACACAACATTAACTTAATATAATGTAACATAAATTACTTACTACTAATGTCATACGCATATAAATATTTACAACTTAATTATTTCGTAAATTACGATCAATATGTACTAATGTAATGGATTGTTAATTTTCTTCACAAAATAATGAAAATATAATGTTTTCCATCAAGGATATTTGTAATAAAAGTCCTTTAAAAGTTAAGTATCGTTTACTTAGAACAAATCAAGATTTTATAGGCAATGTTAAACAGCGCTTATAAACTTAAAGTACTTTAATTAGAGACAAAACGTGTATTAATAAATTTACTAGAGGGATTAAATTATTAATGATCCACGAACGATGCCCTGGAGTGGAGAGAAAATGCTTGCTTCTCTAATAAATGTTTAAATTAGTTAGTGAAACTGTTATGAGGAAACTTGATTAGTTCTTAACGAACTATATTAGCTACTTCAAACCGAATTTACTCCTAAACTATTCTATTAGAAGACAGTTATGTACGCAGACATAGTTCCCTTATAACTATTCGCTAATGTTTGTTGGGTTCAAATACAGCTTTATGTCAGATTAAACAGGAAATTATGCAAAATAAAACATCAGATCACTGTAATTTCTTAAATATTACTGTAGTTGGTTATAGTGTGTAATTTACTAAATATCTATAAATATACCAAAAATAATATTTATTACATTAAGTGAATTCACTACATAGTAAAAATGGTAATAAGTATTATCTATAGATAATTTAAACTTTTCAGTTTCAACTTCATGGTTTAAAAACATACATAAAATTTCACCGATTACAGAACGTTAAGAAATAAAATAATATCATTAAATGTTTTAATCAACATTTTTTAAATGAATAGAAATTGAATTAAATGTTCTTTTTGTTAAACATGTTATATAGTGCACACAAACACCACTGATAAACCAGTACGTTACATTTATTTGATGTATTTGACAAAAATTGGTACATATGTGGAAAATAAAGTTCTTGTGAGGTTATATTTTTGAAGTTGGTTTGGGTCTTTTTCGTTTAAGGGCCAGCACCTTACACACATACCATACCTGACTGACAGTGCATTTAATCGTTTTTTTGGTGTTATTAGTTCGTAGGGCAGTAGTCCAGGTACTACTTCTAGTATAAACTCGTCTTATCTTATCAGTGATAAACACGCTCCGCTTATCTTTTGCTTGTAATGAAACCCGCGTTATAGTTTTTCTTGTTCAATAAAGTGTGGTGAGTTGATCTGGGCTTGGACTTTGCAAGCTCGAGTTAATTTTTTTCTAAAAGAGCAAGCAGCGCAAAGCGCTGCGCAGCGGGCAAGCATCGCGTGATCTGAGTTTTGAATAGGCAAGCTAGGGTCTTTTGTGCTGGCCCTTAAACGAAAAAGACCCGTTGTTTTTATATTTAAGAAGTTTTAGAGGGTCTACTTTACATACAAAATAAAATAAAACAAAACAAAAACAAAATTGGCCAATTGATAATTAATAACAAAGTTATGCCATGTTATGTAACTGTTTGGAAATAGCTAAAAACGGAATTGCTTTTAAAATACACTAGGATCTTATGACTAATATTCCAATAATGTTTGGCGCTAACAGAGAATAAACAATTTATAATGTTTATAATTCTATTGCTCAGCCCAAATAAAATGTTTAGGCAACTTCAAAGCAGTTTAGTAACAAAAATTGCGGTTCCCAAAGTATCAGGCGAAAGATGACCGCAGAGGAAAAGCCGAATATGTGGTATAGCACCACAACATCCTTATCTGTTGATTTATCAGTTCTTGTTACTAATTATTAATTATCTGTTGTTGAAAATATTTATAACATACGGTTCATTACAATAAATCGACATTTTATGCAAATTGGTAGAATTGTCCTTGAACACTTTTTTTTAATTAGAATAGTAATTGTTCATTTTTTAGTTCCTCGAATTATTAAAAAAAACTTTTGTACAATTTAATAACTCAACTTATTCAAATTTTTAACTTTTTATTCATCAATCTGCGTTTAAAAAACCAATTACTGCCGTTTTACACAATTTGTTGACCTTATTTTTCAATATTTTGAAGTTATGTGTATCAATAAATTTATTCTCATGTTTAAATGTGGGGAATACGTCAATATTATATTATAAGTTACTTCGTTGAGTGAACAACGTCTTATTTCAATTTGTAAATCGTTTACCGTGGATTTTTTTTATCTGCGACTAGTATAGAACACGTATTCCGTTTTGTTAGTAAACTTATCGTTGATTGTATTTTGGGCTGAGCGTTATAGAAGTCTATCCCTCGAGGGGCTGACAAATTTATATTTTACCTAGGTCTGTCTGTCTGTCCGACTATATCTCGTAAACTAACTGACCTTTGCAATTTTGCACGAAGCTTAATTTCTACATGGGCAACACTGAGTTCGATGATGGAGCGTTTTACTCCGCAGGATTTAGCTGAGCGTTAGCAAATATATTTACATTGTCGACTTATGTCGCAGTTAAGGTGTTAAAACAGTGTTCCCTGCCCCCAGGGAAGTTACTTTCCATTATTTGAACCAAATTTGATATAATTAAACTTATTAGTTTTTAAGATATTAATTATTATCTAAAAAAACGTACAGACAGACAGATGGGAAACTAGGCATAAGAGACCCACGTTCATATTGTGATGTTTGCCTTGACCTGAGCAATAACGTGATATACCTTTGTCCAGAGAGTTACGGGATACTCTGTATAATAAGCTGCAGTGTTTTAAAATTTTTGTGTACTTATTATTTACTTTCAACATATGTTTGTAAAACTTCAAAACCCGTGTAACGTAGTACTCTAGACCGAATATAGTTGGCACTTATAGGGTTATGGTCCGAAAAGTGAATGAACGCGTGCGGTTCAGTGCTCCTTGTTTTTCAGGCCGCAAGGATATTATTACCTCGCTGATGCCACAGTAATCAACTGTTTTGGCGGAAACTTCATACAGACTTCCTGTGCTTCTTACACGGCTCATGGCGTCGAGCCGGGAGAACATTATGGTGATTGCAACTCAAATTTGTCGGTTTGGACAATTGGCATCACGCACCGGGTCTCTTTGTTTCACCATTTCTGTTTTCGATTGACCTTTACCAGCGTAATCGGAACGTCTCGGGCTCGATTCCCGGTAAAGGAAAAATAATTGCAAGCGAATTCGGACATTCTTTTTTTGAAGTTTTTTGTCGATGGAAGGATTGTGGAGGAGCAGAGGGTTTCCGGACATTTGCCATTGCTCAATGATAAAATAAAATCTGATCTCAATCTGATCTCTTCTTCAGGTAAATAAATAACCTAACACATAATTAAAAACTAGGTTAAAATAAACAAATCATACCAGTTAGGAATCACAACCACCATGTTGTGTGTCAACTGTACTAACTGTAAAACATGCACTTAACACAACACTAATTATTAAAACTGAACTAAAGAATGCAGGTGGTTTCATGCTGGAAGAAGGACGTAGTGGATTTGATTCCTGACATGCGTGTCACAACGCTCTGGTATGATTTGTTTTATTTTAACCTAGTTTGCATTTATTTATTAAGTTAGTTATGTACCTGAAGAAGAGATCAGATAGCAGATCTCTAAAACTGCTATTGGAGTCTAAGAACCCTGAAAAAAGACTCCATACATAATTGGAAATTATCAGGACAGCCGAAAACCTTACATCGAAAATTTTACATCAGCTTTGGAAATATACCAGATTCGCCAACAATTTGTGTTCGAGCTTTCCAAAATTGTATGAAAAATTAATTATATGTTTTCTAAAAAAAAAAAAAAAAAAAAAAAAAAAACTATATTTATGGTACAACACGTCATTCATATTTAGATCTTCCTAGGATATTTTAAGAATAGCTTATTTAGTATTGTACTCGTACTAATTTCTTTTGCTACAGCTCTAAATTGGAATTCATGCACTTAGAACATTAGCGACTTCCTTGGAACTGTGGGTAAAGGATACCTGGAGTATTAGTGATAAAAAAATTCTAAGTCATAAGATCCATTTAGTTTAATATTGCTTTAACAAAATTAACAACAACACAAGTGAAAAAACAGAGTATGGGTAGACACTAATTAACCTACAAACTGAATGTACTCAACTGTCGTATTATAATAATATATTCGTGGCTAACTAAAATTAATTATTGTTTAATTATCGAGAAAGAGTTTTAATGCTAAATGTGAAATGTTGCTAAAAACGTGTAAATAATGTGCAAAGTGTAGCAAGAACAATAATCAACTAACTACGTAAACTATAATTAACGAGAATAGGCGTAGACAATATTATTGTCAATATAAAACATATTTCCACAACAGTTAATACTTTCTCAATTAAATTAAAATGCATTAAGTTATGCTATAAACTCACTTTACCCTGTTGTCACCCAAAGGTAAGTTTATTATAAAGTAGTGTATGTTAAAGTTTAAATTAAATTAAACTGGGAAGAGTTCTAAGAAGAAGTAAGAAATAGTCTATAAAAACCCTTATTTCTAATACAACTTAGTAATAAATTATACAGTACTAAAATTAAATACGTTTAAAACTACAAAACTGCAACAAAAACAAAAATCAAAAGTGTACGAAAAAGCTGGAAGGATAACATGATTAAGGATATTTCTGATCTTAATATAATGAATACTGGCAATAATTGAACATGACATTTGCTCTCTTCATCACATGTCGAGCCCTAACGAATTTAAGCTGTGTGCATTTTTCATAGGAATAAAAACAAAATCAAAGTAACACTTTTTATTGCCGTGGACAATGTAAAAATTATATGGAAAAAGTCACTTCGGATTAGTCTATAATTTTTACATCCTTTCACAATACTAGATTCAGACATACAATCTTTACATTCATGCACACCACTCACTCGCCAATTCTCTCCACCGCCAACTCCAGTGTCAGTCCTCTAGATTGGAGGTCTCCCAACTATAATCCAAAACTCGCCGGCACTATAACATGCCTTAGATGCTAAAAAGGGTTTCAGACGAAATTTTAACGCCTTAGGGCGTTTGTTCATTTTTCATGGAATCGGGCAATCTGTTGATGAGACGAACACCTGCCTACGAGGGCAACCTTATCTACAAAACTTTGGACACAATATGACCTTCAGCTAGTACAATAAAAATAAAAACTAAGGCCAAAAGTGCTTACTCACTCCTACCTCCCATGATAAAACTTCCTTCTCAAATTTTCGAGATGGAAAATCCATGTTTTACGTTACATCACATTCTGTGGAGTAGGTTACATCAAGGGTTACCGAACCTTTTTGACCCACGGGTCCTTTTACTTAACAGATCAATTTCGGTGGCGCAACGTACTCCAATACAATACCCATCCCATATACGCTGCTATACATTTTACTCCATAGGCTGTGATGTATATACTCAGTTATAATACATGTAAGGCTTTATTGATCTTAGAAAATAATTATTAACAGCGATATTTATAATCTTATTATCATGTACTGTGATGAAAGGAAGAGATGCACTTAAAAATAAGACTGAATAAAAAATTGCATCTTTGAAAGAGACGAGTAAAGGAGTTATATTTACATAAATAATTAATGCAAAATAACAATTGAAATTTAATGGATTAAAAATAATTTTATACTTTAAATCTTCTGCAGTAGTGTGATGTTGGATGTGGTTTTCTTTATAAGTTCGTAAAATCGTGATGAACCTACTGGCTTATTGGAATAAAACCTTGAGTTTTATTCCAATAAAACAAAAACGATCCTTACTTTTGGTAGTAGACTCACGACCGAATAAGCATTCCAATGATTTTTTATATTTCTTATAAAGTTGTATTCGTTGAGAATTTCAATGAGGATGTGCAAAAAAGTTCGAGACAGCAATAAATATATTTAAAAATATACAAATGCGTTTGGGTGTGTCGTATTAACTATACGAATAAAATAAGACATCCCTATTTGTTTTACGACCAAAAATACATGGGTAACTGTGTTTGAGTTTTAAGATTATTGTTAGGGATTCAAATCAAGATGGCTGCCAGAACAGCCGCATCGTGAGGTTTACTTTACATTTAGATTTATAGCAGATTCGACAATTGCAGAAACATTACAGTAGTCATTACTAGCAAATGTATCAACCCTCGAAGAGTTATTTAATTAATATAATCAATACTGCACTAAAATTAAATTAAACCGACTTAGGGTGGGAATTATCTAATGATAAATCTGTAGAAATATAAATGGTCTGTTGCGTTTCCTCAAGGCTTGGGTTTTTTAAATTTGTAAGATACCTACCCATTGTACCGATGAAATTTCACCTTTCTCAAGGTACACTTTAGAAGATAGAACTGCAACTTGGACGGTTAGTTGATGACAGAAGTTTTACATTAATATTGTAACATAAATGAATTCTTATAGATGTCATGCAATAGTTGTTTCAAAGACGGAAACATTGTGCGTTAACAAAATGTTTCTCCAAAGTCTTTAAAATTAGCATCGGCCATTATACTACTACCAAAATTAAGACCTTTAAGGTGTTTGAGTTTGAATATTGTTCTAACGGTGTAAAACTCAAGGTAGTTTCACTACATTAAGCTTACCACGATTTCATAAACTGATAAAGCAAACCCCATCATTCATTACATTACTGCAGAGGATTTAAAGTAAAGCACGATTTTTCATTCAATAAAGTGCATTTATTATTGCGTATTGTTACGAGAATGTGGGAGAATGTTCCAGATAGACAGGTTAACCTCTGATAAAAGGGAATGTGATCGAACATTCAAGATCCCTGACTATAACAAAAGGGATAATAGATTAGTAGTGTAGTTGGAGAGAGAGCACTCAATGGGTTGGGTCAGTTCTTTTGATCCGGCCCTTCCGCACCTACTACATGAGCGATTGATGGGCACTGTGAACCTTCTCCACTTGTCTAGTAAATTCAGGAGTTTGAATATTCTCGAAGAGCCAAAATCCTTATAAGAGCTGTAGTAACACCGCAAGTCAGTAAAGTTTTAGAAATGAACTTGTGAAGTGACAAAACTCGCGATCGTGTCAGATGGAATTGTGTCAATAAGTATAGACTGTGTCACTGTTAAATAGACTCGTGTCTAAATAGATACACTATATAGTTAATAGTGGTATTTTGACAGTATACATAACTAGTAATGGTCTTATAAACAATTAGTTTATTTAAAACCGGCATAGTTATAAGTTTTTATGTATTATATTTAAATTTATTTATATGATAAATAAATATTTAACGAATTTAATATTCACCGTGTTCTATTTAAGCAAACACGTAAAAGTATTAATTATTTATGTAACTATAATTTCTTTACTCTTCTCTTTCAGTGATGCAAATGTTTATTCATTCTAGTTTTTTAAGTGTACCTTTTCCTTCCTTCATTGTTTATTATAACATGATTATAAATATCGTTATCAATAATGATTTTCTAAGATATAAAGCCTAACATGTATTATAACTTAATGAATACATCACAGCTTGTGGAATAAAATGTATAGCAGCGTATATGGGATGAGATATTGGAGTGCAACGCTCCACCGAAATTGATCTGTATAGGGGTCAAACAGTTTTGGGAACCCCTGATCTAGGCTAGAAGGTATTTTGGCCTAGAATTGTTGACGTTTTCGTTAGATCTTTCTTCTTTTGCAGCCACATGTCATGTTTATCAATTGGCGAAAAATCGCCGACTTAATTGAAAAAATAAGATGAGTCAAACTTATTTGAGTCAATCATGTGATGCATATATCTATATTACAGCAAAAATCAATAAATAAGCACAATAACCTTAAATTTAATGGATTTTATTTTTACTTCTTTAGGGAGACAGCTGCGGCGCTACGTACACTTTGGGACGCTCTGGTTTATATTATTAGGTTATTTTAGTAAGGTACCGAGGTTCTAAGGTTCACTACAGCCAGTTTTATAAAAAGTAGTAAGTGCCAGGAAAGGCACTTTATTACTATTCGACGTTGTAATGTTTTAATGGGATTACTAAACCAAGGAGTTGGGAATTTAATTATTCATTATATTTGGAGTTGGCATTTTACACTTCTATCACGTTCTGGACAATATTTTTCGTGTTGCTGGAATAGGACGAGTAATTGTATTAAACGCGGGAGCGAAGTCCGGGCGGTGACGTAACGAGGTTTGAAGAAAATTAAAATCCAATGACCAATTCGGTTGTAGCCTTCTGTAAGACAGTTCGACTGATGTTGGTAACAGGTTTGTTAAACAGCTGTTCTCATCTAGGACGGTTAAAGTTCTCACACCTCCTATACAACATTAGCAACGTTACAACATTAATAACCCATACATCAGCTTGTCATGTAATTTGATATCAGACAGTGATTTATCTACTATGCTATTTTTAAATAATCCAAACTCTTCTATCGAAAATATTCTTTTAGATAGTCAAAAATCCAAAATGGAAATAAAACCTGTAAATATGCAATTTTATAAATATAAAAATTGTAACAGGATGTAAAATATATCTGTAAATACTGTACAAAAAAATACTTTTAGTAACAGGCACACCACAGTAACGTCATTAAATATTATTTTATCCTGTTACGATAAACAGTGTCCATGAATATGTACATCGTGTTTGCTTCTGCATTGTGTCATATATTTTCTTGCGGTTAGCCGTAAAGTAAAGGATTTGAATTTTTGTTGTGACGGTTGAATTCGGTTTGTTCATTGCCATGAATCTTAATTTGTTAACTTTAATGGATCCCAAAACTTATGATTTAGAGCTTTACAATTAGAGAAGACAGCAATACACTTTCTCGAAATGTAGTGATTCGGTTTTGGTGTAAGACATAACCGTGACAAGCACAGGAAACCCGTTATTCTGTAAAACAATAAGTTGTTACAGTGGTTAACTTGGACAAATTGTTCTCGGTTATTTCGGCAATCACCACCTCTTCTCAAGTCGGATCCACTGTTGCTCATTTGGAGAGACAAGGACTGGAGAAGCTGACAGAGTAAGTTTTTCGGGAGTCTTGTCACAGCGCTGGATTTTGTATTTGTGGACAAGGTACGTTAGTAGCAATTTCACTTGGGTGAGACCAAACCTTAAACCTGTACAAGAAAATATTAGAACATTAAAACTAGTCAGATCCATTACGTCATGGCAAATAAACAAATAACGCTTGCTATATGTTAGGTTATCAGTGAATGAAATTAAAATATTTATAAGTAATATGAATTTTCAATACCATCATTTACTCCACAGATCACCCCAGTTATATATATATATATATATATATATATATATATATATATATATATTATAAATATATATTAATGTAATGAAAATAACTAAAACCCTTTAAATTAAAACTTTTTATTACATACACGTGTTTCGGTTTTTAACCATCTTCAGTGTACATTAACCTCTAAATAAATAAATAAATAATAAACAATGAGATATACACATGTGGACCTTTTAAATATATGTTAAATTTAAATGACACAGTTGTAATTTTCTTATTAGTAATCTGTATTTAATATTTTAATTTGTTCAAAAATTGGATTTGTCTTATTTTTCAGATTACTATTTAAAATGTTATGAGGATCTTTATTATAATTTAGATAAATGTGTAATTCTTCTTTTGTGTTTAACTTCTCTCCTTTCCTTTCGATATCTAAAATTTCCATGTTCTTTTCAATATTTGTGTAGTTATGGTCAGTCTCCAATAGGTGTTCAGCAAAATTTGATTTTATTGTAGACATGTTATTTGTTTTTAAAGCTTGTATGTGTTCTTTAAACCTTTTATTAAAATTTCTTCCAGTTTGCCCAATATAATAGCTTTCACAGTCACTACAGTTAATTTTGTATACTCCAGATTGTTTGTATAATTCCTGTTTGTCATCATTTTGGTTGACTTTGTTTTCAATAAGTTTAAATGTATTATTTCTTGTTTGGTGACTGATGGAGAATTTTGAATTTTGAAAGGTTTTTCGAACAGCTTTGTTTAATTTAGTATTGAATGGTACACATATATATTTTTGAATTTCTGTAGTATTATGATTAGGTAGTATTTTGTTGGTTTTATTAATTTTTCTTGTTTTCTTCTTAATCATTTTGTCTACAATTTGGGGTTGATATCCATTTTTGACTGTAGATGGTTAAAAACCGAAACACGTGTATGTAATAAAAAGTTTTAATTTAAAGGGTTTTAGTTATTTTCATTACATTAATATAAATAGATAACCCTATAAGTGGAGTTAATAACATAATATAAATATATATATATATATATATATATATATATATATATATATATATATATATGCTTTTATTCTTTAAAATGAGGTAACAGTTGCTGATAGAATGAAGTTATAACTCCTTGTGAATGAGGAGGACATAGCTGCACATTCAATCTATATATAAAAATAAACTTTTGTCTGCATGTCCCTTATAGAAACATAAACTATTTGACCGATCATTATGAAAATTTGTATGTATATGCATTTTTCTACGCAGAAGGTTTATATGCTATGCTCATTGATGTAACTCACCACCAGGCGGCGCTGTAAAATATAAAAGTTATCAATGCACCTGCACATTATAAACTGCAATTACGAGACAGTTACGTATATTGAATAGCCAAACACTATTGGAAGGCGCTAAGTTTTGATGTACATTTTTCTTTAAGTCCTGATTGAACTAAAGCTTGAGTATTAGACCACTTTATAATACAGTACGTGTACGTGTACAATAGCAGTAAACATTCACTTTTGACAGATTTTCTTGATTGTGGCAACAAGGTAAACTCTACATCGGCATTGGAAATATACTTCACTTGAACCAGAAGTGCTCATACACGACAAAGTTTACGAAAATCGCGCGAAGCAGCATGAAACACTTTAGACATCAACGCTCTGCGTAACCTTGCCAGATCACACAAAGTCCTTAGAATTGGTTTATTTTGGCCTGATTTATCCACAATTTATTTAAAACTTTGGGGTAGCAGCGCCAAAATGTAATCTAGTAATTTAGTCTACAATAATAGCTGTCAGAATAATTTTCCAATTAAACACAAGAAAGTTATGTAGGAATACGTGATGGAAATTTTGGATACTAGACTATTCTTAACGATTGAACATAAAAATACGCGTTCAATTAATTTCTTCATAGCAATCACGTATTGGTATGAGAGAAAATACTTCTAACAAGTCAGTTAAAGCGATAGGTCAACTATAGAAAGTGTCTGTTTTTAATTGATTTAATGTTCACAACTAATAAACAAACAAATTGTTTATAGAAGAATGAAAATTTATGACGATAAAAAAATGATAAAATAACAATAAAAATTAAAGAGAGAAATACAACATACCGGGACATATCCTGGGTCCCTCCCCGAAAGGCATGTACGTGTAAGCAGGTCTCTGAGCCTTGTTTTCCTTAGAGAACCTCTCAGGATCGAAAACTTCCGGATCCGGGTAGTATTGTGGATCGTGGTGGATCGAGTACACAGGGATGACTACCTGTAAATTATAACTAGAGGATTAAATAATGGCATTTCACTAGTTTTGGTGAAACGCTTCAACCACTTTAATTTACAGCTGAATCAACATGATATCTAATTTTATTTCAAACATTTTGTTAGAAAAATTAGAAAAATGAGATATAGAGAGAGTCGTGTTGAGAAGCTTTCAGGGAGCTGGGCTTGCTGACTTTTCCTTGTCTCTATATTCTTGAGGTGATCGTGTACTGCAAATTCAATTCAAAGCTGTGACGTTTATCAATATGAAACCAGAGGGAGGGACAACTTTTGAATTCAACAACTTACACTGATGTTATCTCAACACCAAAAAAATAAATTCAATAAAAATTCTGGTAATCAAAATAAATTTCAAACTCGACTCAAGCGCCTTTTTGTGCCCAAAGCGTTTTGCTCTGTTGATGAACTATGATAAGCCTCTGGGATATTTGAAAGTGCTGAATTCTGAAGTCAGCGTCACTGTGTTTGAATGCATGTGTGTCTACATTTGTAAATATGAATGTCTCGATGAGAGACCTATTGAATTACGAAATGTGTTGACGATTGAGATAAAGTCTATATTTGGAATATAATGAAACACAAGGATTATATTACTCAATTAAACTATTTTAAAAGTTTTCAAACTCTTTGGAGTGAACCAAATAGACATTAAGTGTATATCAATTTAACTTTAATTTGGGAAAAAACCTAATATAAGTTTATTTTTTATATAAATTAAAAAATACCTGTATTTTATGCGTGAAAGTGCGTGCGACCACCCCTACCGCACCCTCCCGTCGCCTTCTCTCATTGTGTCAGTAAGAACAAGTTCAAAGTTCAAGTTTTATAATCAATGTTTATAAAATGGTTATTTGTTTTCCTGTTCTTTCTTATGTATCTTAGTTACCACTAAAGATTATGTAATAATTAAACGTCTTTTTGATTTCAGTAATAAGTAGGAGTCAACAGACTCAACTCTTTGGTGGCTTATACAGAAAACACACAACAGTTGTGGTTAAAATATGAGTTTGTTAGTGAAATTTTAGAAAAAATAAGTGTTTTTATAATACTAGACAAATAACAGCTGTTTCTGATACTTAATGTTTTCCATACAGTGATTGTTTTTCGTTACCTCATAAGAAAATCTGGAAAATCAGCTGGTGCACACTGCAAGATTTATCAACTAATCTCTTTTTATCTCATTTAAGCCTCAGCGTCAGCTATGCCGGCTTCGAGTGCACTGGTTTTTTTATATTATTATTATTATTATTACATGATTGGACCTCCCCGGGATTTGAACCCGTGATCTCTCGGTTAGAGAGCCGAGACTATAACCATTAGTTTACGGAGGAGGACGTAAACTAATCTTAAAGTTTGCTATTGTTTCGGTAGAAGTAAATGCAAAATACACAGCTGTTTTGCTGTTGTTTACTGTTTTGATATGTAAACTTGAAATTATTAAAATTTTGAGTTTATTATTGAATAAACATTAAATTAATGCCGCCTAATTATTATTTTAACTTGGAGTGACAGTCCATTGATGCATTTTTATGATTTTAATGTCTTAAGGTATTTTGCACACCTGCAGAAAAGGTTAAATTTCAATCATCGAAAGGAAGTGTTTTAATTTTTTTTACATATATATGACTAATGTACGAAATCTTACTACCCTTTTACATCATCTGTCTACCTTGTAAATTAAAAAAATCAAGCAAAAAACATTACATGCTGACTTACAGAACATCCGACCGGAATTTCCACACTCTTCCCGTCTACATCGAAGTTTATTGCTTTGGTGCACTCTCGATCGTAAACGTACATGATGGGGTACTTCCGAAGAGATTCTGGAAATAATTACACCAAGTTAGGTTTTCGGATAAATCTTTTAGGTTTAACTCTTCAAACCGGGGGCTGGAAAAACTTCTTGTATGTTTTCCTGTCTTTGTGTATACACAAAAGGCTATCTCAAGAAAGTATTGAGCTACATCTTACATAGGCAACATTGAGTTCAATGATGTGATTATCCCCCATGGGCGTCATCAAAGCTCATCATTCAAGAGACTGGAAACATTAACCTTCTGTCTATATGCGTGTCCGTAGGATAACGAATTGAGATACAGAGTTGAAATTTTGCAAGAAGCTTAATTTCTCGAGTTCTTCAGTTTGGTGTTGGTGAATGTCCTTCACGTGAGGTCTGAAGGAAACAGGATTTTCCGGATGGCAAATGCCATCGTTCAGTGATACAAAAAAATCAGTAACATTAAGTTTTTGAGATCTGCCTCAAACATTGCACACCATTATTGCAGAAACGAAGTGTTACTGATTCTTTGTATCACTAAACGATAGCAAATGTGCGGAAAATTCCTGTTTCTTCACCATCCTTCCGTCGCCAAAACAAACATCAAACAAACGTGAAGTCTCTCATACTTGATGAAAGCTATTACCAAGGTTTACATACTCTCCCAATGCATATATTTAAAGGAAACAGGATTTTTTCGGACATTTGCCATCGTTCAGTGAAACAAGAAATCAGTAACACTACGTTTCGAGATCTGCAATCTGATCTCTTCTTCAGGTAAAGAACTAACCTAATACATAATTATAAACTAGGTTAAAATAAACAAATCTTACCAAAGCGTTGTGGCACGCCTAAGTCAGGAATCACAACCACCATGTTGTTTGTCAACTTCACTAACTCTAAAAACATGCACTTAATAAAAAACTATACACAACACTAATCATTAAAACTGAACTACCAGTTTGTCAGTTTGTTGTGTTGTGAAACGTAGTGTTAGGCCTACTGATTTCTTTTTTCACTGAACGATGGCAAATGTCCGAAAACATCCTGATTCCTTCACAATCCTTCCATCGTCAAAAATAACCTTCAAACAAAGAATTGATTCGGGGAATATATATTTATATTTGTGATTTTCGAAAAAGACGTCCACACTGAAGATTATTCTGAAAATACAGCTGCTCGCAAAGTAGAGAATGTAGAAGATAAATTATTAATGGAAATGATTCCTTGTGATGTAATCAATTTTAAAACCTCTAAACGAACACAAAGGAAAAGGAGAAAATGGAAAAGGTGAAGAATGATGGTAATGGGGGTGGTATGCACAACACTGACTTACTTTACTTTACTAACTTACACAGAGGGGTGGGTGGGAGGATCTCTGTTCCACTCAGATCTTGTACCTCTATTGTTATTTTACTCCTGGTATAAAGTTCATCAGACTCTTGGTTGTGATTTTCTTTAGCAACCAAGACGTTATTACCTATAATAATGTAATTCCATCCTACTGATGGGTTGTCTTGAACGTGGTTTCTTTCGAGGCGTAAAACCCGATTAACGCAGAAATTCTGCTCGGAACTGATTGGCGAAAGGTTGAAATCTTTTTTACTGACAACTTCGGGCTTTCGGGTGCAATATCCGTGAAATCAACATCCAAACCAAGAAGGTAGTATATAGAGAAAACTTGCGACCACCCTTAACAATCCTAAAATGGTTGAATTTTCGCAGGATTTTCTTGCTGGAGTTGGAGTTTCTTGTTGGTTTCTGTGTTGGAGAAGAACTTAGTTGCACGGAAGCCACTGCACCAACAATATGTATTTATTTATGTCCAGCAAATTACGTCAGCTAAAAAAAAAAAAAACTCCAAAAGTATGATTATTTTTGCTGTCTATGTCATGACTAAAACTCGTTATAAAACAAACAATTTGTATCACCGATTAAAAATAAAATTGTTTATTTCACTGTACTGACTTTAAAAAGGAGAGATATCCAGGGTATCCACAAAGCACTCTATCAAACTTCACCATTTGGTTTGTCAGGACAAAATAAGTAACAAATGCCATAGAGAGTGTAGTAATATCTTGGTTAAAGGGCGTCGGATGTTGAAAATTGCAAAAGTTTTATGTTTTTTCTTTTTCTTAGTTTATCTGCATATGCTTACTTACTTTTAGGCCAAATTTAACAAATAGGTAATTCTATTCCGTTACCAATTACAAAAATTTATGATATAAAACGTAAATGTGTTCAATAAACATGCTCGCGAAAATTTGATGTTTTTTTCACAAATATGACTTTTACACAGTAGAACTCTCATTTACTCTAGTGAGATACTTGTAGAGTAAAGTTTGCAGCATATAGATGGAACAAATGAAGCCTATTTTCAAGGACTTGGCAAACCCAACCAGTCAGCAAATGCTTACGTGGGGGAACTAAAAAATGCTACAGCGTTTCTAAATACCGTAATATGGTCACTGGTGCCAAAAAACACTGTTGTACCAAAAAGTACACTTGAATTAGGTGTCTATGAAGACATATACATTCATACAACTAATTAAATATTATAAAATGAAGATTCTGAAGTACATTGGAATACGTACAGGGAAGAACTGCACTGAGCGTATGAAGAAAGCTGATAAGATTAGAATCCGAAAAGTGGAGAAAAGTGTAGAAAACCTTGAAAAAATTCAGAAAAAAAAAAAACAAAAAAGGCTAACAGAAAACTTGAGGATCATTGTTAAGAGCAAGAAAGCCCATTGTTAAGATATGGTTCAGGAATGTACTAAAGTAGGTCTTTACTAATTTCATATATTTTACAAAAAGTTCAATTTAAAAAGTTTTTTTTATAGTCTATCTACTGCTGCTAAAGAAGCGTTCAAGATATCAAAGTAATGTTTTTGATTTGTTCAGAAAATTAGGTTCAACATTTTAAGGAGAGGAAATTCCAAAATAAGCGAAAAATAAAACGTTAGTAGTAAATTTTATTTAAAATGTTTACCTAAAAAGTAGGTAATTAAAACAATGTTTTTTATCTGTTGTATGAAAAAAAACTGTCTATTCATTTTAAAAAGATCAAGGCCCAACCTTTAAAATAAAACGTAAACCAACATTTTATATTTTTAACTGTGTTAAAAACGTACATAAACGTACGCAAATAGGACCATCCGATTCCATTTAAATCTGTTCGTGTTTTTTGGGGAAAATTAATCTTCTACATTGATATCGAGTGCATGTAGACCCCACTTGGAAAAGTAAATAATATTTCAGTCGTCTTGAAATCTACCTACTTTCTCCGACAGACTTCGAACGACTACTGTGTATTGTGGTGGTACCTTGAACTACTTTGTCCAGATAAGGAAGGTTGTACGCAACGTCCACATCTATGTTCCCTTCGTCACCAAAGGCTTCCAGGATCTCCTCATGGAGAGTGACCTGAACGTCAGGGTTCAAGGCCAGTTCATAGATCGCTGCACTCGCAGTCATCGCTGCCGTCTCGAAACCTTCTATGAAGAACGTCATCGCGTACGACATGATGTCTTCCAGTTTGTTGCCTGAACGTAGAACATATTAGTTAATAGCAACCATAAAACAATGTTTGTCTGTGTAATATTAAAATGTATACAAACAGTACAGTTTAATTATATTATCTTAGCTTGTTGAATATGAAATTCCTCTGAATTTAGTATTTGCGGCAATAGACCATATTACAAACTAGTTACAGTTATAATGGATGGTCCAGTTACATAACCTTCAAAATCAAATAACTCTTAGCGCTTAACAAGATAACAAATACGAGAATACAATAACAAAAATTACCTGGTGCAATGACTCCTACAATGTGGATAAATGGTGACAAGCAATTAAAAGAGAGAAATAATAACAATCATAGACTAATAAAACATAACAGTGATAATAAATATTTAAAAAAACCAAACCAAAAAGTCAACAACCGCGACAACAATAGGCCTAATACTTAATTCTAAATTCATTAGGAGAAATAGCAATTGTCCACCCATCCGTCTTCAATGCCTACCGTGATCAAGAATAATAATTAAGTATAAATCATTAGAAGAAATGTCAACTGTCCACCCATCCTACTTCAATGAAATACCGCGATCAAGAATAATAATTAAGTATAAATCATTAGGAGAAATAGCAACTATCCACCCATCTTACTTCAATGCCTACCGTGATCAAGAATAATAATTAAGTATAATCCTTAGAAGAAAAGTCAACTGTCCACCCATCCTACTTCAATGCCTACCGCGATCAAGAAAAATAATTAAGTATAAATCATTAGGAGAAATAGCAACTATCCACCCATCCTACTTCAATGCCTACCGCGATCAAGAATAATAATTAAGTATAAATCATTAGAAGAAATATCAATTATCCACCCATCCTACTTCAATGCCTACCGCGATCAAGAATAATAAGTAAGTATAAATCATTAGGAGAAATAGCAACTATCCACCCATCTTACTTCAATGTCTACCGTGATCAAGAATAATAATTAAGTATAAATCATTAGGAGAAATAACAACTATCCACCCATCCTACTTCAATGCCTACCGTGATCAAGAATAATAATTAAGTATAAATCATTAGGAGAAATAGCAACTATCCACCCATCCTACTTCAATGCCTACCGCGATCAAGAATAATAATTAAGTATAAATCATTAGAAGAAACTGTCAACTGTCCACCCATCCTACTTCAATGCCTACCGCGATCAAGAATAATAATTAAGTATAAATCATTAGAAGAACTGTTAACTGTCCACCCATCCTACTTCAATGCCTACCGCGATCAAGAATAATAATTAAGTATAAATCATTAGGAGAAATAGCAACTATCCACCCATCCTACTTCAATGCCTACCGTGATCAAGAATAATAATTAAGTATAAATCATTAGGAGAAATAGCATCTATCCACCCATCCATCTTCAATGCCTACCGCGATCAAGAATAATAATTAAGTATAAATCATTAGAAGAACTGTCAACTGTCCACCCATCATACTTCAATGCCTACCGCGATCAAGAATAATAATTAAGTATAAATCATTAATATCAACTGTCCACCCATCCTACTTCAATGCCTACCGCGATCAAGAATAATAATTAAGTATAAATCATTAGGAGAAATAGCAACTATCCACCCATCCTACTTCAATGCCTACCGTGATCAAGAATAATAATTAAGTATAAATCATTAGGAGAAATAGCATCTATCCACCCATCCATCTTCAATGCCTACCGCGATCAAGAATAATAATTAAGTATAAATCATTAGAAGAACTGTCAACTGTCCACCCATCATACTTCAATGCCTACCGCGATCAAGAATAATAATTAAGTATAAATCATTAGAAAAAATATCAACTGTCCACCCATCCTACTTCAATGCCTACCGCGATCAAGAATAATTATTAAGTATAAATCATTAGGAGAAATAGCAACTATCCACCCATCTTACTTCAATGCCTACCGTGATCAAGAATAATAATTAAGTATAATCCTTAGAAGAAAAGTCAACTGTCCACCCATCCTACTTCAATGCCTACCGCGATCAAGAAAAATAATTAAGTATAAATCATTAGGAGAAATAGCAACTATCCACCCATCCTACTTCAATGCCTACCGCGATCAAGAATAATAATTAAGTATAAATCATTAGAAGAAATATCAATTATCCGCCCATCCTACTTCAATGCCTACCGCGATCAAGAATAATAAGTAAGTATAAATCATTAGGAGAAATAGCAACTATCCACCCATCTTACTTCAATGTCTACCGTGATCAAGAATAATAATTAAGTATAAATCATTAGGAGAAATAACAACTATCCACCCATCCTACTTCAATGCCTACCGTGATCAAGAATAATAATTAAGTATAAATCATTAGGAGAAATAGCAACTATCCACCCATCCTACTTCAATGCCTACCGCGATCAAGAATAATAATTAAGTATAAATCATTAGAAGAACTGTCAACTATCCACCCATCTTACTTCAATGTCTACCGTGATCAAGAATAATTATTAAGTATAAATCATTAGGAGAAATAGCAACTATCCACCCATCCATCTTCAATGCCTACCGCGATCAAGAATAATGATTAAGTATAAATCATTAGAAGAACTGTCAACTGTCCACCCATCCTACTTCAATGCCTACCGCGATCAAGAATAATAATTAAGTATAAATCCTTAGAAGAACTGTCAACTATCCACCCATCCATCTTAAATGCTTACCGCGATCAAGAATAATAATTAAGTATAAATCATTAGAAGAACTGTCAACTGTCCACCCATCCTACTTCAATGCCTACCGCGATCAAGAATAATAATTAAGTATAAATCATTAGAAGAAATGTCAACTGTCCACCCATCCATCTTCAATGCCCACACCCTCTTTTGGATAGATAAGAAAAACAATTTTTCCTTATTTCCGTTTTCATTATACAAGTTTCAAACGGTTGTGACCAGATGTTTTTTTTAACACCAAAAACTATTGATGTTTTAGATTATCAATTTAGAGGTCCGAAACAAAGCGTTATTTCAAAATAAAAAAATAATCTGAACCTAACCTAGAATAATGTGGTAAATGGTTCCAGGTTAGAGCTATAAGAACAATTAATTTCTGCAAGTGAACACTGAGTTCTCTTGGTTTAAATTGGATGATGAAATCCACGTAAATTAATAAATATTTCTAAAGATGGGAAGCAAATATGCCACTATGCTAATGCTACCTTATAATTATTTTGGAAATAAGTTTATTATTTGATTTTATTTAGCTAATGTTCAAGTATGTCATTTTTTGTATATAACAATATACTAGGTTGATGAAAAAACTTAATGTATAATCAATAACGAATTTCCATTATAGATCCATGTTATATTCTAATAATCTATTAAAAAATATACACTCTTTTTATAAGAAAAATTCGGGTGACATGGAGAGTTGACGAAAAGACTGCTTAAATAGTATGTGCCCATAAGCTTGAAATACTCTACAAATAAGTTACTCTGTAGCACAAATACTGACCTGGTTCTTTTTTCATGAAGTACTGGAATAAGTCATTTCTGACAACGCCATTCTTACTCCTGAAGTCGATCACATCTTGGACAATACTTTCAACAAAGTTGTTAACTACAGTTGGCACAAATCTGTGAGAACAGGACGTCATGATTAATGTAAACTTGATCTAAATCTATTGCTCATAAATACGTGTATGATTAAACGACAGCAAGAATCAAATTCTTAGTATATATTTGCAATACCTTGGGTTCCTGTGTTATTTCATTTCCGGTAGATAAAAGGCAGAATATGATAACTAAGTCACGTGACTGTTTAAAAAGACTGGATAGCTGATAAGGAACTGCTATGAGGCGAGTAAGGAAACCGATGGTGTCACGCTCATTGTCCATGTTCTAACACCTTCAGACATCCATTCTATTCCAGGGCAATTCCCTTTGCAATAATTCAGTTCATGTCAATGCCTTGAATTTAGATTGTGGAAGAGTGGAAGGCCCAGCATAAACTAATGTATGCATGTAGCCACAAGAAATGAACTAATCAAAGGATTAAAAATAGTTTTTTCCCTTTTTTTATTTATATTTGTTGCAATTTAAACTCCGAAATAGGTCTAGAAGCATTTTTCTGACAGAAAACCATGAAAGAGGAACCCATCTCAAGCCGTTCTTACAGTTGCTAGACGAATGCTAGATGTATTTTTCTGACATAATTCCGTTAAAGAGGAATCCATCTCAAGCCATCTTCAATTTCCTCACTCGCCTCAAGTAAATCATATTTATTGTGTGATTATTGAGGGTGTGCAGAAAGGAGAAAAGCAAAACAAGATGAATATGTCGTTTATCAGCTTTATACGAGACGTACATATTAATTGAATGAATTTGCACAGTTTTTGTTCCGTTTGACCAACCAGTGTATCCTGAAGATTTGGAACGATTTTGTATACGTTTTATACGACAAGAACTACCTCTATCTCTGAAACGTAGGAATCTATTCATTCTGAAGAGAAACCAGTGGTGATTCCACATATTTAATAGACCTGAACAGGATGTGGATTGGGTAGTGCATTCATTCAAGAAATCTCAGAGAAGGAGGAGATAACCCAAGAGAGTGACATCTAGGACAGAAATTCGGGATTAAGACAAGCTAAAGAATTACTTGGAATCCTAGCTGAGCTGAGAAGTTTATCAGCCTCGATAGGAACAAGCTTAGAGTTTCCCTTGACTTCCTTTCAGGGCATTAGAATGTCAGTGAACATCCGAGCTTATTTTGAGAGAAGATGGTATTTGACAATGTTTGGATGGGCTAAAAATACCCACATATAATGGAAGAATGAATGGAAGATACACTTGCTACTTGAGGATCTAAACTCCTAGAATGGCATCAAGTTGAACCAGAAGAACAAGCCTTAACTCCATGCAAATGTTCAGGAAGCAAGATTTACAGAAATAATATAACTGGGATTATCTTTTGTGAGGTTGGAATAGGAAAGCATAACTTACAGTCACGATGCAATAATTCTTCTCATTCACTTAAATAATACCATTATAGTTTGTTTTATTGTTGTATACCATGGTTTTATGGCTATTACAAATGAATTATTTAAGTACTCAGTAATCAGTTAGTGGTGAACATAATGATTTGAATTTGCTTGAAATATATAGTACGAAACTCGTACATCTCGTACTGTTTTATTTTACTATGCATGTATTATTTACTAAATTTTTTTAAAGAAAATAGAATATTCTTATGTTTTCGTAATAAAGTATTTAGAATGACAAAAGTAACATTTTTTACTTCCACATGTTTCAACCAGTGAATTGGCTGCTCAAAAAACCACTATATCTATCAAATATGTGGCCACGTGGTCGTATTGTTGGAAGCTAGAGATGATAAGGACTCTGTTATTGCACTTTGTATCCATGGTGGATCTTATGAGTTTACAAATAAAATTCTAAGATAGTTTCACTAGTACCTGAGTCCCAGCAAGTTCCTAAGTCTTGGCAAGAAAAGGACTATGATGGTCTGCCACCTGAACTTGAGTTGTTCTTTCATCTGAAGGTTCCCGAGCTTGCGGAACGTCGCCTCAGGGTCTGAGAAACAGTTGCTGTTGATGCCAAACACAGTACTGGACACGTTGTCCATGGTGAACAGAGTGGCCAGTTCTTTGGCCTACCGTAAAAACAAATATTTGTCAAATAATCTCTAGATGAAAAGAAAAATCCTCAGTCATTTCTCACTACTTATTCTCTTCCTAACGTATATTATACTTAGTACCATGTGTATTAAATAGAAAACAAAGTATCTTTTACAGTAATTTGAGATTTGAAAGGGTAACAGGATTTCGGACATTTGCCATCGTTACAGGTCATAAAATGTGTAACACATATTTTGGAGGATAGGAAACTATCCTTTTCATCACATTCTTGTTGGTATCCCACTGTAGCCCGTGCTGGTGTGATGTGCGATTGTGATCTTCGTACTGTGCTCGGGACTGTGCAGTGACATCGCCTAGACTGGACTCTAAGCAGTTTTTAGGTATGTTTGAACCTTTTATTTCCCTTCTTTACTTCTTTCTGTTCTTTATTTTTATATGTATTAACAATTCCCCCACCTGGCGAAGAGATTCCAATCCTCGAAACGTTGTGTTCTACCTTTATAATCTGTAACGATGGCAAATGTCCGAAATCCTGTTATCCTTTCTAACCTTCCATCGTCAATAACAAACTTAATAAAGTTGAGAACGTTTTTTGAGAACGTAATTAAAGTTTTGAAAAAATCCAGATTTTTCTAACTACCTTAAATAATAATAAATTAGACTAAGTGTTGTTGCTCTTAAAATGAAAGAAAAAGTACATTTTTATAAATAAATTTTATAACTAATAGTGAGAAACATGATTGGAGATAGTCTACCAATCTCTATCACATTTTTATTTTTAACCACACGATGCTTTAACTGCACAAATAAATCTGTACGTTAGGACTTCAGAAGGCATTTTTTTGGAGGTTCTCTGTAAGTAAAAAGCTTACGACATTGCAATTAGTATTGTAAGGATTGATTAAAGAATTTTAAGAACTTTTTATATTGGCTTTGTGGGTAACTAAGAATAAAATAAAAACCAATTTTGTAAAAAACCTAGGCAATGATTTTAGTTTGAAAAAAAGTCTATCTGGTTCGCTTCACCTTTCTTTAAAAGACGTAGTTGGGTTTATGCGTAAGTTAATCAATTTCTAGACAGTATAATTTAAAAGACGTAATTATATAACTGTTCAGTACTTATTTCTTAATTAACGGCTGGTGTTGTTACTGGCCCGAGATGACGTCACCGACTCGCAGCCCCTTCTCCAACCCCTTCAAGATAAGAAGACGCGGCTCAATTATTCTCTCCGCAGGCGGCGTACTGGACACACGCTGCTGCCCGCATTCCACCCCAATACATGAACAGTTTTCACGTTTATACAGCTCTATTTTGTTTTTATGTATTTCAAGTCAATATAGTTACTTTATTTACCCTCTCGGAGTGAATCATTCCCCTTGTTGTCCACAGCTCTCCATCTACAAGACCTACACAAGACTTCTGGTGATCCTGGACTCCCCGCTGCCCTGGCCGAGGACCTCGACGACCCCGTTCTACGAGACTCCCCCAAGGTACATCACCAGTCGTTTTTATTTCGGCTATACCGCGGTTACGGCTCTTCCTCAAAGACCGTACATTTGGTCCTCCGGGCCGGATCAGCTGGTCCTATACGAACGCTTCAGTTTCATGCAAAAAACAGTCCACTAAGTTTTAACATTTAATTTGAGTTCAAATCAAAACTCAACCGCCTCATGAAACAAACCTGATTAGCATTAAAAATAAAATTAGCATTTAAGCTAAGTTTCGTGAACTGAACTATAGAGCCAGACAGACAGGTACAGAACTGCAGGTTATGTTTATTGATTGCGCTGCTTATCGGCCGCTATCTGATTGTCGCTCAGCTGATCGAGTATTTCTGTCCGCCGACCGGACGCTCTTATCTATTTTGAGCAACTTATCTGTCAGCTGTTTCTATTTAAAACTAATAATTTTCTATCACTGAGGGAATCATTCTTATTTTCTTAATCACTCACTATCTAATATATTTCTGTGTCACTGTTTTGTTTGAAGATTACTTGTTTTATTTTTGTCAAGGTTTACTAAATTAGTTTGTAAGCAGGTTAATTTAGTAAATAAGGATTCTGTCTTCTGTAGGGTGTATTTCATATTTTGTATTTAATTAGTGTTTGAAAATATGGCTACTAAAAAACTAGAACAATGTGTGAAAAAGAGAGAAAGGTATTTTCAAAAGTTACAACTGTGTTTTGATTTAATCAAGGAACTTCCAGGTGAAACTAATGATTTTGTCGCTAGGTATTCAAATTTAAAGTCTTTGTACTCAGACTTTGAAGCCCTTTCAGAACAGATGGATAATCTTAATCTTGAATTAGATGACCCCAAGGACACTGTAGATACTAGTTCCGCCTTCAAGCAGTTTGATACCATGTACTATAAATGTAAAGCCACCTATGACGTTATTGTAGCTACTAAGACTAAAACTGTCGATGTAGATCTCTCACAAGCCTCACTTGTAAAACCTAAGCTTCCGCAAATAGATATAAGTAAGTTTGGTGGACAGTTAGAGCAGTTTAATTCCTTCAGATCTCTGTATGATAATTTAATCCACAATACCTCCATGACCCCTATTGAAAAGTTTAGTTATTTAAAAAGCTTACTGGAAGGCCCTGCTCTGTGCATTGTTGAAGCCATACCCTTTGATCCAGCTAACTACACTCTAGCCTATGACACTCTAGTGGAACGCTACACTAATCCACGCCTCCTAGCTAGTTTTTATCTTAATAAAATACTTGATCAACAACCTGTAAAAACCCCTAGTCTAAGTAGCCTAAGACAGATCGTAGATGTGTTTCACATAAATGTTCAAGCATTGAAAAGTCTAAATATCAGTGACTTGTCTGGTTTTATGGTCTTGCAACTAGCTTTACGCCTCTTAGACAATAATACTAGAAAAGCGTTTGAACTAGAAGTGAAATCCAAACAGTTTCCTATATTGGAAGACCTTATGGAGTTTATTCGCGCTCAGTGTACCGTCTATGAACTCACCAAAGAAACACACAAAGCTAGTGTAGTTACATCAAGACCACCCGCACCCCTTCCCCGCAAGGCGTTGTTCTCAGCTCAACACGGTGCTTCACATTCAGAGAAGACTAACTCGTCGCCTTGTCGCCCTGCCTCTCAGTGTCCTATGTGTAAAAATAACCATCAACTTTACCGCTGTGACCAGTTTATTGCTTTGCCCTTACATGAACGTTATAATTCTGTGCGCTCATTTAAACGATGTTTTTCATGTCTTGGGTCACACCATGTGTCTGCGTGTACTTCAAATGCGAGTTGTAGATTTTGTAAAAGTAAGAAACATCACTCTCTACTCCATGACAAGCGGGTCTCCACTCCGCCCCCGTCCACTCAGACGCACCTCACTCTCACATCTCTACACCTGCGTCACCCCCCTCAGTAGTCGGCGCTTCCGCCGCCGCGCCTACACCTCAGACAACCGCACCCGTTCAAACACTGTCCTGTCAGTCTCAGCGAACTAACACAAGAAATGTTGCTTTGTTAGGCACCGTTCAAGTACTCATTCAAGACGATTTAGGTCATTGGCAAACGTGCAGAGCTGTCATTGACGGAGGTAGTCAAATCAACTTTGTCACTCAATCATTAGCTCAGACTTTACGACTACCTATCAAAAGGTGTAATGTTAACATTTCAGGCATTGGTCATCAATGTGGCATAAACACAAAAGGCCTCGTTACTTGCAACATAGCCTCTCGCTACATCAGCGACGTCCAACTACAGTTGGATGCAGTTGTCATTTCTAAGATAGCATCTAATCTTCCTACAGCCCCGCTTTCAGAATCTCTAAGGCAGAGATTCAATTCTTTGAATCTAGCAGACCCTGACTTTAATCATCCTGCTAAAGTTGACATTCTCTTTGGAGCTCAAGCTTTCACAGACATGCTTACCAATGAACTTTCCATCATAAAAGGGCAGCCTACCGCGCTGCACACAATATTTGGTTGGGTTCTCATGGGTGATGTCCCCATGGAATCACCTTCTCACCAACGAAACTCTCTCTTTGTTTCATCGTATCTAAGCACTGATCGACTCCTTGAACAATTCTGGGAAATGGAAGAAATCAATTTTCCAAAACCCCTCAGTCCCGCTGATCAGTTCTGTGAAGATCATTATCAATCAACCATCTCTAGAGACGAAACCGGACGATATGTAGCCTCATTACCCTTCAAAAATGGCGTCCCCTCTGACCTAGGCTCCACACGAGAAATAGCTCTTCGCAAGCATCTCCAACAGGAAAGACGGCTTGAAAGAAAGCCGGGAAATCTCGCTCATTATTCAGACAATTTACAAAACTATGTTGACCTAGGTCACATGTGTCTCGCCCCTCAGCCCGCTCCATATGTCCTCACACATCACGGTGTTATAAAAGAATCATCTTCATCTTCACCTCTTCGAGTTGTCTTTAACGCCTCTGAAGTAAGTGACACGAATCAGTCTCTTAATAAATTGCTGTTGACTGGACCCAAGCTCCAAGCCGACATCGGAACTGTTATCTCTATGTTTCGATTGCACCCCATCGCTCTGACATGCGATATAAAACAAATGTATCGAGCCATAAAAGTTGCTCCTTCTGACCGCAAATACCAACATTTGTTTTGGCGTTCTGACCCTTCTGGCCCTGTCCAAGAATGGGAACTTCAACGATTAACTTTTGGTCTCTCATCAAGTCCTTTCATCGCCCTTCGAACTTTGAAGCAACTAGTTCTCGACGAAGGTCCTAACTACCCCAATGCTGCAGAAGTGCTAAACTCGTCCTGCTACATCGATGACATCGTCTGTGGTGCCTCTTCGGAACACGTAGCCCTTCAATTGTTTGATGAACTCAATCAACTCTGCGTATCTGGTGGTTTCGAACTTCACAAATGGTCTAGTTCAAGTGTTTCCGTTCTCAACACCATCCCTTCTGACCACAGAGAAAGACCACATCCCCTTATATCCATTCACTCCATCAAAGTACTAGGACTTGAATGGGACCCTTCCACGGATTGTTTTTACTACGCTATTGCTCCTGTAAATAAAACTCCGACCAAACGAAATGTCTTATCTCAAGTTACCCGAGTGTATGATGTCAACGGTTTCATCAGTCCAGTTATCTTCACACTAAAACACTTGCTTCAGCAAATATGGGTTGGAAAACTAGACTGGGACGATCCACTCCCAAAACATCTACACATTGTTTGGGATAAATTTGTCAAAGAACTTCCACTTATGTCACAAATAAATATCCCTCGCTATATCCTCAGTACGTACATATCCGTCCAACTCATAGGTTTTTCAGACTCTTCTCAGAAAGGCATGTGCTCGGTATTGTATCTAAGGGTCGAATGTGAAAACAAAACTACCGGATGTAGCCTATTGCATTCTAAAACCAAAGTTGCTCCACTCAAACCACTAACGATACCCCGCTTGGAATTATGCGCAGCGTTGCTCCTCTCCCAACTGGGCAAAGCTAACCAGAAGCTTATCACCAAACTACAGATATCAGATATCCTTTTATTCACAGACTCAATGAATGTTCTTGGTTGGATAAGAACACCTCCGCACCTTCTAGAAACTTTCGTTTCAAACCGTGTTTTTAAAGTAACGGAAAACACGTCTATTGATGTTTGGCGTCACATTTCAGGAGACAACAACCCCGCAGATTGTGGCACTAGAGGTCTGATGCCCTCTGGCTTACTTGATCACCCGCTTTGGTGGCATGGCCCCTCTTTTATACTAAATGAAATTTCCTCTTGGCCTGTATCACCTGGAAAAAGCTCCTCTGAAGTAATTGAGATCAAGAAGACACCATTTAGCAATACACTAACAACTAACGTTATACCACCAAACGATCTGTACCAGTGGATAAATCGATTTTCTTCACTCACTAAACTACAAAATGCAATGAGTTATGTACTAAGATTCATTCATAACATCCGATCCAGACAGTCTGCTAAACGTTTTGGTCCTTTATCTGTAAATGAACGAACCGAAGCCCTTGCTCAATGTGTAAAACTCGTTCAAAAGCAACACTATTCTCCAGAAATAAAAGCAGTCAATCAAGGAAAGCCATGCTCTCCTTCGCTAAGAAAACTCACACCATTTTTATCATCTGATACCCTCATGGTGGGGGGTAGACTGAAGTTTTCTCCCTTGCCTGAGTCTTCGAAGCACCCTGTTTTGATTCCTTCTCAAAGTCACTTCGCAACTCTATTGTGTGATCACTATCACCTGTACTCTCTTCATGGTGGTCCCAAAATAGTTCAATCTCTTATTCAACGCCGCTACTGGATTCCTGGTGCAAGAAATCTCATCCGAAAACGCATTTTTCGATGTCTCACTTGCTTTAGAATGAAAGCAAAACCCACACAACCCCTAATGGCAGACTTGCCCCCCTCTCGCTTCAAGCAAACGCGATGCTTCACCAACGTTGGATTGGATTTTGCTGGTCCCTTTCTTGTTAAAGAAAGTACTAGAAGAAACTCAAAATTGTCTAAATGCTACATTGCTCTTTTTGTATGCATGACAGTCAAGGCTGTTCATCTAGAACTAGTCCACTCTCTCAATACTGAATCTTGTCTAGCCGCAATCGACCGTTTTATTGCTAGAAGAGGTTTATGCCGCAACATATATTCTGATCAAGGCCGCAACTTCATTGGTGCTGCTCGTCAGCTTCAAGAAGTTTATTATCTACTCAAGAACTCCACGCCACTGATCTCAGACCACTTAGCCAAGAACGAAATCCATTGGAACTTCAATCCACCCTGTGCTCCGAAATTTGGTGGTCTCTGGGAAGCTGCAGTGAAGTCTACCAAGCATCATCTGAAGAGAATAATACAAAACCACCACTTCACTACAGAAGAATTCTCGACATTCTTATGCCGCATTGAAGCTGTTCTGAACTCCAGGCCGCTCTGCGCACTTCCATCATCACCTGACGACGACTTCAAGTACTTGACTCCAGGCCATTTCCTCACTGGAGATCTTCTGCTGTCACGTCCAGAAGAGGACATCACTTCCGAGCCACTCAATCTTCTATCTCGTTGGCAACAAGTGTCTCGCGCCACTCAACACTTCTGGAAGAGCTGGAAGAAAGACTACCTCCACTCGCAAATCCAACGCCCAAAATGGACTGAACAAACTACAAATGTAAAGGAAAATGACCTAGTATTAATGTACTCTAGCAATAGTGATCCTCTAACTTGGCCCCTAGGTAGGATTATCAAAGTGTTACCTAGCTCTGACAACATTGTTCGTGTGGTCCAAGTGAAAACCCCGTCAGGTATTGTAACCCGTCCTGTAAATAAGTTGGTTGTTTTACCTAATGTTTAGTCATAATCTCCTTAGTGTACATACAACTCCATTTTCTATTCATATTTAGCTCTTAATTAATAATAAATTGACTCAGGTAGTCAGGTATGTTTCATGACTAATGGTAAATTTTCTTCAATCATAACGTTTTCTTTTTTCTTTTACTTTGGTCAAAAAATGTCCTTTTTTTGGGTGGGGGGAATGTTCAGTACTTATTTCTTAATTAACGGCTGGTGTTGTAACTGGCCCGAGATGACGTCACCGACTCGCAGCCCCTTCTCTAACCCCTTCAAGATAAGAAGACGCGGCTCAATTATTCTCTCCGCAGGCGGCGTACTGGACACACGCTGCTGCCCGCATTCCACCCCAATACATGAACAGTTTTCACGTTTATACAGCTCTATTTTGTTTTTATGTATTTCAAGTCAATATAGTTACTTTATTTACCCTCTCGGAGTGAATCATTCCCCTTGTTGTCCACAGCTCTCCATCTACAAGACCTACACAAGACTTCTGGTGATCCTGGACTCCCCGCTGCCCTGGCCGAGGACCTCGACGACCCCGTTCTACGAGACTCCCCCAAGGTACATCACCAGTCGTTTTTATTTCGGTATACCGCGGTTACGGCTCTTCCTCAAAGACCGTACAATAACTATACTGTGCATACTAACTAAGAGTAATTCTACCGACTGATCACCAGATCTTAAAAGTCATTGTGTCGATTTGATCAAATGTCATTGAACTCTCCGTTCGTGTTATCTAAAAGAAGTTCTCAAAGCAACAATTTATTTCTTCAATCTCAGCTCTTCCGGCCCTGATTTCACATTCCACACAGAAAATAATAAAACGAGTGTTACGTAACTTTGCTATTACAGTCTTACTTCTTCAAAGATGTTCACTAAGATTCCCCATTCTCCCTGAATTATCAAGGCAGCGTATATTTGAGTTGGATAGTTCAAATATAAGGCAAATATAACTATATGCAATCAAATGTTCGTGTTAATAATATTCCAGCCATAATTTTCACTAAGGACAAGTTTAAAAAGTGAATGGAGAGACTTGCAAGACAGTGGTGAACAACTAATCATGTGCTAAGGTTAAGATTATAAATACAGTTACATCTTAAAAATATGAATTACATACATGCCTATTAATTTACATAATGCCCATGTATACATATAAACTTTTAACGTATTTTCTTGATTATTGCAACAATATTGGAATCGGAAATATAATTTAATCGAACCAGCAGTGATCATAAACGTGCAACGCCTATTAAATTGCGTGCAAAGAAGCGGGTAACTACTAGCAGTGCAGATATAAGAGACAATGTAGTCTGTAAAATTTTACTTTACATTTAAAGACTGTTATGAAACCTGAGACTGTTTGTCTTTGACAAAAGTAGGCTTCTCAGAGCTGTGTATGTGCTTATATTTTCTTGATCAGAAAAGAGGCAAACTCGGTTATGGAACAAAAATATACTAACATCGAAGTAAATTACAATGTCCATAAATATTTAACATATTTTCTTGATCGTGGCAAGAAGGAAAACTCAACTGTGGCGTTGGAAGTATAATTCACTCGAACCAGAAATTCTCGTACAGGTGCGAAACCTATGAAAGTACGTGCGAGAAACAGCGGGTAACTGCTAGTTTAACAGACGTTTTAAGCATTACAGTAGAGTAAATTAATTATTTACGTTCAAGATCAAACATAAAAAAGGATGATTTGGTTATTAAGTGAATTTTCCAGTGCAAAATTGGAAAAAGTAGAAGGAACGCCTTTCAATGTTTTCAGCTTAATCTCGTCCAGGAAGATAAATAACCTTACGTGAACATTAGAGTCTGTTGACGACGTACTGGAGAAGTGTGAGAGAGTGCTTAGTATACATACTTCGCAACTTCCCCGAGGCTTTTGTACGTCATAAGACACTGTAGGACCATTTATGTTGTATTATTCATCAAGCTTACAAGAGATCCGGAGTTCATTCTAGAAATAAATTTTGTTCTTCCTTAACTACAGAGTTTAGTATTTCGTCTTGTTTGTAAATTATCGGGTGAACATGTTTATTTTTTACTCTTAAACCAATCTGGGTTGATCCTTCATTAAAGAATGTGGATGTATGTGCAGATGTGACAATCATATATCTCCTTCTACATGTGGTACAACTAAAGCAAAATATACAATTTTGAGTTTTGATGAATGTATAAAATTATATTTTCGCTGATATTAAATAAAAATACCTTTGAGTTTGAATTTCCAGTAATTCGTGTCTTCCCTCTTTATATAATTCTCTACAAACGTCAAAACCTCTTAGAATTGTTCTTTACTTAGTCTAAAATACCGTTTGAATTCTTCTTTGTTCCCATATAAATCTACTATTAATTTGTGAAATCTAATACACTTGTCGTTTGTAAGAAATGGTTGTACCCAATGTTTTTGTTTACTAACTGAATACAGCAGGACTGTATTTTCCGTCATCACTGCTGGAACTGTCAGCAGCAACCCATGGTACACTTCTTACAACATCACTGTTACACCAAGTTGTACTGAATACCACTATTTCAATGTTCACGGAGATCGCGACTCAATCCATGATACACTTCTCACAACATCACTGTTACACGAAGTTGTACTGAATACCATTATTTCAATGTTCACGGAGATCGCGACTCAATCCATGATACACTTCTCACAACATCACTGTTACACCAAGTTGTACTGAATACCATTATTTCAATGTTCACGGAGATCGCGACTCAATCCATGATACACTTCTCACAACATCACTGTTACACCAAGTTGTACTGAATACCATTATTTCAATGTTCACGGAGATCGCGACTCAATCCATGATACACTTCTCACAACATCACTGTTACATCAAGTTGTACTGAATACCATTATTTCAATGTTCACGGAGATCGCGACTCAATCCATGATACACTTCTCACAACATCACTGTTACACCAAGTTGTACTGAATACCATTATTTCAATGTTCACGGAGATCGCGACTCAATCCATGATACACTTCTCACAACATCACTGTTACACCAAGTTGTACTGAATACCATTATTTCAATGTTCACGGAGATCGCGACTCAATCCATGATACACTTCTCACAACATCACTGTTACACCAAGTTGTACTGAATACCATTATTTCAATGTTCACGGAGATCGCGACTCAATCCATGATACACTTCTCACAACATCACTGTTACACGAAGTTGTACTGAATACCATTATTTCAATGTTCACGGAGATCGCGACTCAATCCATGATACACTTCTCACAACATCACTGTTACACCAAGTTGTACTGAATACCATTATTTCAATGTTCACAGAGATCGCGACTCAATCCATGATACACTTCTCACAACATCACTGTTACACCAAGTTGTACTGAATACCATTATTTCAATGTTCACGGAGATCGCGACTCAATCCATGATACACTTCTCACAACATCACTGTTACACCAAGTTGTACTGAATACCATTATTTCAATGTTCACGGAGATCGCGACTCAATCCATGATACACTTCTCACAACATCACTGTTACACCAAGTTGTACTGAATACCATTATTTCAATGTTCACGGAGATCGCGACTCAATCCATGATACACTTCTCACAACATCACTGTTACACCAAGTCGTACTGAATACCATTATTTCAATGTTCACGGAGATCGCAACTCAACTGAAAGACAAGATACAAACAAATACGTCCGTCCGTCCACTGGATGGACGTTTGCGGTGTGAGGTAGTACCCCGTGAACATACAAGGCATAAAACCCATCCATCAGATGGATGAACGTTTGCGGTGTGAGGTAGTACCCCGTGAACATACAAGGCATAAAACCCATCCATCAGATGGATGAACGTTTGCGGTGTGAGGTAGTACCCCGTGAACATACAAGGCATAAAACCCATCCATCAGATGGATGAACGTTTGCGGTGTGAGGAGTACCCCGTGAACATACAAGGCATAAAACCCATCCATCAGGTGGATGAACGTTTGGTGTGAGGCAGCCTTTAAGCCGTTAGCCCCAGGTTGTGTCAGAGAGTTCTACTTAGTCCTAACTTCGTCTGGTAAAACAATGTAATGTAATTTTTAAAGTGTAATGTAAGATGTACATCAAGTAAAGTGCAAAGTCCAGTCTAAAATGAAGAATATTAAACCACCTACAGCAGGACCTACATTGTAAATGTTTCAAACTTTAAACCAGCATAATTTTTTAAAGAGTGGACCTTTTGAAGCCGGGTTTGCGGCGTTGTACTCTACTAATATAGACCATTGATTTATTGTATTACTCGACCTATGCTCCCATTTAAGATTTTCTTGTGAATTCTCGCGGGTCATCCCCCTTACTTGACAAAAAATGTTATTTAATTCAAAAAGTAAATGTATAGGTTCAGTAATGATGTACCAAGTTTTATTGCTTCACCTGTAACAGTTCAAACAATGGGGAATTATCAAGGAATTTTTTACACCCTGTATAACCGTATGTTTAAAAGTCTAGTGATATACACTGAAACACATGCGATCATAAACATGTGATTCTGTTATAAATTAAAATTATATTCCGTCCACCTTATAATCCCTTTTGTTGGTCTATAGATGTATAGGAAAAAAAACATAAATATAATAGGTAATTATCACTTACATCGAATATTTTACTTTCGCTCCCTTCGAGGTAAGCGTCCAATCGGTTTGTGACATCCTTCATTAGGGGATATATCTCCTTCATTCTGGTTGACGTCACAGTCGGAACCAACTTCGCTCTGTATCGCTTCCACCTGTAACAATATAATAATATAAAATATATCACACTAGTGCCTGCCTGCTGTGAGAAATGAATAATCAATATTTGCAGCAAATGTAACACTATAATGTACATATACAGGGTGACAATTCAGTCTTAGGACGACTTTATAATTTGTAAACGACAAAAGATATCACAACCAAAGTTGGCATACCGTTACTGGTAATAATAAGCTATTTATTTGAGTACGTGGTGATCAGATGTCACCTCTGGAGGACGGCCCGTAGGGGGTACGAAGAATATCTTAATTACATCATATGTTGAGTTGTATATCATTTTAAAGATCTAGTTAAACTGAAAACAATACCGCAAACCGGAGTTAAAAAGGTTGATCCAGTAGAAAGAAATTGCTGTTTAAAGTTTGAAAAATGTTTAATACCTTGTACATTGTTTGTGTCAATGCAAACCTGAGCTCTTCATAACATCGACTGACTTACATTTTAAAAGAATTGGGGGTTTTTGGGTGGAGAAATTTCGAACATTTGCTGTAATAATATTTATTTCTTTTACGTATAAAGGAAATAAAGTTTTGTTTAAACAGATTTGCGTTTAATGGCAGAATCTCAAAGGGAACACTACGTGTTGCCTACAAGCAGGCGTTTTACAAATTCGTAATTTTCTCGGAATGAAACATTTGCGACTCCATGTGGCTCGGACAAAAAATGTTTGTATTCATATCCTCTATCAACCCTGAAAAATGCACACTCTTATCGGAATCACCTTGTATAATAATACAACTTCAAATTTTTCTGTTATTTGTATAAAAGAAAACTCAATTATCCAATAATTTTAATCTTTTCATACGAGGCCTTTCAACATCAAAGATGCCATCGTCAGGTGTGAATCAACAATTTGAAATAGTGTAAACATTTTACAATTGAATATCAGCTGAATAAAGCTGATACTATTTGTTTATTCACACCTGACGATGGAATCTTTGATGTTGAAAGGCCTCGCGTGAAAAGATTAAAATTATTGGACAATTGTGAGTTTCATTTTCTAAAAATAATAGGAAATAGATTTTCCAATAAGAAGAGCTCCTCCTTCAATAAATTCAAATGTTTTTCAATATTTTTATAGTTTATTAGAAAAACATTAAAAACACTTGTTGTGTTTCATCGTATAAGCATTCAAAACTATACTATAAAAAAACTAAAAAGCGTTTAGATACATATTAGATATATCTTTAAAATGAGACATTTCCTATTAAGCTACGTTCAAAAATAAGACCGCACATGTGTATGAGGTTTAACATTGTTCTCATGGGGAAAACTTATGTCGTTAAGCTACGGTCCTTAAATAGTAAACATGTATAGTATTCATTTAAATATATAAATGTTTACTTTAAGATAATTTAATTTTGTATACGTTAAACATTTTTGTTTTTTCTATTTAAAGGATAAGCTAATAATTTACTACAATTGTATTAAAATATTGTAAATTTTCTGTATAAAATCAGGTTGAGTGGTAGAGAGGGCTTAATAGCCCTAACTCCGCTTCTTTAATAAAGGGATTTTTCAATCATTCATTCATTCATTCATGTTTAGAAAATACAACACAATAGTGTCTATCTAGCTGTGAGTATTCATGGAGTAATATTTGTGTTAAAGTAAAACATACTCTTCTCCTTTAGCCATAAAAGGGTCTTTGGCGAAGTGAGGATCCAGTCTCTCAGAGACGGTGACCAGGTTGTCGTGGAAACTGGAGAAATCGCTGGCCATCACTCGTTTGATGAGCTCTGGAGAACGTAGAAGCAACTCTGGAGTAAAAAACTGGTACAACCCAACTGCATCGTGCCCTGAGTAATCCCTGTGGAGGAAAGTAGTTATTAGACTATGTAAGTAGTAATAAACTATCTATAACTACTATTAATGAAGTTTGCTTCGATCTCAAAGAGTAATTTGTCCTCGAATACTGAAAGAACTATACATTTTAACGATCTTGATATTTTAAATTGAATACTCTCTAATTCTTATTCACTGGTATAGTACAGTAATTCAAGTTCACAAGAGGATATATCACAAGTTTGCATTTTTTTTAGGAAATTTGTTTATAAGGGGGTTCACTTGATATATATATATATATATAATATATATATATATATATATATATATATATGTATATGTATTAAAAGTCAAAGTGAAAGCGTTTATTTGTCAATCAACATTAAAATACATTGCATGACAAAGGTCAATATACATTTAATAAAAAGAACAGCAATGTATCTTAATTACTTAATATTAATGGGACATCAAATAATCTCTAACAGAGTAATACTCTCTATCAATTAAAAAAACACTTAAGTTTAGGTCTGAATTTAGGTACTACTTCTTCGGATCTCAATTCTAACGGGAGATGATTAAATAATTTAACCGAAGAGTAATACAACTGTCTTTCAAAAAATGATGTACGGTGCTTTGGAGTTGGCAAACGGAAAGATTTTCTTAAGTTGTAATATTTAGATAGATCAGAGGTAAAAATATGCATGTTTTTTCCTTAGGAAGGTTAAGGTCTCAAGGATGTATAGGCACGGGAATGTAAGTACTTTGTTGGTTCGGAAGTACCCTCTACATGATTGGTTTCTAGTAAACCCCAACACAATCCTGAGAGATTTCTTTTGAAGCCGAAAAATGTATTGTGTCCTGGTATTTTCAGACCCCCAAATAGGCAGTCCGTAGGTAAGGTGTGGGTAAATACATCCATAATATCCAGCCAAAAGAGTATCTCTATTAGCAAAATGGGACAGTCGACGCAATACAATGATTCCGCTGCCCAATTTGCTACATACACTGTCAATATGAAGACAAGATTTCAGGCTAGAATCTAAAGTCAAGCCCAGAAAATTTGTGTACTCTAACGATTCAATAACAGAATTCCCAATAATAATGGACGAACCACTATCACAGCTTGTAGGAGCTCTAATATGAAAATCGAGAAAAGTTGTTTTTTGCAGTGTTCACAGTAAGATGATTATCCTCCAGCCATTGAAGCAGACAACTACCCTGTACGAACAACCGTGTACGAATTATTCAATTATATATAATTCAAAATATCTTGAAGGGGGTTCTTTCTACGCCAATGACATTTAAATTGAGGGTACTAAATGTTTGTAAGGGAAAACGGTCCAAAGCCACGTACAAATATTTACTGACCTCTCTGAGAATCGAACCCGTAACCCCTCGGTTTGAGAGCCGTAGTATTACCTCTATGCTACGGTGAAAGCTCTTGTATTAAAATGCATGAACAATAATGGTCACGTAAGAATTGTTTTAACTTCTGCTTTGAGATTTTACGGTACTTAAATTTCCTCTACATCTATTATCCTTACAGAGTAAATTTTTATCATTACTACACAACTCTGCTACAGTGTTACGTTACAGTGATATTTTGTAACTACAATTTAAACCGATTACAACCACTATAACAAATAATAATAATTTATATAGGAAAAAGAACAATAAGAGGCTATTAAAACGTTCTCTATTTACACATAAATGGTTTTTAAAAAGAACACTGAATGATGAAACCAAACATTGCATAAAATATTCAAACACAGGTTTCTCAAAATAACGACGTTTCGAAAACTGGTATCTGCTATATTCTTCAGGTGCAAGAATCTAAAAAGAAAGGTTAAGAACACATGAAAGTAAACAAAGAAAGAACCTTTTCAAAAGTCTCGTATTATGATCGAATATTATTGTGCCCAGCGCTTTAGTTATAGCCAATCATGAAAACAAGATCAAACTAAAATGCAAAGAAAGTCATCGGACAACGCGCCAAGACAGCAAGAGGCGAAGTACCACCAAGCCTCATATACACGGTGAATGGACAGCATAGAACTCGATTCACATTTAATAAATGCCAAATTATCTCCGCAAATAATTTTACGCAATATCCGAAAATCTGTTTAATGCAAAGGAAAGAATTGTTAAGGAAACATTACATTTCCTTGAAATTGACAATCTTATAGTGAAACAAAAAGTCATAAACGTAGTTTATAGACCTGAAATCTGACCTCTTTTTTAGGTGGATGACTAACACATAACTGAAATCTAAGTTAAATAAATCGTACCAGAGCGTTGGGACAGACTTAGGTCAGAAATTACAGCAAACGTATTTTGTATCAACTACATGAAATCTAAAACATGCACTTAATATAAGCAAAACATTAACTATTGAAATCAAACTAAGGAATACAGGTTATAATATCTCTGCTCCGAGTGACCAACCACTGAAAACCAACCCCAGGCCAATAGTAAATGGTAATCGTCACGACAGAAAGAATACGGCGCGGCGGCGACACGGGAAAGGAGCGTGGGCCTTTTTTTTATTATTGATTAGATCAAATTTTCAAACTGCGCTGTGACCCCGTATCGATCCATTATAAATATATAATATGCTTGATAATATAGGTTTCCTTCTTAGTTCGTTTCTCACTAGATTACATTTCTTGTAAAGAAATGAGGTTTCCGGTGTACATAGTCTCCGAAAAAGAATGCTCGTGTTCGCGCATATGTTTGTTGTGAACCCCTTATCCGACAATTGTGCTTATTAACAACACAATTTGTGTGAAATTTAGCTTCGTCCGAGACAGGAACGTTCGGGAGAGTGGGAGCAGATGACTGGTATTTCCCCGTAGTGGACATAAAGTAAAGCAAGTGGAGTCAACCGCTCATTTGACACATTTCAATGTTAAGAACGTTATTTCAGCAGTATATGTCAGTAATACAGCATTGTTTAAATGATAATAATGGTTTGCTTAGAACTTAATTGAAAAATTTGAAAATCCTAACCTCCTGGATCCCCTTGCTTGCTACGATCTTGGTCTGAGAACAGCACTCTTTAAAGAAAACTGGGATTGCTATCAGTCTCATTTAGCATAAAACTGGCGAAGTCTGTTCGCTTACTGACATATCAGTCACAGTGTCAGATTTCCACCACACAGCTGTTTTGTGCATGCCAAGGTCAACGTGTCCTCCCTGCTACACCGAAAACAAAACCTAATTATTCCAACTTTAATATGACGTTTAAATCGTTTAGTTATCTTAAATTGTGTTTAAGTAACAGCTATTCAAGATCCCGGCATTCTTTTTAAGAAATCGTTTGTTAGGTTGGTTGGCTTAAGCCACAGTCTTCAGACCAACAATGAGATGCAAAGTATAACTTTTCTGTTGGCCTCTATTTTGTGCTTTCTTAGTAGTCTTTAATTGTAACATTTAATGGTATTTTTTATTTATTTTAACCATTTTTAACCACTTAGTTAATCTTTAGATTATAGTTATGCGTTGTTTTAAATATCCACCTGAAGAAGAAGTCAGATTTCAGATCTTGACACGTAGTGTTGCTAATTTTCTTTATAATTGAACGAAAGAGAATATATCTGAGAAGAGATCAGGAACTATCAACATCTCAAGTTTTTTGTTAGAAAAGAATAATTGATATTGGGAATTAAAGTAGTTCAATTAGAAACAATATGAGATCGTACTTACTTGTACATCTTATCGTAAATGAGGCCAGGTATGTCCCTCATAAGGATGACATCCAGGAAACAGCCGAAGCCGAAGACAGGAGGTGGTTGTGGAATCCCCTGCCTGGCCCAGTAGTTGTAGTGGCGTTTGAGCCACAAGTACACCAGAATGAGGATACCGAGTAGAATGAGGAGTACCGTACCCATTGTGTCTGCAAATATGAGTACCACTGGTGACATACGAAATCTATCATAGTGTTAACAAGCAATTTCCGAGTACACAAGAATGAGGACACCGAGTATAATAAGGAGAATCGTACCCATTGTGTCTGTAAATATGAGTTTAAATGGTGAAATACGAAATATATCATCGTGTTAACAATCAATTGCCGAGTACACAAGTATGAGGAGTATCGTACTCATTGTGTCTGTAAATATGAGTATAACTGGTGACATGGACGGTTTCTATTATAGTGTTAACAAGCAATTGACGAGTATACCAGAATGAGGACATCGTGTATAATGAGGAGTATCGTACCCATTGTGTCTGTAAATATGAGTATAACTGGTGACATATACGAAATCTATCATAGTGTTAACAGGTAAGAATCTTTGTGAATGGAACACAGAGGTGTTATACGCGAAGCGTATTATGTGAGATTTATGAATGAATACATAGAAAATCGTATGCTTTTCAAAGCAAATTTTAGATTCAGTTTTGTAATTCGTTAGCAATGGGAAAAACAGGTTTTCAATTCAACTAGAAAAGTGTACCAAATATACCTTCCCAACTTGAAAAAGCTGTACAATTTTATTAAATAGCACTAATAATTACTTTTATGTTGTAACTCAAGATTTTATGTAAGAATAGGGGACTGTGATGTTTTTAGATAAAGAATATTTACCTCTTATAATCAATATAGACGCTCAATTAAAGTTACTTTTTCATTAATAAAATCGCACGTAGTTTTTGATAAAGCAAAACTAATAAAAATATGACCTTTATTGTTTTGAAATTATACCTAAATGGAGGATTATATTAAAAGTATTTTTTTAAATGTATATAACTTTATTAAAAACATATAAGTTAGTATGCATTAAAAAAAAAATATTTTTTTATTGCATGTTTTACACGTACTTGAGTTCAAGGATGAGATAAGTAAAACGTTGTTTTCAGTAGCTACAGTTCAACAACAACAAAATTGACTAACAATTTAAATGTTTTATAACATTTTATAACAACAAATTTAAAAATCTGTTTCCATACATTCATGTCTGTAGAGGTGGGCTGGATTTACCGTTTTGTAAAACAAGAATAATTACTATACTCTTTTTGGTGATGGTTATACCAAAATTTAAGGAAACAGGACTATTTTCCGGACACTTGCCATCGTTCAGTGACACAAAAAAAATCGACTACGTTTCGAGATCCGCTCCTGATCTGAATCTAACAAAATGTCCTGTTTCCTTCACAATCCATCCATAGTCAAAAACAAACTTATAAAATAAATAAATAATATAAATAACTTTATAAATAAAATAAAAGAATAGACCAAAAGGCTAGTTACTTTAATTACATGCATGCCGAAGCAAAATAATGCAAGTATTATTGAAAGATTCTATCAGAAAGCTAGGACTCGAATGATAGAACAAAACTCACAGTAAGCGCTGTGGGTGCCGTGGACTAGTAGATAATGCGAGTTACGGGTGCGGATATATTAAAGGCTGTGGATTGAGATGACCTTGAGCCCGCTTACACTATCATAACGGCTGGGTGCCTGCCAACCGTGGTGACTTGCAGATTAGATAAAGACCATTAAGAGGCAGATAAATCCTAGAACTTCGAACTCTAATTTGCATTGTCAATATTATGAAGTATTTATTGTTTTCTGTTTACCTGTCGAAAATCAATAGTCAACTATCTGTGTTCTTAAATTATAAACTCGGTTACAAGTAGTGTTCATGAATATGTTTAATATTTCCCTTTAAACTATAGTTGTTCATTTAATTGCCTTTTGTTTACAATACAGAAATCGTTCATTATTCTTTTATACATTTTGTGATTGTTTTTGATAATAGAAGGATGCTGAAGCAAACAGGATTTTTCGAACATTCCAAGAAAACAGCAACACTACGTTTCGAGATCTCCAATCTTATCCCTTCCTCAGGTGAATAATGATTCTAATACATACAACTTGGGTTAAAATAAGCAAATCATCCTTTTGTGTACGTTTGCGTCTATACTGATTACGTTTGAAATGTCAATAGCATGGTGGCATGAAAACACCTGTCATTTTCTTATAGAGTTGATAAAAAAGCAAACATTATTTATTTTGTACTAATAATTAATTATACTGGTGTAACTGTTTGTTTAAACTACTAATAGTGCGTTTGACATACAAACGGATTTATATAATTAAGACAGAGCAAAATATTTTATCTTTTGTATGTGAACGATCTATAGTGTGTTTGAGAACTTTTAAAATACGATTTCAGCTGGAACATGTAAAAAACAAGTTTTTAAAGTTAAAAAAATCATTCTTTCATACAAATACAGAGATATTTATGCCTAGTGTTTAAAACGCAATAACATAATTAATTATAATAAAAATTACAACGTGCATTTCAAAATAAAAAATAAATATAGCATTTATAGATAAAGCATACCTAAAAATACTTTTTTAACTTTAATGCAGGTTGAATTCAAATTATTTATTTCTGTCTAGTTGTTGAAGTATAGCTACATTTTTTTATAATTACGAAATTATACCTCTGATACTTTCTCAAAACTGTTATGTATAGCGCTGAAAGTATTTATTTTCAAAACGGAAATGGTCATATTCATTCACAACGCTATTGAGCTTCTTATAATTTTAGTACGTAACGGGCATTGTTTAATCTTATAGTTTGTATAAACGAGTACAATCTTTAAACGTCAGTAATTGTTATTTGTGGGAGATAATTTAAGGAAATAAAATATTATCAAAATCCTTCTAACCGTTTCAAAATGGCGTCTGTTTAAAACTTTTAAAGGAAAATAACAAAAAAATCCGAATAGTTAAAAAAATGCATTTGTACCAAACATTTCGTAATTTTTACACAAATTCCAACGGTACGTTTTCCAACTAAATCCGTCAACGCATAAGCGAGCACGGTCACTTTAAAGATACGAGTACGCTTGCGCAAGCCGGGAGCACTAAACATGTCCCAGTTGAGAGGTATCAGTTGTTTGTTGCTCCCGGCTTGTGCAAGCGTATCTTTAAAGTGACCGTGCTCGCTTATGCGTTGACGGATTTCGTTGGAAAAACTACTGTTGGAATTGTCATACAGATTTCAAGGCGACTCATACCACCGAGGCGCACACTTTGGGGAGCTCAGCTCTAAGCGGAGTTCGACGATGTCTGGCGGGACAAGCCGAGAGGCCGCAAGTTTATCGAGAAGGGCGTGGCCAAGTCAGAATCGTTATCATCGATTCTGTTTTCTCTAGTTGTTGATATTGTTTTGAGGGCAATGGCCCAAGACGTTTTTTTGTTCTCTTAGGACAAGAAGCTTACAAATTGCACTTAGTCCTACAAGAACCTTAGCGCTGCTTCCGGAGTGACAGGATATTCATGATGGGTAAGTTAGGGTGTAGGGGCCATCTCCTATTGAGATCCATGAGGAAGAGTTAGGGCACTAATCTCAAAGTCATGTCTCCCCGGAAGAAGGGGAGGTCAGCTCTGAACCAGCCTCTCCAGTCAAAGCAGGCAGGGGGTGGCACACCCTTGTTGAGGCTAGCAACAACCTCTGAGGTTAGGGAACAAACTCCACCAAATTCAACGGTCATCTCCCGCAGTAGACTAGACCTATCGAATTACCCTTGAACCTCAGAATCTCGACATTTGCGGTTAGTGATGTGCCGCTCCTGGACGTCCATAAGGTTGCCCAGATTTAAGTTACACCTCAGTGTTTGCTCATAACGACCCAAGACGTTAGAATTAATACCAAGAGCAAGATGATCAATTCTTTGGATTTTGATGGTGTTTGTGTTGTTTGCTAAATATGAGTGGAATGAGTTACCTCTATATAGGGTGGAGCAGGCGACATCAATACTGAGGCTTTTTCTGTCAGACTGTGTACAGTGATTTGTCTCTTGTCCTGATTGGAAACATAAGAATGCAATGGCAATGCATTTATTAAAGATTCTAGATTCACTAAGGGAGAAATCTTATGTATATTTACATGTAATGCTCATGGGAAATTGCAATACATGAGTATATACTTCAAAGCCAATCAGGACCAAAGAAGGTGGATGGGTACATTCACTATCTGAATTTTTCCAGCATCAAAATTTTGTTATTAGAGTTATTTCCGATATTTTAACGACTGCATCTATGTTACTCTACAACCTGTGTTTTGCACTCCAATGTTAGGAAATTGTCTTTATGAATGAAAATGACAACTATAGTCCCACCAAAAGTACAGTATCAGCGCTAGAATGCAAAACGTAACAAAATTAAAAAGTTCTTACTCTTGTGGTGAAGAGGGTGGACGATAATGAGGTCCAAAATTCTCTTTCAAGGTGAAAATGGGAAAATAATGTAATCCACAATTTAATACGCCTACAGCAAAACTCAATAATATTCCTTACAATCAGCTGTACATGGTGATTTTATTACACGTAGTAACCATAATACATGGGAAATCACTTTATTAAATTAAAGACTGTACTGTATAAGGCTATACAAATTTCCAAATTGCAAATCGTATTTATATTTTAGCAAAACGATATTTCGAAATAACAATATTTGTAATAAAGAATGTAGCGTCGTAGAATATTACATGACACCAGATAGGTTAAACTCAATAAAAACGCGAAAACAATAATTTTAAATAAATATTTGGAATTTTGATACAGTACAATAGTATTGAACATTTATTAGCTCAGAAATATTCTACTTCAGAATTTCTAGATCACAGATGTTACATTTGTATATGATACCATATCTTAAGTTGTTAATAATATTTTATTGTTTTAGCTTTTGTGTTTACTAAAAAAATACTGTACTACTAAAGAATTGAAAGTGCCGACCGCTAACCGGTCTCAGATATCGGATTTTGGATATGAGCAGATCCAAGTCTAGGTTTGTGACCGTTGCATTTTTTCAGTAACTTAGTCATTGTACCGTATCCACTCTTCCCCCTCTTTTGTTTAGTAAGATCCTTGCACAGGCCAATGGCCTATAATGATAGGCAGAATAAAGCTTAAAAGGGGATAGGCTAATCTTTGTTGTAATTACTTGCAAGTAATTATTGAAAAGGTAGTTTATTCTAAATTCCATGGTAAGTAGTAAAAGTGCTTGATCACAGGGAGAACCATATGAACAGAGAATACCACCACCTCGAACATTTTCACTATGGAATCAGATAATTTCACTTTCTGACATAACAACGTTCCCACCTTTTCATGTATTTGCAGTTAAAACACACATGTATTTATTACATGGCCTCAAGCATTATCCTGACTGAGGAGTCTGTTCGTCTGTAGGTTTTACTTCTTATCGTTTGTCAGTTCGTTCATTTATGAGGTATTCTACTAGGTACTCTTTGAATACCTATATCCACCGATAAGTATGTTTACTTATTACTTCTCTTTTAAAACCTTATATTTTTTCTTACAGACCACTAAAAACTTATCTATATTCATACATTTTCCCCAGTTCTGGCATTTTTTTTAAAACGTAAACAACACTTTGAAACACCTTATTTCCTAAAGAGCTTATTTCTGAATTAATGGGACTCATTCTGTCACGCAGAGGTGCTATGCACATATGTGAGGAAATATTCCCACATACATTTTAGAGTAGAGTGCATATAAGTATTTAACTTTTTTTTAAATTTTATATTTTGTTTTAATTACGGTAGTACTGAAGTAATTTTATATTATAAATGTCAAATTATGCTCCTACGATTTATAGATGTTTGTAACATAATGGAAAAAAGATGTTGATTGATATTCACACAAAACTTTATTGACACTGATCCAGAAATAAAGCATCATTCTCTTTTCTCTATCTTGATCCAGATCGGTTCTTTGGGCATCGTCAGGAAGGGCACAGTGGCAAAGGTCAGTTTATCCGGGGTCCGGGAACTGCGGAGGATCCTGTACTTGGAGACAATGCTGGAGATCAATACTTTCACTTGTGTCAGTCCAAACCTCATACCTGAAAACATATTACGATGTAGAAATAAACTAACAATGCATATACACTCTCCGGCCGAGGTAAAGGTACATGATCAAGGTCAAACCAATATGAATCTGATGTTTTCTGATTACCCACTTAATTTAATTCGAAAAAATTAAAAAAAGAACTTTTTTTGACGATGGAAGGATTGTGAAGGAATCAAGACATCCGGACATTTGCCATCGTTTAGTGATTAAAAAACTCAGTAGCACTATGTTTCGAGATCTGCAATCTGATCTCTTCGTCAGGTAAATAACTAACCTAATACATAATTACAAACTAGGTTAAAATAAATAAATCATACCAGAGCGTTGTGATACGCGTAAGTCAGGAATCACAACCATCATATTGTGTGTCAACTTCACTAACAATAAAACATGCACTTAATGTAAATAAAACACAACCCTAATTATTAAAACTTAACTAAAGAATACTCAGAATTTCTTTTAATAATTAGTATTGTATTTTGTTTATAATAACTGCATGTCTTAGAGTTAGTGAATTTGACATCTTTTTTCTACCGTGACGATCGCCATTTGCTATTAGCCTCTTGTAAGTCGCAGGTTGTTGGTTGACGAATGCAGACCCATTGTGACCTGTATTATGTAGTTCAGTTTGGATAATTAGTAATGTGTTATGTTTATATTAAGTGCATGTCTTCGATTAATGAAGGTGACACACAACATGGTGGTTGTGATTCCTGACTTATGCTTGTCACAACGCTATGGTATGATTTGTCTATTCTAACCTAGTTTGTAATTATGTATTAGGTTAGTTATTTATCTGAAGAACAGATCAGATTGCAGATCTCGAAACGAAGTGTTACTGATTTTTTTGTATCACTAAACAATGGCAAATGTCCTGATAAATTATGTTTCCTTAAAAAATAATTTGATGATACTAAAGAAATACAAGTGTATTTTTATTTACTTTATTTTCATTTGATTTATTAAACAGTTGTTTTACATAGTCTTGGCCTCACCAAGTTCAACAAAACTTGTCGGTGAGATCCACTTGAAAAAGTATGTAGAATACATTGATACAAATATTCAAATTTTAACTTTATTTTAATTTACTAAACTATAAACTCAAATTCGGCAGTTTAGGGCAGACACTAGCTTAGATATCTTGGTATGTGTGGTAAATTGATTTATCGAAACAGTACATTTAAAAAAATAAAACTGATAATAATAGTTAAAATTAAAAGCATATTTGAGTCCCTAAAAATTCCAATTAATTTTCCCCTCAGCAACGACGAATGGCAACCCTGTCATCAGGAAATCTGACAACGCCGGCTACCGGAATTCCCAAATCTCCTTATCTCTAAACAAAACCTGCCCTCAGTCAAATTCCAATACGTTTCTAGAGTGGACAGTGCGGTACTCAATCCGCTACTCGCTTTAACATGACTGAGGAGGTACGGGAACTCCGGCGCGCGGTACTGTGTGTGTCCTCCCCTTGTAGTGTTCTCGGTGTCGGTGTTTGTGTGCGTTAGTTATAGTGTGTGTCAGTATGTGTGTGTGTTTTTAAATCATCCAATTAGGTTAAATATGTATGTGCGCAACACCGTGTTGTGGTGCTCCCCGTGAGGGTTATAGCCATTCATCGCCACTAATAAAAGAGAGAGAGAGACAGAAACCACAAATAAAATTCTTAAAAAACTAATAACAATATGAAAACTAACATGTAATTCATTTATTTATAAAGCTAGAGTATCAAGGGTACAACAATAATATAGTAACTACAAGCATAAAATAGATAAACCACTAATTAATGATTTACAATAAATATTTAACATATAAATAACAATGTCAGAATAAATTATTTTCTTCTAAAACTGTGCCATCAAAGCTTTAAATATCAGTGATTAACATTATAATATAATTTAAATAGCCAACAATATAATCTATAAATAGATAGCAAGTAACAATAAATTATCAGAGAAAATAACAATGTTAAAATTAATATAACAATCCATTTAACTGCAGGCCCACGATACGCAGTGTTCAGTGTTTGTGTCAAGTCGTTCAGTGCGCTAGAGTTATTATTGTCCATAACAACCATATATAATGTTATTCTAACTTGAGGGCCACTAACTTGTAAATGTACACACTGACCACCTATCTCAAAGTGAATTAATCCAGATGTGCTTGGTTGTAAATATCTTGGTTTATGCTGTACAGAAACAAGATTTATTTGTTAGAGATTAACCTATAGGGTCCAAGTTGCTAACAACTTATAATCTGTAATCGCACAAGAACACAGTTTAAACTATTGTCTACCTCAAGTTATTCTTCATTTTTATCACCTCATTCCATTGTTCTAATTAAGCTGGCATTATGTATATGGTGCACAGAACATTGATAGATTTATGACGTTCTTCTTATTACATTTTTTCTTTTTGTTTTGTTCACAACTTCATAATTTATTAAGGGGAATTTCAAAACATCTATAACATTTTCAAGAAATTGTATTTAAAATTCATGACGAGCATCAATAATATAAATCAAAGTTGAAAATAGAGAGGGACGTTTTACGTTCATCACGAAATGCACTGTTAAGACGATATGAGTGTAAAAATTGTGCTTTTTTATATCTGTCATACCTAATGTAATGTATGTATTAGAATCGGCCTGTCCTTAAAAATGTCGGAGTCAAAAATACCACGAAGTGTATTTTCCCTTGAGTCATACAGGATCAGGAGATTAAAATAGAAGAAATACTGAGTTGGTTACAAAGGAAAAAATAAGTCTCGTCAAAGTCAGCTCTTGTGACTAGGGTGATCCATTAATATGATGCCATATTTGTCGAGGACAATACGTGTCTTTCCACTGATTCAAGAAGCCTATTCTATTGCTATAATAAGTATATTAGTTATAATGATATATCCTTTAAGTTTATCTTTTATCTTTACATCTAATATTGTGATATCCACATACCAGGACACATCCTGGGTCCTTCTCCGAACGGCACATACGTGTACGAAGGTCTCTGAGCCTTGTTCTCTTCAGAGAACCTCTCTGGATCGAACACTTCCGGATCCGGGTAGTACTGTGGGTCGTGGTGGATCGATTGTACAGGGATCACTATCTGAAGCACTCAAATTTGTTTTAAACACTGTTTTTCAACTTTATCTATAGTAAAAGTAAAACAGAACTACTTACAGAGTAACCTTTTTTTTACTTTTTTTAGCTATAGTGATTTAAATAATAAATTACTTACTTTCAACGAGTGATTAAAATCACTTGATTTTCGGCGAGTCTCTATAGACAAGGTATATTGCCATTGGCGTGCTTACGATATTTACACCCAATGTTACTAAACGATAAATGTTGACGTAATCGTTAAATGATAGCTATTAACTCAAAAATGGTACACTAACTATAGCTGAGTTTCATTTATAAGAGCGTCCAGTAGTATTATCTACATGCATGATTTTATCTAACGCTATTGTATCTTTGGCTCTATCCCAAAGATAAAGCGTTTTATATATGGCTGCTTTAATTTTGGCTCTATCCCAAAGGTACATGGTTTATCTACAGTATTGATATTGTATCTGTGGCTCTATCCCAAAGGTACATGGTTTATCTACGGTATTGATATTGTATCTGTGGCTCTATCCCAAAGGTACATGGTTTATCTACGGTATTGATATTGTATCTGTGGCTCTATCCCAAAGGTGCATGGTTTATCTACGGTATTGCTATTGTATCTGTGGAGCTATCCCAAAGGTACATGGTTTATCTACGGTATTGATATTGTATCTGTGGAGCTATCCCAAAGGTGCATGGTTTATCTACGGTATTGCTATTGTATCTGTGGAGCTATCCCAAAGGTGCATGGTTTATCTACGGTATTGCTATTGTATCTGTGGCTCTATCCCAAAGGTACATGGTTTATCTACGGTATTGATATTGTATCTGTGGGCTCTATCCCAAAGGTGCATGGTTTATCTACGGTATTGCTATTGTATCTGTGGAGCTATCCCAAAGGTACATGGTTTATCTACGGTATTGATATTGTATCTGTGGCTCTATCCCAAAGGTGCATGGTTTATCTACGGTATTGCTATTGTATCTGTGGCTCTATATACATGGTTTATCTACGGTATTGGATCTGTGGCTCTATCCCAAAGGTACATGGTCTATCTGTGGTTTATCTACGGTATTGCTATTGTATCTGTGTATCTGTGGCTCTATCCCAAAGGTACATGGTTTATCTACGGTATTGATATTGTATCTGTAGCTCTATCCCAAAGGTACATGGTTTATCTACGGTATTGATATTGTATCTGTGGCTCTATCCCAAAGGTGCATGGTTTATCTACGGTATTGCTATTGTATCTGTGGAGCTATCCCAAAGGTACATGGTTTATCTACGGTATTGATATTGTATCTGTGGCTCTATCCCAAAGGTACATGGTTTATCTACGGTATTGCTATTGTATCTGTGGCTCTATCCCAATGATAAACCGTTTTATATGGCTATTGTACCTTTCGATCCACATTACTACAAAATATATCAACAGATAACTGACACAGATAAAGCCATAAATACACAATAGTGTTCAATGAATATTAGTTTGTGGCTGCTTACTTATTACCAGGATTTTTAATATTTACAAAAGGCGGAAAATAAGTAGTAAAACTCAAACTATGAATAACAATAAAAGTAAAGATAAAACATGTATATTTGGTGTAGGCATTCTAATGACTCGAGCAACAACTATAGTAATCACAGCAATGTTATAACTTGAGCCTGGGGCCGCCTCCATGCAGTGGATAAACTAACACATAAATTATTATCCATACGAGCATACCAGAGTAATAATATGAACTAAATACAAAATAAATAAAATTATAGTAAATATATGGAGTTATGTTAGTTGGTTATCTGGTTGGGAAACAAATTGTATATATTATTCGAGCAAGTTGAACGTACCAGATTAACTGTTTAATATAATAATAAAAAACACAATACAAATAAATAGATTTTACTTTTTAGATTACTAAAGCTTAAAAATAATGAGTAAAATGTCGATAAATCAGTTTTAATAATGCAATTGAATGTATAACACAATGGTAACTCTGTATTATGCTAGAATGCGAAAAAAGAAAACTGAAATTCTTACAGAAGTTCCAAGCTCTATTTCCACACGTCTTCCTTCAATTTCAAAAGTCGTTGTTTTAGTACACTCTTTCCAGTAGCCCGGAATTGTAGGGTACTTTCTCAGCGTCTCTAAATATAAAGAATGCATAGATTAACAAATAAATTTATTAAAAAATACTAATTCAAATACTATTTATTTTTAAGCTATTTAATAAGTATATGGATAGTAGGATATGTGTGTTAAATGACTATTGGGGTAAAAAAGAAAGAAAAAGTAGAGTTAATCTGTGTAGCATAAGGATGCTTTCCAATGTCGATAACTCTTCTAGGAATTTTGGAGATATCACGCGATCGAGATGAAGATACACATCTATAGTGCAGTTAAATGAATTGGAGTGTGAGATAAGGATTATTTCCAATGTCGATAACTCTTCTAGGAATTTTGGAGATATCACGCGATCGAGATGAAGATACACATCTATAGTGCAGTTAAATGAATTGGAGTGTGAGATAAGGATTATTTCCAATAACCATTAGTGGTCTCAGGTATATCTTCAGCCATCGCACATTCCAGATACAGGTATGAAATTATATCCTTTGTTGTTCAGGGAGTTCAATACATGATACATCGAGAAGTTACGGGATATGGATAGAGAATAGGCTACTCTGATAAACACGACTGCCATTAAAGATGCTTGGGGAACATGCGATGTGTGATAAACTCATATATTGAAATCAGTTTTAGAGAACACCACCGTGTTAAACAAAAACAGTTTCCCCGTCTCATTAGACACGATGGGATGTAGTGATGCGCAGATCATGAGCGAACGGCTCACTGATCCGGGTCACGAATGATATGGGATCCGTCAGATCATGTGATGAAATGAGCCGGGTCGTTTGGTGAGCCGACTCCTGAATGAACGGACCATCGCGTCCCGTGAGCTGAGAGTCGCCAGCCAGTTTAAAATTTTTCGGTTCTCGTAGTTCTTTATGATCTGAGTGATCTGCTAGACATAGAGGAAAATGGTTTAACATCTGAATTTATTATGGACGACAGTTACACCTCGTTTAATACTATTGTATTTTACTTTAAAAGCCTTTGAACCATTAACATTTATTTTACAGTACAGGTAACATCTTTTAAGCAAATATATTTCATGGTTCACAGGACAAAATTACATCGAAATAAATTTTTAATATTAAAACACTGATGATCTGAATTAAAATAATTGATTTCATCAAGATAAAATGACTTACTAAATTCATTTTTTTATTTTTAATTGGTTCCTTCAATTATCTCATCGCGCAGACGGCAAGGCACAGTTTGAGTGAGTGACGTCAGTGATCTGAATGCTCTGAAGATTCGACTCTTGAGCCGGTTCATTTTAGTGATCTGATCCGAATGAGCCGGATCATTCCAAAGACCCATTCATTCTTCCCATCACTAATGGGATCTTGCGATCTTCGTACAGAAAGAACAGTTTTATCTGAACGCTGTTTACAGAGCTTTCTAGTGGTCAGATTAGGAACTCCTATCGACAGGATATAGCGCACTAGCGAATTCTGGCGGCTAATCCTAATAACCACATAGAGACATCTAGGTTTGGTTGTTTTTTTTAGATTAAGATTTCCCACAACTATCACCGGCCTTTATACTTGTCTCTACAAACGCGGTCCATTTTTTCGGACAGACAGATAAGTGACGCAAAATTGACAAAAACACCTCAATGATATTTGGACGAGTTTAATTAAAACGATGGCCCGGATTTACTAAGTCTGAATCTATAGATGACACGAACTATTCTGCATAATACAATGAGGGTACTTTCGTAGTCTATTATTCGAAGGCCACTATGTCCCTCTATACTATTTATTACTAGGCTATACAATTAAGTAACTACACACGTACGTATTATAAATGGAAACAGTTTCACAGTTTCAACAAAATTCAAGTTAGCAAATTCAAGCTCAGATCACGTGAGCGCTCGTAATGGTTATCTTTAACATTGGTACTACTTGTAATATATTTAAGATAAGCTACTGTAAACCTACTTATATCTCGTAACAAGTAGTGAATAGGGACACATTAGCCTTCTGATAATTCCCAAGTACCCAATTGTGAAATATACTTATTACAATTCAATATCAAAGCTTCTAATATTGGTTCACTTATGGATAAACCCAGGTAAAAATACGTACGACTGATAGTAATATAATAAATGGTGTGGATGTAAAGTTATAGTTTTACAACTAAACTGGATAAAAAGTATTGCTTTTAAAACGTTCTCCACGCTCTTTTCTCCAACACTCACCACAAATACATTTTTGTCTAATGAATATTTTCTTTGGAAGTCAGTGTAGTATTAGCTGAGACTATCAGCCATAAAACAGCTATGATGAGCGAGTAACTGCTGTTAAACAACTGTGATGAGCGAGCAGCTAGTATGAAACATCTGTGATGAGCGAGCAGCTAGTATGAAACATCTGTGATGAGCGAGCAGCTAGTATGAAACATCTGTGATGAGCGAGCAGCTAGTATGAAACATCTGTGATGAGCGAGCAGCTAGTATGAAACATCTGTGATGAGCGAGCAGCTAGTATGAAACATCTGTGATGAGCGAGCAGCTAGTATGAAACATCTGTGATGAGCGAGCAGCTAGTATGAAACATCTGTGATGAGCGAGCAGCTAGTATGAAACATCTGTGATGAGCGAGCAGCTGCTATGACACATCTGTGATGAGCGAGTAGCCGCTATGAAACATCTGTGATGAGCGAGCAGCCGTTATGAAACATCTGTGATGAGCGAGTAGCTGCTATGAAACAACTGTGATGACCGAGCAGCTGCTATGAAACATCTGTGATGAGCGAGCAGCTGCTATGAAACATCTGTGATGAGCGAGTAGCCGCTATGAAACATCTGTGATGAGCGAGCAGCCGCTATGAAACATCTGTGATGAGCGAGCAGCTGCTATGACACATGTGTGATGAGCGAGTAGCCACTATGAAACATCTGTGATGAGCGAGCAGCCGTTATGAAACATCTGTGATGAGCGAGTAGCTGCTATGAAACATCTGTGATGAGCGAGCAGCTAGTATGAAACATCTGTGATGAGCGAGCAGCTGCTATGACACATGTGTGATGAGCGAGTAGCCGCTATGAAACATCTGTGATGAGCGAGCAGCCGTTATGAAACATCTGTGATGAGCGAGTAGCTGCTATGAAACATCTGTGATGAGCGAGCAGCTAGTATGAAACATCTGTGATGAGCGAGCAGCTAGTATGAAACATCTGTGATGAGCGAGCAGCTAGTATGAAACATCTGTGATGAGCGAACAGCTAGTATGAAACATCTGTGATGAGCGAGCAGCTAGTATGAAACATCTGTGATGAGCGAGCAGCTAGTATGAAACATCTGTGATGAGCGAGCAGCTAGTATGAAACATCTGTGATGAGCGAGCAGCTGCTATGAAACATCTGTGATGAGCGAGTAGCCGCTATGAAACATCTGTGATGAGCGAGCAGCCGCTATGAAACATCTGTGATGAGCGAGTAGCTGCTATGAAACAACTGTGATGACCGAGCAGCTGCTATGAAACATCTGTGATGAGCGAGCAGCTGCTATAAAATAACTGTGATGAGCGAGTAGCCGCTATGAAACATCTGTGATGAGCGAGCAGTTGCTATAAAATAACTGTGATGAGCGAGCAGCTGCTATGAAACATCTGTGATGAGCGAGTAGCTGCTATGAAACAACTGTGATGAGCGAGCAGCTGCTATAAAACAACTGTGATGAGCGAGCAGCTGCTATGAAACATCTGTGATGAGCGAGCAGCTGCTATGAAACATCTGTGATGAGCGAGTAGCCGCTATGAAACATCTGTGATGAGCGAGCAACTGCTATAAAACAACTGTGATGAGCGAGCAGATGCTATGAAACATCTGTGATGAGCGAGCAGCTGCTATAAAACAACTGTGATGAGCGAGCAGCTGCTATGAAACATCTGTGATGAGCGAGCAGCTGCTATGAAACAACTGTGATGAGCGAGTAGCCGCTATGAAACATCTGTGATGAGCGAGCAGCTGCTATGAAACAACTGTGATGAGCGAGCAGCTGCTATGAAACATCTGTGATGAGCGAGCAGCTGCTATGAAAAACTGTGATGAGCGAGTAGCCGCTATGAAACATCTGTGATGAGCGAGCAGCTGCTATAAAATAACTGTGATGACCGAGCAGCTGCTATGAAACATCTGTGATGAGCGAGTAGCCGCTATGAAACATCTGTGATGAGCGAGCAGCTGCTATAAAATAACTGTGATGAGCGAGCAGATGCTATGAAACAACAGTGATGAGCGAGCAGCTGCTATGAAACAACTGTGATGAGTGAGTAGCTGCTATGAAACAACTGTGATGAGCGAGTAGCCGCTATAAAACAACTGTGATGAGCGAGCAGATGGTATGAAACAACTGTGATGAGTGAGTAGCTGCTATGAAACAACTGTGATGACCGAGCAGCTGCTATGAAACATCTGTGATGAGCGAGTAGCCGCTATGAAACATCTGTGATGAGCGAGCAACTGCTATAAAACAACTGTGATGAGCGAGCAGATGCTATGAAACAACTGTGATGAGCGAGCAGCTGCTATGAAACAACTGTGATGAGTGAGTAGCTGCTATGAAACAACTGTGATGACCGAGCAGCTGCTATGAAACATCTGTGATGAGCGAGTAGCCGCTATGAAACATCTGTGATGAGCGAGCAGCTGCTATAAAACAACTGTGATGAGCGAGCAGATGCTATGAAACAACTGTGATGAGTGAGTAGGTGCTATGAAACAACTGTGATGACCGAGCAGCTGCTATGAAACATCTGTGATGTGCGAGTAGCTGGTATGAAACAGCTGTGATGAGCGAGCAGCTGCTATGAAACAACTGTGATGAGCGAGCAGCTGCTATGAAACAACTGTGATGAGTGAGCAGCTGCTATGAAACAGCTGTGATGAGCGAGCAGCTGCTATGAAACAACTGTGATGAGCGAGCAGCTGCTATGAAACAACTGTGATGTTGTTAAAACAGTACAGCACACGTCAGTTGAATTTCGTGAAGCTTGTTAGTGGCAGATTGGGCGTTTTGGCGAAGCAGTCGGATTTGAATGTGATTGAGAAATTTTGAATTCGTTTGTATTAGTTGGGTAACGTCAGTCAGAGTGGCTGCTACGAATACAACTGTGATTAACATACTGTAGCCCTGTTATATACGGAGACATAATTGTAAAGTGCTGATAAAATTATTAGCTTACACATTGAGCTAAAATCGAAAAACATACCTTTTATGACTTTGTCAAGGTACGGCAAGTCGGAAATAATGTCGTACTCGAGTTCTTTTTTATCCTGCAAGGCGAGGCTGAGTTCTGAATGCAGTGTGTCTTGTATTTGAGGGTTGACCGCTAGCTCGAACATCGCCATACTGGCCATTACTGACGAGGCCAGGGCTCCTTCCAGGAAAAACGTCATCGAGTAGAACATCATCTCATCCAAGTTACTTCCTGAGAAAAGTTTAAGAAATTCATTTATCATCCAGAAACAGTGAAATCATGCTGAAATTCACATTGATTTTGTTTCTAGAAAGACCATACGAAAGAAAAAGCTTTGTGTAAAACAGGACCTTTCAGCATTATGTTCACAGATAAATGGCAGCAACATATGTTAACTGTAGTATTCTGTTGAAATGTAGAAGATGGAGCTTCTATTGGCTGCGATTAACTTAATTACATTTAAAACACACAAAACCAATACTTTAAAATCTTTTATTTGTGTGAGGCCTTTCGGTAGCTAGGCTATCTTCATCAGACACATCACAAAAGTAAATACAAAAATTAAATTTGATTTTAATAATAGTTAAATATATGCGATTTTAATATTAATTTATCCTGTGTGGCGTAGTGTGTTAAATAGATGAAATCATTACTGGAATTATGCTATATAAATTGCTATATTCAACTAAATCCGTTTTATATAAATTAAAAACAGCAAATTTTTTAATACGTTGAAGTTATTTTTTAAATCTTTCTTGTGATAGAAGAGTGTTTAATAATCTATAAATCAATTACGGAAATACTGTTCGTTTTTGTGCTGGTGCATGATTTGATTCATTTATTATAAAACGATCAGTGTGGGTTAATTTACGATATATATATCGAACTCCAATCACCTTGAAATTGTGTTTTTGATTACTAATATATCTAAAAAGGAAAACGAGTTGTTGGATTCAATTTCATGAGTAAATTTAATGTTGGAGTAAAATGAATTTAGTTGATTTAAAAAGTTATTAAGCTTTTAATTTTTGTTGAACACATAATATAAATAACACATTAATATATCGTCAACATAACGAATCCAAATTCTAGGAAAGTTTGATAGAGATTCTTTAACTAAAAGTTCGAAGTGACTCAGAAAAATATTTGCAATGAACGAAGTATTTCCCATTGCTGTTCCATTAGTTTGAAAATAAAATAGGGTTTTTAAATTGAAAACAGTTATGATTCCTACATAGTTTAATTAGAAGTATGGCTCTTCAACTTCTTTGCTTGTTAAATTGTATAAACTGAAGCCAATCTTGTATTAAAAGAACCGTATTATTCATAAGTACGTTAGGGTATAGAGAAGTAACATCAATAGATACTAAATATTCACCATCTTCAATTTAAATACTATTTAATAAATTTAAAAAATCATATATGTTTTATTGCCGATGACGGAAATTGTATTAGCTCTTTAAGTCTGGTTTGCAACTATTTAGACAGTAAATATGTTGGAGAGTTTATTAATGAAACTATAGGCCTCATTTCCTTTCCAGGTTTGTGAACTTTCGTTAAACAGTCTAATCTAGATAGAATGGGGTTTGATAATATAAGCTTCTATATATTTAACTATTGATTACTATTTTACATTTTTCATAGACTCTGAAGTTGAATGGATTCATTTTGAAAGTTGATTTTTTAAAGTTTGTTGGGTCCTTTACTTAACATAATGTTTACTCTGTCACAATAATAATCTTGATTCAAGATCACTAATGAATTTCCTTTGTCTGATTTTTAAATAAATACAGATGCATTACAAAACAAAAATGTTTTTTTATTTAAAATCAGACAAAAGAAAACGAGCAGTCTTCCATTCAATGGTTTGCAGATTACTAAACATTCCTCCATCACAAGAAAGATTTAAAAAAGAACTCCAGAATAAAAAGATGTTGCTGTTTTTAATGGATATAAAACGGATTTAATTGTATATATGTATAAAAAACCTACAAAGAAACTTGACAAAGAGTCGAAGACGTATGTCAATAATGCTTTTAGGGATGTGTTAAAAATTACTCCTGAGTACGTGGTATTTTTATTAAACAATCAAGTTTTTGTCGAGGCAATACTGTATAACCTTTATGCCTTGTATTGTATGGATGTGGCTTATTATATAATATCAACAGTTGTGTTGTTGTTTAATATGCAGAATACCTTCTAATATATATAGTATATATGCCATAAATTGTTAAAATTTGAATGTTTAAAAAATGTTGTTTTACTGAGTCATCTTTTTTTACATTCAGCATTATTCTTATGGATAATTTTCCAGAATGAGAATCCTATTAAGATTTTGAGAAGTACTTTCATGGGTACATACACCACAAGAGATATGAGATTTGACATGAACATAAAAAATAGTTTTATGAACAGGTATGTAAAAAATATGACATGACGTGTCTTAGAGCATATAGCCCAGAATTCATTCTACGTATGATATGGTAAATTTGTATATACCAACTAAGGTTAAATATCAAGGTTTAAACACAAAAATGTTGGTATTGTATAGTTACTCAATACTGCTATTATCTATGAAAATTTGAGGTTGAAGTGTATTTCTATTTTGTTTTGTTAAAAAGCACATAACGTTTGTTTTGTTTTACAATTGCGTATAATGAGCTGCTTGAACTCCATATATAGTCTTTGCTGATGCTATGAGGCTCGAGTCATCGGCATAAAGACTAAATAAAATATGTTATGTACAATCTCAGGAATACCTTCAATAATACAGGTGAACAATAAGAGAACAACTTTTGAAAATGTCAACGGTCGTTCAATATTCAATCAGGGAATAATTTTAACTCAGCCAATAACCATCATGAAGCAAATCTGAAATTGTGTTGGAATCTTAGTTTATATAAAGAAGGTTTGTTTTATACGTTTCTTGACAATTCTTAAGGTTATCAAATTGGACCATACAAAGTTTTGAGAAATATTAATATAGAGTGTCCCGTAACTCTCTGGACAAAAGTATACCACGTTATTGCTCAGGTTAGTACAAGCATATTTCACCATATGAGCATGGGTCTCCGATGCTTAGTATCCCATCTGGCTGTCTGTATGTGTTTTTTTAAACAAAAAAGTCTTATAAACTAGCAGGTTCAACTATACTAATGTTTATAATAACAATGCTAATTGCTGAAAAAATTATCATAAAATTAGCTTTAGTATTTTCAAAGTGGCCGCTATTAAAACTTTTAAACTTTGAATATCTTAAAAACTACTATGTTTCTCAAGAATTGTAAGGATAAAATGTTTTAGAGAATATTATCACAAATGTAATGATATCAAAATTATTTAAATCGAATAATAAATAATTTATGTAGAGCAGATTTACTGTGACAGGACATGACCCACATTTAGAGCTGCCGTTTATTTAGTTTTTGTATTTTTAGCTATTCGCTGAGAACCTCAATGTGGGCCATGTTTAGTCACAATTTGGCCAAATTTACTATAATTTATTGGTTTTCGAGATATTAATTCTTTTATAAAAAGCACATACAGACAGACAGATCAGAGACCCATGTTCATATGTTGAAATATGTTTGTTTTGACCAGAGCAATAACGTGGCATACCTTTGTCCAGAGAGTTACGGGACACCCTGTATATAGTAACCAATGCAGCAGTCGAGTGAGTTGCAAGCATTTATAACTGGTTGTAACCAAAATTATAACGGTTATATTTTTCTACGCAATGGATGTGTATATAAGTTTTGTCCATACATGTTTTAGTATGGTAGCTTGTTATATGGATATGTGAAATACTACATTTGTGTTTCAATCTCAAGAACTTTATAATCCACTTAAATACTTACAAATATGTAGGCTAAGTAGGTGAAACCTAGTAAAGATTCAAGATAGCGGGGTACAAAGTATTTGAGAATATTATAGTAAGATGGCAACCATTAATTATTAATCGCAGCAGTTACTTAAAAATAAAACTAAAAATATTGAATGTCATATTTCCAGATGACACCCACACATGAATCCTACATTTCTTCTAATTGTGTCGAAATGGATACTTTTTTAAGAAATATTTAACTGCACTATTGTACATGGAAATACACAATTCTCTTTGTGAAGAATATAATGTGTACCTAGTAGCTTTCTTGAGAAAATGTACCTTATTCACATTACAGAGTTAGCTACTTTCATGCGTTTGGACTTGTGAAAAGATAATGCAAATAAGCCTACCTGTATCTTTTTTCATGAAATACTGGAACAGATCGTTTCTCGTCATATTGTGTTCCAATCGATACTTCATTATTTCCTTCACCATGTTTTCCACGAAGTCGGTAACTGTAGGTGGAACAAACCTGCAAAAATGATGATTTATTATGTTAACTCGCTTTTATATTCTTAAATATGTACGGATATGAACAACACATAATAATAATCTAGATATGGGGGAAGGGTTGATTCAATGCGAATATTGAGTTCAACTACACTCCATCTTCCGCTTAGTGCAGTGTCTAAAATCTGATCTGTCACAGACTTGACTCCTGGAACTTAGCGTCCGTTAGAAGAGATCTAAAAATAGTTAGTGATAAAAAAGATTAAAACGAACCTTTTTATTGGTCGACATCAGAGAATACAAAATAAAAGTTAATATAGATGAAGAGGCTTTCAGATTTCTGTGACATGGAGTTGAACTCATTACTCGTATATAACAATATTAAAAAATGAAAATTAAAAAAAATTTATTATTTGTGTGTATTCGGAACTGTAAAGTATATCACTAATATGTCTACTGTGAGAAAAATTTGAAATAGATATGCAACTCTAAATTGTAGTGAAAGAAAGTTGATGAGAAAGTATGTTTGGTCAGAAGTAATACTGTTAAGTTCTTTAAATTAATGAACGTGAAAAGTATTAACTTTAACGTAAAATTTGTCCGTATACCCATCCCCCACATGATAGTTGGATGATTAAAAGGGTCAGTAAGAATTATGCAGGGGTGAAACAAAAGAGTTTGTTAAGAATTGGGTGGATTAAAAGGATCAGTTGGGTTTCGGGTGAAATAAAAGGGTTTGTTGGGAATTGGGTGGATTAAAAGGATCAGTTGGGATTCGGGGTAAATAAAAGGGTATGCTAGGAATTGAGTGGATTAAAAGGAACAGTTACGATTTGGGTGAAATGAAAGGGTTTGTTACGAATTGGGTGGATTAGAAGGATCAGTTGGGATTCGGGTGAAATAAAAGGGTTTGCAAGGAATTGGGTGGATTAAAAGGATCAGGTGGGATTCGGGCTAAATAAAAGGGTTTGTTAGGAATTTGGTGGATTAAAAGGATCAGTTGGGATTTGGGTGAAATGAAAGGGTTTTTTGCGAATTGGGTGGATTGAAAGGAAAGGATCAGTTGGGTTTCGGGTGAAATAAAAGAGTTTGTAAGGAATTGGGTGGAGTAAAAGGATCAGTTGGGATTCGGGCTAAATAATAGGGTTTGTTAGGAATTGGGTGGATTAAAAGGATCAGTTGGGATTCGGGGTAAATAAAAGGGTATGCTAGGAATTGAGTGGATTAAAAGGAACAGTTACGATTTGGGTGAAATAAAAGGGTTTGTTAGGGATTGGGTGGATTAAAAGGATCAGTTGGGATTCGGGCTAAATAATAGGGTTTGTTAGAAATTGGGTGGATTAAAAGGATCAGTTGGGATTCGGGTGAAATGAAAGGGTCGGTTTGGAGTTGGGCAAACACTTGCCCCTTGATGTTAACCCTTTTCTATCATATTATTATTCCGATCTTCAGCTAACATTACTCATTACTCATTACTCATTAAGAAGTTAAATTGAATGAGTTAAATGAACGATACATACCTCAATCCAGTGTTGAAAAAAAACCTTTTGTATTAAGAAGGTCTTAAGAACATCAGGTCATTACAAAGTCTTACTCCTGAAGGCCTCTAATTGGCACAGTTTTTAACAGACTTTGAGTAGTTTACAAGTAATAAAGTTTTACGAAAAGACGGAAAACTATAAGTTTTAGAACATGTACAATAACGTCCGAAATATTTTTTAATACATGGTGTGTTAGGATTTAAAACTATTATGCTCAAAAAGCTGAATTGTATGTTCACAATAATTTGTATAGCCAAGAAGTTAAATTGAATGAGTTAAATGAACGATACATACCTCAATCCAAACAAGTTTCGCACTCTGGGCATGAAAAAGATAATTACAAATTTCCAGTGATATAATCTTTTCAACATTATTTCGTTGATCTTGCGGAATGGTGCCTCGGAGTTTGCGAAGCAGCTGTTGCTGATTCCGAACACAGCGTTCGAAATGATGTCCAAATTGAACAGCTTTGCCGTAAGAGCCGCCTTGAGAAATAAAATACTGTCGGTTTATTTGTAAAAAATCACTATATATGAATTAACTACAAATATTAGATAGCTCATTTATTCATGGAGCATTCATTAAGCTTATAACTTAGTAAGTTCTGTGAGTGGAGGGTTGATAGTTGGTTTTTATTTATATTAGATATTAAAATCGTTTTAGCGAAAGTAGTTATTTTGATATTAATAAGTAAAATTACTTACACTAGAATACATTCATTATATAAAAAGTAATATACTCAATTTTTAGTCGTTAATTTTTATAATATTGTATACATACTGTTAGGTTTATGTTATCTTCACTGTCAATAAATAATATGTCTAAAATTATTTAATAATTTTATTTTACACGCATATTATCAGGTAAATATTAAGATAGGTTTTTTTTTAATTTGTTAGTCTTAAAAATAAAGTATTTTTCAAGAGATATGTCTTTATTTTTACTATAATTTTTTAATTTCTATAATTTCCTTAACTTCCAATAAGCTATGTCAAATAATTTAAAATTAGATATTAGTGTTTTGATCTTCAAAATAACACTGATAATTTGAATTTCATTCAAACCAATATGAGAAGTATGCGGAAACATTGTGATAGATTTATTGCGGAACTAAATAACAAAAATGGGGAAATACATTTTATAATAATTAGTGAAATTTGGATAGGATCTGACGAAATTTAATTTAAATATGATATGTCGTTTGCTCAGTGCAATGATACATACAGATTGGGCGGTGTTATCTGTTATGTAGACAATAGTACAGATTGTAGTAGATTAGAAATAGATATGACTTCAGCCGATGCCTTATTGTTAAATATTTCAGTCGATAATATTTAACAGTAATAACACATCTGGTGGACCGATGCTTCTAGGTGTCGAACGAGGCGTCTCATCTCTTGTGAATTACATTACTGTATTCTCAACCCAAAAATTATAATTAATGATAAACATAATTTTAAATTGTTTTGTCTGTACAGGCTCTAATACACTTCAGAAAATTTGTTTATTAGAGCGTTAGCTGAAATTATTAAACATAGCATAGTAATGTGATATATAAGGAGACATAAATATAAATATTCATGACAGTAAAACAAATTGTGAATGGTTACCAAAATTTATAATAATTGTTTCCTATCATTAATAAACACTCTACTAGAATTTTCTTTGTTACGTCTAAAACTGGTATAGATAACATTTTTATTAGAAGCGAAGCAAAAACATAAATTCATCTAAAATTGCAGTTTTGTTCATTATATTACATACCATTGTATTTTGGGCCTTGTTTACAACAATGTGTACAACCAATCCCTAATGTAAATTTACTTCAACTAACAAGTCACATAAGTCGGTAATTGGGACATGGTCTACAATGAAAATAATGTACATTTAATGATATTATTTGTATGATTGTGGCTTTGAGTTGTAAAAAGGTACGCTGGGAAAATAAATAAAAAAATCCACATAATTGAGCCCATGGATAACTCTTGATATTTTGAATGATATTAATAGGCGTAAGAATCATTAAAAAATTTAGTAAACGAAGATTGTAAGTCAAAGTATTTAAAAACTATTTCATTAAATTTTATAACGATTTAAATAAAAAAAAATAATTAAAAATAAAATTTTAAAAGACTAACAATGACGCATCTCGGCAGTGGTAAGTAAGAAATAGTTTGACAGGTCAAGTCTCAGACAAGTATTGACAGAATTGAATTGACAAATGGTACAATTGTAACTGATCCATGCTTTATCGCGGGGAGGTAAATGATTATCTTATCTCTGTACAGTCTGACCTTCCTAGTACAGTCCCGACTGCCAACCTACTTTCCATGCGCACTTCCTAACAATACTCTTTATTGCGCCAACTACAAAGGCCGAAATAAAGCCAGTTGTGAGAATTCTAAAATGTAAAACTCCTACTGGATATGATATTTTCCTGAAACTATCATTCCAAATACTCGTTCTGCGCCAGTGACACTAGTGCTCTCTGGTGCTGTCAAGGTTAAGTGCACGTACGCCAACTATCTGTATAGAACTATCTTTAATTTGTGATTCTTTTGATCCTTCAATTCGGTTTGCTTCAAAACGTGTCAAAATGGCTGCAGCGGTTAATTCTTCTGCCCTCAACATTCGATATTGTAGACGGAGGCTTCCCGCCGAAATAAAGCCAAACAATAATAATATATTCCAGAATGTACAAGTAGAGTGGGTATAGTTTTTGGAACTATTGTTTAATGTAATAAATTTGCAAATGTAAATAGTTTCAGAACACAATTTTTCCGTTATATAACGTATTTTTAGACAAAACAATAAAAAAAAAGATTTTTTGTGTTTGCAGAAACTTTTATCCTCAAAATCCAGTAATATTCGAAGAAAGTCCAAGATATGGCAACATTACCTTCAATTAGGTGGATTTCAGGAAAATTCAGTGCAAATATACTTAATTTAACAAAAACCATTAAAGCAGCTATGGTTGAAAGGGCTGATTCAATGTGAATGTTGAATTTTGTTCCAGTTCACCTCCCTCTTAAGAGCAGCATCTGAAATCTGATGCTGTTGTAGACTCCTGAAATCTGGAGTCATTTTCGCATTTTCAGATGCTGTATGTAAGAGGAACTAGACTAATTCAACATTCAGTTCAACCGATGCTTAATATTACATTTTTCGATGAATGACTAACACACAGCATTAAACCACAATTTGGAAATAATTTCAGACGTTTATTTAAAATGTAATTACACTATTTTACTTACGATTAGATTTTTCACAGAGATCATATGTTTTTAAAGTATGTAATTTAATTATCGTTTTGATTGTTTCATAAACATTGGATTTTATAATAGGCTTTCATATATTAAAATTCAATTTAAAAATATGAATTTTTCTTACGTCCAAATCAGCGTCCAAATGGTTATCAAGGTAAGAATACAGGCGAGGTACAATTTCCTTTATCAGCGGAAATATCTCCTTCATCCTTACTGACGTCATACTAGCCGACAACTTCACTCTATTACTTTTCCACCTGCGTTAAACAGTTCATGTTAATAACTATAAACCAGTTCATCCAGTGGGCATTACTATAATTGGATATTAAATATAGTTATTTAGGCCTATTTATGTATTTTTATTATTCAAAAATCTACTTTAAAGCACTAAAAAACTATGATTTCTAGACAACAATTATTAGCCTCTCTAAAATATCGACTGCATAAACTTTTTTGTAATTAGGTAAAATGATTTAATTAAAATTTTTCAGGAGACACTACAGCACCAACAGAGAAGAGGTACATTTAAAGCCAGGGGCAGCGATGAAAAACATTTCCACTTCGTATTAAAACATGTGTCATAGTGAAACGAGCACATATTCTTTGTTTAAAGTTCGTTATTGAAGATAGAAAGCTTGATAGGATAACAGGATTTCGGACATTTTCCATCGTTATATATTACAAAAGGTATAAAAGAACATTTCGAGGATTGTAATCTATCCTCTTCGTCAGATGGGGGCGGCATTAGTAGATACAAAAATAAAGAACAGTAAGAAGAAAAGAAAGGAAAAGAAGGAGTTCAAATATATCCAAAAGCTGCTTGGAGTCTAGTCCAGGCGTTGTCACTGCAGGTGTGTATCCCATTATCCCACTTTAAACCTGTGCTGGTGTTCCTCGTGACTTGTGGTCGGGACTTCTGGGCAGTGACAACGCCTGGACTAGACTCCATGCGGCCTTTTGAAGTTGTTTGAATCCTGTTCTTTCCCTTCTTTTTTCTTTTTGTTCTTTATTTGTGTATGCACTAATACCTCACGCACATGGCGAAGGTGATGGATTCCAATCCTCGAAACGTTGTGTTATACCTTTCGTAACATATAATCATGGCAAAAGTCCGAAATCCTGTTATCATATCGAACGCATATGAATTTAAAAAAGAAATACAAAATTTTAAAGAAATTTAAAAATATTATTGCACTAACGTGCTTCTAGGGCAATACCCTAGGATCGGAGAACAATTTCAGTTGTATTATCACGCAAATTGGTTTTTTAAATAGGGTTGAAAAGCGTTAAATATCTTAACAGATTATTTGTTTTGCAAGCACTTGTAAGTGAAAATCAGTCAAGCAAGAAATAGTTATATGATCGACAGACTACGAGATAAATGGACTTCCGGAAAAAGATGCGCAGAATTACACTAAAATTCCGGAAGTTCTATTGAAATATCGAGATTTTTATCAAATTTGCCACAACAATGTTTAAAATATAAATATAGCTCACTCTTCTCCTCTGAGAATGAACGGGTGCTCGTATAAGTGAGGTTCAAGTGTCCTGGAGACGGTGAACTCATTGTCATGGAAGCTGGAGAAGTCGCTGACTAGGACTTTTCGGATCAGATCTGGACTCCGGAGGAGCAAATGGGGAGACAGGAAGTTATAGAATCCCACTGCGTCACGTTCTGGATAGTTCCTATAATGATCGTTCGTTATTCGTGGAATTTAGATAAAGTTTACTTTTTTATCTTAGGGATGATAACAAATTTGGTTCTCACAAAGAAGATGTCTTGAGGTGACTTACCTGTACATGTTATCGAATATAATGCCTATATTGATCTTCATGAGAAGGATGGGCAACATGTTGCCGAAGCCTAAAACAGTCGGCGGCTGTGGTAGCCCCCGTCTAGTCCAGTAGTTGTAGTTGTGTTTCAGTCTCATGTATACCACACTAAGGACTACCAAAAGCACCAACAGCGTTATATGAAACATGCCTGGCAACCGAAAAGAACCTTATCAGTTTTCTGTAATGGACCGCCACTGTGATCTGTGAAAAATATAAAGCTTTTAGCAGACTTGAAATTAAAAGTCTTTCCTTGTTTTAGATCCATCTAAAAGTAAGTACTTCAAACATTTAAACACTCGTTCATTTTCCAATATGGTGGTCAACTTTTTTTCTGATGGATTATTCTATATTTTATGGCCGAAAGTTTTAAACTATTACTCTAATATCTTAAATTTGAGAATCCCTCCAAGGACCCATCATCAATATTTCTGACGACTCGGACTTTCATTAAACATCATCATCAAACATTTTGATAATAAAAATCTGTGTCTTTAAAATCATTTTACCGACGCCAATATCAATCTTATCGGATTATAATCTATACCGTTCGAAAGCCCACGAGTTTTTCTTTATGTTTAGCGGTCTTTCGATTTCTCATAATCAGTATGAAACATTAGTCTAAATGATTTTCATCAGCTGTTGTTTCCAGCGAAATGTGTTTGCATTGTTTGTTGTTGCTCAGATACAAATGTGGGAATTTCGTTGTTTACAGTCTATTTTTTCTTGTTTTAATTTCAATTCAATTTCAGTGGTTAGGTAGTTACTAATATTGTGAGAAATAATATTATTACATGTAAATATTGTTTATATTTTTCATAAAATATAATCAATAGTTTGAATTTCCTCTATATACGTAAATATTATGTATTGCTACAAATAGGCTATTCTAAATGTTTTATTGCTACTATATTTAAAATTATCCATTTCCGTCTTCTGTCTGGACAAAATTTCCAACAAATGGCTATTCTGAATTTTGTATATGTGCAATACTTTAATACATATGCATACTTTATTGCAAATTTTGTTTTTATTATTTTTTTATATTTGTAAACTAAGAAATTGTTTTTTTATCTTCATAGTTACATAATCTGAAAGCACAGATCTTTAAAAAAAGTGATATATAACATTTTATAATTAAGTTACTAATTATATTTACTATAAATTTTACAAGGATAGTCTGCAAAACCTTACAAAACGGGTATGCATTTGACAAAATATGATGTACGCTAGGGGAGATGTGTAAACGATAAAGTATTTTTAAGCGCGTTAAGATCGTTTCTTTTTGTCCAAAGTGGCTGAATAGAAAATTAATCTCTGCTCAATTCAAGTTTATATTTATACTAAACATATTCTACGATTATGCTTGTAAAAAACATACACATATGGATATTGTTTGCAAATGCCTTAAAACAAGGGGTGTTTTAAAATTTAAGATGTTGAATTTTTAGGTTAGAACATAAATATGGCGCCTATTGAAAGAGGGATTTTCTCAGTGTCAAAATCCACAACGAATCACAACAATTTGAGTTCAAATATCTTTGTTATTACGGCAAATATAAAAAAGTGCTGAGTCTTAAAATTACTTGCTCTGTTGGAAATAATAAAATACAGAATTTTGTATAAGAAACAGCAAACTCAACCTCCATATTAGAAAATGTTAGCAGTTTTTAAAGTATGAAATAATTTTTTATCTCTGAAACAAGGAAAAGTTCTCCAGTTAAAGTTTTCTGTCGGATTTATAGTTTCTAAGATCATAATGCCAATCAATTTAAAAATCCATTCTGTAATATGGTAATCACAAAATAGCTAAATGAAGGAGCAAGTTTTACCACAGGCATTGTCTAGTAGTGTAGCGGTTATCGCTTAGAAACTAAATAAAGCTCTTTGTTTCAGGTTTATTCTTGACGATAGCTGGTTTAAAGAGATAACGGAATTCCGGAAATTTGCCATCGTTATCTGTAACAAAATTAGAACACTACGTTTTAAGTATTGGAATTTATGCTCTATTTGGGGGTAAAAACGCTAAGATTAACACTGCCCAAGCATCTTTAGATGTGTCAAAATCTTAGACGTAAAGTTAAATACACAAGTGTGGTAATGAACACAAAAGTTGTGCGTCAAAAAAGTGAAGAACGTGCTTGTAAGTCGAGACTGTTAGAATGATCCCAAACCGCGATACTTCAAGATACATATCACACACATGAGATAACGTGAGAGACTGGTGAGAAAACACATAACGATGGCTAATGTCCAAAATTCTTGTAAATCAAGTCAAAAGTCTTACTAATGACCTTTGTCTAGGGATGCATTAGTTGTTGTTTGGTAACTAAACCAAGCTATAGTTTTGCCAAAGGCCTTACCTAATAGTAATGTTTGTATCTTGGCAACTAATCAACCAACACTAACATGACAGCTTCCTGGGTTATCACAAATCGATCATGTTTTTGCAAGGAGCATGCCTGCCGGATATTGGTCCATGATCAAAAATTATCTTCAAGCCTTTACTTCCCAGATTTCTTGCATAATGTTTGGGACCCTTTTAAACTTTTAGTTCTATTTAACACATGGTAAAATAAAACATTTTTTCTTATCAAAACTATTTCATAGTATATTGACCTAGCTACTATCTCGTATTACTAAATTGTAATGCTGTACGTGATATAGCTAGACGTACACTCTGTGTACGTTGTATTATACAAACACACAGAGTTGAACATAAGGTTACCATTACGAAACACAGTTTTACGTCATATATAACATGTGAGTTTAATAAATAAATCATAAACACAGTAATCCCTATAATAATATTCAATGGAATTTCGATTCTGAAACTATTAAGTCATATCCAAGAACTGTGTTGAAGGAATTACGAAACAGTTAGACAACAAACATAATCAACTATTCAGTTATATGATTAAACATAACCACAACAAACAACACACCATTCAATCAGTATCAAAAAATTTTATCAGATTTTACAAATTTTATCAAATCTTGGTGAAAAACAAATACAGATTGATCGAAAAACACCAGCAAAGATTGATAAATAAAACAAATTATCGACAAAAATACTCCAAGCGAAAAAAACAGTTAGTTACGGTTTGTGTAAAACACAAATTACGTAGAATAAAATATAAACTTCACATTTAAATTGAAGGACAACTTTGTATAACATTGTATGGCCAAAATAGATCTATAAAACATGATAGTATAATAAAAGAACTTACTCAAAACACAAAACGACAGATGGAAAACCTAAGCGGGAATAAGCAGGAAATTTAAACGAGTCGAATATAAGCCCGAATGCTAAGTACCATTATCTGCTGATAATATAACTGAAACATTTATTACTGCACAAAACCGAGCAGGTGGTCGTTTACAACACTTTATTTATGGTTTCGATTAGTTATTTGTGTAATCATCTACAGGCCTGAATCAATTGAATGGGGTTTAGATAAGATTGGAAAACAAGGGATAAAATACTCAAAGGACATGCAAAAGCTGTAATCAGGGATATTCACAGAACTGGACAATTTTTATTTTTGTTCTCTTAAAAACTTAGAAAATTTCACTTAGTCTTATAAGGACCTTTGCGCTGCTTCCGGAGTGACAGGATATTCTGGATGGGTTGACTAAGGTTTGTGGTCGAGGCCGTCTCCTGTTAAGATCAATGAGGAAGAATTTAGGGCACTAATCTCAAATCACGTCCAATCGGAAGAAAGGAAAGCCAGCTCTGAACCAGCCTCTCCAGTCAAAATAGGCAGGGGTGGCATACCCTCGTTGAGGCTAGCAAGAACCTCTGATACTTAGGGAACGAACCCCACCAACTCCAACAGTCATCTCCCGCAGAAGACTAGACATAAAGAATTACCCTTGCATCCCAGAATCTCGACATTTGCGGTTAATGATGTGCCGGTCCTGAACATCCATAAGGTTGTGCAGATTTAAGCGACTCTTCGGTTTTTGCTGTACCCAGAGTGGGTTCAACTGGAAGGTATAAACCAACCAGAATTGAACCGTGGGGTGGAAAATATGATTAGAAAAGTTATTAAAAAGCGAAAATATGCGAATTTTTAGTTTGTAATATTCCAACATTTGCATCATATAAAACAGTCAAGAGATGTTCTTTTTGGGGTGGGTTACTTTACGCCTTTGTCAAATGATACACACACCCACACCATTGCCTTCGGATAGGAACACTCACCCATTTTCTTTTCAAGTCAGTGTAAACATGGACTAGGAAGATATCGTGTGTCTGTGCATTGTGTTTGCTCAGTTGTCTGGAAGATGTGGCGAAAATCTGCATAGCTTCAGCCCAATATTTTGGCTTTTATTCGTATTACTTTATTTTTTACAAATGACGTTGTGCAGAACAGAACGTTACTTCATTTCAAAATGAACTTATCTATACATAGTGTCCTGCAACTCTCTAAACAAAGGTAAACCACGCTTTTCCTCAGGTCAAGAGAAACATATTTCACCATATGGACGTGGGTCTCCGATGCTTAGTTTCCCATCCCTCTGTATGTATGTATTTAAAAAAAGTAATACCTTAAAGATTAATAAGTTTAATTATAAAATATTTGGTTCAAATTTTAATGATAACAAGGCCAATTACCGAAACAATTATCTTTAGTATTTTAAAAATGGCGGCTATAAGAAATTTTAAACTTTGGATAAGATAAAAACCAGCAGCTTTTCTTAAGAACTACAAGAATAACAGTTATGAGAGGATATTATTACAAATCTAATGACACCTAAATTACTAAGGTCAAATAATAAATAACTAAATTAAAGCAGATTTACTGTGACAAGACATGGCCCACGTTGAGAGCTGCAATTATTCAGTTTTTGTATTGTTGGCTATTCGCCGAGAACCTCAATGTGGGCTATGTCTTGTTACAGATAATTTGCCCTAAATCTGTTATTTATTATTTAATTTAAGTAATGATGGTGTTACGGTGTGATAAAATCCTTTAAAAACTGTTAGTTTTGAAGATATTCAAAGTTAAAAGTTTTAATGGCCGCCATTTTGAAATTAATTACTGTAATTGCATTAAATTTTTTCACTAACTGACCTTGTTATTCTAAACATTAGAGCCGAATTTGGTACAATTTTATTAAATAGTTTTTAAGATATTAATTTTGTTATAAAAAACATATAATATGTTGTCTTAACCTGAGCAATAACCTTTGTTAAGAGTGTTACGAGACACCCTGTATTGAACATACTTGTTATGAATAAACTACAACGCAGCCAGATGGAACAACGATAACTATCGACCTGTTATGTGTTGGCTCGTGGTTTAATATAAATCCGCCTGAGGCCGATGAGCGTTGATGTTCTGTTATAGTTCAACAACAAGTGGAGGAGCGGAATTTAACGCGGCTGACAGGGCAGAAATTCTGTCCTAGCATTATTCACCGTAAAATAACGTAGGTCCTGATAGCCAAGCTTTTCTCCTGGCGACTTCAGTGTAGTTAGGTCCTTAGTGTGCAATTTCCTTAGGAGCTCCTGGGACAGATTATGCTGCTTCTTTGATTTCATTAGATTCACAGAGCATTTGACGTCAGAGCCGTCAATGTCAGAAGCAGGCCTACTGCTCCAGGGTAGTTACAAACATACACACTAGCTTTATTCCAACTTGCTGTGTGCTGGAACTAAATAACTGGCTGTGCGTTAGCCTTGCCTATCATTCGAAGGGCTGTAAAAATGTTATTTCTGTTCGTTCGCACGATATCTCGAAAAAAGACCTATAGACTTGAAATTTTGCATCAATACGCAACACTGAGTTTGATTTCATGGGTTGCATGTCACTCCATGGGATTTGGCTAAGCGCTAGTGAATACTTTTAAATTGGTCTGATGGGTAACCAAGAGAATGGCAGAAAAAATAAATTTGTAAACCAACCTAGTGAGATTTCTTAATGTAGCTGTGTGTTATTTAGAGAGTAAAAATAAAAACATAATACAGTGGAAAGTCGAATTTGATCTCATTGCACTCTTCTTTGTGGCTCCGAAAATTAAAATTTACACGAAGTTATGAAACCTAACTCAATGAATAAAATTGTGAATGTTAGCATATCGTGTGGCAAAATATTTAAGAAAGATTTCATCTGAAGTTTACATCAAACTTCATTTTTACATTGACAAGAATGAGTTCTTTTGATGGTGCAGGTCTGCCAATGGCATCTGGCTAAGCGTCGTTGAAGTCTATGATACAGTAGGCTGACACAATGTACCTTTCTCGTTCTTTTCTGTACGATTATCCGTCTGTATATCTGTCTGCAAGACATCTTGAGAATTAATTGAGTTGTGGATTTGATATTTTGATAGCAACCTCAACGAAGACTGTTGTGACGTACTACCTTGTAACTGTCAAACAGAGGTTAGTTTTTTCTTTGTTAGAAGAAGTTTATATGCTTTTAGTTTAACCAAATATACTTAGAATCACTTTGGAATGAAGAATAAACTGGAATGATACTCTCCGCAATCCATAACTGATACTGACCAAGTTTGGAGCAAGGCAGTAGAGACTCGTTAGTGAAAGATCTTTTTTAGGATTGGCCAAAATATGAAAAGTGCTAGGATATTCCATTACTTCAACATTATATACTTAAAATGTACATGAGAAAGGTTTTAGATGATAGATTAAAAGCATTGATGTACCTTGGTATGATTGTTGTAGTAAGCTTGAAAGCATATTAACCTAAAGACGTGAAGGTCCAGGCGCTCCAAGCTAAACACCCTTCTAAGCAATTATCGATAGATGTTGACGGTAGTGGCATCAAATGCTTAAGCAAATTTCGGTTCTTTTCCGTTAATTCACTACCACACGATTCTTGCCCGCTGCCAGCGCTTTGCGCTGCTTGCTCTTAAAAAAAAAAAAAAAATAACTCGAGCTTGCAAAGTCCAAGCCCAGATCAACTCACAAAACTCAGACAGAACTAACGCAGGTTTCATTACAGGCAAAAGATAAGCGGCGCGCGTTTATCACTGATAAGATAAGACGAGTTGGTTCTTTTCCGTTAAATCACTTCATTCCAGGCATTTACTATTATTAAATAACACAATTGGCTAAAGAAAACCAAAATTTTATCTAATTTAAGTACAAACATCATTGGTAGTGAATTAACGGAATTTCAGACCTTAAAACTAATGGTAGTGAATTAACGGAAAAGAACCTAAATTTCACCTATAGAAAAGACAGAAACCAGTAATCTGGAATGGTTCCATATTTATAAAGTAAAACGTTGTATAGTTTACAAACTGTAATGTCGTGATGGTGATAACTGCTAAATTAAGATTCGGTGGTAACCGGGTCAGTGGCATCGGACTTGGAGCCTGGGTTAGAGATAGTGCAGGTTACAATTCTGTCAGTAATCATAACACAGCCCTATGAATGTTCGGTTCATCTCCATTTCACCTTCCTATTAATGTCCCAGAAAATACTTATGGAGTCCACATTCGCCTGAAGAGATAAACAAGAAGCTCAGAACGAAGCTCTTTTCATCCATTTGCAAAAACGTGTTATGTAAATGATGAGGTGTTCTCATTGTCCAATAAGTTGCACAATTGAGTGCACTATGATGTTTTTAGAGTCGATCCCAAAGTATGGAAGAGCAAACGAGTTTTCTACTCATAATGTTGCATTGCGCGGAAGTTGAAATGGAGATGAATTCAAAATTAGCCTTGAACAACCCTTCTTACGTTATGTGTAGAACACGTTACTGTTAAAGTTTAGTTTATGAACTCTCCAACTCATTTTAATTTATAGGATCCCTCCAAAGATCAGTGGCATATGGGAATGAGGCTACAAAGCAGCTCGGCCTATCTAGGTTTGTAAAAAGATATTGGTAATACAATTTAGTACACAATGAAGAAGAATATTTTTGACAATGAGTGAAAAACAAAATGAATAAAACAACACATATATTTAATGTTAGGTATACATAGCTGAGTGCTATAATAAGTTGAGACAGTACATTTGTTATTGGGATTTATCGCAATGTATTATCAAGCTTTTGGGTGGTTCAAGCGATAAGATAACACAGAACACATGGCCACGATATTTAACTACCGATGTTTATTTGACTGATCGACACATTCATGGAAAATCAGTAAAGATTTTGCAGTTATAGTGGAATATAACAGAACATTGTTTTGACGTACTAATATTGTAATAGCTACAAATTTAAATAAATTAGATATTAGTCTACATTTTAATACAAAACGTTCTGAGGTATAATAATTTTGGTCTGCAATGAAAATAACTTTTACTTCTATAGCCGAAATATATGTGTTGCATTAATAACAATATAACGGGTGTCTTAAAATCCCTCCCGCCCCCTATTAACTTTCTTATGAATAGAGATGGAGTTATTTACTTTGGGGGATGTTTCTAAGACCAACTGAGGACTCCCTATGTATGAAAATTGTTGACCTCCCAAATTTTAGGGGTAAGTCAAAATGTTCAAATAGCAACCCCAATCAAGTAACACCTAGTTTTAAAGGTATTGTAAAAAGAAGAATGGCTTAAACTAGAGGTCTCTAATGTTACTCTATCACATTTGATGGTCAATAATAAAGTTTGAATTGTTTAATAAAATCCCACAATTTAAGTCACCTTTAAAGTTATTGTAAGGCACATAAAACATTCACTCATTAGTTATTTTGAGAACTGGCACAAAATAAACAAATAAACCTACCAAACTCCAACAGTCATCTCCCGCAGTAGACTTGACCTATCAAATTACCCTTGCAACACAGAATCTCGACATTTGCAGTTAGTGATGTGCCGCTCCTGGACATCCATAAGGTTGTCCAGATTTAAGTAACACTTAAGCCCAGTGTAAGTTTAACTGGAAGTTATAAAACAGCCAGAATTGAACCCTCCTGGGAGTTCCAAATTGATATTAAACCAATTTACACTGTTTGTGTAAAAGGTATGATAAATATTACCTTGAGATTGTGGCTTTGCAATAAGATTGTGGGGGAGGGGATAAGGAAGGTTGGAGAAAAACCCACTGACTATATATGCTATTTAAATGGCGAGTCAAAGGCAAAAGATACGACTTTGATTAAGATATAACATTTTTGAGGTTTAGAGGACAAATCCAACAATGTGTGATCCAGCAGTAAACGAGTTGCAAATAAACTGAACAACAGTATTTTATACAAAGGCCATCTTCTGTTGTTCAGTATAGTTATTTACTCAATTTTCCCAATAACCTCCTCCTTTGCTGATCACTTACACAAGTTTTAATGCTTGTTCGTAGAACTCGTTTCAGTATCTGCAGTTACTCACGCTGACAAAACTTTCTTGATCTTCTTCTTACCTTTATTGTCCTCTCAAATAAAAAGTTCGGCAACCATTCAGAAACTTTACTTTCTAGTTTCTGGTAAGTTAATAACTATTAGTAATGTGCCTTACAACATTTTATTTTTAATCTAGATACATGAATGTTTGTCTGTATGTCCTTTATAGAATCGTAAACTAACGGATCATTATGAAAATTTGGATGTATATTTATTTTTTCACGGAGAAGGTTTACATGCTATGCCCATTGATGTAACTTTCCACTAGGCGGCGCTGAAAAAATAAAAGTTTTAAAAGCGCCTGACACACTATAAGCTGCAATTACGAGACAATTACATATATTAAATAGCTAAAAACTTTTTGAAGGCTCTAAGCTATGATTAATATTAATCTTTAAAATAAATGGCTGGTTACTTAAAGTTTGAGCAGACCACTTTATAATAAAGTACATGTACGTGTACAATGGCTACAGGTATGTACTGATTTAGCCCATATGTAATTAAATAATGGATGATGATTGAATAGATGTCACTAACCAAATGATTAAACCGGTCTGCTTTTAGCTACCAAGCGTTCGAGGTTACGAATCAATCCGCGAGATAGCAGGTCGATTAAGACCGACGCGACGCGACATTATGTTATGTTCCATTCTGTGATTAATCTTTGCCACATAAGGGTGCATTCCAATCCTCCCACATTCGTACTATAGGTGAGACGTACAGGATTTTTAATTTCTCAAAAGAATTCAAAATCTTGTACTAAAATTCCGGTTCGAAGAGCAATGAATGATTGCTATATATATACAAATTATATTATTTCCACTTTAAAGAAAATTTAGAACAAATTAAACATTTGCGGTTAGGAAGGCATAAAAAATAGTTGAATAGTCACAATACCACTGATCTATTTTCTTCTGACACAAGCACAGCCCGGCACGGCTGTCTCATCCTCCCAAAAGACACCCAAAATGTCAACACACTGTCTATGAACACATATTTATATGTTACAAAAAGTGTAACACAACATTTTGAGGATTGGAATCTTATCTTCTTCGTCAGATGAGGGAGGTATTAGTACGTACAAAAATAAAGACCAGAAAGAAGAAAAGAAGGGAAAGTAAATACAGGGTGTTTGAAAAGTAATCAACGATCTTCACTCTACTAACCAATGTGTTTTCACTGACTTTTTTTTAATTAGCAAATTATGTCATAAATTTATAACACAATAAATAAATCTAAAAAAACATTGGTATTTATTGTGTTTTATTTATTGTGTTATAAATGTATGACATAATTTGCTAATTAAAAAAAGTCAGTAAAAACACATTGTTTAGTAGAGTGAAACGCCGCCTACCGCATCAGAATACGACGATCCAGTCAGAAATGGCAGCGCATAATGTACTTCACAATGTGTACCTAAAACAACCCGCCATTTCTGATTGGATAAACCTTTTTAGATGCGGTTTGCGGAATTCAACTCTACTAAGTGAGCTCTTTCAAATGAGGTATCACTCGACCCATGCTCCAATTTAAGGTTTCCATGTTTTCATCTGTGGGCCGTCCCCCCATGGTTGGCATGTCATGGTAATAGCAAGGAAAAATAGTTTACATAGCCATATGACACTGTGCAAAATTTATAGATGTTATCTCCTATGGTTTTTAAAATGTTAAGTCGTACCCATACTTTTCAAACACCCTGTATAGTTCAAACATGCTTAAAAGTCTAGTCTAGGCTTTGTCATTGCAGGGAATGCAAGTCCCGAGCAGAAGAAACGAATACGAGAAACACAATCGTACATCACACCGATACGGATGAAAGTGTTGAGTATATACTTTATTTTTGTATGTACTAATACTTCCCCACCTGACGCAGAGGATAGATACAATCCTCGAAACGTTGTGTTAGACTTTTTGTAATATAGAACGGTGGCAAATGCCCAAAATCCTGTCGTCCTGTCTGCAACAAATTATACCCTTATATTATTACCTGAAGTTGACCATCAATAGAGAAAGTTCAGAAGTTCTAGGACTTCGGAATAATTAATGAAAATTTGAGCCGGACAGATCATATCAGTGAAATGCATAACAAATCAGGATACACTATTCGAACGTTTTGCTTAAAAAAATTGTGAGTCTGCACTACATAGCATCTTGAACCAAGCATTGATTGAATAAAAAATTTAGTTCGGTATCTAAATATTTATGTGTTTTAAGTTTTATATAGAGTATACACAGAGTTCACACCCAAACTGCTATCGGGGTGGGGAGGAAGGTGAAGGGGGAAGGGATAAATAGTTACTCGGGAGTCTACATCTGTTCACGGGCTCTAAAGAAACACTCCACGAAATCTAAGCAGATCAAGGGGATTCTGAAATACCCTCGCTCTGGGTTTTAAAAACTAGTTAGATTTTATAGTTCACGAGATTTAACTATAAAAGGGGACAAGCGAGGACGAGGTTATGCGAGCAAGGAAGCTGTACCGATAAAGTGATATCAGGCGATGCCTTTATAATCAAAAGGGGCATTTTAAACTGTCTTGGGAAATGAGTAGCATTCACCAGACGCTACGTTGTGTTTTTTAAAGTCAGTGTAGTCAGCCCGTATTACAGATAAAGAATACAAATATAAACCAAAATAATGTAAACAATGAAATAATATTCATACTAATGAAACAGAGCTTGCACAATGCCTCGTTTACGCATCCAGTCTTTTTCCCAAATTATATAGGCGGCAAACAAAATTGCATTGCTCAAATTCGAATATAGAATTTCCAACGATTAAGCAAAAATAAGCTCTGGCATTGAAAAAGGTTCTTAATCCATATAAGTCAACATGTCTACTTAACTACCTGGCAATCCTGATTTCTGAATTCAAACAGTCACCTGATCAGTCGTTGGGCTACTCGACTGTAGCCCAACAACCCAACGCAGGGGAGTAGGGAGCCAAAAGCGAGTTTATTTCACAATATCCAAACATAGGCCTACATTTCATCAATGTCAGTATAAACGTTAATGGTGTAAAATACAATAAAAACAACGTGTCATGCAATTTTTAGTTCAGACTGTAGCCCAACAACCCAACGCAGGGGAGTAGGGAGCCAAAAGCGAGTTTATTTCACAATATCCAAACATAGGCCTACATTTCATCAATGTCAGTATAAACGTTAATGGTGTAAAATACAATAGAAACAACGTGTCATGCAATTTTCAGTTCAGTCGCGTATGTCAATGTGTACGAAAAAATAGTAACAGGTTAAGCTTTAGTTTTATTTTGTCCAATATATAAATTGTCATACTTATGGTCTGAATTGGTGAAATTTGTCTTAGTCTACCAAAGTATGGAATGAAACGTTTACTAAAACAACTCTGGATTTGTTAGATTTACAAATTTTTATAATAATATAAGACTGTGCCAGCCAACTTCGAACGTATGCGAGAGTCAGTAAGTTTAATTATATTCACCAGTGTTTTGTACGAGAGCCCTAGATGACTGTGTATGATCCGTTACAATTTCTAAAGTATGATAGTTTATATTAGTTTATAGTTTGGAAGTTTGTATATATACAGTGAGCCAAGTATTTTCTTACTCTCAAATGTGTTGGAATATCTTTTATCTCTAGTTGAAAATCATATTTTCAGCACCAGCTGTTACTGCTGTTTACGTTATGTTGTCTGCGGCAATCAAGCTGACATATTTGTTTTTAATACTTTCAAAAACATATTTTTTTCAAAAATATTTCAAATCTATCTTATATATTTCATAAATTTTCTTCTTTTCCTTCTTGTCATCTTTCTGTTTTTATTGTTGTATGTACTAATATCTCCTGCACCTGACGAAGAGGATAGAGTCCAATTCTCAAAACTTTGCGTTATACCTTTTGTGTTACATAAAGATGACAAATCTTCGAAGTCCTGGTTTCCTATCCAATTTTCCATCGTCAATAACAAACTGTAAACAAAGAATAGTTAGTTTGAACGGCAGGTGCATCATAATTGGCTAAAGCTCAAGTAAGCAACCAATGTAATCAATGCAAGTTTAGTATGACTTCGTTATTACAGTCGATCAGATCAGATTTGTATTAAGTATAATATTTTAAAACATATTAAACACTGTAAACGTTTTTAACGATAAAACATTATGAATGTCCTATTGACGAATTAAAACAAGTTTATTCGTAAAATTGAGACAAATTTAAAACCAACCACTTGTTTAAGTAAATGTACATTTCATATGAACTAACTGAGAAGTTGTTGAAGCGTTCGCTAATGAGATGCCCGGAACGGTTTGTAGTAAAATGTTTCGCACAGTAGAGTCGAGGTCGGGTATAACTTCGTGTTGTTTCCTAGACCCTTACATCATATTAACTAATCTTTAACGTCATATATGATGTCATATTAAATAGCTATATCTTAATTGTATCGTAGAATTGGTTCCAATGGTTAGAAAATGTCTCAATATACTAGTTAAAAAATATTATTTAATTGAAATATGTTAAAACTAGCTTTCGCTTTTGAAGATTATTCTTGTAATACAGTGAACTTATAGTATTTTGCTATGTATTACAAACGTAATACTATATAAAATAATTTTATTTTGGATAAAATCTAGCCAATTGTATATTATATCTCATGTAAGCTTAATGAAAATATGAAACTCAAAATTAAAATAAGATTGGAACAAAAATAATTTAATCGTTAAGAGTTTTATGTTGATTTAATGCACGCGTGTTCCTATACTCTCAATATGGTAAGATATGTTCTACCGTATATTAATGTCATCTAGACAATTGTCACATATTGTACTCTTTTCTAAAATCTAAGTGTTTGAAAAAAGCATGTTTCTGAAATCAAAACTCACGTATACTTTGTTAGGGAAGTAATTATCGAATCCATTTGAATCGTTTCATCAAGAAAGTAGATGTTCTCTCAGTAAGTATATTGTGTTATAAACAATCATGTATTCATTGCTTGAATAATAACGAGCATAACTATTTCATGTTATATTAGTCTTACTTTTATAGTTTATCAACTCAATACAATTAGATTAAATCTAAGTAAGAATTACTCGTGAGAACATTTGATCGAAAATGCAATAAAAGTAAAAAGTAAAGGGAGCCTTTTTTACCAGGCGAAGTTAGGGCTAAGAAGCCCTCTCTAACACTTAACCTGGGGACCAACGGCTTAATTAAAGGTGACTTCCCGAACCACCACTAACGGCCGGGCAGGCGGGCTGCTTGCAAGGACAGGATCGCTCAGCGGTCACCCATCCAAGCAGCAGCCACGATCGACGTTGCTTGATTCGGTTATCTCGCGATAACCTCTGTATCCACTAAACTGCGCCATCGGTAATTTACGCTATGTCTAGAAGGACGTAAGAAGTCTAAGAACTACTCATTTATTTATCTACAGACTTGGAAAAGAAAGGAATTCAAATAAGTCCTAATAGTACGATATTTAATTCTCGGAATGTCACCCATTTCTACATATTTGTACTTACTTCAGCTGTAGCATCATAATTTCTATGTTGTATTATATTTTATATACATATTGTACAGTATTAGTGAAAGCGTATTACAGAGAATTGTCAATCCATTTTCCATAATAAGATCAAGTTAGTATAACATATTTACAATGGTTTAAAGTAGGTTCGTGACATTATCAGCAATGAAAACCTTTTTCTATTTTGTGCAATTTAATAAGGGAAGTTCCAGCTGGAGTACACCAGACTAGAGTTACTGCATAAGTACTAACAAACGCTGATACTAACTTACCAATGCAAGAGTATCGAGAACTAGTTGCTTTCCAGATCACTGATTTAATTAAGTTTTACTGCTGGAAGCCGAGTTAAAACCCGAGTTAAAACAAAGAATTATTACGGTGTTCGTTTCAAACCTCGCAGTCTGTGGAAAAATAAACTGTCACTTAGCTTAATGAAATCATAGGCGTCATAAGGAGACCTGTTGCGTATTTTTAAGTGTTATTTTATGTAAATTATGAAGAGGCGAGCTTGTCTCTTTATTAAGAGCACTCTCCGCTGAATAAACAAAGTCCAATTGAAATTAAATTGAAATATCTCTAACTCGTATTTTATGAAGTATACTTAAAGTTTATGTTTCAGACAAGCATAATTACTGAGCAGTTTGTATTGTCCTCCATGATTATTTTTAACCAACTATGACCTTTTTGGGAAATTTAATTTTGAAGCGATGTAATGAAAAAGTGCTCTTTAGGTAAAATTAAAATTTAATATTATATCAGACAGTTTTCGTTTTCACAGATTGAAGCTGTTTAATTAAAATTTCTACCGCTGGCCATCTTTATTTTCGGTCATCAAGTATGTTGTTATTAGACAGTATTACTTAATTTGGTATCGTAGGTTATGAAATATATTTAATTTGTGACTTACGTTACAAAATACCCACTTAAAAATATCTGTTATAGAAAAATATTGTTGTTTTTAGATATAACAACAACAACAACAAACAATAACATATATAACATTTCTTTAAAAATAGTAAAAATGTATTTCTTTATTTTTTTAAAGTCGATTGTACGATTTATGTCCACAACCAAGACATTTCTTAGTTTTGACATAAAATGAAAATCGTGATCCTACAATACCTAGTAGGTAAGGTAAGATATAGATTTATTTATGAAATTCTAAAAAATAGGCATATTTTGTTTGCAGCATTTCAGTGCAACTATATTACAAACAATTTTGCAATTTTGCCTTCAAAATAGTTTGTTAGTAAATTATAATCAATAATTTATTCTATGAATAATTTTAAAATATCATGTGGGAATGATTCAGTATCTGATGATATTCATAGCTCAAATAAATTTTAAAATTAAAGATGCTGTTTTATTAATTGCTTGAATCGATTTGGTCGTTCAATATTGGGATCTGTTAGCATATTATGAGTAGAATGATAATAGAGTATAGTATTGTGCTATTGTGGTATCTTGAAATGTATAATTGTCTATTCAACAATATTATGTTTTATTGCTTCCATGCTACCAATGCTTATATGATCCGTTTTTATTGTTTTAGCGTTAAATCTTGCAATCCCTGCAGCACATCATAGTCATTATTTATTTACATTAAACCATAACAGCTGAGCGAGCTGCGGTGGTGAAACTTTGATCAGCTGGGGTTGGTGTAACAAGGCATCAGCTGATTTCCCAGGAGTCCTTGCGGCTTCCGCCCAGACCACTTCACTTCGCTGAGTAACTTCTCAACAGACGTTAGTGCACAATCATGGTCAGACCATCTCTCACAGTGCAATCGTTAAGCAAAACTATATGCAAAAATACAATTATTATAAGCCTAATTTATATTTGGAATCTTAAGAATATTTATGTAGCGTTTAAAATACCAAAGAATCTCGAGAAATATTTGAAATTTTGAAGTCCTTATTTATGTAGCATGAAAACATTATCAGCAAACCCATTCAATATGATTGATGCCTTCGGTTGATTACTTATAACTGGACTTCTTATATGGTTTAGTTAATAATTGCTAAGTATAGTCCAATAACAATTATTCCAATATTGAAATGCATAAAAATGGATTCATGATTGGATAGCCAGTGAAATTAATAAAAGCAAGAAACTCTAAAATTGTATAATTCAACATATATACTAACTGGGAACGAGTTAAGTTCTGAGCGATAATATAAACTTTAGAAAAGGCATGAGGGTGAATAAATGTTTTGACTTAAACTAAATCATTTTTATGGTCTGCAAAAATTTCTCAGAAACTGTATGATGATGATGTCATTAAAAGTCAATCATTATAAATTCAAAACATTCATTACAATTTAAATCGGCATTAATCTGACAGAAAATACTGTTAAAGCAGCAGAATTTAAACACACACACACACACACACACACACACACACACACACACACACACACACACACACACACACACACACACACACACACACACACACACACACACACACACACACTCACACACACACACACACACACACACACACACACACACACACACACACACAACACACACACACACACACACACACACACACACACACACACACACACACACACACACACACACAACACACACACACACACACACACACACTCACACACACCACACACACACACCACACACACACACACACACACACACACACACACACACACACTACACACACACACACACACACACACACACACATACACACACACACACACACACACACACACACACACACACACACACTCAACACACACACACACACACACACACACACACACACACACACACACACACACACACACACACACACACACACACACACACACACACACACACACACACACACACACAAACACACACATATATTTCAATTTCAAAAATGTTTGGGAAAAAATAGACTGGTCCTTGTGGAATCTTAAGCATAGCTTTAAGTAATCGATAAAGCCATTCATGGAGAAGAAACATTATTATTTCTAAAATTGCCTTCAACTCATTATTTCTTAAAACGGCCGGAATAATTCCGAAACTATGTTTCAATTTATAATTTGTACATGTGATTTTTTGAATCTACAACAAAATTTTCTTTCAGGGATGTTAGAAACTTTAACAGAAATTAATGTCTCTATCTCGAAAATACACTTCAGTTCCAGAAAAAACAAATTAACAACTAGTCAATTTCATTCCAGCAATTATAGACGGACTAGATAATGGGAAATTCTGCTAATCGTACTTCCCAGTATTTCCAGAGCCTTTAACTGAGTACACAACGAGATAATGTAGTAGCAATTATGTATGTGTAGTGTTCGAGATGTACGAGTACTATATTCATAACACGCGTGTAATCTTGTGGACAGCAATCAGTTTCTGCAGATTGAATACATCTTTTTAACAAAGTAAAAATGACTTATGGAGTCCCTCACAGATACGTTTTTATGCCCATGTTTTTTCTTGTTCGCATGAAAGAAATTATTTATCCATCCAGGAAGGAGGCGAAATTATTTATCCATACGGGCGACACAAATATTAGTATTTTATTGTATCAAACGCGTCGGGAATCATAGATTTTAATAACTATATTAATAATATTACAGGAACCAATATAAAGAAAGAATATAAAGTCCTTACTTTACATAAAACTGTATTCCTGAGAAATGTCACCAATAGCTTACAAAACAAGTTCATTGCCAATTTCCTGAACTGGTGAGGAAAATGTTTAAATCTGACAGCCTACTTACAACAGTACTAGGCTACTACTAAGAAATAAATTACATCATAAAGTTATGGTTATTGTACTATAAAAATACTCTTAGTTGAATAACAAGAATGAACATCAATTCAGCATCCAGGTTGAATTTGCTCCAAAGTAAATTCCCTTAATTTTTGAAAAATTAAATATTTTTAAACGGCGTTCAGGTAATTCAGGACTTCAATAATACAAAGGACTACATTACTCATGTGACGGCGTTGTTAAGATCAATATAAAAAATGTGTTGCTCAGGACATGTTTAGAGAGCATGCATCATCATCATCATCATCATCATCATCATCATCATCATCATCATCATCATCATCATCATCATCGTCATCATCTACTTGTTCTTCGGATGAAAGTTGTTGATTAACCGGAAGTTCTCGTCAGGAGAATTAAAATATAAATATATTAATAGATTTGAAACAACTATGTTTTGTGTGAATAAATGTACCTTAACCAGAGGACAAGACATACACATGTATGAGACACGTGGCAGAGCAAACTACCGAACTGGTAGACACAGAACGGTGGTTTATGAACGCCTGCCTTCACAAGCGGGTGTTCAATTCCTCAACAGACTGCCCAATCCAATCAAAGATGCTACAACGCCAAAGGCGTTTAAGACTCGCCTAAAACGCTTCTTGGTGTCTCAAGCGTTTTATAATGCAGGTGAGTTTTTGGCTTTCAACTGGGAGGCCGCCCAATTTGAAGAATGACACCGCTGTTCGAAGTGGGTTGCATAGGCGATGAATGAAAGAGGGGTGACTTTAAACATTGTATGTCTGTATGTGTATTATAGTATGAATGACTGAAATTTTAGGATATTATTATTAATTGACGTTTGCCATACGATGTATTATTGTCTCAGCAATAAAACTGATTTGATTTGAGATTTGATTAAATTTGATATTACAAACCACGTAACACACAACACAGTCAATAGATAAAAAGTAACAACATACGCTAAAGCTGTTTGTGGATTTCATAATGACCTAAAATAGAAGTATGTAACTTTAGTTTGATTATACAAATGTAACCGTGCAAAAATCCCCTATCATCATATAAAAAGTTTAGGCCATATTAACTTAAAACAAGAATTAATAAAATTATAGTTTTTAATCATGTTCCTACAGTATGTAATATTGATTAAATAGAGTCAAAATATCATGTGTGTTAGTTGACAATACTTGCAGTGTATTTTCTTATTCAAAGTCATTGTTTGAAAGTAGATAAGGGGGGATTAACAGCTAAATTAAAAATTATGCTAAATTTAAACGTACAAGCTCTCGTGAAGTATAACTGATGATAGAAGATTCATTGCCTTCTTGTTACTGATAGTGTAATCTTATCTAGCCATTGAAGTTGTAAACAAGACGATTTTATCTCAATTTACTGTGATAATTTATCTCAACAAGTACTTGCCCACTTAGAGTTCATCTATAATTTAGGCCATGCCTACTAGAACGATGAGTAAATTCTCATTATCTTGTTTTGAGAGCTTCAAGGATTAAAAGTAGTTTATTCAATAATTTCTCAGATTATTTTTATACCGATTCCAGTTTAAAATGGTTTATTTTCATATCCCTGATGAAAACGGTTCGTGCCTAAGAAGATCAAATTAGTCTAGTTTTTAGTTACGAGGAGCTGATTAAAACCCTTAAGAAGCTTTAAGGCGGTTTACTGTGTTTCACTCTCTGGCACAAAATAATTAATATACCTAATATAAAGATTCTCTGTAACCGGAATTTAGAAAACATTTCAAAGTTTGATTAAAGAGTATTGAGTGATGATGTGAAATTTTACATTATTTTAGTGTTAAATTCGTTTTATGATGTGGGCACTGATGTAACTGATTACCAACTGAAAAATCCTAGTCTGATGGAAAATGTTTTAACCAAATAGTAAGTTTCGAAATGTTGTATATAAGAAAGTAAACGAATGAGAAATACACTTCAATAGGGGGCCGGCAAAACAAGTGAACTGATATTGGCGGCTGATATTTGCTGAAATTGTTTTTGGTTTAAAACGTCTATTATAGTAACCTGTAGGTTACGTCAAAGCACAGATTGACGAGCAAAGTTACTTTGATGGGATCTTATCGTACCACGCAATTTGGTGACGAGAGCCGTGAACTTGTGGCAAACGTTTGACGAGCTCGGTAACTTCCAAACCACACGCCAGGCGGCTGTTTCAGAAGGGGCCTTTATTTTGGGAAGTCTTGTGGTGCACCACTTCCAGTCCTACGCGGTCAACGCCCACATTACTTCTTCAGCTGATAATTTTATTTCAATGCCCTAAACATTCTAGTATATTAACTTTAGTTTTCTCTGCCATACTTTCATGCAAATGTGGTTTTCGTCATTCTCAACCACTTAATGAGCTGTGTTGATACAACACAACAACATATCAACGTATCAAGATGATTTAAAATCAATCAATAATGTTTTGAAGATGTAAAGCAATTTTTGGTACAGAAATTATCTTAAGGAACTAGAACCGACAATTTCCATTATCGTTGCCTGTTTTTCTACACTAAAAAACTAATTTTTATTCAAAATTTGAGGCCAGTAAACTACTTATTGACAACAACGCTGCACAAAAATTCTAAATTCTTATTTAGGAGCAACCATAATATTAAAATTTTACAGAACACGTTTTATTTGTCATATTGTTTTAGGTTTAGTGGGTAATAGTAACAAATCAGGGTGCGCCTTGATAGTCTAAATAATTCTTCTTCGCCTCCAATAGTTTTCATATATTGCTAGTGTACACCATAGATGACCTTATTCGTGTAAACTATAGTGATACCACTTCACATATAAAACAATCTTAAAACTTACATACAGATGTGTAGGCATACCGTACTAAATTTTTGGTTCAATCAAAGCTTTGTTTAAGATGCAATGTAGTGCAGGCTTACAAAATGTCCCTAAAAAGCAAAAGGTTTGGATAATATTCCTGATCTGCTATGCATTTCACTGATATGATCTGTCGGCTCACCTTTTCATAAATTATTCTATAGCACTGACGTGAACTTCTGAAGTTCCTCTATTGAAGGAAACTGCAGGTAATAATATAAGGGTATAATTTGTTGCTAGACAAGACAACAAGATTTTGGAAATTTTCCATCGTTATATGTTACAAAAAATATAACACAACGTTTCGAGGATTGGAATCTATCCTCTTCGTCAGGTGTGGGAGGTAACTCAATACTTTCATCCGTGCCTGTGTAATGTGTGATTGTGACTGTCGTACTCATGACTTGTGCTTGGGTCTTTCATTCTCTGCAGTGACAACACCTGGACTAGACTCCAAGCAGGTTTTTTATGTTTTAAACCTTTTATATCCCTTTTTTCTTCTGTGTGTTCTTTATTTTTGTAAGTAATAATACCTCCCCCACCTGATGAAGAGTATAGATTCCAATCCTCGAAACGTTGCGTTATACCTTTTGTAACCATAACGATGGCAAATACCCAAAATCCTGTTATCATGTCTCAAACCTTCCGTTGTTAATAACAAACTTCAAATAAAGAATTGTAGCTAGAATTATACCTACAGGACTTGAAAACGTAAATGGTTTGGTTGGTACCTAAATGTGTGTATTTCTTTGAATTTATTTCCACCTTATTTTTCCTACACCAATTATGAAGTAATACTAAATCTCTATTTGAACATTGAGTTCACCTTCACATTATTGCAGCGACTGGTATCAGACGGTGTCTCAGACTTGGCTCCTGGAATCTGGAGTCATGTTCGTCTGAAGATATCCAAAGAAAGACAGCACTGAATGAGCACAAAACGAACATCTCACATACCAGACGCTGCAATAAAAAGAAGGTAAATTGGAGCTAAACTTAACATTCAAATTGAATCAACCCTTCCTACCATAGCTACGTTTGTCTACATCCCTAGTTACACTGTTTATTCACACAAAACCGGATCGTTTTTATGAGAGTGTAAAAGGGCAATATTGTCAGCAAAAGTCCTGATTTCAATACAAAACTTCTCATTATAAATATTAAGAATAGTATGGCAGATTCCCTATAGGACTCTTAAAATACCTGGAAAAACTAAAGTGATATGTTGTTTTTCTCGAGTTTGCTGACATTTATATGTTAGAAAACTCTCAAACCATTTTAGCGCTGCCTCTTTTATTCTTACATTTCATAGTTTTTCAACAAAATGTTTGTTGGACGAGATAAAAATCCTTTTTGAAATCATTCAAACGTTCTGAAGGTTTATTTCCGCAATTTGTTCCACTGCAAAATTTTGTTCGTCATATTAACTAGTGAGCTTACGGTATATTTTCTTTTAGAAAGCCACATTGCTTGTTATATAAATTATTTTTTTTTAGTTATATATGAACTAAATTTAATAATTTCGTCAAATATATCTGAAAAGACAACCTACAAACTGATTTTAGATTACTCAAGGTCATTGAAGAACAGATAAACAACCACGCTTAAAAACCTTTCTGGAGAGGTTCTTAAGAATAAACTTATGATAATATTAGAAATGTAGCCTCAAAAAGCGTTTAATATAAGTAAACAATAATAAACCTTTTACCAATTTTATAGATTTTATTGTACAATACATTTAGAATTCAAAGAATCCATCAGGTCCTTGTATGTTAAAGTAAATGAAGTAAATAAATAATTAAAACCAAATTGTCGTATGTTTTTAACTACCATGACGGCTAGTTTAAAAGTCTATCAAATAATAAACTTCTCGATATAAAACCTTTGTCCATAATAATGCATTAGGATTAATTTGGGCACTTTTTGTAAATTTCAAAATTCTAAAGTTCTAAAATTGAGGTGACTTTTATTGCACGTGTGTAACATTTCATGGTCGTATTCGATGTTTGTGTTTGTATGAATGGTGTTATTTAAATGGTACGCATATTTCGAATTTGATGATGTCTTCAATGCTTTTATATGTTCACTAATAATAATATGCGAAAGAACTGGTGATATATTAGAAATAATTTCCATTATGAACCGCAGTAAAATAAGAAACCCTTTTTAACCTTTATTATAAATGTGTTCAATATCTGACACTTCGTTTACAAAATTAGGAAACAAGGAAAAAGTGAGATGTTATCGTGCGCGCGTACGCGCACTGACGCACTGCGACTGCCATCAGATCTAGATCTCGACCTTGACCCAGTTGTTTGAAGAGGATAACTATTTATCGTGTCGACGACAACAACAGGATCTTCCATTACGCTACCGTCTCGTCTTATAACATCACTTTATAAACTGTTTTCTTGTTATCCTTCCATATTACCCAGTTTATTATTTCCCACTTCCATGAATTGTTATCATTACAGTTCAAGGTAGGTACCGTTTAATAATATCCTTTCTTTCTAAAATGTACGTCTGTTTTTATTTCTATGCAACCATTTTCGAAGTAATGTTTATGGTGAATATTGCAAAATAAAGACGGAAATGGTTTAGAGATAAAACGTTTGTTAGATAGAAAAAGGAGAAAGTACTGTGTTCTGTAGAAAATTCATTAATTAGAATAACGTGTCAAGTTCAGCTTATAATACGTGTTAGAGTTGTATCATTAATTAGAGACCTCAAAACGAATGTTCTATTCTCCCTGATGTACACCCAGTCAGCTGACCAGCTGATCAGAGTACGACCAGCATAATAATCATTCATTTTTTATGCTCTTTACTTTTGACTTTAAAAATCATACTGTTGGAAACTTTATAGGGAAAATGTTAAGTTATTTTCCTTTATTTGTTTTACTTCATATTGTTGTGTATTTTGTGGTTAAATTACTCCCTGATCGTTGAACGTAGATGTTAAAAGAAATATAGTTAATGCAACCTTCAATTACGTAATGTATTTTAAATTATATAAGTTCAAAATTACATTTTTCAAAACTTTAAAAGAAACTATTAATTAACTACAGTTTAAAATAAAATTACAATAAAAACCTGTTATCCTGAAATTTATTTACAAAAAAATGTGTACAAAATAGTGGTTTTTGTTTAGTTGTAATTCATCCTGGTATACACATTTTTTCAAAAACCTATTTTTTTGGTTACAGTAGAAAACAAAATATTTCCTTTAAAAGTTAAAAATCAAATATTTGGACTATTTCGATATTATATGAGGAAAACATAAAATTGATTGAATTGTCTAAATCTAAAATTCACCTAAACACTCATTATTTACGAGGGAACGGTTCTAAAGCCCAATGGGAGGAGCTTTTCAACCCCCTTTTCTCAAATGAGTTGCTCGCTTTATTAATATCCCGTCAAGTAGTTGCCTGAGGTCGATCTACAAGTTGCCCCCGCCACATGTTGCCCGCGTAATAGACACAAGAGCAGGTTTCTGTGTGTTTGCCACTAATTAAGACCTTAATAGCCTATTACAAGGCTGATCTCCACAAGCAGCCGTTTAGCTACCTTGAACTTAGGTTAATCTACCGTTATAACATTAGTTGAGATATTATGTCTTGGAGACGTTTATTTATAGTCTAGGTAGATACAGATATACATTGTGTTGAAACGAATGTGACAAACTGCTGGTCTATGGTTGGTTAGATTAGAGGTAAAAATAAGTTTTTGTCGAACTTTGCAATTTTAAAGCTATTATACCAACACTTTTTGAAGGAAAATTCGGCCGTTTCACGTCATGGAACGTAACGCATTTTTTTCGCTCTTAAGCTGCTAGAAGCAGGACTATCGCAGCCATTTTGATGTCAGGCCATTTTACTGTCGCTCCTTGTTTTTGAAGTAAAAATAAGTCGTACTTTAACAATTTGCAAGCTATTATACCAACACTTCTCTAGGGTACAATGCCTCATCTAGGGTCATGGCAACCCGAGGCTTGTGAAGCTCTATTTTATTTATCCAACTCAGCTGGTTGGTCGTGAATCCCTCGAGACGACCTTCGATTACAGCTCACATTCAAATTCGATTGGCTCGCAAATGGTGAATCATAGTAAGAACATGTACAGAATTGCCTTTTTTACCTACAATCTAATTGCAAAACTAAATTTTATAATTTAACATAAATTTAGTCGGTGCTATAACATATTTTATAAAAAAAAAAACACATTTAAACTCCTCAACCAATTATTAAAACAAAAATAAATTCATACAACAAACATAATTGAAATTCTTAATTTCTTTATTAATTTAATTTATAATTATTCAGCACTTATATGTTACAAAAGGTATAACACAACGTTTCGAGGATTGGAATCTATCCTCTTTGTCAGGTAGATGATGTATTAATACATACAAAAATGGACAACAGAAAGACGAAAGAAGGGAAGGAAAAGGGTTCTCCGTACCCAACCTTCCCCACCTGTAATATATAACGACAGCAAATGTCTGAAATCCTGCTATCCTTTTAAACCTTCCATCGTCAATGACGATCTGTAAACAAAGAAGCGGCATTTCATTGAAAGCCTTGCTAAGGAACCTCACTCCTGGAGCTTATCTAATCACTAGAGGAAAATGTGACTAGATTAGATAAGCACGGTAAAGTTGCGTTATAAGAATACTTTTTATTGTGGTTAGTGTTTTTATGTTTTGACTGTTTTGTTTATTTTTATTTAATAATTGTTGTTGGTACAATAAATAACTATTAATATAAATTGCTAAAAACTCATATTGTGATTAATTTTGATATTATTTTTATTTGTTCCATGTTTTTGTTTTAATTTAGTGTAATGGCACACATCCGCAGGATTCATTAAAAATAAGTATAAGGTAAACTGATTTAGTTCATAAGTATATAAAGTATACGTATTGCCTAGCCATTCTATCGTAAGATGATGGCTAGTGATATTCCATGTATTTGAGCTTTAATACTTTTGCAATCATGTATGGAATAAATCATTGTTTCAATAAAGCGGAGTATCTCATTTTAAAGATGCGATTCAATAGCATTACATTTTTTCGGTATTTTATTGCTTATAGTCTCAAACCTCAAACCTTTTCGTATTTCATGGTTTAGATACAACAGTTTACACTTACAAGAAAAACTAAAAAATATATGGATGCGTATTTATTACACCTTTAAAATGAGGCTCATACATTATTCTACGACCAAAAATAGTGGAATAACAGTTTTTGAAGTTCAGTATTGTCTTTACGGACAATAACTCTTATCTGTCAACAAAAATTTAGGGTATTTTTCGTTTAAGGGCCAGCACCTTACAAACATACCATATCTGACTGATGACAGAGCATTTAATCGTTTTTTTTTGTGTGTTATTAGTTCGTAGGGCAGTAGTCCAGGTACTACTTCTAGTATAAGCTCGTCTTATCTTATCAGTGATAAACGAGCGCCACTTATCTTTTGCCTGTAATGAAACCTACTTAGTTTTTCTTGTTCAATAAAGCGTGGTGAGTTGATTTGGGCTTGGACTTTGCAAGCTCGAGTTAATTTTTTTTTCTAAAAGAGCAAGCATCGCGTGATCTGAGTTTTGAATAGGCAAGCTAGGGTCTTTTGTGCTGGCCCTTAAACGAAAAAGACCCAAAATTTGCTATATTTTGCAAACAATACATTTCAGGTACTTTGGATAAAGCCTGTACTTTGTATAATTAAAATCTCCCAGAAGCTTGTTTATACGGTTAAATGTAGGATGAGCAGTTGCACAGTTCCGCAGTGCTGCCAATGCCAGTTACACGTCACGCGAGAACCGCTCCTGACCCAGTGCAAGGCTGTTACGGTTGGTAACCCTTCCTTGTTTACGAGAACGTCTCTGTAATGGTTGTGGGAGCCAATGTTGTGTGCACTCGACAGATTATTACGTAATCATAACAGTCGCTATAATATTAGAAGTATTGGACGTACATCCTACTGAGATACCGGCAAATTTCAAACTTCAAAAAAGCGTCTACACATTGATTTGAATTTCTTAAGAGAAGTAAAATTCATTCATGCATGAATAATATAATATATACTATAGCATGAATATTATAATTGCAACTATTATTCATTATACGAGGCGTTCATAAAAAATATCTAAGAAATAGATATTTTTAATGAGTAATTATCAATTTGTATGTCTGTCAGTTAGACAATTCTTAAAACCACACACAGTTCAGGATTGAGACTTTGCACATAAGTTGTATATTATCCATAGTATAAAAAGGTTAAAACACACTTTATCTCATTTCAAAAAGATAATGTAATAAATACATTTGTTAATTGAATAACACTAGTATCAAATTTAATATACTAATAAAATTAAGTATTTGTCACATTTTGTTTGGTTATTACCAAATTATGCGGGATAGGAGAATTTCACGATAAATATTAGACTAACGCCATCAGCAATGATGCTGTTTTGATTATAACCACTAACCAGATTTATAACGGCGGAACATTAGTTATCTATGTTCCGCTGTGTTATTGGAACATGTTTATTTACTAACCATATTAACCGTAATACAATAAAGACAAGCGAAGTTATAGATAGATTTCATGGAAATCTGCCTATTGTAACCGCCCTCACGGTGGAATTTCCGGGAGTTTTGAGATTATCACAGATCATGACTCAGGATCCAAAACCACCATACTCCGAAGATTTAAACAACTGTATGATGACCCTGTATAATCTTTTATATATATATATATATATATATATATATATATATATATATATATATATATAAGTCACTACGGAATACTACGGTATTTTACAATATCGTTATTATTGTCAAGTACATATTTAATAACTTATTGTTAATGTTATTATTGTTACTGTTGTCAATACAATATATTATAGAAGTGTTACATTTGTTCGTCGTATACGTTCGAGTTGTGAGGTTTACAATTGTGCTTACAGTCATCAGTGTTTTTAAGGAACCGGTTCCTCAATATTTAAATAAATTAGTCGGTTATGTTATTAAAATACATTTAAGATTTAATTTTCCCACCTGCCATCTTCCTGCCCTACACCTACATATTAACAAAATCTCTTGCAGTAGTCTAGTTGCATCCAGTGAGATAGATCCAGAGTTCCTTATAAACCATAAAGATATAACTCTGTTCTTAAAAATTCAGGAAGGACGTTGAGTTATTATTATTATTATTTTGTTGGGTTAGAACGATAATTTTTCTAATTTGACAATTAAGGCCATTTTAATGGAATCCCAATTGTCTTCCACTCAGCAGTCTTCCATATTCTTATCTAGAGACAGTTTCATTCTTATTGTAGGATTATGAGACCTATTTTCTAGATGTAACTCACCATTATTGCCTGGATTATTTATTTTGGACTTAATTTTCAGCAAGCACTCATCTTCGGAGTACATAAACATGGGTAGTTTTCAATTTTCAACTAACTACACATCTACTTTACCGTACCTTTTTGCATAGAATAGTATAGCAGGTAATTGTACTATTTCTATAGCACCATAAATAGTTATTAGTATTTTTATTATTATTTTAGTGTGATTATAAATATGAATTTCTTATAGCAGGTTCAATTTTGCCTTCTCACTATAAAAAAGAAAAAGAAATTCTTGGTTTTGTACATTCAGTATTTAACAAAATATTATTTCATATATAAGTTTTAAATTTATATAGATTAAATATAAAAATTATAAATATGAAAAAATGCAGAAATAAAATATTTGTAAGAGTTTGGTTTCATCAGGAACAAACTTAATAGAAACAATGGCAGGAGCCCCTATTGGTAGCATATCAGCTGAATTATCCAATTGCACTACATCCTAGAGAACTTGATTTAGATGCGATGGCAGTTGTTTTCAACCTTTCTCAACAGGCAGACATTTATCAATTCCAGGAAGAAATTATTTATCAAACCCACAAATAATATTAGAGATAAAACTCACCCTGAACCCCGGCCTTTAGTAGTCTTAGCTTAAATAACGTAAGCTGGTGATTTATTTAAAAAGTCAAAATTATTCTTCGAGAACATATTAAAGACAAGTATCACTTGTGTATCATGCACCCACTGTTATTTGCATATATCGAACATTAATACGAAACAAACGCTAAAAAATAGCTAAACAAACGATTCCACTAGTTTTTGGCGTATTTTGGTTAATGGGTGCCGTCAGCTTCACACAGCTCACTTATTACAGTTTAAAACAAAGCACGATTACAGTGGATATTGAAGGTTGCCATCTTGGACTAAATCTCCACGGACTGATATAAATACATAATCACAACTTACAGTTATAAACCAGCTCACACGTAATAATAATTTAACAGCAGATGAAATAATTGTAGTATTACCTGATACATTTTGTATGACTTAATTGATATCGATGCCTTTGTGCGACTCGTCCCGTAATTGACATCACTGTAAATTTAACTTTCATTAATTACCAGATCTGCAATTGATCCTAATCAAAAGATCCATTCACTCGTAAAGAGTACTTTCATTAATCAAAAAGTTACTTTATCATCAAAACGAGAATATTCTTTGTGCAATGTGTATAAGCTCAATGCATGGACTGGCTTCTATACCACGTTTAGATATTCGGTAACGGATTAATACTTAATATTATATTAACACTGTGAATTGATATTTATATTTGATATATTATTTTACAGATGATTAAATACGATTCATTCATTAGCAGTAAACGCGATCGCGTTCACAAATGGCTGGTATTTTTGAATAGCTGAACATGTTTTAGAGAAATACCTGTTAATTTATTAGGTTCTAATGGAAATAGCATTTCATTCATTTACTGAACTTTTATCTATCTATTAATATTCTTGAATTAAAATAGGATATTTCCAAATAGGAGAATTCAAAATGCAACTAGTTTTGATAGATAAGGTTCCCATGACTCCTGATATTGTCTATTGCGAGCACTGGAATACGTGGTGTAGCAAATAAATTAATTACATCATATTTATGCGAAGTCCGACAAGTAGAGAGATGTCTTTCGTTCATGGTTTCACTTAAAGACGTTGTTATTCTCGTGCAAACAGTGAAAATGGGAGCCCCTCAAGGTTCCATCCTCGGACCTCTTTTATTCATTTTATATATCAGTGACGTGAAGGGTTGTATTGCAAATGCAAATTTGTGTTTGTTTGTAGACGACACATGAATAATTTTAGACATTTAACTGACGCTTTGGAAATCTGAGCATCAGAGAAACCTAATTCTAAATGTATTTTTATCTTAGAAAAGAATGCATTATATTACAGATACAAAAAAGAAAATACATATCCTATTTCACACGAGATGTTTTAAACACACTTATTATAATGCCATAGTAAAATCGAAAAAACTGTATTTATATAATAAATGTATTATCCAGTCTCTTAAAAACAAAAAATTACCAAAATTTCGAGATGCAGAATTATAATATCTACAAAGGTTGCAAGCAAAAGTTGACAATTTAAACATTATGCACCACATCAATTATTAATTAAAATAGAATAACAAATACAGATCTATCTTGTTCTGCTGGATTAGGCTTTCACCTTCGAAAATAGTTAAAGAGATAGATATTTTACAACACAGTCAAGGAGGGCTTGACGAAGAATGATGTTATTGTTGTTATTGGTGAAACTAATCACGTGGGAGTGGGAGAAAGGTATGTTGATTATCTGGTATTTAAGACGGGTCATTTTTTCAAACTACGATGTGACGTCATGACGGCCAGACACGTAGCAGGTTCGCTACTGATGCGCGGATCATGAGCGAACCGGCTCACTGATCCGGGTTACGAATGATCTGAGATCCGTCAGATCACGTGATGAAATGAGCCGGGTCATTTGGTGAACCGACTCCTGACTGAACGAACCATCGCGTCACGATCCGTGAGCTGAGTCGTCAGCCAGTTTAACATTCTTTATGATCTGAGTGATCTGCTCAGAACTATGATTTGATCGTAAGAACTACGAGAACCGAAGACTCTTAAACTGGCTGGCGACTCTCAGTTCACGGGTCGCGACGCACGCGATGTTCGTTCAATCAGGAGTCGACTCACCAAATGACTCGGGTCATTTCATCTCGTGATCTGACGGATCTCAGATCACTTCGTGACCCGGATAAGTGAGCGGTTCACTCATGATCAGCGCATCACCAGCCCGCAGTATTGGTCGAGGCACTTCCGATCGATACTTTTCCTAACCCTTTCGGAAAACTTTGACGATCTGGGACGTGATCTGAGGTCGAGAAAGTACAGATAGGAAATGCCCCTCGTCATCAGTGCAAGCTTCTATAACCCGCACTTCTGGCGAAAAAAGGAAAACATCCCTGGGGATAAGTACTTAAATTCAAATGCAAATCACGTTAGCACTCGTAAAGGTTAACTTGACCTTTTTCTATTTATATTACGAACGTATTTATTTAGTTTCTTGCAGCGCGTAATAAAAAATACTAGATAAGGATAGAATGGCTTCCGTATAGTACTAGAATACCCCTAAAGTTTGTAGTGATATTTTTGAAACATTTTGGCAAATCATTGGCAATTTTTTGTTGTGACAGAAACCATGGCAATGTTTATTTTCCTTAGCTATGCAGTGAAGTTTTTAATGAAAATTGAAGATATTCTTTGTTTGAAGTTAGATGGTTGGTTAGTTATTCTTGTCGTGGGTGGTTAGTCGGTGAATGTAGACCTATTATGACCTGTATTCTATTGTTCAGTTTTAATAATTAGTGTTGTGTTTAGTTTTTATTAAGTGCAAGTTTTATAGTTAGTGAAGTTGACACACAAAACGGTGGTTGTAATTATGTGTTGGGTTAGTTATTTACCTGAAGAAGAGATCAGATTGCAGATCTCGAAACGTAGTGCTACTGATGTTTTGTATCACCGTACGATGGCATATGTCCGGAAAAATCCTACTTCCTTCAAGATATTGTAGTACTAATTACCATTTCTGATCCACAGCCTTCTTTTCAATCCCATAGAATTCCTCCTTTTGTCGTGCATTACTGACTGAAGTTACTACGTTGCAATCTTCCACTCAGTGGGGTGTAAACAAAAAGTGAGAACGTCTCCAATGTAAATGTCTCTTTCTATCATTCTCCCGTTCTCCATTCATAAAAGGAAAACAGACAGTGAGGTGAATACCTCACCTGTCGGAATTCCAGTAGACGTAACTGCCGAAATCACGATAAGTCCATTGTCCTCAACATGAGGGAAAGGAATCCAAGCGGCGTTTGTGGAGATCTTGCAAAACCCGGCCGGCGCAGCGGTGGCGGCTGACAGAACAAAGACGTGGCCGGAAGTGGGCTTCCGCGCGAGAAGGTCATAGTCCGAGATGAGATCTCAAGGTCGAAGTCCTTGCTGCAGAACAACGCATAACCTGGACTGATCATCAGTCTGATGGCAGGCGTGGCGAGAGAGTCAGAGCCAGTGGTATGGGCAGCAGGACGTTAACGTGTTAGCTTTGTATTGTATTTTTAGGCTTCCACTCAATGTCAAGATACCACCGATACTCCTATTTGCCAATAAGACTCTAACTCTAAAAGAATTAAAGTGAACAAAACAGAGTACTACACTCAATAAAAATAAGGTTTGGCTGAAAGAAATGAAAACAATGAAAAATTCCTTCATTAAATAGGCAAAGTTAGGTTATCAAGCCCTCTCTACCACTCAACCTCACATTGTATATTGTCAATTTACAATAGTTTAACACAATTGTGGTAGATTATTAACTTATTCTTTAAATAGAAAAAAACAAAAATGCTTAACTTAAATCTATATATTTAAACGAATTCAATACTTAAAATACAAAAGAAATACACAAGCAGCAAAACCCGTCATCCCCACAGGCCCCCCAGCTGCAAGCCCCTAACCCCCGCTCCGGAGCGAGCACGGTCCTCAATATATCTGATGTCATCGGAGAGAGCGTTCCAAAGGCGACAAGCCTGAACAGTAAGCGACCTATTAAAATTGTTGAAAGATGAATTGGAATTGATAGTACTGTGGCTCTCCTTCTTGTAGGTCATTCCCTAATATCAGAGATACAGTTGAAATGATCGGACAGATAAGCAAGATATTTGGTTTTGATAATTAAATGTAGAATAGAAAGTATGTGGAATTTACGTAGACGATGACGTTTTATGAGTGACAATTGCTGAAAATATCGCGTAACATGCTCTTGACGTCTGAGATTAAAAATCAATCTAATACAGTAGTTCTGAGCACGCTGGAATCTGTCCGATTGCTCAACACTCATCACGTCACAGAAGTCAAAGTGTGGTAGTATAAGAGTCTTACTGAGCATCACCTTAACAATGGCAGGTACAAGGAAAATCACTTCAAACCGTGGATGCCAGCAAAGATTCTTCTGCACGTTATCGTAACTTGGTCAGTCCATTTGAGATTTGCGTTCGTAGTGAGTCTGAGATTTTTCAGTTTGAAAGCTCGGTGTAAGAAAATCATGGATACCTTATTCCTAGTGTTTAAATTCTGGTACATACATAATGATCAAAACAGAGAAACATATTGCGCCTCATGCGAAAAGTGCTTTGGAACAGTTAGACATATGATCTGCCCTCGTGCAACTTGACCGTACATAACCTCTTGGTAAAACAAGTCTTTGGCAGCTGATGAGGGTAAAGTCTTCTCCAACAAGTACATTATGTAGATAACTTAGTTTTAACTTGAATTATTTTCTTGACATCCATTGGACATTAGACTACCAACTATTGGGCTGCTAGAAAACAATTAAACGTCATTGATTTAAACATCAAACTCCCTTAATTTCTATATATCGAACCTCAACATGAAATACACAACTTCGATCCATCAAGAATTTCGATATTATGAGGTTGGATATATCCAGGCTGTTTGGGTTTCAAGTGTTAAAAATACGGTACTGTATTTCAGTTCGTTGCGCTGATAAACTAAAACTTTGATATATACAAGGTGTAAGAAACTTTTGGGTTGGCTATGCATTTTCAGATTGTATGACGTGATTCTAAACTAAAAATTAAGAATTTAGAAGAAAATTAAGAATTCTTACATTTTCCATTTCCTTTAGCCTCTAGCCGCCATTTTGTATTTTTATCTACAGATTATTATATCTAAAACTAGTAAAGTTAAAGAAACTAAATTTGGCACATATGTTTGAATAGGTAAGAGGAAAATAAAAAATTGCGTTATTTTCTTTAATATTAACAAAATGGCGTCTGTTGAAAATGTTTAAAGTCGAATAACAAAAAGACCAGTATATTTATAAAAATGTACTAGACACCAACTATTTGAAGAATTTATTGCAATTCCAACTGTACTGGTTTAAATGAAATCCGTTAATGCATAAGCGAGCGTGACCACTCATAGAAGCCAGGAGCAACAAACTACCGATAACTCAAATATTTCAAGACTAGCGCTCCTGGCTTGAGCGAGAGTATCTAAAAAGGTTGTGCTCGCTTATGTGTTGACGGATGTCGATGAAAAAATTACCATTGGAATTGTTATAAATTGCAAAATAGTTGACGTTTTAAAATATTTTTATAACCTGGTAATTGATACGCAGACTTGGAGCGTTAGTTATCTGTCTTCCAAAAGGAAAGTTAGTGTACATGATGATTGACATTTACAGTGAGTACGTAGAGCAATGAATTATATTTGGCGTGTTGATATAAAGTGTACTGTTAGCATCTTAGGTTTGTTTGCAGTGTGGGAGATACGCAGTATGTTTGGTATACACTGTATAGGTACAAACATACTCCTATTTATCTATTTACCACACATTGTATAATATAAGTTTAGTTCAGTATGGCAGAAAAGGAAGAGACAAGACAATTATTAACATGTGAAGGCAGTGAAAAGAAATAAGCGATAAAGGAAGATCACAGACACGCGACAATAGTGAACAGTCAACAGCAATGATAGAGGCAAAACAGCGACCACAAACAGCAAGATCAACAATATAAGAAAAAAAACAATTATAAAAAATTGAAGTATAAACAGCAATTAACAGTAAAATAACAAGGAAAAAATAACAAAAACATTAAGTGTAAATAACATGAAAAAACACAGTAAAATAAAGAATAACAGTAAATACAAATAGTAATAATTTAGCTGTATTCCAGAAAAGGTTTAACAAGGGATTCTATTAGGAATACCTAAGATAGTATGATTTTATTTATGATAGTATCCAAAGATTAAACTCACCAGAATGGAAAAAATTGTATGGGGTAAATGTTCGAGAATGCCTGTGAACGAATCTCAGTCACCATTTTTGTTTTTTGCTAACTAATGTTTATTACGAGTACTGTTGTAATGAATTACAATGAAATTTTAAATCATGATTTATTATATAAATGGGCATTTCTAAACAAAGTAATTTATTGAAATTTAGTTTTTTCTCAAAGTAGCAACCTGTTCTATAAAAAACCACACCCTGTTTAAACATGAGTATTTAAGCTAACAGTTTCCTCATTTATTCAAATCGCACAGTAAACGAGAAGGTGACATTTTCCTTGTTACACCTTGTTAAAGAGAGTATAGCTAACCTATATCACAGTAGACTTGGAGGAAAGCTTGCGATTGAGCCAATAATAACTTCCAAAATACATTTTAGTTATTCATACAGATACTAGAATATAGAGCACATTTTAATCATTTTAGAAAACTTTAAATGTACCAATACTTGGCAGGATGTACTTAAAATAGGTTTTCTTCAATCTAACACAAACTTTAATTCCTGAATTTCCTTTACGAGTTTACTAAACTGGCCAAATTCGACTAAGAAAAAAGGTCAGATGTATGGGAAGATACTTAGAATAGTTTAAACTACGTAACCTTTGCGTATCACTAGCGCAATCTGTCAACTGGTTTTTGTTATTAACTTCAATAAGCCATCTGGTTATGGACTGCCTCTGACCATCCAATACCACAATACCGTTACTTAATAGTACGATTTTATGTATATAGCCTGATATATGACAATTTAAATTCAATATACTATGCTCAATACTGTATGTGTCTCCATAGTGTTGGAAAAAAACGTTTGTAATTTTAATAAACTTTTTAGATTTACATGGACATGCACAAATAAGTACATATTAGATATATGAATAATTGTTAAAAAGAACTTCCACAGTAGAAAATATGAGAGGCGGTAACAGAGTAAGTATTGTAACTAATAGTTGGATGTGGATTGACCAATAGTTCATTAGTTACACAGCACCTCATCAAGCGTCAGGTTGTAAATACTGTATTGTCCTTCTCGTCACAAGGTTATTCACACTGACTACTGGCATTGATAAGATAATGGAGATGTTAATCAAAGCTTGTAATGGACTCTTTAAAATAACGATGATGAGCTTGACACTACTACTTGGCTAATAGCGTTTGACGGGTTAGAAACTATACAGTTTAACAGTCTAAAATAGTCCTCCAACGATGGAAAATCCAGTCTCCAACTAATAGAAACAACATGAAAGGCTACACAAGTTAAAAGACGGCTACGAGATTGGATTGTACCTGCACACAATCTGGTAGGCCTTTCTTAAAAGACTGACACAATAATAAATTATATGGCGATAAACATTAAATTATTATTTCGTATAAATATTTAATTCTATCACTAATTGGGCTGCTTAGTAGTGGAGATCACTTATTTATTATGCCAGAGTTAAAAAGACGACGCATTAACAACAATTCGTGTTTTATACATTGAGTTTGAAAAAAAGAAACAAGTCTATTGCTTGTGTTGGACGTCTCTAAAATAAGCTCATAAACGAAACATGATGTACGGAATGACGCAAATTACACGAAAACAATCGTGTGCGTGACGATAACTAAGTTTGTGACTGCAAAGATAATTCTTAATTGTTTCTGTGTGTTATTGTTGTGTTACCGGTCGTCTGATAACAAAAGAAGTTCGTCATTGTGCCGATAGGTAGATCGGTTTCTTATATCGGCAAAGTCAATTTTTGTCAGAATCAAAAGACCTCACAACTGACGATATTCATAATTTTTTATTGTTTGTACGTTACGGATCACTTTTTTAGAATTTTAAAATTAGGTAAATGAGCTTGTAAGAGGACACACGATTTATGAAATCCGTAGATGTGTAAGTTTAAAAAAAATCCTGACATATCGGTTGGGACTTCTTTCCTGGCTGCGTTATTGAGCGGAGATAAGTCGGACCAGTATCTGATGTCTTTGTTTGATTTCAATCAAACGGCTGAACTTCCAAGCGACTGATATTCCCATCGGTCGAACTTCCAAGCGACCGAACTTCCAAGCGACCGATATTCCCATCGGTCGGACTTCCAAGCGACCGAACTTCCAAGCGACCGATATTCCCATCGGTTGAACTTCCAACCGACCGAACTTCCAAGCGACCGATATTGCCATCGGTTGAACTTCAAAGCGACCGAACTTCCAAGCGACCGATATTCCCATCGGTTGAACTTCCAACCGAGCGAACTTCCAAGCGACTGAACTTCCAAGCGACCGAACTTCCAAGCGACCGAACTTCCAAGCGACCGATATTCCCATCGGTTGAACTTCAAAGCGACCGAACTTCCAAGCGACCGATATTCCCATCGGTCGGACCTCCAAGCGACCGAACTTCCAAGCGACCGATATTCCCATCGGTTGAACTTCCAACCGACCGAACTTCCAAGCGACCGATATACCAACATTCCCTTTCGTTTGTATGTTAAATCCCTCCGATTTTACGTTTGGTTTAATGTTACATAGGCACTTTTAGTCAACATCACCAAAATTGATTACGATATAATTGCGTATGGGCTAAAAATTACAAATTCTCGTTACCATGGAAACCCATTTCCAGAGTTATCAAAACCTTCCTCCACCAGGCCCTCAACTGCTTTTATTACGAAAAGGGAGGTTCGGCAGCTTGAAACATTAACCCTGTTTGTTACAAAAAAATGCGGAGCTTTCATTAAACTATGATTTGCTCTGAACAGCCAAATCTGACACAGTGTATAAATAAAAGTCAGAGCTTTTATCGATCATTTTAATATTATTTATATTAATTTTTAAAAATTAATTTTTGACTTAATTTATTTTATCCTTAAAAACATTATTGAGTTAGTTCTAGAATTTATATTTTATCGGATCGCAAGTATTTGGCTTCGTAAAAATCTAATATATTTCTTGATTCACTGCATCTGTACATATTTTTGACCCAACACGTTTTAATTTCATCAACATAACAAACTCAATTTTAAAATTTTATTTTTATTTTTGTACCTAAAGAAAGTAACAGATTTTTTATTAAAATTCTTATGAGTACTATGCTTTAGTTGACATTAAAAGTAGACTTTGTTATATAGAAATTTGTACGTTGTTTAATTACAAATATAATTGATTAATTTTACCATCTTCACTAGATGCAAATACCGTGCTGATTTTAAGGTAACGATTACCAAAATTGTAAATAAAACCAGGCTAATATTTATTATTAATATGAAAAGCATCAGCTTTTGGATCTGAATTTACTTTTTGTGTTGCTTTACCGTACTTGAGATGGTAGTATGATTAAGAACAACAAAGGAATTTAAAATTTCTAAACGAACTTGTAATTTATAAAACAAACTTTTTTCTTAAATTTGGACGAGAAACAACTTACATTGTCTGTGTAAATAGTTCAATAATGGAACATTTGATAAATGTAAAGAGCATTTATTGACAATGAGATGTAAATTTGTAAAACCCTGTGTCAAAGGTAAAAGCTTTGATGGTGGAGGCCTTGATGTTGAAGGAGACAAGCCATTATCGTGTCTCTAGGGGGCTTGTTAGTGCTGTTGTGATTTCCCGTAGAGCGTGTTGGTGGTGTGGGGGGGGGGGGGGGGGTGGAAGGGGTGGGCCAGCCATCCTCAAGGAGCAGCTATAAATAATTCACTCTAGTAGCCTCCAGCTATAAACTACACCTCGATTCACGGCTGGATTTATACCACTAGGATTTCACAAGTTATGTACTTTGTATGCGAGGTGTCGTGAATTTTATATCTGTTTGTCTCTTGAATGGATAAGATTTAACAGTTTGTGAGTGTCATAATGTTTAAGGTTAAATGTTTTTTGAAAGCAGTCATATTTATTTTATTTTATTTATTAATTTCGGATAGTGTCATTGCATGCAATTTCAAATAAAAGTACCGTACAATTTAGTTATCACATTAGCATCATACACAATTAAAATTTATTTATCTTCAAGATATTCAACAATAATCCTCAGGAGTGATCACGTCTGGACGGCAAAAACAGATATGTTATACAGGGTGTCCCGTAACTCTCTGGACAAAGGTATACCACGTTATTACTCGGGCCAAGACAAACATATTTCACCATACGAAAATTAGTGTTCGATGCTTAGTTTCCCATCCGTCTGTCTGTATGTGTTTTTATATAAAAAACTTAATATATTAAAAATGTTAAGTGTCATTAGATTTATTAAAAACCCCTCTAAAAACTGTTATTCGTGGAATTCCTGAGAAAAATGCCAGTTTTTAAGATATTCAAAGTTTAAAATTTCTTATGGCCGCCATTTTTAAAACACTAAAAATAATAATTATAATTGCTTCGAAAATTGGCCTTGTAATCGTAAACATTTGAACCAAATTTGGTACAATTGAATTTATTAGTTTTTAAGATATTAATTATTTTCTAAAATGTTTTTTACAGACATATACATACATATTACAGAAATATTGGCTACTAAGCATCGGAGACCCATGTTCATATGGTGAAATATGTTTGTTTTGACATCGCTAACAACAAAGAGATATTGGGGTGGAAGGAAGGATCGATAAGTCTACTGTGCTGGGGAGTATGATGTAGCTAGCCTAGACATGAAGTGCCATTTATTGCTCTACTTCCAAGGTGAAATGGTTAAAAATGTCCGGGAAGTTTTAATAATGTTGTAACCATTTTTGTGAAGCGATGAAACTTGGTATATCAATACTACCGACAAAATCTAATTTTGTATTCGATTTTCAGGTTTTTATCTTGTCAGGGCGACGACCCGCAAGGAGTCAGAAGAGTCTAAATCTTTAATCAGAGCATAGGTCGAGTAGTACATCAAATGAAAAGTATTTGAACAGAATACTGCAAACCGGACCTTAAAAAGTTTACCTTATCCAAAATAGTGGCGTTTTAAAGTTTCTTAAAATATTCGGAGGTATTTGCCAAGTTTCTTCATTGAATAATATAATAATAATAATAATAATACTTTATTTCCCAGCATTTACAAACAAATACAAAACAATATACATTCTTTGGAAATACACTGACCAAAAACCAGTAGCTGGTCAGCGTAACAAAAACAAAACAATTTACAAAAATAAAATAAAAAGAGTCCTTTCCTAATAAAAACAATATTCCAGCCAACAAGCTGCTCTCCATGACGTCTGCATCTGATTAAAACGTCCAGAGGCATATAATGAGAAACAGTACACATTTATACACACATACACATAGTATACATAAATATACAATACAATAGACAAAGTTGCCTTTCACTAACCTATATTCACAATACATCTAATATATTAATTAAAAGTTTGGCTAATACCAATTACAAGGAAAAATAACAAAAAGTTGTAATAATGGTAAAATAAAATAAAGTCAGAATTTAGTGTACTAGTTGAAAAATTAAAAATTGAATATTCAGCACAAAACATTTGTTAAATCACCAATATCAAGATGTGTCAAAAGCCAAGCTTTCAGCATTTTAGAAAAACAGTTCAAGATATTACATGATTTTATTTCGCTTGGAATCTGATTAAAAAGCTTCGGACCTATATACTGAATGGATTTCCTAAAATATTCTTTGTTTACTTTCGGTATTCTGAAGTAATAACGCATTACTGCCGAAATCCCATTGCCGTAATCATTGTAGTCAACACACAAGAACTAATAACGCATTAGTTCTTGTGTGTTGACTACAATGATTACGGCAATGGGATTTCCGAGATAGTATATCATTTTACGTTTGTTATGTACGTCGTAGCTGGTTTGTCAGCAAATGTACATCTATGTATGACCTGTATTATGTAGTTTAGTTTTATTAATTAGTGTTCTGTTTAGTGTTTTATTAAGTGCATTTTTTAGAATTAGTGAAGTTGACACACACATGTTAGTTGTGATTCTTGACTTATGCGTGTCACAACGGTCTGGTATGATTTTTTTTATTTTAACCTAGTTTGTAGTTAGGTTAGTTTATTTTACCTGAATAACAGATCAGATTGCAGATCTTGAAATGTAGTGTTACTAATTTTTTGTATCACTGAAAGATGGCAAATGTCCAGAAAAAAAAATCATGTTTTCATAACAATCCTTCCGTTGTCTATTAACAATAACTTCATACAAAGAGAATATTATTCTTTCAAAGTCATTAGCCTTTAAATCCCTATTAGTAAAGGAAAGTTGTTGATAACATTCCATCTGTCATACCAACATCAAAGTGGCTCACTGTTAATTTATCCAATATGATTGTAGAATATGCTCAGACAGGTAACTTTCTTTTTCTTTAGATGTTGCACAGTTGCTAGCAGTACTAGCAGTTACCCGTGGTTTCGCACGCAGTTTCATTTCGAAAAACAGGGACACTATTAGCACATTCTTTATAAATGGGGTGAAGTGAAAGTGTTATTTGTAAGCACCTCTAAAATTTCTTGGATTGCTCTCCAATATTTCAGGATATTTAATTGAATAGCTCCAATGATATCAGTAACAATTGGACTATTTTAGACCGGTGTGGAGAAATGCCAATTCTAAAAGAAGACTAAAATCGAAGTCTAGCTTTTGAATAAATACACTTACGATGTAATACACGGTGAAATGTTACTGTAGTCGATAAAAATCCCAATAAAAATAAACCCAGAAAAAGAAAAGCTTTTGCCCGTAATATGAAAATTGTAAAGTTTAACTGACATTGACAGACGAATATTAACAAAGATTTACTTTGGCAAGTGATTAAACACATGTACTATTTGCTGATCAAGCCAAGTCCTTAAATATAATGGATAATGGAGTGTTAAGGGAATATTCAAGACCAGTGGGGCGTAGCTCGGAGGGATTTTCGAAATAGTATTGGCCTATATGTCAACTGGGGCCCTTAAGAATATCCATATAACATGCCAGTAAACACAGTCCTGTAGATTTTACGTGATCACGGACAACACACACAAGAAGTCACAGAGATACACCATTAAATCTTTATACAGTAGTACAGATAATCACTGCCTTGTAACTAATTAAGGAGTTGTTAATCAATGTGGACGAAGTAAAATAAGTTTTAGTTTCAATAGCAGATGTACTTAACACCGGATGAAGAGTCTGATTTATTTGAGACTTTGTTAACGTTTCAACATTACGTACATCGTGTTTCTATTGAATAGACCTTTAAAATGACATGTCACATAATAGGGTTGCAATTTGAAAATTTAAAGTTACCCCCCATACCTCCCTGTGAAAGGGGAGCGGGGAATTTTTTTATCATTAGAAAAATAAAAAAGGCATTCAAATAAGTATGGTGAAGGTTGTAAATCGATATCTCAATCCGTTGGGAATACATCCTGGCGTATCAGGACTTAATTTACACCCTGACATGTAAGGGGTTATTTGTCCATAACTTTTGCTAGGAACGTCGTAGAGATGTTTTATTGATGTCATTGTGTTTCCATTATATGGACCTTTAAAATGGCATATCACAAGATAGAGGTTGTAATTTGAAAATTTAAAGTTACCCCCCCCCTACCCCCTTTGAAAAGGGCGTGAGAAAATTTTGTTATTAATCAAAAATTCCAAAAAATTATTTTGATAAGTATGGTAAAGGTTTGTACAGAGGTATCTCAATCCGTTCGGAATGTATCAGGACACCAGGCGTTAATTTATACTCTGTATATATTTTATGAGAAATAAATAATGAATAGCTGCATATTCCACAAAACCCATAAAACGCTGCAAAAATAGACTTAAACACAGGTTTCAGAGTTAAGATTAGAAATAAAGGACGCCGCACGTAAAATTAAAAAAAAACTGTTTTCTCTCCGGAAAAACACACAGGAGCACTTTTCATTGTTGGAATGGCCTGTTTCTGGAATTGGACCACTAATCTTTCTCGGCGAAATGGGAAGGTGAGAATTTACCGTTTTTCTTAAAACACGAGAGAGGGTTGGTTGAACGATATTCCCGTAAACATGGCTTTCAGGAGGACGGCGCAATATTGTGAGGTTTACCGCCGAAGTTGTGGAGTAAATGGACCGGGGTCAGGCCGGACTATAAGCGTGTTATTTTATAGCTTTGGGCCGCGAGTTACTCTACATGCACTTTATAACAATGCTTACGCTGTTATCGCGTACATTTATAGCAAATATTGTCCACTTACGTTTAGCAAGACCTTTCAGGATCCTTAGAATTCATTTTAGAAAATCAATGCACAAGCTTAATAATTTATTTTCAAAACTGTACATATTTCATATGTTTTGTTATGCATTAACTGAAATAATGAAATAATGATTTATTTTCAATAAATAAATACACTGAAATTATAAACTACTTATTTGAAAATACTAATCCATCTATATCCAGTTGCGATGGTTTAGCAATACATAAAAAGTACAGATCTTAGAGTCTACCTTAATAATATAGTCAATAGTGCGTGCGAGCACTAACCCCCCCCCCCTTCTATGCCCTTAATTTCTATGTAGGGTGTAAATTAAGTCCTGATACGCCTGGATATATACTAAAAGAATTGTGAAATCGATGTACAATCTTCACCATACCTATTAAAATCGTTTTTTTTTACTTTTTGAAGGATCAAAATATTATCCCTCCCCTTTTTCAAAGGGGGTTAAAGAGAGTCACTTCAAATTTTCAAATTGTAACCTCTATCTTGTGACATGTCATTTGAAAGGTAAATTGAAAAGAAGCACAACGACATGAACAAAACATCTCTACAAAGATCCTAGCAAAAGTTATGAACAAAGAACCCCTTACATTTAAGGGTGTAAATTAAGTCCTGATATGCCTGGATATATTCCAAACGGATTGAAATATCAATTTACAACCTTCACTATACTTATTAACTTACTTTTATGAATTTTTTAAGGGTAAACAATATTTCACCCCCTTTTCAAAAGGGGGTAGAAGGCGGTAACTTTAAATGTTCAAATAGCAACCCAACCCCTATCCTGTGACATGTAATTTTAAAGGTCTATTCAATAGAAACACAATGATGGTGTATGCCACTTCATGGAATTTGGGTAAGCGTTAGCGAATATATTTACTTTAGTCTTATGTGACAAATTAATTACAGTTAGATGTAATATAAAACTAAGAGTAAAAAGAAAAACTAATAGAGTGAAAAGTCAGTGTTCGAAGTCGGTTACTGATTTGATCTTAGCGCATTCTTACGTTGTAATATCCTACCTGGTACCCCTGAACCTTTTTATTTAAACACTATTATAAGCCCAAACTTAATTAACAAAAATGTGAACGTATTTCGGCAAGTTATGTTGAGAAAATTTCGTCAGAGAAATTTTGAATGAAACTTCATTTATTCATAGACAAGAATGAATTCTATAATGGTGCTTTTCAAACTATGGAATTTGGCTGAGCGTAATTGAAGATCACTCAATTGCCTGACACAACTTCTCTTTTGTCCGCCAGGGGATGACTATTTCTGTATCACTGTCCGCATATATCGATAATGAAATGAGCTGTAGATTTGAAAATTGTTACGCGACACGTGGGGTGACGTGTTCCTGCCTTATTTATTTGCTTTGCTTCATTGTTACACAACTGATACTCGTTGTGAAGGAACTTGAGATTGGACATGCTTATTCGAACGAAACTTGTAATAAGTCAATGATTTTTTATCAGATTTCAAAAGTCACTTGTTAAATTGTCAACAGTTATTTCTTGTATGCGTGCGAGGCGAATGGTCTATTTGACTAAGGTTGGCCTATATTCTCTTACAGTTTTAAACGTTGCACATCAGGTAACACATTATTTTCATTTTTAGATAATTCGCATTTTCATACAATACACATTCAGTACCTAAGAAACCAAAATAGTATCATAGCACGCTAAAATACTGCTTGATTGAATGGTTTTCACTAAAAATGTCGTAAAATTAAAGAGTCAATTTACCGCAATATATTTAAAACATCTACAAATATTTCATGGTCTCACAAATTTGAAGTTCAATATTAGTCTGCAACTTTGAAAAATCGTTCCGGTTACGTTATCGATTAAAACCTGCAATACGATTTCCATTATATACCCAACGCTGATCTCCTGTTCTTGTTCAAGCTTTTAAATGGCCTCGTTGACTGCCCGGAACTGCTCAGCTCCATTGACATTTGTGTTACAAGAGGTCTGCGCTCAATGACAATCTTCCGCAGACGCCTCAATACCACCAACTATTCTCGCTTTAGCGGCATGTCTCGTCTCATGCGCGCAGGTGGGGTGGCTTCAACTCATCTGGATTTCTTCCATGATTCTGCACCATCGTTCAGAAGGAAGGTGATTGCTCTTTGTGACGTTACCTAATGCTGGGGCCGTCGGCTCCCCTCAATATAGTGCCAATGCCTCTTCTTCAGTTTCTGTTTTAATTTATTTCCGTTGTTGTTCATTGCATATTTATTTGGTATTTATTTGTTCATTATTATGGTATTTATAGTCTTTCTGTTAGTTATATCAATTGAAATAGTAGCTCTATTCACTGTTTACCTAATTTCTATTCTTGTTATTGTTACCTGATATTTCTATTGTTGTTAGTATATATATATATATATATATATATATATATATATATATATATATATATATATATATATATATATATATATATAGTTTATTTCATAGTTATTATAAAAACTGCAGCCCTATACACTGTTAACTCAATCCCACTCTAGTTTATCCTACTGTTATCTTAGATTCTTTACTGATGTTATCCTTTTTATATAGTTTATTTACTGTTTTTCCTTTATGGTATTTAATTAATTGTTGTTATTTCTTATTTAAATAGCTCTCATTAGGCTCTACTGTATGTTCTATGTCCTATTGCTATACAGTGTTTGCTAGCCTTACAATTTCCAGTCTTGTACAGATGTTACCTGTGTTGTTTGCTGGTTTTGCTGGTCATGCCTCCTTGTTGTATGTTACTATTTACTCTCTGTCTTATTAGCTCCTAAGAAAACTTTAGTACATCTTGTCTATAATTATTTTTTGTTACTTTTGTATAAAATTGGCGATTGCCGTTGAAATAAATAAATAAATCATGTTTACCCCACGCATATAGTTTTAAGTGTAATATCGGAAAACACCTGTACAGTGGACACTAAACAAACACAGTACCGAGAACTGGGACCAACGTATCGTAAACGCCGCAATATGGATTTTGCCAGTTCGCTGAAACAGGGAGAAATTTAACTGAACGAGCCCGGTTTGTTCGGTTCATATGTTTATACGAATTGAACAATCGATTATATCTCACAGCGGTTGTTAACACCGGGTCGGCCGTCTGCCGTAATGTACTGTGGGTGGGAGGAGGGTCTGGTTTTGACCGGAGTAGAGTCTCTATAACCCACCGTGTGAATCCACGTACCGCATGTACACTCTGGGTCATATCACTAGAACAAACAATTCTATTTCTGCCATCTTCAATAACACGTACACCACCTTCATTCTTAGCAATACAGCACGTAAATATAACAATATTTACATTACTCAACTTTATTAATGCAAGTGAAGCATTTTATACAAGTGGTAATGCGCAATTAAAATATTTTTCTTTGCTTGAAGTTTGTTTTTGACAATGGAAGGATTGTGAAGGAAACAGAATTCTTCCGGACATTTGCCATAGTTTGTTAAAAATCAGTAACACAACGTTTCGAGATCTGCAATCTGATCTCTTCGTCAGGTAAATAAATGACGTAACACATAATTACAAACTAGGTTAAAATAAACTAATCAAAACAGAGCGTTGTGACACGCGTAAGTCAGGAATCACAACCACCGTGTTGTGTGTCAACTTCACTAACTCTAAAACATGCACTTAATAAAAAACTAAACAGAACACTAATTAATAAAACTAAACTACATAATACAGGTCATAATAGGTGTACATTTGCTGACAAACCAGCTACGACGTATATAACAAACGTACAATAATATACTATCTCGGAAATCCCATTTCCGTAATCGTTGTAGTCAACACACAAGAACTAATGCTTTTTTATCAATGAAGAAACTTTGGCAAATACCTCCGAATATTTTAAGAAACTTTAAAACGTCACTATTTTGGATAAGGTAAACTTTTTAAGGTCCGGTTTGCAGTATTCTGTTCAAATACTTTTCATTTGATGTACTACTCGACCTATGCTATAATTAAAGATTTAGACTCTTTTGACCCCTTGCGGGTCGTCGCCCTGACAAGATAAAAACCTGACAGTGGAATACAAAATTAGATATTTGTTAGTATTGATATACCAAGTTTCTCTGAAAAATCCACTTAATAAAAAACTAAACACAACACTAATAATTAAAACTGGACTACAGCATACAGTTATACAATAGATTTGTATTTATAAACCAACCACCTACGAGTGACCAGAGGCAAATGACAAATTGCGATCGTCACGTCAGAAACAAGATGGCGGCAAAAAAAGGAAGGGAACAGGATTGGGCCTTTTTTATTATTGGTTCATGCTAGATGTACTCCTTAAAACCATACTGTGACTCCGCATTGGTTTATTACAAATATCTAATCTGTTTCATACTTTTAGTTATCTTTTTACTTCATTTTCAGAATTGGCAACCAAAGCTGCCTAATCTCGACTGATTGTTTGGTCGGCCAATTTAACATATATTGCCTCTATTAATTTCCTTTTAGAGATATTTTAGTAAATAATTTCTCATTATCCACTTAATATGCTTTAAATAGTTAATTTCAACATGGTGGGAAATATTGTTATTTTTTCATGATGGCGTAAAACAGAAAGGTAGTCCATTTAATATTTACTTTATCTGTGCTTGCGTTCGGAGTTTTACAAGGACATCATCCGGAAACAAATGCTACTTTCAACTGTCAAAATTCCTCTCGAGTAATTTCATGTGTACTACTCGAAGTGAAGAAATCTCATTGCTCAACAACCAGTCTTTTCTGAATACTATGGTACCATATACATACATTAATAAATACTAGAATCAATTGTGCAATTGTAACAGAAAGTCAATGTGTGTACGTTATATGTGTACGATTAATCAATTATTAACAGTCAATGCATTGTTATTACTAACAAGTTAAACATGTGTGTGTATAGATTATAAAATGAATATGGATGAAGGAATTGTATAAAAGGATTGTTAGAGCGGATATTAGCCTTGTTAGCTAATACTAATTTCTTCAGTAGTTATTATAAATATTTAGTTATTATAATTATTATAATATTTAATATTGAAACAAGTATTGGTAATGAAATGATTTTACAGAAAGTGGAGTTCAATCCACGGGGATTCTGGTTATATTTGGCTGTGTGCCAGCGAAACCTGTCACTCTTCAGGATATCTGGAGATTGAATTGAACTATGGACTTGAAATTTTGCTTAAACCTTAATTTTAATAAATGCCAGAGTGAGTTTGCTAATGGTACATTTCCGACCATGGGATGAGCCCTTTTTTGTTTTCTTAGGACAAGAAGCTTAGAAATTGTACCTAGCCCTATAAGGCCTTTGCGCTGCTTCTGAAGTGACAGGATGTTTTGGAGTGGTAAGGTTGGTAGGAGTTCAGGGGGGGGGGGTGGTAGTCGAGATCCATGAGGAAGAATTAGGGCACTAATATCAGGTCATGTCTCATCGGAAGAGGGGGAAGCCAGCTCTGACCCAGCCCCTGCGGTCAAAGCAAGCAGGGGGTGGCACACCCTTATGTCTAGGCTGGCAAGAACCTTTGCCTCTTAGGAAACAAAGCCACCAACTCCAACAGTCACCGCAGTAGACTAAACCTATCGAATTACTCTTGTACGTTAGAATCTCGACATTTTCGGTTAGTGATGTGCCACTTCTGGACATCCATAACGTTGGTAAGTGACACAGGTTTTTCCTGTGCCCAGTTTAGGTTCAACTGGAAGGCATAAACCAGCCAGAAGAGAAATCTCCTGGGATGAGTGTTAATTTTTGGGTATTGATAGCTAACTATAATAGCTATTATAAATATTGAAATACCTATAGGTAACCACGTGAGTTTGACAGATTTAATTTGAGTTCGATCCATGGGTATTATGGCTGCAGTCCTCGGAACAAATTGAGGTAAAGACTTGAAAATTTCAAAAACCTTTATCCGTACATTAGGAGAAACAGATTTTCATGGTGTGCGGCACGATTCTTTCGTAGATTCTGTTGAACGTTAGTAAAGGACTGAATCTGGATTGAGGGGGAGTGGGGGAACGGTTTCTCCTAATTTGAAATATTTTGAAACTGTACGTAAGATATCCTTTTATACTCGTTAAGTTATGCGAAAAGAGAAAAATAGTGGAAACACTCAAACGTATTTCACATATTGAAAAAACCAGCAAAATTAGACTTAGTGCTGGTTAACATTCTACAGTCGGGGATGTGACCCGGAGACGGGCCTCACTAGTTTACTGTTCCCTTTAATGGATTACTCGGGAGTTTACAGCCTATGGAGTTTATCACCCAGCATTACTCCAGATTGTGACGTCAGTGTGAGCATGGCGCCGATTGCCGCAAGAAATAAACCTTGCTTGTGGAAAACATTGCAGTCAAATTAAACTCGGATTTGCACTAACACAAAGGATTTAGTTATCACGCAAAATTTCAAATTAGGTTTCTTGCTGATTGTTTTGACGTTAATGTAATTTTTGTTATTAAAATTAGCTTATCCATAGCATTTTAAAACATATTCATTATTTTGGCACCACCCTGTACTATTGCTTAGTTACTTAAAGATACATTAAGATTCAAATAAAAAAATATGTAGTTTTGGTTTAACAATTAATCACAAAAAGGCCTCTCTCCAGCACTTATTGAAGAGAATAAAATGCCCTCTCAGATAAAAAACAGTTTTGTACTTGTCGGACTTAATTTTTAATTTTTTAAAGATTAGCTTAAGGTTAGTAAATGTTTGGTACTGTAAGAAAACGGAAATGTTTAGTAAACACAGTTTTGCTGACTAAGTTTTGTTTGTCTGGTCTCATACCAGTGATCTAAGTGAAAGACCAGATCGGAGAATAATAATAAATGGTGTGAATCCCAATGATTCACATTACCACATCGGCTTGTAGGGTTTCTGTACTGTAACAGTCTTGAGTTTTGTTGCACAAAAATATTGTTAAACCACTTTAACCCTTGTTATACATGAATTTTTCAACGTGTATCGTTTAAAATATATGGTCTCGCGGTTTTGTCCAGTGTTGGGGTTTCCCATTACAGCCAGTTGTTCTTACAACGTAGATTCTTCTAAAAGAGATACATGTGTGATTACAAAAAAAGTTATCAGGAATTTTTGCGCTAAATAATAAATTTACAATGAGATATTTTTCATAACCTATGATAACAAATTAAGTAGAATTATTTAAGACCAACATTTTTGGTAACGGAAAATAAAGATGGCCGGTAATAGAAATTTTAACGAATCAGCTTCAATCTGTGGATACAGAAGCTGTTTTATATAACATTAAATTTTAATTTTTACCTAAAGAGCACTTTTTCATTACATCGCTTCAAAATTAAATTTCCCAAAAAGGTCAGGTTGGTTCAAAATAATAAAGGCGGACAATACAAACTGCTCAGTAATTATGCTTGTCTGAAACATAAACTTTAAGTATACTTCATAAAATACGAGTTAGAGATATTTCAATTTAATTTAAATTGGACTTTTTTTATTCAGCGGAGAGTGCTCTTAATAAAGAGACAAGCTCGCCTCTTCATAATTTACATAAAATAACACTTAAAAATACGCAACAGCTCTCCTTATGACGCTAATGATTTCATTAAGCTAAGTGACAGTTTATTTTTCCACAGACTGCGAGGTTTGAAACGAACACTGTAATAACTCTTTGTTTTAGAACTCGGGTTTTAACTTGGCTACCCGCCGTAAAACTTGATCAAATCAGTGATCTGGAAGGCAACTAGTTCTCGATACTCTTGCATTGGTAAGTTAGTATCAGCGTTTGTTAGTACTTATGCAGTAACTCTAGTCTGGTGGACTCCAGCTGGAACTTTCCATTATTAAACTGCACAAAGTAAAAAGTGGCTTTATTCATTGCTGATAAACGAACCTCCTTTATTATCTTAATTCCATTGAAAATATTTTATACATACTTGATCTTATTATGAAAAATGAATTGACAATCCTCTGTAATACGCTTTCTATACACTTTCCTACTAATACTGTACAATATGAATAGAAAATAGAATACAACAAAGAAATTATAGTGCTACAGCTGAAATAAGTACGACTATATAGAGATTGGCAACATTCTGCAAATTCAATTAATTTAATTCAAATATTGTACTATTAGACTCATTTGAAATCCTTTCTTTTTCATGGCTTTACATAAATAAATTAGTAGTTCTAAGACTTCATATGTTCTTCTAGACATGCCGTAAATTACCGATGGCGCAGCGTGGTGGATACAGCGTATCGCAAGCTAACCAGATCGAGCAACGTCGAGCGTGGCTGCTGCTTGGATGGGTGACCGCCTGCCCGGCCATTGGCGGTGGTTCGGAAATCACCTTTAAAAAAAATCAAACACAACGTTTCGAGGATTATTTTTATTATTTGATTGAATGCCAAATTAAAATTAGAAGTTAGTGTATTGTTATTTAATCAATATTTTTTCAAGTAACTCAAGAAAGTATTCTTCTATATATTTTCACCAATAACCGTGATTAAAATATTTTACTTATACAAATATTATTATAAATAATAGTTACTAATAATTACTAATCAAAGTAAAATGTAAGGAGATTTTGTGGGTTTTGCAGTTTATCTACTATTTGTTGCACTTAGTTACTAGTGTGGGAAACTATATCTCGGCCAACTGTGTAATACAGAACAGTAAACCGCAACTAATCCATTACAACTAGCATTGAACGTGTTATATTTCCTGCAGTAGAAGTTTCCTCACAACAGCTGGTATATGTGCAGTGATAGGTTGGCCGAACTTACAAGAGTGGTACTGTATGTCTCGGCCAACTGTGTAATACAGGACAGTAAACCGCAACTAATCCATTACAACTAGCATTGAACGTGTTATATTTCCTGCAGTAGAAGTTTCCTCACAACAGCTGGTATATGTGCAGTGATAGGTTGGCCGAACTTACAAGAGTGGTACTGTATATCTCGGCCAACCGCGTAATACAGGACAGTGAACCGCAACTAATCCATTACAACTAGCATTGAACGTGTTATATTCCCTGCAGTAGAAGTTTCCTCACAACAGCTGGTATATGTGCAGTGATAGGTTGGCCGAACTTACAAGAGTGGTACTGTATATCTCGGCCAACTGTGTAATACAGAACAGTAAACCGCAACTAATTCATTACAACTAGCATTGAACGTGTTATATTCCCTGCAGTAGAAGTTTCCTCACAACAGCTGGTATATGTGCAGTGATAGGTTGGCCGAACTTACAAGAGTGGTACTGTATATCTCGGCCAACTGTGTAATACAGGACAGTAAACCGCAACTAATCCATTACAACTAGCATTGAACGTGTTATATTCCCTGCAGTAGAAGTTTCCTCACAACAGCTGGTATATGTGCAGTGATAGGTTGGCCGAACTTACAAGAGTGGTACTGTATATCTCGGCCAACTGTGTAATACAGGACAGTAAACCGCAACTAATCCATTACAACTAGCATTGAACGTGTTATATTCCCTGCAGTAGAAGTTTCCTCACAACAGCTGGTATATGTGCAGTGATAGGTTGGCCGAACTTACAAGAGTGGTACTGTATATCTCGGCCAACTGTGTAATACAGAACAGTAAACCGCAACTAATTCATTACAACTAGCATTGAACGTGTTATATTCCCTGCAGTAGAAGTTTCCTCACAACAGCTGGTATATGTGCAGTGATAGGTTGGCCGAACTTACAAGAGTGGTACTGTATATCTCGGCCAACTGTGTAATACAGGACAGTAAACCGCAACTAATCCATTACAACTAGCATTGAACGTGTTATATTCCCTGCAGTAGAAGTTTCCTCACAACAGCTGGTATATGTGCAGTGATAGGTTGGCCGAACTTACAAGAGTGGTACTGTATATCTCGGCCAACTGTGTAATACAGAACAGTAAACCGCAACTAATCCATTACAACTAGCATTGAACGTGTTATATTTCCCTGCAGTAGAAGTTTCCTCACAACAGCTGGTATATGTGCAGTGATAGGTTGGCCGAACTTACAAGAGTGGTACTGTATATCTCGGCCAACTGTGTAATACAGGACAGTAAACCGCAACTAATCCATTACAACTAGCATTGAACGTGTTATATTCCCTGCAGTAGAAGTTTCCTCACAACAGCTGGTATATGTGCAGTGATAGGTTGGCCGAACTTACAAGAGTGGTACTGTATATCTCGGCCAACCGCGTAATACAGGACAGTGAACCGCAACTAATCCATTACAACTAGCATTGAACGTGTTATATTCCCTGCAGTAGAAGTTTCCTCACAACAGCTGGTATATGTGCAGTGATAGGTTGGCCGAACTTACAAGAGTGGTACTGTATATCTCGGCCAACCGCGTAATACAGGACAGTGAACCGCAACTAATCCATTACAACTAGCATTGAACGTGTTATATTCCCTGCAGTAGAAGTTTCCTCACAACAGCTGGTATATGTGCAGTGATAGGTTGGCCGAACTTACAAGAGTGGTACTGTATATCTCGGCCAACTGTGTAATACAGAACAGTAAACCGCAACTAATTCATTACAACTAGCATTGAACGTGTTATATTCCCTGCAGTAGAAGTTTCCTCACAACAGCTGGTATATGTGCAGTGATAGGTTGGCCGAACTTACAAGAGTGGTACTGTATATCTCGGCCAACTGTGTAATACAGGACAGTAAACCGCAACTAATCCATTACAACTAGCATTGAACGTGTTATATTCCCTGCAGTAGAAGTTTCCTCACAACAGCTGGTATATGTGCAGTGATAGGTTGGCCGAACTTACAAGAGTGGTACTGTATATCTCGGCCAACTGTGTAATACAGAACAGTAAACCGCAACTAATTCATTACAACTAGCATTGAACGTGTTATATTCCCTGCAGTAGAAGTTTCCTCACAACAGCTGGTATATGTGCAGTGATAGGTTGGCCGAACTTACAAGAGTGGTACTGTATATCTCGGCCAACTGTGTAATACAGGACAGTAAACCGCAACTAATCCATTACAACTAGCATTGAACGTGTTATATTCCCTGCAGTAGAAGTTTCCTCACAACAGCTGGTATATGTGCAGTGATAGGTTGGCCGAACTTACAAGAGTGGTACTGTATATCTCGGCCAACTGTGTAATACAGAACAGTAAACCGCAACTAATCCATTACAACTAGCATTGAACGTGTTATATTCCCTGCAGTAGAAGTTTCCTCACAACAGCTGGTATATGTGCAGTGATAGGTTGGCCGAACTTACAAGAGTGGTACTGTATATCTCGGCCAACTGTGTAATACAGAACAGTAAACCGCAACTAATTCATTACAACTAGCATTGAACGTGTTATATTCCCTGCAGTAGAAGTTTCCTCACAACAGCTGGTATATGTGCAGTGATAGGTTGGCCGAACTTACAAGAGTGGTACTGTATATCTCGGCCAACTGTGTAATACAGAACAGTAAACCGCAACTAATCCATTACAACTAGCATTGAACGTGTTATATTCCCTGCAGTAGAAGTTTCCTCACAACAGCTGGTATATGTGCAGTGATAGGTTGGCCGAACTTACAAGAGTGGTACTGTATATCTCGGCCAACTGTGTAATACAGGACAGTAAACCGCAACTAATCCATTACAACTAGCATTGAACGTGTTATATTCCCTGCAGTAGAAGTTTCCTCACAACAGCTGGTATATGTGCAGTGATAGGTTGGCCGAACTTACAAGAGTGGTACTGTATATCTCGGCCAACTGTGTAATACAGGACAGTAAACCGCAACTAATCCATTACAACTAGCATTGAACGTGTTATATTCCCTGCAGTAGAAGTTTCCTCACAACAGCTGGTATATGTGCAGTGATAGGTTGGCCGAACTTACAAGAGTGGTACTGTATATCTCGGCCAACTGTGTAATACAGGACAGTAAACCGCAACTAATCCATTACAACTAGCATTGAACGTGTTATATTCCCTGCAGTAGAAGTTTCCTCACAACAGCTGGTATATGTGCAGTGATAGGTTGGCCGAACTTACAAGAGTGGTACTGTATATCTCGGCCAACCGCGTAATACAGGACAGTGAACCGCAACTAATCCATTACAACTAGCATTGAACGTGTTATATTCCCTGCAGTAGAAGTTTCCTCACAACAGCTGGTATATGTGCAGTGATAGGTTGGCCGGACCTACAAGGTGGTACTGTATATCTCGGCCAACTGTGTAATACAGAACTGTAAACCGCAACTAATTCATTACAACTAGCATTGGACGTGTTATATTTCCTGCAGTAGAAGTTTTCTCACAACAGCTTGTATATGTGCAGTGATAGGTTGGCCGAACTTACAAGAGTGGTACTGTATATCTCGGCCAACTGTGTAATACAGAACAGTAAACCGCAACTAAATTCATTACAACTAGCATTGAACGTGTTATATTTCCTGCAGTAGAAGTTTCCTCACAACAGCTGGTATATGTGCAGTGATAGGTTGGCCGAACTTACAAGAGTGGTACTGTATATCTCGGCCAACTGTGTAATACAGAACAGTAAACCCCAACTAATCCATTACAACTAGCAATGAACGTGTTATATTCCCTGCAGTAGAAGTTTCCTCACAACAGCTGGTATATGTGCAGTGATAGGTTGGCCGAACTTACAAGAGTGGTACTGTATATCTCGGCCAACTGTATAATACAGAACAGTAAACCCTAACTAATCCATTACAACTAGCATTGAACGTGTTATATTCCCTGCAGTAGAAGTTTCCTCACAACAGCTGGTATATGTGCAGTGATAGGTTGGCCGAACTTACAAGAGTGGTACTGTATATCTCGGCCAACTGTGTAATACAGAAGAGTAAACCGCAACTAATCCATTACAACTAGCATTGAACGTGTTATATTCCCTGCAGTAGAAGTTTCCTCACAACAGCTGGTATATGTGCAGTGATAGGTTGGCCGAACTTACAAGAGTGGTACTGTATATCTCGGCCAACTGTGTAATACAGAACAGTAAACCGCAACTAATCCATTACAACTAGCATTGAACGTGTTATATTCCCTGCAGTAGAAGTTTCCTCACAACAGCTGGTATATGTGCAGTGATAGGTTGGCCGAACTTACAAGAGTGGTACTGTATATCTCGGCCAACTGTGTAATACAGAACAGTGAAACCGCAAGTAATCCATTACAACTAGCATTGAACGTGTTATATTCCCTGCAGTAGAAGTTTCCTCACAACAGCTGGTATATGTGCAGTGATAGGTTGGCCGAACTTACAAGAGTGGTACTGTATATCTCGGCCAACTGTGTAATACAGAAAAGTAAACCGCAACTAATCCATTACAACTAGCATTGAACGTGTTATATTTCCTGCAGTAGAAGTTTCCTCACAACAGCTGGTATATGTGAAGTGATAGGTTGGCCGAACTTACAAGAGTGGTACTGTATATCTCGGCCAACTGTGTAATACAGAACAGTAAACCGCAACTAATCCATTACAACTAGCATTGAACGTGTTATATTCCCTGCAGTAGAAGTTTCCTCACAACAGCTGGTATATGTGCAGTGATAGGTTGGCCGAACTTACAAGAGTGGTACTGTATATCTCGGCCAACCGCGTAATACAGGACAGTGAACCGCAAGTAATCCATTACAACTAGCATTGAACGTGTTATATTCCCTGCAGTAGAAGTTTCCTCACAACAGCTGGTATATGTGCAGTGATAGGTTGGCCGAACTTACAAGAGTGGTACTGTATATCTCGGCCAACTGTGTAATACAGAAAAGTAAACCGCAACTAATCCATTACAACTAGCAATGAACGTGTTATATTTCCTGCAGTAGAAGTTTTCCTCACAACAGCTGGTATATGTGAAGTGATAGGTTGGCCGAACTTACAAGAGTGGTACTATATATCTCGGCCAACTGTGTAATACAGAACAGTAAACCGCAACTAATCCATTACAACTAGCATTGAACGTGTTATATTCCCTGCAGTAGAAGTTTCCTCACAACAGCTGGTGTATGTGCAGTGATAGGTTGGCCGAACTTACAAGAGTGGTACTGTATATCTCGGCCAACTGTGTAATACAGGACAGTAAACCGCAACTAATCCATTACAACTAGCATTGAACGTGTTATATTCCCTGCAGTAGAAGTTTCCTCACAACAGCTGGTATATGTGCAGTGATAGGTTGGCAGAACTTACAAGAGTGGTACTGTATATCTCGGCCAACTGTGTAATACAGAACAGTAAACCGCAACTAATCCATTACAATTAACAGTGAACTTCTATCATCACTTAAAGTACTGGTTTCATTACTTTTTCTCTGCAAACACATTGTTTATTACGAAATTAAAACGTATTTTATGTGAAATTTTAATATCAAATCAAGTTTTCTAAAAATTGATTGGTTTTAAAATTTTAATTATTACAATTTTGTTGTAAGTAATAATACTATCCTACAAAATTTCATTACAATTATAAATATAAAATTAACTAGATAAATTCGTTATCGTCAAAACAGTTTCATAATCTCCAACTAAATTGAATTAGAACGGTTAAAGTTATATTATCATGTTAATCTGAAATTATTAAGTTGTATTGAAAAAAATATTTCAAATTATTAAGATATCCAATTGTTTGCTGTTAACATTGCAGATTGTGGGAGAAATACCTTCAAACCAACAATTCGAGTGAACAATAAAAATGAGAAAGAGATAAGAGCCCAAACTATCAGACCGATCACAGAAACATTGGCCAAGCTCCAGGGTTGCAGGCTTCACCAGATAATGTGCTTTGTCTTTATCTTTACGCGTCGATGTCTTTTATATGTCTTCACGGGTGATTTCCTTTCTTATCTACTTAGTTTATTTTTAAACTTCGTAATCTTTAAGCCCAGGTATCTGAATCCCATGTAGTGATACTTACTTACTTAATTAGGTGTTCGATATTATTTACGCTTTATTAATTATCCATCATAATATACGAGGCTCGTCGGGAAGACAGTATGATGAATAGCATTTCTTCAACTTGCACCACAGCAAAAATATTCAGAATATCATTGATTTCCAGTATGGTGTCATCGAGAACTTCCATTGTTTGGGATACAAAGATTTCATGGTTACTTGTTTTGTGTAAAGAAGTCCCATCCCAGCTCTTAGGTCTGAAAGCTTAAGAGTTTGTTGGAAAGATATGAATAGGATTATGATTCTTTAAGATTTTTGTCACACAATTCTCCATGTCTTCCTGAAGTAATAGAAAGTATATTGAGATTTGTATCACATCCGCTCCTCCAGACCTAAACCTTGATTTAGGGCGTTTCAGGAATCTATATTAGATTATTTCAATTAATGATGTACCAAGTATTACTGAGATAAGTTATACTTATTGGAATTCAGATTCACTTTCGTGATATATATTGATTCAATATAATAATTCAATATAAATCAAAAGTCAATATAATGATTTAAGTTTTGATAGCAGTGTGTTGGTGCTCTAAAGTGAAATAGTTTCTATGAGTACCTATAAGATAAATCAAATTTCTATGTAATACTCAATAGAATTTGGGTAAGATGTGTATAACTCTCGAACTGTCTAAGACTAGTAGAAATAAGCAATGAAGTCGAGGCCCTTAGTCCCTTAGAAAACAATTGATTGAATATAAGTAGATTCTACAGTAGTTTTAAAGCAAAAATACTCCCATGAATATTCATTAAATACGTTCTAAAGAATGGTAAACATGTTTCTCACTATAGAAACCGAATGATGAAAAATATACACGTCTATAATATTCGATTTAAGGATAGTTTATTGACCTTTCATTCTTGGAAAGTATGAATAAGCTGTCTGCAAATTTCATTCATTACGAATACCCGAATATTCTTGTTGTTTTATGTGTTATTCGTGTCATCTCTTATTTTATCAGTTTTCATGGTAAGATAGTGTTTAATTACTATGCATATATTATCATAGCAACACTGCTAGCTACGCTCGGTGGTTCCTGCGCCAATAGAATGAGACTTTATGCGCAGTAGAGTAAGGTGTATTGTTTTGTATTCTCTTTGAAATGGCAAAATGCCAGATTGCTTCTTCGAACTGTAGTCTCTAAGGGTCTGGGGGTGAAGGGGGTTGTCTCTGGGGATCTCAGTGGCTCGTTAAACTATGTTAGTGTTCGTCCCTCAGTTTTTCCTTCGTCCACAGCAAATATGCCGTCCTGTGCCACAATATCAAGAGAGACAATGTTGGGTATATTAGCATGCATTTACAGTTTCTCATCATGTTTGGTTATGAAACAGTGTTTAAGTAATATTCCCAATCCATTAAATGTTTTTAGTTCGTACATATACATTGTGAATACATCTCTACTCCGGTGATGGTCATGTTTATTACTACTTAAATGGATTAAATCCTGTATTTGGCCGAGAAATGTAGTACCATTAAAGTTAGTGAGGCTAATCCATTACAGTACACGTATACTGTGTACTATACACGTATAGTACACGTATATAAGTGTTGTAAAGGAACCCCTTCCTCTAGTTAATGTAACACATTCATTGACAGTTTCAATCGATTAATTGTGGTTTAAAAACCTGCAGTTGATTGAGTATTACAGTAAAATTAAAGTTATTGAGGCTTACTTATTACTCTGCACATATATTAACTTATTTGAGGAAACTTTAACTCCATATGGTGGAATACGTTAATTGTTAGTTTTAATGAATTAGTTTTTAATTTTAGATTTAAGCATACCCAGCTAGTAGCTTCACCATTGGATCTGACTCAGCTTGATTCATTAGCATCTTAACTATTACTGATTTAAGGATTGCCTAGAATCATTTGTGTTGTGTAAAAGAGGCAAATTACACTTCAGACATCCCTATTTTACTATTTTAAATGTAATTTTGGGTTAAAATTATGGTCACAGATTGCTGTTCTTATATCAATTTAAATTTCAAAATAATTTAAATAACATATGTAATGTTTAAGTAATTTGAAAATAATATATCACGTGCAAACATTCTGTTAAAATCATGAGGATTTAAACGTTCCAATTTTATTTTTGACATCCTGATGGCTACGAAAAGGCCAAAAGCAATTTCTATCACATGAAAGGCGGTAGGTTCTACCATCATTTATTCACAAATATGAAGCCATAAAGTGGTGTCACGGTAATATGAAACGGATGAGGAATCGTTGGCAAAGCTTGTTAGAACATGTTTACTCACATCAAGCGCCGTACAAGATCGTGACTGATATGTTTACCCGCCGTTCTAAAGACTAATTTTGTGTGATGAAGAGGGCACTGCCGATATAAACTCCCATCCATCATTCGTTCGGGAGTAAAGACTTGCAAACTACTCCGGCAATATGCATTTCATACATCACTTGTTTACGTCTTTATTCGTCAATTAAATGTGTTAACTGTAGATTTAGAATTAGACAGTCTGAAATGTAGGTAGAGTAACTGGCCTTTACGATTAGGAACAAGAAGGTTAAACTTGACGAGATTAGTTCCAAATTGCGCCACGGCGTATCAGCACCAAAATGGAGCAGCACCAAAAAGGAGCAGCGCCGAAATGGAGCAGCACCAAAATGGAGCAGCACTAAAATGAAGCAGCACTAAAATGGAGCAAATATATTCTATGACTATCTACTTTAAAAATCAGTGTAATAAATTGAAATAGATGGAAATTAATGGGGAAAATAACATTGATCACATAGGTGCTGCCATCTATCTGACAAATTTTGAAACATTTTCTAAGATTTTGACCAACACAGTTTATTTTGAAGTATTCTTTTATTCCAGATGCTGTTTGAATATTAAAGTTGGTTGTTTATAAAAGTTCCAAGTGAATGTCAAAATTCTTAATTGTTACATCTAAATTATTTTTGCTAATAAAGCTTCTGAAATTCAAATAATGGATATTATTTTACATTCCGGAGTATAAGAAAACATGAAGTCTATATTATTCCTTATTTCGCAATAACGAAGGAACCTACAGATGATCAGATATTAATATAGGTTGATATATATTTGTATTAACATGTTAAAACCCACTTACCTCTGGTTTCGTTCGCAATTTAATTCTGTTTCCACAAGGGTACCATGAACATTAAAAAATGTGATCTTGGGTTTTAAAACACACTTTAAATTATGTATAGCAACTTTATCTGTGATATGCATTATACTGCTAATCATAATATTCTTTATACCTAATATTTTTCTAAGTCGTTTAAAAGCACATTTAAACTAAAACTTCCAATTGTACTCTGTGCTCAAGAGTGATTGCAGAAAAGGTTGAAATAATAAGTGTTGCTACTATGTGCTTCCATGGCTATAAATGAAAAAAAGGTTTTAAATACTACTTAAACTGATCAAACTGATGATTAGGTTATTAATGTTTTGCTAAGTGCATGTTTTAGAGTTAGTAAAGTTCACACATAACATGGTGGTTGTGATTTCTGACTTATGCGTGTCACAAAACTCTGGTATGATTTGTTTATTTTATCCTGGAATTTAATTATGTGTTAGTTTAGTTATTTACCTGAAGAAGAGATCAGATTGCAGATCTCGAATCGTAGTGTTACTGATCGATAACTGAACGATGGCAAATGTCCAGGGGAATCCTGTTTTCTTCACAATCCTTCCATTGTCAAAAACAAACTTCAAACAAAGGGGTAATGTTTACATAAAGGAGAGGATTAATTACATTATAACAGTCTCTTTCAAATAATAAAATGTGTTTGCCGGAATGCATTCCTTATGGGTATTATCACAAACCTTAGAGGCCAGTGGGGCGGAGCTCTGAGATCAGAGAGAAAACTCCTTCAATTGTGCACCTCTAGATCATAAGATAAACCTATGTACAAAATTTCATGTTTATCTTATCTCATGTTTATCTTACACGGATTTTTGAATTTAACTTAAACACTTGAATTTTAGTCGATTACAACGATTCTTATTTATTGTACACAATTTATATAAAATGGAGACAATTCTATGACTAACCTAACTAACTATATGTTGTTTAAAAGTGTTTTCTGATATTTAATATTTTAGAACCTTGATTTTTACGCTTTAAACATTATTATTAAAGAGTATTTGTATTTTAATTTTTCTATCAAATTTGCAATCATATATAACATTTGAAGTATTTAATACCTTACAGTAGTTATTATATTAGATTCAATTACATAACATTTTAACTGAGAATGAGTAATTTGTTAGAGTTTAGAGATGTTTGTAAACAAGCTGGAGTTCGTAGAAGTAGATTTCGTCAGTATTTTACAATAACAAGTGGTTCACTTAACGAAAACTGAATTGTTGCCCGTCAATCATTTTATTGATCTTCTTTAATTATTGAATGTAAAAGAGGAAGAATAATTAATAAACCGTTGAAATGTTAAGGTATAAAAACATTGTGGTTGTGATCGTTGTTGAATTAAACTCGGCCAAGGTTTGCGATAGTTCGGTATAAACTATAATTTACCCTCCCGAACACTGTAAGGTGCACTGGGCGTGAACACTGGAGATACAGAGAGCCCAAGACTGCTTTATCTCGCCCCGGCAGAGATTTACAGGGTGTACTGAAAATATAGTGCGGCCCTCCTATCTCTCACTGGCCACCCTTCCTTTATGTTCCTCCTCCATAAAATCTTAATGGTATCCATGCAGATTCAGGGTTAGTACATGCACATGTAACATATCGTACTACTAACATGTTTTATTTATTTAATTTATAAACAAACACTCCAATAATTATGAAATTTGTTTTTGTGACGCCTTTCGTGTTCAAGAAACACATCAGACCCACACAATTGAAGTAAAAGTGGTTAAAGTAAAATACAAATAATTTAGACTTTAATAAAAATAGACAAAGAGATAAACTTTTAAAGACCAGGAGTATATCTGCTGTATATGTAAACATTAATATTTAATTACATTAAATGTAGAAACGGGGAATTTTAGAAAGGTACACTATACTGGATTTTGACATTTCACACATTTCAACATTTAAACGGTCACTTTGGGATATTTGGGAAACAACTAAATGAACATGGATAGTTGTGAAAAATGCCAATGAGCTTTGTACTCAAGATACATTCAGTACTCCTAAATTGGCATTGCTTAGAATTGGCGAACCGCAAATACGAAGTGGAGATTGTAACCGGTTTGAGACCAGAATTACAACCGGACTTCCGTGACCGTGCGCGGCTACGGTCATTATCATCCTCGCAGTTAGGCATTACAGATAATATCTCCTGGCGAGTCGCGAACACTCTAACACGTTCTTCTGAGAACTGTGGAGGTCAGGTTGAGTCTTCGTACGTGTTAACTAGCTGATCCAAGTCTTAAATTAAGAGTAAAAAGCGTTAGTTACTAAGTGACACAAACGGTGACCAATACCTTACGGTCTCACTGATGGATGTCTTACTCTAATGAACCATTTTTGTGTGTACTATTTGGTTTTCGAATATGTTGTAATTTTTGGAAATATTTCCTAGGAATAAAATGTACATAAAGACGCACTTATGGTAATAAAACCTATAAAATAGTAGCTCCTAAACGAAAGAGACTTCTTGAGGTCGAATGTTTTGATAACAAAACTGCCCAGAGCCGGAACTCTTATTAGTTCCTATAACGTTCTAGATTGCAGGGTCTTCCAGATATTAGAAGTTCCCATACTGACAGGACTCACCGAGACAGTGAACTTTAGACGTAGGAATATTTTAGAGACTGATATTTACCAGAAGCTCGGAGCTTCCAGAACATTAGATGCTCCTAGTGGCCAGGGGTTCCCAGAGCCCTGGAGTGTAAGAGCTCTCAAAACCAGAAAACAGTTCATTCTGAAAGCTTAATGCCATTGTTAGCTTGTAGAGGCTTGGAGCTTCTGGAGTCTGAGAGTTGCAAGAGACAGGCATCTGGACTCAATGCTCCCAATAACTGAATTTACGGTGGCCGAGAAATTCCTAAGCTTGGAAATCTCAGAGTCTAAAGAATTCTAAAGATTGAAAACATCATGATCCTAGACGAGAATTTCCAAAGACAGGGAATTCATTCCCAGTGCTCTGAAACCTCCCAGAAAGCGGAACATCTAGAGGCTGAATCATTTTGGACTCAACAACTTTCAGGAATCAGGAACCCATATAATGGTCGAAATGACTTAGAAGCCGTGATTCAGAGAACTTTTCATGGCTGGAAATTCCAAGTAGCAGAATCTTCTAGATGCCGTGATATTAAGCAAAAAAAGGAGCTCCAAATGCTTTTAAGGCTTTAGACCCCAGACTCTGGGATCTTCTAAAATCAAGGAGATGTTACAAAGGGCAAAGATTCTAAGAGGTCCAGTGGAACCAGAGTCAGGTTCTTGATGGAATTTCTCACAGATGGTGAGAGATAATTCGTGTACACCAATACCCAAGGATCCCAAATTGGCCAAATTCTGGAGGTTTCTTGAGTATAAGTTTATCAACAGATTGTGATTATAACAAATAGTACAGAACATAGATTTTCAGAGGTAGATTACCAACCGTCGTCTAATGTACCTTTTAATAATATTTTCAGAAACCAGGTCTTTCAGTGCCCGTAAGGTTAAAATATCAGTGGTGTTAGGCAGCTACATGATGAACTTCTACAGAGTTCGGTACTTGTTTCTAATTTTTTAATGCATATCCTACTGATATTCCTGAAGAACAGCCTCACCACTTTGTTATAACTATTGTGTTACAATGTGGTTACAATTCACGTGAAGGAGAATCCATTTTACTTTCCTCACCAATAAAGTTTTATTCTGAAAAACAAAAAACCCAAAATGAAAGTAGCTTGTTTCCATCCCAATAATCCAATAATACTAAACATACATACTCGTCTGCTAAACCTACATCTGTAAGAGAATATCCATAAGAGAGTAGTTCTGATGCGTAGTTGAGCTATATCTTGATTATAATCATCATTATAAATAGTATTGCCGTCATAGTATGAAAATGAAGAAAGAAATGTATATCGTGGTTGGCTAATCAATGACCTACACCTTTTGAAAAATTTAGTGCAATCTTATTAATTTTGTTGAAAATATTTTATTTCTTAATTATTACAAAATTCCTCTTATGACACATAATAAAATCCTCCGAATTGTTTAGTTAATAAACGAGCATGAGCGATTTACTTATATTAATAATCATATAAATTGGAATCCTTGGATGTTGAATTGAAGTTAAGAAAATATCTTAATTTCGTAGGATTCTATCGCGTATATTATATCGTATATAAAACTAGTTTCGAAATGGTTATGAGTGAATATGTCTTGGCTGAAGATGTTGACTTATGGCTCAAAATAGTTCCGGTTATTGCTCTTTAGGATGGCTGAAATTTATCAAAAACTTAAGTTTTGTTAAAGATTTCACGTGGTGTGGATCAGGAATGGTAGGCAAGGTAGTCAAAGAAATGAGAAGTTACTATATTAAACTTTACAATTTATTGCATTACGTCGTAATAAGTGAGAAATCTGTAATTAAATTTTAATAAAAAACATTTAATTTAAATTCAACTTAAAATTAAGCCTTTTTAATCAGCATTTTAATAATTGGTTATAAGACCAAAGAGGAAATCCGTGAAAAAGAAACAATTCCAGCCTAAATTATTAGACGCCTGCAGTACTTTTAAACAAAGTCAAGCCCTTTAATCTGTCGGCAGGAGATTTTCAAAGGCGTCCTAATGAGGGTCGTTTATTAAAAGGGAAACTTTTTTAATTTGTAAATTATTTCCATTGTTAATGTCACTTGTCTTCTGTTTAACTTTTCATACATTTATTGCTTGGATACAGTTTTATTTTACGTGCCAAGTTTAACGTATGTTTTTTTATGATTAAAAACTTGTTTTTAATGCATTATAAAACCTCTGCGAACCGACTTTATTTATATAAAACTACAAATTGTTATAACAGGTTGTCTTGTACGTTTCACTTCTGTACGGTGATATTATCCATTCTCTTCTGAAGTGACTCAGTGTCCAATATGAAAATTGTTCCGTGCTAAATCTTAAAGATGGGTGAATAGATTGAATTGGGAGATAAATAAGTTGAGAGATTGATAAATAAATGAGCCCCAGGTAAGACGATCAAACTTTATACTGTTAAGTCAAGAGTTTCCAAAATAATAAGCCAAACGGCGGATAGGATAGAATCCGGCTACTAATATTTTGGAAAGGCCGTGTTTTGGATTCTATTCTCAAAATTAATTGTTGAAATCATCGAGGCTCTGATATGAATGCAATGTACGCTCGTGGATGTTTTTGTGTTGCAACGTAATATTAACACTAACACAGATAACACTGTTAACCTTCATAGACTGTGTTTGGAGTTGGAGTTTAGCTCAAGTTCTTCTGAAATCTGACGATGTCATGGACTTAACTCCTGAAATGTGGAGTTATGTTCGTTTGAAGAGATTAAAACAGTCGGCGACGAAGAAGCTCATCAGGTACACAATTGCCTTCCACAGTGGAGTTCAGCTCAATTTCTTCTGAAATCTGACGATGTCATGGACTTAACTCCTGAAATTTGGAGTTATGTTCGTTTGAAGAGATTAAAAAACAGTCGGCGACGAAGAAGCTCATCAGGTACACAATTGCTTCCACAGTGGAGTTCAGCTCAATTTCTTCTGATATCTGACGATGTCATGGACTTAACTCCTGAAATTTGGAGTTATGTTCGTTTGAAGAGATTAAAACAGTCGGCGACGAAGAAGCTCATCAGGTACACAATTGCTTCCACAGTGGAGTTCAGCTCAAGTTCTTCTGAAATCTGACGCTGTCACAGACTTGACTCCTGAATTCGGGAGTAAAGTTCGTCTGAAGGGATTCAAAAACAGTCGGTGATGAAAAAGCTCAAAACAAACTTTTTAAATAGTTTTAACATCAGAGACACCATGGAAACTAAATATAAAAATATAGTGTAATCTAGGTGCATAATTGAGTGCAGAACTTAACATTCACATTGAATCAACCCTTTCCACTATAGGTACATTATGTGAAGACCTACTTTGGTGTTTTTGAGTCCTGAGGACTTGTGTCATTATGAACACGAACGTTTGTATTTTTGTGTTGAACCAGGAACCAGAGCTAGGACCTACTAGACGAATACCAGATGATATTTATCACAATGATCCTGTCCATTTTCGAAACGTTTACACATTGAATGGTTAACACTAATATTTGTATTTTTGTGTTGAACCAGGAACCAGAGCTAGGACCTACTAGACGAATACCAGATGATATTTATCACAATGATCCTGTCCATTTTCGAAACGTTTACACATTGAATGGTTAACACTAATATTTGTATTTTTGTGTTGAACCAGGAACCAGAGCTAGGACCTACTAGACGAATACCAGATGATATTTATCACAATGATCCTGTCCATTTTCGAAACGTTTACACATTGAATGGTTAACACTAATATTTGTATTTTTGTGTTGAACCAGGAACCAGAGCTAGGACCTACTAGACGAATACCAGATGATATTTATCACAATGATCCTGTCCATTTTCGAAACGTTTACACATTGAATGGTTAACACTAATATTTGTATTTTTGTGTTGAACCAGGAACCAGAGCTAGGACCTACTAGACGAATACCAGATGATATTTATCACAATGATCCTGTCCATTTTCGAAACGTTTACACATTGAATGGTTAACACTAATATTTGTATTTTTGTGTTGAACCAGGAACCAGAGCTAGGACCTACTAGACGAATACCAGATGATATTTATCACAATGATCCTGTCCATTTTCGAAACGTTTACACATTGAATGGTTAACACTAATATTTGTATTTTTGTGTTGAACCAGGAACCAGAGCTAGGACCTACTAGACGAATACCAGATGATATTTATCACAACTGATCCTGTCCCATTTTCGAAACGTTTACACATTGAATGGTTAACACTAATATTGTATTTTTGTGTTGAACCAGGAAACACAGAGCTAGGACCTACTATGACGAATATACCAGATGATATTTATCACAATGATCCCTGTCCATTTTTCGAAACGTTTACACAATTGAATCGGTTAACACTAATATATTTTATTTTTGTGTTGAACCAGGAACCAGAGCTAGGACCTACTAGACGAATACCAGATGATATTTATCACAATGATCCTGTCCATTTTTCGAAACGTTTACACATTGAATGTTAACACTAATATTTGTATTTTTATTTTTGTGTTGAACCAGGAACCAGAGCCTAGGACCCTACTCGACGACATACCAAGATGATATTTATCACAATGATCCCTGTGTCCATTTTCCCCGAAACGATTACACATTGAATTGGTTTTAACACTAATATTTGTATTTTTTTGTGTTGAACCAGAGAACCAGAGCCTAAGGACCTACTAGGAACGAATACCAGATGATAATTTATCACAATGATCCTGTCCATTTTTCGAAACGTTTACACAAAATTTTGGGAATGGTTTAAGCACTAATATTTGTAAGTTTTGTTTTGAACCAGGAACACAGAGCGAGGCCCTACTAGACGAATACCAGATTGATAAATAATCTATCACAGATGATCCTGTCCCATTTTTCGAAACGTTTACACGATTGAATGTGGTTAACACACTAATATTTGTATTTTTGTGTTTGAACCAGAGCTAGACCTATAGACGAATACCAGATGATATTTATCACAATGATAGGACCAACTAGACAATAACCAGATGATCAGTTATCACAATGATCCCTGTCCATTTTCGAAACGTTTACGCACATTGAAGGGTTAACACGAACGTTTGTATTTTTTCTGTTGAACCAGGAACCAGAGCTAGGACCTACAAGACGAATACCAATTATATTTATCACAAATGAGCTGTCCTCTTTCGAACGTTTGACACATGAATGGTTACACTAATATTGTATTTTTGTGTGTTTGAACCAGGAACCAGAGCTAACCTACTAGACGAATACCAGTTGATATTTATCAAACAATGATCCAGTCCATTTTCAAACGTTTTCACATGAATGGATACACTAATATTTGTATTTTTGTGTTGAACCAGGAACAAGAGCTAGGACCTACTAGACGAATACCAGATGATATTTATCACAATAGATCCTGTCCATTTTCGAAAACGTTTAACATTGAATGGTTAACACTAATATTTGTATTTTGTGTTGAACCAGAACCCAAGCTAGGACCTACTAGACGAATACCAGATGAAATTTAATCACAATGATCCTTGTCCATTTTCGAAACGTTTACACATTGAAGTGGTTATACACTAATAATTTAGTATTTTTGTGTTTGAACCAGGAACCAGAGCTAGGACCTACAAGACGAATACCAGATAGATATTTATCACACTGATCCTGTCCATTTTCGAAACGTTACACATTGAATGGTTAAACTAATATTTTGTATTTTGTGTTTGTAACCATGAACCAGAAGCTAGGACCTACTAGACGAATACCAGATTATATTTATCACAATTATCCTTCCATTTTTCGAACGTTTCACATTGAATGGTTAACACTAAAAATTGTAATTTTTGTGTTGAACCAGGAACCAGAGCTAGGACCTACTAGACGAATACCAAGATGATATTCTTCACAATGATCCGTCCAATTTCGAAACGTTTACACAATTGAATGGTGTAACACTAATATTTGTATTTTGTGTTGAACCAGGAACCAGACTAGGACCTACTAAACAGATACCAGATGATATTTATCACAATATCCAGTCCAATTTCGAAACGTTTACACATTGAATGGTTACACAAATATTTTTGTATTTTTGTGTTGAACCAGGAACCAAGCTAGGACCTACTAGACCCAATACCAGATGAAATTTATCACAATGATCCTTCCATTTTCGAAACGTTTACACCATTGAATGGTTAACACTAATATTTGTATTTTTGTGTTGAAACAGGAACCAGAGCTAGGACCTACTAGACTAAAACCAGATTGATATTTATTCCACAATGAAAACCTGTCCCATTTTCGAAACGTTTACACATTGAATGGTCACACTAATAATTGTATTTTTGTGGTTGAACCAGGAACCAGAGCTAGACCTACTAGACGAATACCAGATGATATTTATCACAATGATCCTGTCCATTTTCGAAACGTTTACACATTGAATGGTTAACACTAATATTTGTATTTTTGTGAGTTGAACCAGGAACCAGCCTAGGACCTACTAAACAATTACCAATGATAGTTATCACAAAGAACCTGTCCCATTTTCGAAACGTTTACACATTAAATGGTTAACACTAATATTTGTATTTTGTGTTGACCAGGAACCAGAGCTAGGACCTTACAAACTAATACCAGATGATATTTATTCACAATAGAACCTGTCCATTTTCGAAACGTTTACACATTGAATGGTTAACACTAATATTTGTATTTTTTGTGTGAAACCAGGAACCAGAGCTAGGACCTACTAGACGAATACCAAGATGATTTTTATCACAATGACCTGTCCATTTTCGAAACGTTTACACATTGAATGGTTAACACAATATTGCATTTTTGTGTTGAACCATGAACCAGAGCTAGGACCTACTAGACGAATACCAGATGATATTTTATCACAAGAATCCTGTCCCTTTTCGAAACGTTTTACACATTGAATGTTTAACACTAATATTTGTATTTTGTGTTGAACCAGGAACCAGAGCTAGACCTACATAGACGTAATACCAATGGATATTTATCACAATGATCCTTCCAATTTTCGAAACGTTTTACACATTAATATGGTTAACACTAATATTTGTATTTTTATGTGTTAACCAGGCACCAGAGCTAGGAAAAAAAAAAAAAAACCTACTAGACGAATTACCAATGATATTATCACAATGATCCTGTCCATTTTCGAAACGTTTACACATTGAATGGTTTTATTAACACTAATAATTTGTATTTTTGTGTTGAACCAGGAACCAGAAGCTAGGACCTACAAGACGAATACCAGATGATATTATCACAATGATCCTGTCCATTTTCGAAACGTTTACACATTGAATGGTTAACACTAATATTTGTATTACTACTTATATGAGGTCTTATGAAGACCTAGGCCGTGTAGCGAGCGATTATCCTGCACAAACTGCGGAGCGGCGGGTTTCCTGCGAACTCCTCGGCCGGCGAAGGTCACGGACCTTATAAAAGAGGTGAGAGAGACACGCGCACAGTCTGTGAACCGTGGTGCGCGCCGGGAGAGTGTTCTGTAGCCTGCCATCGTCCGTGGCTGTGGATAATGGACTTCATCCCTCAGGTAGGCCCTTAGTGGACAACCGTTATTATTTTATTCATCAATTAATTTTAGTATTGTAAGTCGAATATATTTTCAAAAAAGCTCTCCGGTACCCTGAATATAACTCGGCATAAATATTGTGCAGTGGTGTTTAAACCAAAATTAGACTACAAGTTAGTAAACATAGAAACTTTAGAAACTTGCAGGCAGTGCATGGGTTACCACAACACACAATGAGCCGACTACTTAACTTACATCTATACTAATTAAACACATACCCAAACACATACACTATGTACATACACATGCACAGGCAACTCAGCGGTCAACCAGATTTTATTAAAAACTAGGATGCATATAATGTTAAATATTTATTATTGTTGCTGATGTTTAATAGTTCATTGTTATATAATTGTTGTTAATGTTTAGAGATTTATTGCTTATATTTAACTTTTTATAGAATGCCGCTTGTTGATGGACGATATTTTATATATTTTATTTATTGTTATCCAGTTATATAATTTACTATCTATTTATGCTCTGGATAATTATGTATTATCCTCATAATGTTATATAAAATGCCAATATTTAAAAATCTGGAGTTATGGAAGCACCACAGCCGCACAAAGAGCAACATAACATTTTTTGTAAAATCATAAACTAAACTGAGCAAAACTAACAATTGACTTGGTGGGGCCATAATTCTGTAAAATCATGTGTTAAAAAAATTCTAAAAATAGTTAAATTTCAGGTTTCCAAAACCTATTTGGTTGATTCACATGTTGAGGATCCATCTCTTCAATGTTTTTTATATGGAGAATACACCCTGGCCACCTAATAGGCTTTTATGTCACAAATATTTTAAATATATTATTCTCCATAGGTTTGAGACTCTAAAATTGTAAATAAGAAATGTATAAGAATCATCAATTGATTAGCATGAATAATTAATTATTTAATGCGAACTAAAAAAGGTAAATTAAAATCAAAATCGTTAAATACTTAGTTTATAATTTGATTTAGTACTATGGATTAAATCAACCACAATTGTAACAATTATAAAATAGCTGACTACTTTAAACAATTAGAAAGTGAAACGATGCATTAATACATTCACATCGACTACCGTCATCTAATAGCCAAATCAAGTTGTAATAGATTTAAGTTGTTATTTGTGTAACAGTACTTTACAGATAGTTATTCATGGACAATTAAGATACCAACGGACTGATAAAGGTACTCGTCCCCACTCACAGGTCATATAGTTTTAGTGGGGACTTTGCACTGTACTGATATATTTTGTGAACTGATTGTAACTTATAAATATGTGAATACATTTAATTTAATTCAATTCAGAGTTTGAGTTCTGTTTCATTTTATTCAGTGACTAGCAATTACCCGCGGGTTTTGCATGCAATTTCCTGTATGATCACTTCAGTTTCAAGTGAGTTATATTTCCCATGCTAATGTAGACTTTGCGTAGTTTACAAACCTAGAAAATGTATACAACAGATCAGATGGGTTTTATAACAGTCTTTGAATTTGTAGTAAAAGTTAGATAGTAATTTCGTCTTTTATATATAATAATTTATATTTGCTAAAAAGGGTGAAGTCAAACGTACATTAACAATAACACAATTTACGTTTTTTTTTTAACTGAAAAATATTTTAGAACATTTAGAGCTGAAATTGGTTTATTAGTTTAAAAGCACAATCCAGCGAAATTTCATCTAGTGTAATTTTTGCAGACTGCTTGAAAGGGAGTCTTCGTAGTCAAATTATGACCATATTATGTATTAGAACATTTTATAACATAGACGAGTACTTACCTAATCACTGAATTCAAAAAACCTGGTAGAGACTAATGGTTATTCTTTAGAGAATTTACACTTTATATGTAAACAAATTGAACGTAGTAGTTTAATTACTTAAACATGTGCTGTCATAAAACAATGTTTACACATCACAGTTGATTACATTTGACACTTTCCAATTATTATTTCACAACTTTAGATATCAAGATGGGATTTTTGCTACTTTAAAGAACAGTGAAGCGTGGTCCAGAGGGACTTTCAAAATTATAATAGGCCTATATTCATTCCAGAAACCATTCCAGAAGGATGTCCATATAAAATTTCAACACCACCAGTTGAATAGATAACACGTGAAAAACATTTTCAAATTTATAAAATTATTAGGATGTTCTGAAAATGGCTTTTGAGAACCCTAAATGTAACCACGTTTTCATACACTCGGTTTTGTTTTGATTTTAACATTACTTACTTATAGTTATAAACAGTAGACATAAGGTCTTGTTGGTGTTATTATATGAAAATTGATGTCAGCTATCAGAATAAAAAAAGTTTTGAGTTTTTAATCAACATAGACATATACTCTGTATATACTTCCTTTTAAGAAATACAATAAACTATATTCTGCTGTAACGAATGACGATAACACATGGGGGTGGTGACTTCTGAGGTCGTAGTAATAAATACTCGAATTGCGAAGTTTACTTATAAGTTCAATTTAATTAATGAAACTTACAAGCACCACTTTTAGTTGGTAAATGAAATGTACACCTTGCCACGTTGCTGCCAATTAGAGTACAAGAACTAAAAATGTATATCTGATAGGTGGGCCTAAAATATCCAATGTTCTATGGAATTATGCCTTCGATTATTTTATGAAAAAAAAAAACCAACTAATAATAGTATTCTCATAGTTTCATTTTATTATTTATTTATTCTCTCTTTTTTTTAATTATAACCAACTACAAAGTCTTATGTTAAAAACATTACAAATATACACATATATATAATTTTGTATAAGAAGATAATACTTTGGAAAAGACCTATTTAGTTTAAGAAGAAATGCTTTGTATTTTTATTTTTTATTTAGTTTGTTTTCTTTTTTAGTTATATTAGATGCATGGTGTTATTTGGACGCTGCGGAGAGCTCTTAGCTCTTAGTTCTTAGTTTTTAAAGTAGAACTGGACTCAAATTTGTTAATTTCTTTTTAAATAGATGTATATTTTTTTCATGCTGGTCGCTTACTTGATACTGACCAGCATTATTTCCTGGGTTATAAAAGTGTTACTTTAAAAATTATTTTATTGATGGAAATAAATCATTTATTCATTTATTCATTATTCACTTTATAAAACTTAAGATTTTACTTCCCTTTGCAATATGTAGACTCACAACCCGGGTGTCGGCGTCTTGGCACGAGACATTGAAGCTGTAGTCTAAGAAGGGTTATTTCTAGTCGGTAATTACTAGAAGAGGAGTAGAAGTTATGAAAGTGTTAGCCATCTACTCAAATAATTCGTGAGCATCGCCTAAAAGAATTCGCGACGGTATTAGCCATTTAATAATACGAAAAAAACGTATTTTCACGACATAGCGTGCTCGTCAGAAGGACGACGCCACAACTTGTATCCATTTCAATCAAGCAAATAAAAGATCTTCAAGGGTAAATTACTTTATTATTTACAACTTTACTTTACGTTACATTCATTTTTATATGTTTGGCATCAAAGGGCTAATTTAATAATACGAAAATATAAATTTTACGGACATAGCGCGCGAGGTGAAATCGGTCACGTAGTTGGGCTGCTACGAAGGGTTACAATAAAATATTCATACGCGTGCCAATTAGGTAGTTAGTCCGTCGATAATTTAGTTCCGGAACATTGGATAAAAAATAATATTAATTTGTACTGGCTAACTAGGTTGGGAAATGTTGCATTATATAAAATGGAACTAACTAACGATACACTGCAAATTAAAACAGTTAATGTAATAAATTACAGAAAGGCTAGAAGTAAAGGTAGCGAAGATCTTAGAGGAGATTGGATGGAAATCTCTGTAATTAATTAAGGAATCATTTACGGATCTTATTAATAAGGGAGCAATAAAAATAGATGGTGTTCTCATATTAAAACAGAAGTTAGCTTCCAGAATATAAAAAAGTAATTGAATTTTTAATCAGCATTCGGATATCCTCTATATAGTTCCTTTTAAGAAATAAAATATAACTATATTCTATAAATTAAAACAGTTGACGTGATAAATTATACAAAGGCTAGAAGTAAAGATAGCGAAGGTATAGGAGCAGATAGGATGGAGGTCTCTGTAATTAATTAAGGGTACATTAAGGGATCCCAATGAGTAATTGTGGAGATTACAGGGGCTCTGTTAGGTCAGGGTATTTTACACCGCTGGCACACAATAGAAGCTGCATTCATTGCATTCACTCTTACACTCACTGCGTTCAACGCATTGTTCTCCAGTTACTCTTGATGAAGTAGGAAGCCCTTTAAATGTACTTTTCATTCATGAAAAGAAATATTCTCATTGTTTAAAGACTTAATTATCATCTAAAATATAGCAATATACAAAAGAAATTAGTGTTCTTTGTTAAAATGTTACTCTGCACCCTACAAATGCATAACGATGGATGTTTAGGATAATTGCAATGTGTTAAATATACCATACAATGTGCTTGTTTAATTTATATAGTATAAATTTACAAATACTTTTGTTACTGTCCATACAGAATGCACTTGTTTGGATGTTTATAAGGGAGAAAGTATACAAGTTATTAAATAGAACTCGTAAAATGCTACACCATACTAATTCCAATGATAATATGAGGTTAAATACAATTTTAAGTATGTGGCATGTAAAATGTTCTGTAACTGTCGTAAAAAACTTGACAAACAGTTTTTCACTTTGTTAATTAATATTCCTGTAGGCAAATATAGAACTTTGTACATTTCTTTCCTAATTTAGGAAATTTTTATGGACTATTTCTAAATTTCAATGGTTTTAACCTGCAACAGTTTTAGGAAGCTATTTAAAAAGTAAAGGTAAGTGGTTATAAAAATGACCTACCTCCTGAAATAAAATAAAAAATATATAATGTATGAAATGATACTATAATTGACATATCATATTTTTAAAGAGGAGTGTTAATTTGTACCGTTCGAAATAGCAAGTTGGAAAATAACACAGGTAAATAATTCTAACAATTTTACGAGAGTTATAAGGATTGATATATATTGGATAGGAGTAAATGAATCCTTATACTCTACTTATTTAAGTTATAAAGTGTAATAAAAATAAAGTTAATTATTATTTCGAAAGGTTAAGATTGATCCTAGACTTTGCATTACAGTTTGGAAAAATTAAATGGTTTTATCTTAAAACAAAGTATGATAAAAGATGCTTTCTGATAAAAGTAAAATACAGGGCTTTTCATCTAAATGATTAAGAATACAATAAACTATAACTCTCTTTATTTGTCACTTTACCTTTATAATTATTTCTAGAATTTTTATAAACCTCATCTTTCATATAATAAAAAATCCAAGAATGTTTTGCTTGAAAGTTGTATTGCTCGAAATCTGTAGTGACACAAAATCTAAACTACCTGAAACATTGACAGTGCCTAAGTATTTAAAGAAGCATGTATTCAATAACTGTGCTTACTACTTTTGCTATTGATTAAATGTTACATGACGTAGCTATGGTGAGTAAGTTATTCATAATGAATGTTGACTCCTGGAGTCAAATCAAATCAAATTTCTTTATTGCCAAGACATGGTTAACATGTATAGCATGCGTCAAATGACGTTATTGTAACTAAAATTTTTCCATCCGTTCCACATCAAATCCTCAATGAAACATACAATTTCACCTTCATTTATTTCCTTTTATTCGCCAATCATCCCACCACCAGCGACGGGGCGACATACCTATTGGCTGGTCTCCCAGTTTTTTGCCAAATACTCGTCGACCTTATAAAATGCCTGTGTCGCTAAAAAGCGTTTTAGACGAATTTTGAACGCCTTGGGCGTTGGGGCATTTTTTATTCGGTGTGGCAGCTTGTTGATGAAATGAACTCCTGCTTGTGATGGCAGGCGTTCATAAATCACCGTTCTGTGTTGGCCAATTCGGTAGTTTCCCCTGGCTCTGGTCTCATATGAATGTATGTCTTGGCCACTTGTCTTGACGCATTTTGACATACAATACTGTGTTGTTTCGAAAATGTAGAGACTCGGCAGGGTCAACAGCTGCAAACTTTTGAAAGATTCTCTGCATGACTCTCTGAATTTCAAATGTGCGATTATTCGAATCGCTTGCTTTTGCAATCTGAAGACCCCCATCAACTGATTGTTTGCACAAGCACCCCACAATGCCACTCCGTAGGTAAGGTGGGGGTAAATCAAGCCATAATACGCCGTCATCAGTACCTGAGTGGGGCAATATTTGGCTAGAGTGTGGAGTCCACGTCCGTCCTAAGAGATCCGAAAGGTAAGTCGGTGATGGTTATTAAAAACGAACTCTGGATTGTTTTGTCATCATATACACATATACCATAAAAGAGGTCTATCTGGTTTCTCAGCAGCAACCCAGTGTAAACCAGATTGTCTCATCAGGTGCACTACGATGTTAGTTTACGATGCCAAAGCACCGCGGAGCAAACGAGTTCTCTACGCATAGTGTAGCTATGGTGTGTATAGTTTTTCAATAGGAATGTACATTTAGCTCTATTTCAAATTCCGCTCAGTGCAGGGTACGACCTCTGACACTTTGGCAGATTAGACTTTTGGAATCCGGAGTCCACGTCTGGATGTAGAGATCTAAAAAAGTCGGTGACGAAAACATTAAAAAAGAACTGTTCGTATAGTTTCACGTCTAGTGAGTCTATCGCATTGTTAGATTTCTGAACTGAGTGGAAGTTGAAATGACGCTATACTCAAGAATTTTTACTAAATTTTTGATACTATTCAAGAGTTTTAAAATAACCGTGGTCCAGTAAGAATTCAAAATTTTTATAAATTAGGATAAAACAACCATATTTTTGTATTAATAATATCTATACTATACTGCAAATACCGCGAAAGGCACGGAATAATTGGATTTTCATTTCGGCAAATACGGCAGTCATCCTTGCATAATTACTGTTACGTATAATAATATAGAAGTGTAGATATACAGTATAATTTAGTAGTACTGTTATCAAGATATACGATACACATATAAAAAATTTGAAAATAATCCTTTGACTTAATTTTATTTATAGAATTAAATGTTTATTAACATTCATAAGAAGATTTTCTTTTAAATATGAAAACTATTTAGTAGTAAAATTTGAGTAAGATATTTATATAAATTTATTAATAGAAATTCCTAATTAGTTCAATATTGCTATGTAAAAGAATGATACAGATTTTTGTTTCAATGTAACAGCATGAAATATACTGAGGAGGATAACCGTGAAGAAGAAACTAAGAAGGCGATAAAGAAATAACTAGTTAAAATTAATTACTCCGCTTCGTTAAATGGTTTCTGGAACGGTACAGAGTTTAAATCTATTTAATTAAAGGCAATTAAGGGAAGATTCAAATGAGTTTGTCTCGGCGGCATTAGCATTTAAGTGTTTATTTAAAACTTAAGACCAAAGTCGTTTTCTAGTTTACCGAGGCAATTGTTTTATTTAAGCAAAGCTAAAAGTTGGTTAAAGTTTGAAATTGCTTCGTTTACTATTGAAGAGATTCCTAGTAAAGATAAGTTTTATTCTCCTATGTTCTACTTTTATAAGATTTGCAGTAACGTTTATAAAAAGTGTTTCCTTCTAAACGCCAATAGTGTAGTGTAGCGGGTACAACGGTTATCGCGAGATAAACAGATCAAGCAACGTCGAGCGTTTCTGCCCTTTGGATGGGTGCCGCTGGTGATCCTGTCCTTGCAAGCAGCCCGCCTGCACGGCCATCGGTGATGGTTCGGAAGTCATTTAGCCCTTGATCCACATGTTAGGTGTTATACAGGGCCTCTTAGCCCTAACTTCGCCTGATAAAATAATACATTTTTACTTTAGTTTATTTTTGCTTTACTTTTGGATTAATTTGTAATAATTCATAATACAAAGTTACTATTGCAGCCGTCTCATATTACCTTTAGTGCCTATTGTATGGACATAAAATCAAAATGTAACTGATACATAAAAAGCACAAAAATATACTTAGAAAAATAGTTGCATCTTCGTCACCTCGTAGCTAGCATTTCATCTTGGGAACTAAAATCTTAAAAGCGTATGTGGAAAAATATATCTCCGCAATTCCTTGTAGGCTATCTGGCCTGGTAGCCTTTTTGGCTTGGTATACATTTTTGGTTCGCTAACTCGTACCATTCATAGTCATGACAGTCACACTTCACACCTCTATCGTTCCCCACGACTCCCTCATGATCAGTAACTGAAGAAGCAAGGATATTATTTATATCATGGAAGATTAAGAAAGGAAGGCTCCATGTAAAATATGCATTGTTTTTATGTTCGTATGGTATTTATTTTGTTATTACTATTAATTTATTGTTATTGTTTTTAGATCTCTTTATTGCTTGTAATCACTTTATATAACGCTTCTTACTGTTAATACTTATTTTATTTTTGTCTTTTTTAATATATTAATTATTTTTTACTTAATCGCTGTTATATTTATTGATTCATATCTATTTATGCTTGCTTGCACTGCTCATTAGTTCCAAATTGTTCATTTGTTATTTATTTATGTTTCATTGTTCATAAATTATTTATCATTGTTATCTATATAAAGGTTAAAAATATTTTTTTTCTCTTTCGTTTGTTGATATTCTAGGTTTGGTTTTGTTTTTCTACATAGTTGATCATTGTTAGCTCTTTCATATTTTATTGCCTTGTTGTCTGTTAGTCATCATGTTATTTATCATAGTTTATTATTGTTACCTCTTATTGTTTGCTAATTCATCTGGTCTTTTGCATCTTACATATATTAATTCATCTTAGTCAGGTTGTTTTGTATCCATTATCATACTACTCTGTTTAAATTACTGTATTGTGTTGCAGCTTATCTTTATTAGCCTTTGTAACTTTTTACAATATTTTGTCAAAATGGGTTGTCCGTAAATAAATAAATATCACTAATATATATTCCACCGGGGAAAAACTGTATGATAAATACTTTCCACAATACTGTATTCAAAGAACTGATCGCAAAATACACATGCTTGTTATGAAATACGGTTCTAAATGTGGGACAACCAAAATGTACCAGAGAATCTGATTGATCACCTTCCCAATTGAAATTATGCTTTAATTCAACTGCGTCGTGAATCCATCATAAAATTACATTCCTGATCCCATCGAACGTCCAGTAAACATGCCACGGTGTAACGTTATTTTGATATCATCGCTTATTGTCTGGACGTTACGAGTCTATCACTTGACAGGATGGAGAAACTTTATTCGTGAAGAGTTTGTTTGTCTACACGGTATCTCGAGAAAGAAATGATCTACAGAGTTGAAAATTTGCACAAAGCTTAATTTTTAGACAAGCAACATCGAGGACAATAATGGTTTGTTCACTCGCTGAACGTTGGTGAAAATATTTACATTTCTCTTATGGGTTTACGCTGGCAATAAAAAATCCGCATAGTAAATAATGTTGAAAGTACTGCATGGTGAAAATTGAACTTTATTGGTTCTTGATTTACCTTGGCAATATATTACTCTTATTAGTGTTATTTACAGTCAAAACAATATTAAAGGAAAAACACGTGTTTTTTGGGTTCTGGAAATTGTTGGTTAAAATATACACACGCGATTGCAATGTGTGATGCGTAACAGTATGTTATTATTTTTTTAATGCCATTAAACTAGTACAGGTGATATTAATCAAATAGTTTAAATATTTTTTTAAGTTGCAATCTTGTAGGTCAATTGTTAGTTCGAATTCCCATGAAAGGAGAAATTATTTTAGAAACAAACTAGAATTTTAAAATGTAACATAGTAACAAATGTAACGTTACACAATGTATTAAGCTATAAAATTGAAAATTCATAGTACAGAACAAATACTTTTTCTAAGCAAACTGGCATTTTAACATGTAATATAGTAACAAATGTAACGTTACACAATGAATTAAGCTATAAAATTTAAAAATTCATAGTACAGAACAAATACTTTTTCAAAGCGAACTGGCATTTTAACATGTAATATAGTAACAAATGTAACGTTACACAATGAATTAAGCTATAAAATTGAAAAATTCATAGTACAGAACAAATACTTTTTCTAAGCAAACTGGCATTTTAACATGTAATATAGTAACAAATTGCAACGTTACACCAATGAATTAAGCTATAAAATTAAAATACATAGTGCAGAACAAATACTTTTCTAAGCAAACTGGCATTTTTAACATGTAATAATAGTAACAAATGCAACGTTACACAATGAATTAAGCTATAAAATTGAAAATTTAATAGTACAGAACAAATACTTTTTCTAAGCAAACTGGCATTTTAACATGTAATATAGTAAACAAAATAATGTAACGTTACACAATGAATTAAGCTATAAAATTCAAAATTAATAGTACAGAACAAATACTTTTTCTAAGCAAACAGGCATTTTAACATGTAATATAGTAACAAATGTAACGTTTACACAATGAATTAAGCTATGAAATTTAAAATTCATAGTACAGAACAAAATACTTTTTTCTAAGCGAACTGGTATTTTTAACATAAGTAATATAGTAACAAATGTAACGTTACACAAATGAATTAAGGTATAAAATTGAAAATTCATAGTACAGAACAAATACTTTTTCTAAGCGGACTGGCATTTTAACATGTAATATAGTAACAAATGTAACGTTACACAATGAATTAAGCTATAAAATTGAAAATTCATAGTACAGAACAAATACTTTTTCTAAGCGGACTGGCATTTTAACATGTAATATAGTAACAAATGTAACGTTACACAATAAATTAAGCTATAAAATTGAAAATTCATAGTACAGAACAAATACTTTTTCTAAGCGGACTGGCATTTTAACATGTAATATAGTAACAAATGTAACGTTTACACAATGAATTAAGCTATAAAATTTAAAATTCATAGTACAGAACAAGTACTTTTTCTAAGCAAACTGGCATTTTAACATGTAATATAGTAACAAATGTAACGTTACACAATGAATTAAGCTATAAAATTTAAAATACATAGTGCAGAACAAATACTTTTTCTAAGCGGACTGGCATTTTAACATGTAATATAGTAACAAATGTAACGTTACACAATGAATTAAGCTATAAAATTGAAAATTCATAGTTACAGAACAAGTACTTTTTCTAAGCAAACTGGCATTTTAACATGTAATATAGTAACAAATGTAAACGTTACACAATGAATTAGAAGCTATAAAATTTAAAATTCATAGTACAGAACATATACTTTTTCTAAGCAAACTGGCATTTTAACATGTAATATAGTAAGAAATGCAACGTTACACAATGAATTAAGCTATACAATTTAAAATTCATAGTACAGAACAAATACTTTTTTTTTCTAAGCAAACTGGCATTTTAACACGTAATATAGTAACAAATGTAACGTTTACACAATGAATTAAGCTATAAAAATTTAAAATACATAGTGCAGAACAAATACTTTTTCTAAGCAAACTGGCATTTTAACATGTAATATAGTAACAAATGCAACGTTACACAATTGAATTAAGCTATAAAATTGAAAATTAATAGTACAGAACAAATACTTTTTCTAAGCAAACTGGCATTTTAACATGTAATATAGTAACAAATGCAACGTTTACACAATGAATTAAGCTATAAAATGGAAAAATTCATAGTACAGAACAAAATCCTTTTTCTAAGCGAACTGGCATTTTTAACATGTAATATAGTAACAAATGTAACGTTACACAATGAATTAAGCTATAAAAATTGAAAATTCATAGTACAGAACAAATACTTTTTCTAAGCGAACTGGCATTTTAACATGTAATATAGTAACAAAATAATGTAACGTTACACAATGAATTAAGCTATAAAATTCAAAATTCATAGTACAGAACAAATACTTTTTTCTAAGCAAACTGGCATTTTAACATGTAATATAAGTAACAAATGTAACGTTACACAATGAATTAAGCTATGAAATTTAAAATTCATAGTACAGAACAAATACTTTTTCTAAGCGAAAGACTGGTATTTTTAACATTGTAATATAGTAACAAATGTAACGTTACACAATGAATTAAGCTATAAAATTGAAAATTCATAGTACAGAACAAATACTTTTTCTAAGCGGACTGGCATTTTAACATGTAATATAGTAACAAATGTAACGTTACACAATGAATTAAGCTATAAAATTGAAAATTCATAGTACAGAACAAATACTTTTTCTAAGCGGACTGGCATTTTAACATGTAATATAGTAACAAATGTAACGTTACACAATGAATTAAGCTATAAAATTGAAAATTCATAGTACAGAACAAATACTTTTTCTAAGCGAACTGGCATTTTAACATGTAATATAGTAACAAATGTAACGTTACACAATGAATTAAGCTATAAAATTGAAAATTCATAGTACAGAACAAATACTTTTTCTAAGCAAACTGGCATTTTAACATGTAATATAGTAACAAATGTAACGTTACACAATGAATTAAGCTATAAAATTTAAAATTCATAGTACAGAACAAATACTTTTTCTAAGCAAACTGGCATTTTAACATGTAATATAGTAACAAATGTAACGTTACACAATGAATTAAGCTATAAAATTGAAAATTCATAGTACAGAACAAATACTTTTTCTAAGCAAACTGGCATTTTAACATGTAATATAGTAACAAATGTAACGTTACACAATGAATTAAGCTATAAAATTTAAAATTCATAGTACAGAACATATACTTTTTCTAAGCAAACTGGCATTTTAACATGTAATATAGTAAGAAATGCAACGTTACACAATGAATTAAGCTATACAATTTAAAATTCATAGTAGAGAACAAATACTTTTTCTAAGCAAACTGGCATTTTAACACGTAATATAGTAACAAATGTAACGTTACACAATGAATTAAGCTATAAAATTTAAAATACATAGTGCAGAACAAATACTTTTTCTAAGCAAACTGGCATTTTAACATGTAATATAGTAACAAATGCAACGTTACACAATGAATTAAGCTATAAAATTGAAAATTCATAGTACAGAACAAATACTTTTTCTAAGCAAACTGGCATTTTAACATGTAATATAGTAACAAATGTAACGTTACACAATGAAATAAGCTATAAAATTGAAAATTCATAGTACAGAACAAATACTTTTTCTAAGCGGACTGGCATTTTAACATGTAATATAGTAACAAAATAATGTAACGTTACACAATGAATTAAGCTATAAAATTGAAAATTCATAGTACAGAACAAATACTTTTTCTAAGCGAACTGGCATTTTAACATGTAATATAGTAACAAAATAATGTAACGTTACACAATGAATTAAGCTATAAAATTGAAAATTCATATTACAGAATAGATAAGTTTCTAGGCAAACTGGCATTCAAATGTAGCATGTTACGTAACACTAGAGGGGATGTACTCATACTTTGCAATTGTTACGTAGCGGTGTTTCTCGTGCTGAACTTTTTCAAAAAAATAAATCTTTATACTTAAATAATAAAACTAAAATAATTTTATGCTACCTGGGTTGATATTATTGAATTGTTTCTAGTAAGTTTATAAGCTAAAACCTACAAATGAGAAAAGTTTTAGAGGTAGACATGGAGAAACAACAATTGCCTGAACAATGAAAATGTTACATTTCATTTGAGGTTTTTTAGCCTCGAAATTTGATAGATTACTTTCAATAAAAATGTTACCAATCAATTCGTAGTCACTAACGGTAACTAGACATTATGGGTTCGACGTAGATTACAGTTTTTTTGTAACAAACCGCCGTTCATAAAACACAGATTCTCCATCTTTAATTAATACAAAAATTAATTAAATTAAATGAATTAGTTTTCTTGTTAATTAAGAAAAAACAAATAATTGACTACGGATATTTGAAAAATGTATTTTTTCAGTTTTAACCCTCAGCACCTCATTAATCAGATTGTAGTTGTATTTTCTGGAGCACTAACCTTTTGTGGGACCAAATATTGGAAATCGGGATTACACGTGTAATAAACTTTATATCATCAACTATAAAAAAAAACTTTATAATAATAGATTCAGTATAAAGAAGTAGTTCAAGTTCATTTGTCACAATATTATACTTACATCTGAAAAAATAAGTACATATATTATTTACAGATGGTGGTCGAAAAAATGAGCTGTACAAAATAAATTTGTTATGCCTAACAATGATTGGTGGTTAAGTGGTGTCGATATCTGAAGAAATGTAGAATTATTCTCCCCCCCCCCAAATCATGTATATTTAAATAAAATAACGGAACACATAACAATATTTCTAACTAGCCTACCTTTTATATAACTAACCTTAATATATCTAAGATTTCTTGTATAAAACTGTACGCTATAAAAAAATTAAGAAACCTATCGTTGGTTAAACATAGGATTAAAAATCGTAAACAGTTTCAAAATACGATAAGATTATCGCTGTGAATACGTAAGGAACTTATCTATTTTCAGATTACATTAAATAAACAAAGGTTCAATGTTTATTTAGAATGATATACATTATAAACTGACCACTGCAAAATTGGGAAGGTGAGTTACATAATTTGTTCCACTGATGACCGGAAAATCATTCACTTGAGTTTCTACGAGTGCCATCTCTTCTAAAGAGTCTGCAGGTCGGTTCCGTCCTCTGACTCTAGAGGTCCTGACCATGGAGATCCGCTATTGTCTTGGCGAACAATTAGACAGTCTGATTTGCAGATCCTGGATGCTTCTGACGAGTGCCTTGGCCTGGTTGAAGTCATTGCCAGTAAGTGCGGAATAGAGGTTTACGATCTGTGTGCAGAAGAATGAGATGTCATTTATTATAATCCAGGTTTATTTACACGTCACAACACAATGTATATCTCAATAAAGATTCATTACAACAAATAATTATTATAATTGATAATCTAACCTAATGGTTCTAGACAATTATTTCAATGATGGGAACATCTTCGTCAAGACTATAGTAAGCCCTCCCTTAGACGCTTCTTGAAGATATTATCATTAGGAGATTTCTTAATATCTTTCGGCATTGATTTAAATGTTTTGGGATCGTAGAAGCATAGTGACATGTATATCTAGTGAATAATGTTTCTGCACTGATTCGAATTTGTTTTTGGGTATTTTAACTTTACATTATTGTGTAAGAAAACGATTTTGGTGCCTCATCGCAAATATAAGGATGAGATAAAAAAAGTAATGACACGCTACCGAGCGAAATCGCTCTCTGGACCCTATGTCCCTACTGCTGAGGGCCCAGAAAATCCTAAGAGCACTTTTGCAGAACCAGGCTGTTAAAGCCATATTGTTAGGAAAAATATCACAATATTAACCGTAAATGATAAAAAAATTTGAAAGTATGTAAGAAATTAAGAGAAAGAATACTACAAATTTATCTAAGTCAAAATCGGACAGACATTGCAGAGCAAATATTAAACTTTTTACTTAATTAATAAATGTGAATTTTATATCCCAAATCTTGATCTATGAGAATAAATAATAACATTTCAGGAGGTGGTCTAATTTTCATCAATGGCTTCATCAAAAGATGATCTCTGTTTTGAAAAATAAATTATTCATCTGAAAATGATTGCTTTTTTAAGTGTACGCAGGAATATTTAAGGCCCAATCTCGTTACATTTATTTACTACTTTATAATTCAGAAAAAAGCAAATAGTTGTTGGGGTATTTAGCTTACCCATGACTGTGAGTCATATTTCTATAGGCTGTATGAAAATTGGAGGGAACCAAGAATTATATCACTAAAGTACTAAGTAATCATTCTCACCTTTTGATGATATTATGTTTTCTAAGAGATTATAGCAATAAAGATTATATGTGTATTTAGGAATGACATGAGTATACCATACTCTATGGCGGTACTGAGAAGATATATGATTAGTTATTTAAAAATCTCTATAGCAATTATTGGAAAAAGGCTCAGTGCCATTGTCATTATTGGCGTAATGACGGAAATAATACAAGGGAAACACATACAATCTATTTAACAGACTGTGTTACTTTGCATGTTTATTCCAACATAGAATCTTATTGAAATTGATAAAAGATACATTACCAGTATTCATTCCCTAGAAAAACATAATTGCAACATGTTTGTAGTGAATGCCGGATCATTATCATACACGGTAAGATTAGACCATTGGAAAATCACATAAAAGACTTCTTCAGTGTACGGTAACAAATTCTTAGGATTTCTATCTATTTCTATCTTTCTATTTATGACAGGTGCGTTCATAGAAAAGTTTCTTTCATGAAGAGATACACGTGATATTTAGTTTTACCACATATTATGCACGGATAGCTAAGACGTAACCAGCTAGGGGTCCAAGGGGTTCGGACCCCCAAATTTAAAATTTTTTCAATTACTCTTTTTAGTAAAATATTATTATTATTTAAATAATTCAGTAATACTGCCGTTTACTGATGAAAGATCCTTCTTAAAATAGAAACGGGTCAAGAACTTGTTAAGGAACAAAAGGGGGCCTTACTTTCTGTCCACTATGGAAAAATGGACGTCTTGACCCCTCCCCTATTTCTCACGGCACATTAACTAGTATCATCTATCATACCAGCTAAATATAGTGTTTTTTTAATTGTACCAGCTAAGTATGCTGTTTGTTGAATTGTGAGGCTGCGCTCCATGGTGTCGGTAAATTTTCATTTGACATTGAGGTGGTACTACCACTTCACAGTTTGGTTGTTCAAAAAATGGTTGTCTTGACCCCTCCCCTAAAACTTTTTCTGGTACATTTTTTTAATACACTATGGAATTCACCTGATTTAAGGCTATGATTCTACAATGGAAATAACGTGGTCCAATGTAAACTAATTTTTTTTCTGGGTATGTTTGTGTGTATGTATGAGTTTAAGCAGGTATTATGAGACTGAATATGTAATTACTTTTGTATATACTTATATATTATAAAAAAAACAGAATTTGTATTGGTTGTGTTCATATTGACTTTGTTTAGGAATTAATGATATTGATTTAAATTTATAACCAAAACATTTATCATACTGATATTGTAGTTTTTGTTTTTAAGTGTTAATCCAGATTGTGGAGTTAAACGCAAATTTAGACGCCTAGGATGATAGACAGAATTATTTTAGTGACTGCACTCAAAAAGTATTGTATTTATTTTGTATTAATTAATATAAAAAATTACCAATAAAATGGGTATACTTATGTTTTTTATGAAGAAATAAATCATTATTCTCATCTAAAAGAAATGTGCCAAAAAAGATTTTTAAAGTTAAAATCCAAACTGTGAAGTGGTAGTACCACCTCAATGTCAAATGAAAATTTACCGACACCATGGAGCGCAGCCTCACAATTCAACAAACAGCATACTTAGCTGGTACAATTAAAAAAACACTATATTTAGCTGGTATGATAGATGATACTAGTTAATGTGCCGTGAGAAATATCTTGGAGTGAACTCAAGTGCAGAGAGAAAGTAACAAATTGGTCTCGACAGACGACACTACCGAATCTGTTAACTGTAGCCAATTCCTCGTAAATGTACTGCGTGATTGCCTTGCCGGCGCTATCGTTTAGCAGGAGTCGGTAGACTGATGGCCGACATTTATCCGGGCGCCGCGTGTCATTTCTTCCACCACTTCTCTGGGCCATCCGGCTCTGTGCCAACCGATTTACATCCTAGTACACGGAACCACATCTATTGTTTGTCGGTGATCCATCTATTCCTGGCCTTGCCCGCTTCCACTTCCCCTGATATGTTATCATCCCAGATTTATTGACTTGTCACCGCTATTGTTTAGCAGGAGTCGGTAGACTGATGGCCGACATCTATCCAGGTGCGCCGCATGTTATTTCTTCCACCACCACTTCTGGGCCATCCGGCTCTGTGCCAACCGATTTACATCCCAGTGCAAGGAACCACATCTATTGTTTGTCGGTGATCCATCTGTCCCCGGCCTTTACCGCGTCCACTCGCCCAAATCTGTTATCATCCCAAATTTATTGTCCGGGTGCCATTACTCCTTCGGATAAATTATGCTCCTCCACGCCTACTGGCAAACAAAAAGGATTGGATGTTAAAGAGCTACTTTTCATTTTTGGTTCCGTTCTTTATTACCTCCATTGTTACAACTCTATAACGAATATTTTGTTATTTTCTTCTCTTAATGGCTGAGAAAATAGTATTGTATTGAAATAGTGAAAATATTACAGCGATATTTTATACATAAATAAATAAAAATTTCTATGAAAAAAGGTTTAAACCTAAATTCTAATAACTCGTGATTAACCTCCCCGAAACTAAACTTCTTGCCTTCTTGTCTCGATCTCAACTCTCAGTTTTTAGTAATTGGATTAGTAGTGGTGCCTTCAAAATCCTTTGCCGGACAAAGTATCACATGGACAGTTGTAAATACCCAAAGTCAATTTATTCGTCAATAAAAACCTCATTTCTTTTCTGAAGCATAATACAGTCTACATTACTACTGATGTGATACGAGCAACTGTCAATCTTACCGGTTCTCTTCTGGAAGGTATCGATCACAGATTTCGGTGGTCTATTCTACGACACGGTTTTCAGATTGCATAAAGCTTGGGGTTGTTGTAAAGGCACAAAATATTGCACAGTAACCTTAAAACTTACGTGTGTTTTATTTTCGGATGTTCAATTCAAACAAAAAATTAAAATTGTTTAAAAAGATCAGTTAAAAATAAAATGTTCGTTATTACTAAGACTGAACGTTAAATGATTTTATTTTAAGTAGTGTAATTTTATATATTTTTTAGCGTAAGGTTGTACAAATCTCTAAAAATGTATTTTAGTATTCATCTTTACCTCTTGAAGCTACTACAGTATTGTTCAAATGTCTGAATAATGAATAACGTTCTACTTTACGTAAGAAATTCTTTTGAGATGATGTCAAAGCACAATCAAATAATAAACTTTTGATAGATAGTCTTTGTTATTATTATTACAAATACTAGTCAAGAAATCACACATTTACATTTTTAATCCAATTTGTAGTTAAAAAATGTAGACTTTTATAGCACGCAAAATATTGTTGTAGCTCAAAATAGGGTGTGTTCCTTGGTAACGTTCAAATATTTACTGTGCAACTTAAAAGCTTACCTAAGGTATTATGATCACACCGTTGTAATTTCATACATCAGGTACGTAATCCCATAACTTGTTCGAGTAACAGTAACATAGGAGAGGGGCAAATATAATATAATATTTAAATTCCTGGCTGAGTTATAAATAAATCAAACCAAAATTAAAATCTTTCCAATACCATACAATCCAATAACATAAATTTAACTTATATCGGCAGCATTAAACTAATGCACGGTAATAACATTACGCTCATTATTATATGTCGTCAATCGTGAACAAATACAGAGTTTTTTTTTACAAACAAGCTGTGTTTACATACCATATTAACTAATTGCAAATGACATCTAATTGAAATGAACACAGTTAAAGATGTTTAATGATAAACTTCAATTAATTATTCTGTTTTTAATTAATTAATACCATAAGCTTATAACCTAATAATGAGCCATCATTGGGGCCTAAAACGCCAGTTAAATTGGTATTGAAATTTACTAACTTTGTGTTCACACACGTCGTATCTGTATTAGCTGTTTAAAAGATTTGATTTTTATTTTAAAAATATTACACGGTCAAACAACAAAAAACGAATTTTAAGTTTATCGAATTTTCAATGTTTGAAGACAAAACTAGATAAACATATATATGTAAATTACACAGCTCAATCCTATCTTTACATAATTAAAAGATAACTTAAAGATATCTTTAGGAATTTGGAACTTATTACTGGTCTCTTTATGAACGATTCAATTGATATTCAAACAATTAGGGCTTAGCATATAAAGCCGATTGTCGTAATTGTTCCTGATTCCAGGTAGGTAATCTTTGCTGATTACAAAGATGCTGCTGGAGTGGCTTTTGATTGCTACGGACAGAGATTAATCTTTGTGAACAGATATTGTGTGTAGGTTGTTACAAGATTTCCGTGTAACAACTGTTAGTGGATATAAATATATTTACGTTACATATCCAACTGTTTTTATTAGAAATTGTTCTACAACAATATTGTAATATAAATAACTCCAATTGGTTTCCAATGTAATGTAATTTTATAATTTTATTTTCACGATTCGTTTCTTTTAGTTCCACCTTTGATTGTTTTAAATAATTAACCCAAGAAAATCAATAAAACAGTATAAATGTATAAAACTGAAGATTAAGTATATAATCATTCTGATATACTAATTTTAGCGTGACGTTGAAACATTAAAACATATGCGATTTGAATATTAAGAATATGTAATATATTCAGAGTTGTCAGTACGTGATATTCTGGCACACAGTCTGGTGAAATGAATCCTGGAATGTACATACATTATGTTCTACGTAATCAGTTTTACATGTTTAACCAGATGAGTAATCATGCATAAATTTCATTTCAAAATTAGAAAATGACATTTGACTGTATTAAAATACAATGCGCATGTTCTATTCTCATATAATATTGGTTTATTGAGCATGAACTAAGAATAAATTATTGTACAATGTATAGGTACTTACAAAAGGACAATTTAATTAATTTGTTTAAAGTTTGTTATTGATGGTGGGATATTAAGATTTAGGATAATTGGCATCGATGTACGTTACAACACTTTATAAATTATATGTTATATGTACGTTTCGAAAAATTATATCCAGTCCCTTCGTCAGGTGCAAGACATTTAGTGAATAAAATAAAATCTTCAACGTATTACATTGGACTACCATTAAAAATTAAAAAAAAAATATTACACCTGGCAGGAGGAAATAAATCCAGGCATTGATAATACTCTACTTTTTGCCTGTGCTGGTGTAACGTGGTTAAGGTAGACTCTTGACTTGGTATATTTTCTCTTGACTTCAAGCTGTAGTGGGGGATGACATTTTTAAATATTTATTTAGTAGCACTCATTGCTATACTTTGCAGGTTTTAAGTACATTTTTATGTATTATATTTCTAGCACTTGACGAAGAGGGTAGATATGAATCCTCGAAACAGTGGTAAATATTTTGTAACATATAACGATGCTAAGTTTTCGAAATGCTATTATCCTAATTTTATATATTTCATCTCATGAGACTAAATCAAATTGTTGTGAAGTATATTACTTCACAAAAATAACAATGATTCTCCAAAACAAAAATTACGTACAAAGAATTTATCGAAGGACGGACCTCAAACTCTATTCATAGATTCTTAGAAGAAATAAAACAACTATAAATAGGAGCATTCGTAATATAAGGTGACCAATTTGTAATATTTAGCATGAAATATAATTTAAATACTGCCAATAAAACATGTCCTTATTTATCCTCGTGAATTAGCCCCAAATTTCCATTATCTTTTAAATAAACTCTAAATCAAGTTTTTGCAGATTTTAATTGATTATATTTTCATTTTTATTTATTTTACTACCGAGAATTAGCGTACAAAATTTGGTAGAATTCCAGCGGGATTTGAACCCGGGACGTTTGCCACCGAGGACAAAGAGGCTAACCACTTCACCATTTGGGAACTAGGTTTGGACTTATCATCGAGCAATATTACGGAATTAAATTGGATCCGTATCTAATCCATACAGTCAGTGAGATCACAGTATGGATTGGTTACTAAGACTTGTAATACGTTGTATTTGGATGATTATGGGTATGAGTATTAAATATAATAAGCATACAGCTTGGATGATAAATGATCATAGAATATTGTTTTGGAACTATTTATCATCCAGTTTATACAAACACACAAAGCTTTCGCTATTGTTCTTCCAGACCACGTCCAGTCTGACCTCCCATATGTGTCCGTATGTCCCTCGAGTTGGATTCACATATGACAGTTTATCTTATTCTCCTCATTCACTTCAGTTGCGGGTGTTTTGTTCAGAATTTAAAAGTTAATTTGTTCGCTCGCAATGAATGAATAAAAGAACTATTTGTGAGCACAGTGGTATTTATTTTTGCGTTGGATTGTTTACGGATTGCTTTGTTAGCGCTGTATAATAAGTCCATTGCCATTTTATAACTCGCGAATGTCTGAAACAATGGAACATAATGTGTTTTCTTTGTGTATTATATAGTACTGAAATAAAAGTACAGTTGATATTATACATTTTGGAACACATTTTTCAAACACACAGTACTTTTGAGATTGTACCATTAGTGTATCATTTGGCATGATTGGACTTCGCTAATTAGTGGTTTATGTTAATAAAATGATTTTACACTAAAATACAACTCATAAGAGTAAAGTATGCATGTCTCATAAGTATCAACTGGAATCGGAGGGAATGAGGTAATTACATGGTAATTACAATTTCATACTACAGAGCTTCAACATTATAACCAACGTTTCAATTCACATTTAACTGATTGCAATAGGTACGTAGTATTAGAAATCAAACTGTACAGAGAACTTGTTAGCTTTAACCTAGCCCATTAACAGCAAGCAATTTACATCTTAATATTTTACGATGCATAATATCCACAGTATACTGTCTAGCTGAACGTTAGTGAAGCTTATAACTCGAGAGGCTGGACTGTCTTTAAGACGAATTGGCAAGGAGAAAATAGCAGAATTAATACATTTGTAACGAAAGCGAATAATAAATGCTTTATTGTTATCTTCACTTTACATGTTATCAAACGTATCATATAAATTGCAATTAAACTACAGTACGTTTCATGAATATTTTTCTAAGTACAACTAAATGAGATTTTAACATGTGCCATATTAACATAACCTTACTACCCAGACAAATACATAATATTTTGTCGATTTGTGTGTGTAGAAGTTAGAAGAAAAATAATTTAGTGAAAAGCCAGTTGTTAAAAGTAACTGACCATATCTGATTGCAGCGCAATGTAGTAACCTATCTTTGTCACCGGAACATTTATTATTTAAACACTGCTATAAAAATATAACTCAGTAATATGAAATCATCATGTGGCAAGGTATTTAGAGAAAGATTTCATCCGTAGTCCTTACATTTTGAATTAAAATTTATTTCTATATAAGCAACATCGAGTGTAATCGAGGTACATGTAATTAATTCCCTGGGATTTGGCTAAGCTTTAGGAAATACTTTTTCAACGATGATTTTGGCTCTTTAACATGTTTAATTAACAATGAATTCAGTTTTAAAAAGGAAGCCTGTTATGCGACACATGTGTAACATACTCCAATCTTCTAATAAGAAAGGAAAGAGAAATAATAACTACGGTAAACAAAATCAATTCTACCGTCCAGCGGAACCAGAAGTGGGATTTTCAACAGTGAGGTGTCTACCTTACTGTGGATGTTATTGCACGTACGTAGATGTACATGTCTGTCTTGCTGGCACAGGCCAAGTTTCCCTGCGACAATCACGGCAGTGACTGACCCGTGACTCATTGTCAGAAGATGTTATGTCACATTATTTTTCAGTTCTGGTAGCTGCTCACTGACACGAACACGACATTTCCTCTTGAGCAAGCACCGGTGCCGATACTAGGCGAGACGCATTCACGCAATTATGCAGTCCCTCATTATAAACAGTCATCACATTCTAGTTTACTGATAATTTTCTCTACTTCTGTGATTATTTGTCTGCGAGGAAAGTTGTTCTCATAGTAGCAAAGTATTAGGAGAAGAATGGTGAATAATGTAAAATAGAGTGAACAATTCGGACCCTCATCACGCAATTTCGTGATTTATAATTATGGAATCCGTCATTATAAATAGTCATTACCCTCTAGTTTCCTGATACATATCCCTACTTCTGTGATTATTTTTCCTCAAAAAGTGTCTTAGATTGGTGCTGTAATCGTAGCAAAGTATAAGGAGAAGAATGGTCGTTATTTCAAATAATAGTGGAATATATGGACCCTTCTCACGCAATTATGCAGTTTGTCATTATAAATAGTTACACTCTAGTTTTCTGATACATTTCCCTACTTCTTTGATTATTTGATTCCAAAATAGTGTCTTAGATTAGTTCTGTTATCGTGGCAAAGTATCAGGAGACCGGAAGTGAAGAATGATGAGTATTGCAAAATAGAGCGGAATATGTGTACCCAGTGGATGTGGCCATGGGTGATTCACGCTTGATAGCTTGTATTTTTTTATCCTAAATATATATATATATATATATATATATATATATATATATATATATATATATATATATATATATATATATAATATAATAAATTAGACTTCTTAGTTTAAATTTCCTTTAATATTTCGGCTTTGCCGTTTTCAAAAAGGTATAATAAAAGGTATAATAAAAAGTATAAAACAAAAATGTTTTCATAAATAAATAAATAAACATTTATTTATGCAAATGTTTATTTATTTACTTGTGAAAATTTTGTTGCTGTGTTATTTTTGTTTTATACTTTTTATTATACCTTTTATTATACCTTTTTGAAAACGGCAAAGCCGAAATATTAAAGGAAATTTAAACTAAGAAGTCTAATTTGTTATAATAGAGCAATTCTGCATTATACAACCGAAGTGAATATATATATATATATATATATATATATATTTATATAACTAAAATATGCATTAGTTATATCGTTACAATGAGACACGTTTCATAATTCTACTCCTAAAATGTGATCGTAATAGAGCATGGGGTTTTAACATTGTTCTTGTAGGGCTAAAATCAAGAAGGCCTCTGCTAAAATGGTCTCTTGTACTCAATACTGCACCCTGAGGTTAAATTAGCAAGAAACCTTTCTGGAGTGGAAGAAACTTAACACAGGCCTTCTACTACATATCTGGTCTTCACTTACAGAGATTTTACTTTATATGTGATTTATTCCTATGTGAGTAGCTTTTTACTTTTCTGCTCTAAACGCTTTTAAGGAATGGAAGTGTTTATGACCTCCACGTGATCTCAACGGGAAACCACATATTACTTTCGCAGAACAAACCTGACTCTAAAATGCCATCACTGTGAATCAATTTATCGTACCATATAAGATTTAGATATGACCAAAGTAATTGAGTTATAGTAAACAATACAAGAACATAAAAGTTTAAAAAGAGAGAAATCCAGTGACGTAACATAGTTAAAGCCACTTTAATGCCATCAGAACGTTACAAAACGTATTCAGCAGATGGTCTCCTTTGAAAGAAAATCCCTGCAGATCCACATACGCTGTTGAAAGCCGACACGAGACCAAACGCCATTAGTCAACTCGTAACAACTCAGACGAGTACGGATCAAGCAAGAGATGATTAAGAGCACAATGCCATTATCAGACAGAACAAGGAGATTAACATTTACAGGCCGGGGCTTTATTGTTTGCCGGCTGCGAATTTAGTCTCTCTTAAACATTTTCCAGGTGAATGCTGATTAGTTCTTATTGTACAGAAGTGCGCTTCAAGCAATTAACTTCTCTCAGGGAGGAAATTAATTGCGTCGTATTTTAGTAAAATTGTAGGAGAAATATTTTGTTACCATCGCCGGGTTGCCGGAAAGGTTTTCTTTATTCTGCCGAAATATCGTTTGTCGATTTTGATTAAATTTAGTTTTAAAACAGCTGCATGACCCATATATATGAAAATTGTGATACAACACTCAATAACACTCCGTTTCGAGATCTGCAATCTGATCTCTTCTTCGGGTAAATAACTAACCTAACACATAGATACAAACTAGGTTAAAATAAATGAATCAAACCAGAGCGTTGTGACACGCGTGTCAGGAACCACAACCACCATGTAGTATGTCAACTTCACTAACTGTAAAACATGCATTAAATAAAAAAAACAGAACACAACACTAATTATTAAAACTGAAATACAGAATACAGGTCACAATAGGTCTGCATTCGCCAACCAAACACCTACGACCACCAACCACCTAGGTTATTATAAATTTGCACTTTAAAATATATTAACAAGCTATTAGAAGTTATGAATTATTACAGTTATATATATCCATTTGAACTCGTGCTCAAAACGTAATGGCTTGATAAGAAGTTGGTATAAAAGTATGTACTTGAGGAGTTTATTAACACAAGCAGTATTAAGAATGTTAAGTTCAGTTACAGTTCACATTCCACTTAGTGCAGCATCTGAAGACTAACGCTGTGACAGATTTGACTCCTGGAATCTGGAATCAACATCCATCTGAAGAGATCCAAAACAGCCAGCGACGAAGAAGCTCAAAACGAACTCTCCACGTCGTTTCGACATCAGAAACACTTGGACTACAAAGAAATGTAGCCAAGATGAAGTTTTGTTCTCATTGTCTCATCAGGTACACAATCGAGTGCACTACGATGTTTCTGAGACGATCCCAAATCACAGTGGAGCAACCAACTTTTATACTCATAACATAGAGCAATGATGAAAAGGTTGACTTTTGGTAGGTGAACTGGAGTTGAACTTAAAATTCTTATTCAGTTAACCCTTTCCACCATTGCTCTACAAGCAGTATGCTACCTAATACCTGTCAGAATAGGTAAGCTAGAGAAATAAATGGCTAAAAGAATGGAATGACTGAAATTCGCCAGTTTGTGTACACAGAAAACAACTAAAACATGTAAATTATTTACATGTTACAAATTAATACATATATGTTGCACTCGGAGTTAAGAGTTAAAAACTGATTTCCGTGCAAGATATTTTGTAACGGCTACACTGTAGGCAGTCAAATAGAACTACAGATAGAAAATAAGCAGACAGATAGTATTTAAATAAGAAAATAAAAGCTTTTAAACTGAAACTTAATTCAAAATTGGACACCTACTACATTTTATTCCCCGATTTTATGAAATATTCAATGCTTCACTCTTGTTTTTCTGCAGAGGTCTCATATAAAATACGGTTATGTGTATTTTTATTTCATCGATGTTTTTTGCTTTCTCTCATTTGTTTTAAGTACTTGGTAAATTCATTTAACGAGTTTCGGTTTTATATCTAATTATTAAAGATTCTCCACGAGGTCGAAATTTTTCAACAAATTTGTGTGAATAATGTTTCAACGAACTAGAATACTTATATATTAGTTTAAAGTAGTTTCTAAACTTTGGTAATACACTTCCACTTATGATACCCTACTGAGCTCACTATGACCTTACTCTCCTGCACTTTCATTGAAGGGCCAGTTTCAAATTAATCTGCACTATTTTCGGTCTTACAAATATTCAATTTGTTTTGGTTTGTGGCTATTTTGCTAAATGTTGCAATCTTTTGATGGTATTTACGATCGTTATCACGCAAAATAAAAATATTTTGACCCACCAAAGCAAACTATTTATTAACTGAAACAAAATGTTTATACTTTGTTTAAGATGTTTAAGATAAATGTTACCATATGTGAATTTATCACAATATAAGGAGTTCAATAAACAAAATTATAAAGGACAGAGATAAACCGTTATAAGGAAGTACAGAAGGGCTCAACAGAACGTAACGAAAGGGAAACTAAACAGACGGACAGACAGACGAAGGGCTAGATTTTTAATTTTGGCCCTAAAACCAATAAACTCTCCCTTGGACCAAGAGGAACTTAGGACATAAATTCCAAATTTTTAGGACCCTTCTGTCAAGAGTCATTGAACAGACGGACGGATGTGTAGACAGGCGGACGGATGTGCAGACAGGCGGACGGATGTGCAGACAGTCGGACGGATGTGCAGACAGGCGGACGGATGTGCAGACAGGCGGACGGATGTGCAGACAGGCGGACGGATGTGCAGACAGGCGGACGGATGTGTAGACAGACGGACGGATGTGCAGACAGGCGGACGGATGTGTAGACAGGCGGACGGATGTGTAGACAGACGGACGGATGTGTAGACAGACGGACGGATGTGTAGACAGACGGACGGATGTGCAGACAGGCGGACGGATGTGCAGACAGACGGACGGATGTGTAGACAGACGGACGGATGTGTAGACAGACGGACGGATGTGCAGACAGGCGGACGGATGTGTAGACAGACGGACGGATGTGCAGACAGGCGGACGGATGTGCAGACAGGCGGACGGATGTGTAGACAGACGGACGGATGTGCAGACAGGCGGACGGATGTGCAGACAGACGGACGGATGTGCAGACAGGCGGACGGATGTGCAGACAGGACGGACGGATGTGTAGACAGACGGACGGATGTGCAGACAGGCGGACGGATGTGCAGACAGGCGGACGGATGTGTAGACAGACGGACGGATGTGCAGACAGGCGGACGGATGTGTAGACAGACGGACGGATGTGCAGACAGGCGGACGGATGTGCAGACAGGCGGACGGATGTGTAGACAGACGGACGGATGTGCAGACAGGCGGACGGATGTGTAGACAGGCGGACGGATGTGTAGACAGACGGACGGATGTGCAGACAGGCGGACGGATGTGTAGACAGGCGGACGGATGTGTAGACAGACGGACGGATGTGCAGACAGGCGGACGGATGTGTAGACAGACGGACGGATGTGCAGACAGGCGGACGGATGTGCAGACAGGCGGACGGATGTGTAGACAGACGGACGGATGTGTAGACAGGCGGACGGATGTGCAGACAGGCGGACGGATGTGTAGACAGACGGACGGATGTGCAGACAGGCGGACGGATGTGCAGACAGGCGGACAGCCCTTTGACCTTTTGCAAATAAACTGAGTTCAATCAATTCGACATTTTACCATGTGACATAGAAACCCAATATGCAGCCAAACTATCAGAATGGAATGTGCTATAGATTTCAAATGTTGGAAATAATCTTAGCGAAGTCTGTTACGCAACACGAAGTTACCTATTATTATTACGTAACTGTGTTCCTTGAGGTGGACTTCCTTTACGTTTTATGGCAAAACAATAAAATAAATCTTTACTTTAGAAGAGAAACATACAGCTTTCAGATTAAAAACCAAATATTTTACAAGCAAACTAATTCTGAATAGATTATCGTTACTTAAACTTATGTGTCACTTGCATTAGTATAGTTAATATCTAGATATAGATGTAAAAGGATTAATAGGGTAAGTACGACTCTCGGAGCGAGTGGGTATTTAGAGTTATATGCTTTTGGGAAGTCTAAACATGAGGGAGTAACATCTCATGCCCGCTCGGACTGGAAGAAGCTGAAGCAGATCTCCCTTTTTCTGAGTGGTCTTAACTGAGATAATGTCCATTATCCCTTCTAAATATGGATGAACATGGAATCTAGACATGATGTGGTTCAGTTTGACCTATTCTGAATATCCTGTCACATCGAGAGTAACGCAATGGTCCATTTAGGGTTGAGTACCAGTGAAAGATGACCACTAATAATACTCACTTAATAAACTACCCCAACCTAAACATTTAGTTTTATTAGTTATGTGAAAAAACAGAAGTTGAATTTTGAAGTAGTAAAAAGGAAATAAGCGTTATATCCTTAGAAAGTCTTTTTTATTTGCTAGCTGAATATTACGGTTGAATAATTATTTGTTGAATACAGAGTACTCTGTTACTTTGATTGCTGACCTGATCAAATTCTTCTGTTTTGTAATGGAATAAAACAAATCGTCACCCAATGTGACTTCTTAGTGAGGTTATATAGTAACTAGTGTTCATCATTCAGTGCTTTTTAGCTACAGAACTTTTGATTTAAATTGCGCTCAGAACCAAAAACAAAAACGTTTTTTACGGCTCATGAAATACGTCCATTATAACTGAATACCGTAGTAATTGCTCAGAATTTAAACTCACATTTTCTTGCCAAGCTAAAAGCTAACGAGAAACCCTATTAAACAGCAGACCTTCAGTCAAGAAACAAAACCTGGACAGTAACCATTAGTAGACAATGTTCCATCAGCTCGTCATGGGAACTTCGTTAACAGTAATTATCAGTATGGATGTAATGGCTGGCAGGCATTATCTTATAACCTCACTTGATGTCAGCTGGTAGAAATGGAGTAATCTGTCATCTATCGATTGACTTTATAATGCGATAACACTCGAGTATTTGAATTCGTAATAATCGTACAAATGTTCACAGAATTGGCATTATTGTAAAACTACAAGAAAGATAACTGTGCGATGATGATTGTTTGGTTATATGATAATTCCTAGAAATGTTTTCAACCAGTTCGCGGAAAGTGTTCGTAAGTTTTCATGTTGTCTTTAAATGTAGCAACCCTGAATTAGTTATATGAATCGATGTACTTCGATGTACTTGTTAAAACTATTAAAAAAATTGTAAATAGTGGCGGGATTTTATAAGTAGTTTGATGTATTTTAGAGAAAGGTACATCATTTAAAACATATTCTAATCTGACGATCACAGAATTACTAACGTTTGAAATTAAATGTATGTACAAAACAGAAACTTAACACTATTAATGATTGTTTATTATTGATTGTAAATCTGTTTCCTATGGCAAGTCAGATAAGTATAGAACTCAACTAAACAAACTATTTATAACTCTTGTTAGTATAGTTATTGTTCCTCTAAATAGGTACACGAATTGAATATCTGGAAAATTATATTTCAGACACAAAAATGTGGAGGAAATGATCAAACCCAGGGTGTACGATAATCTGACTAACTCTTTATGTAGTCTCGGATAAAAAAAAGTATACACACAGAGTTTGAATGTTGATCACAAACTAATTAGAGCTACAGTGACGAAAGTTAAATTAAAATTTGGATGGTTTATATCTGTGTTTACAAATTATTTACAAAAAAATAAATCCAGTGTTTACATCTGTAAGAACGACATTAAGGTGTCCAGCCAAACTGAAAAGACATCGAGACAGCACTGCCGAAATTGTTTGTAAGTAACTTTATATGTCTAAACGCAGAAAGAAAGCAAACTTAATTTTAATGCAACTTCCGTTATTACAGTTCTACTAGTTATTTGCAGAATATTAAAACTCGGATATCCATAGCTATTGATTGGAGAGTTTTAGGGCAACAGGAATGGAATACACAATCGAAACCTTTGGAAAACTCGAATGCTATGCTAAACAAATATTTGTTCCAACTTTTAAGAACAACATCTAATAGTCTGTTTATAGGAAAGTATGTTAATTTATTTAAACTGTTGTAGGTTCGAAAATTTCTTTTTTATTTAGAAAGTTTATATTCATTAAAATTGCTCATAGTTTGAAAAAGCATATGATTAATTGAAGTAGGCCGATAATTTTTCTGTAGGGAGAAAGATTTTTTTGGAAAGTTGTAATCGATGAGGATGTTTCCAAAAGGGATGGAATCTGATGGATCGTTTGCATGTAGAGTTTAGCTCTAGTTCACCTTCCTCTTAGTTCAGGGTCTGGAATCTGACGGTGGGACAGACTTGGTTCTTGGAATCTGGAGTCATGTTCGTCTGAAGAAATCGAAAAAAGTCGTGGTTCCAAATGTGCACTTAATGAATCGATCAGAGTACCTCTTCACGTAAGTTACACTATATTTTCTAGTCTATTTTTCTCAGTTGTCGAAATGATGTAGAATTCGTTTTCAGCTTCGTCGACTGATTTTTTTGGATTTCTTCTGCCAAACAGATTCCAAGAGTCAAGTTTGTGACGACGTAAGTTTTCAAACACTGCGCTAAGAGCAAGGTGAACTGCAGCTAAACTCTAAATTCACATTGAAACAATCCTTTCCATGATGGCTGCATTATTTTGGATTAAATAAATAATTTAAATTTCTAACATATATTTTTAGTAACAAATTATGGAATGCAGCTGTAATAATAGCACAGTGTGATGTTTGCTTGTGTATTTGCATGAGTCAAAAGTCTCTTTGTTTTATCCAAATTTTATTTATGATTTTGCATGGGTGCTTATATGATTATTTTATTTTATAGCAATATAAAGATTTATGTGTATATATGAATGAGATCAGGTGTCCATGTCCTTAGGAATTGCATGGTTGATTTTATCTGTGATAAAGAATTTTGAGTGTGAGTGCGTGTATATGTGTGCATGTTTTTTGGTCATTGTGCATTTGGTGTGAATGTAGGTTTGTAAATTTGAGAATTTGAGTCTCTATCTCTCTCTCTCCTACCTCCCCCTTCCCCCACTCAATCCATCTCCCTCCCTCCCCTTAGCAGTTATACCTTTCACACGAAAAATAAATACATTTTAAACATTTATAATAATAGACAAAATTATATTTTTTACAAACTATGACTCCTAATGCACACAGGAAGCATATACTTTCCCAGCAGGTAATATTATTCCCAAAGCAACTCGTAAGTAAATGTATTGTTTTTTGTAAAAGGAAATTGTTACAATGTTTTTTCCAATGTTATCAGTGAATGTGTGCCATTTTTTTTATTTGAGAATTCTCATATTTTTCTGGTACAAAACAGTATTCATAGACAACTCGATAATACCTGTGTTGAACGAAATATTGTTCACTTAAGTGAGTGACGTCAATATGTGCCAGAAACCATGTTTGAGTAGCCACATTGACATTCCATTGATGTCACAATCTGTGTTTGATTTCAAGCTGTGTATGACGCGATGTATCTCATCAATGCATGCATACAAATGCAGGTGCAACAGGGAGTCTATTATTTATCACATAAGGGAACACTATAATATGCATTTGCAGAACCGATAGATGAAACCCATTTACTAAAACTGGGAGCAGTTTTAAAGAATCTTCAACTACATTATCGATTTGTTACGTAGATTTTTGAAAGGCTTGTTAAAAAAAAGTTTCTTGAATTTTGGTTTTTAAAGATTGTTATTGACGATGGAAGGTTTGAAAGGATAACAAGATTTCGGACATTTGTCATCGTTATAGGTTTTAAAACACAACGTTTTCGAGGGTTGGCATCTATCCTCTTCGTCAGGTGGGAGAGTTATTAATACATACAAAAATTAAGATCAGAAAGAATTAAATAAGGGAATGAAAAGGGTTCAAATATAGACAAAAGCTGCATGGAGTCCGAAATCCGAGCACAAATCACAAGTACGAGGATCACATTCACACATCAAACCAGCACAGGCTACAGTGGGATACTGAATCTAATCCTGGAAACGTTGTGGAAACCTTTTATAACCTATAACGGTGGCAAAAGTCCGAAGTTCTGTTATCCTGGTAAACGTTGTCTGGTAAACAAGATTTAGTTATAACAAGAGAATTTCTCAAGTTATTATCAAACTGGTTTTATAAGATTGATTTTGGTTCACTCTTTTATCGCAAAAGATACAAAGCATCATTTTAATTTAAGAATGAAAACGTTGACCCTATATACATTAATTGAGTTACTATGTATTTTAATGCTAGTGGCTACTCTTATGAACAATATTGGTTGTGTCAATTCTGGTTTACACCAGAAGAATATTATTATCAATAACTCAAATTGGTGAGATACTGCACTTATAATTAATTAAGTATTATAGTAATCTTTAAAAATATTTTAATAATTTTAGGGTCGGTGGTAATCTAAATAAAATTTATTGTTAGCGGAGAAACCAATTTCTGTTACTCACAGTAAAGACTGAATTGTCTACAATACAGTAATTATCAGTAATTACCAATAAGAAACACATGACGCAAGCTTGTATAAAGTGTTTGAAAAACAATACATTAATATACGCCAGGCTAAACTGACATAACAATTGTACTGTATTTTACATATGTTCTAACTCTTGTTGGAACAAAGGATAGGCTAACTTTTACGAACGTGTTTTTCGAAACACATTATGAACTCCTTGTACACAATATACGGACAGTTTTGTGGTTCTTTCGATTTCCTTCCGAACTTTTTTGTTGAAAACGCAGGAAATCCTTTGTTTTTGGTCTAGAAGAGTTTCCATTCCAAATGTTCATATTAAAATAATTATGTTAAAGGTATGTGTCCAACGTTATCTTTTTGTGTATGTAATAACCAATCCTTCATTAGATCCTCTACGACAGATATAGTAAATTGGAGCATATTTGGTTGCATTCCACATATTAGTTATAGGTATATGGATTCACGATAATTCTCGCAAGTATATAACACACAAACACCTAACGTACTATGTGTAGATAATTGAGAGTTCTTGCAAAATTGTAAGTATGTAGGATATCGTTGTTGTAAGAGTGAAAAGAGTGTGTTACTTTGTTACATATCGTCGATGGAAATAATTGTTGCTGTGGTAACTAGAGTTGGTATTTTTACGTATTGATTAGCCCTGGTAAAAAGTATTTCGAAGTTCCAGGTTTATACTTACAGATAAAATGTAACTAAATAATTTACAATCGATTAGGTGAAAAAACTCATTCACGCAGTGTACTTCATATTATCACTATGTACTTATATTTATGTTCATATTAAAAAATTTAGTACTTAAACGAGGTTGAAACAAAAATGACGTTTTTCTTTTAAGAGATTTTCCTTTATTCGTTGCGTTATTTTCCAGCCAACGTTGAAAGATGTATTGGAAGATTGATGATGTCAGCTTGTTCAATATAAACCATTCGTTTATCCATCTTCTGTCACTGCAAGTGATTTCAGCGTCCTTTCAGAACCAGCTAAAAATGTGCCTGCTAAATTCACTTATAAATTATTCTCATTCTTGTACTTTGTTTAAACCGAGGAACAAAATGGAGCCAACATCATGTTGCAAAACTACAGCATAATAGTTGTGAAAGTTATTTTCAATTTTAAATTGTAAAAAAAATGGGATGATATAGTTAAGAATACTTGCACTATGTAGGCTTCTGAAACCTGTGTACATATATTTTCTGGATTGGGGAAACAAGTCAAACTCAACATTGGCGTCGGAAACATAATTAACTTAACCAGAATTGCTCAACACGTGCAAAGCCTACTGAATTGCGTGCCAAGCGGCGGGTAAGTGCTAGTTAGACATACAGTAACATTCATGATCATCGCTTAAAGTACAAATCTTGCAAAATCCTTACCAGTGTTAAACCCATCACTCTGTGCTGTGTTGGGGGGGGGGTGGTTGAGGGAGGCAATATTTCTCTCCCACTGGTCAGTCTCTTGCGTTTATCCATTGTTCGAAAGATGTTTCGATAACGAGTTGAGCCAAACCTTTTATATTTCATAAAACTTAATTTCTACATAGGCAAAATCAAGTTCGATGATGACGATATCCCACCAGGGGTTGATAATCATCCGGTCATCAGTCGGAAATTCAGAGGAGCGGTATCTCCAGGTTTGATAATGTAGAAGATAGGTCAAGGAGATTTTCGGACTACAGGATGAACCATATCTTCGAGGTGCATGCGACACAATGTCTGGCATACCCCAGAAGTTGATCTATGATAAAGACAAACATACACAAAATTGTATATGTCTAACTGAAATAGATCTAGGGTTGCCTTGCATTCAGACACAGGCAAAATTTTTGTGACCAACAGACCAACTTCGCTAAAGGTGCAGCAATGGCATTCAAACATCTAGCGAGAAATTAACTGATTTTTTACCGAGTGTTTCTTGAGTGTAGTCATGATCGATTTATGTCATAAGGCTTTACTTTTTTAGAGCCAGATTACGTTATCATACATCCATGGGTAATTGAAGGTGATGCATGTATATGAAATAGTTTGTCGACCCACCAGTACCGCGTTAAAGTGAGAATTTTACCGTGTGGGCAACGGACCGGGAAACTACCATATCTGAGACACTTTCCCTTTCTTGTTCGTATGATGACATATACCATGGTTTGTTCTTGTTTATTGTTCGATGGTTTGGTAAATGTGTAGTATACCACGTTTTTATTAGTATTACTTAATACATAATATATTTTTTTATTTTCATCTTATTACTTCATGTTTATTCAACAAGAAAACTTTAGTAGCTAAATTTGTTCGATATAGTTTGCCAGCATTGAAAATACCACTTATTTTTCGAAACAATCTTATCAGTTAACTATTTAGTTAAATTAACATAGTTTCATATCGATTGAATTATATTGAAATATATTGAAGATACTGAGATATCCTTGTGAAATGCTATAAGAAAAAATTGTATTTACTAGAGATCTAGGACATAGATACTTACTATGTTAAGAAGACATGGAAATCCGGTGTGAAACAACCTAATAACTAAACTATAACAGTCCCTATCAGAGTCACTTAGTGACTGTTATTAGATCCTAGAATAACTAAAAAAAAACCGCAAACAATATGTCAGAATAAGATTGGCATACATACTCAAAGAGTAGTCTGTCAGGCTTTCCAAGTCTGTGTGATAACTCTTGATGGATAGATCCACTGAATTTAAACTTTGGTTCACGGCTTTCACTTGATCTAAGGAATAAGTCTCGTTTCGAGGTCATACTCAAAGAGTAGTCTGTCAGGCTTTCCAAGTCTGTGTGATAACTCTTGATGGATAGATCCACTGAATTTAAACTTTGGTTCACGGCTTTCACTTGATCTAAGGAATAAGTCTCGTTTCGAGGTCATACTCAAAGAGTAGTCTGTCAGGCTTTCCAAGTCTGTGTGATAACTCTTGATGGATAGATCCACTGAATTTAAACTTTGGTTCACGGCTTTCACTTGATCTAAGGAATAAGTCTCGTTTCGAGGTCATACTCAAAGAGTAGTCTGTCAGGCTTTCCAAGTCTGTGTGATAACTCTTGATGGATAGATCCACTGAATTTAAACTTTGGTTCACGGCTTTCACTTGATCTAAGGAATAAGTCTCGTTTCGAGGTCATACTCAAAGAGTAGTCTGTCAGGCTTTCCAATTCTGTGTGATAACTCTTGATGGATAGATCCACTGAATTTAAACTTTGGTTCACGGCTTTCACTTGATCTAAGGAATAAGTCTCGTTTCGAGGTCATACTCAAAGAGTAGTCTGTCAGGCTTTCCAAGTCTGTGTGATAACTCTTGATGGATAGATCCACTGAATTTAAACTTTGGTTCACGGCTTTCACTTGATCTAAGGAATAAGTCTCGTTTCGAGGTCATACTCAAAGAGTAGTCTGTCAGGCTTTCAAATTCTGTGTGATAACTCTTGATGGATAGATCCACTGAATTTAAACTTTGGTTCACGGCTTTCACTTGATCTAAGGAATAAGTCTCGTTTCGAGGTCATACTCAAAGAGTAGTCTGTCAGGCTTTCAAATTCTGTGTGATAACTCTTGATGGATAGATCCACTGAATTTAAACTTTGGTTCACGGCTTTCACTTGATCTAAGGAATAAGTCTCGTTTCGAGGTCATACTCAAAGAGTAGTCTGTCAGGCTTTCCAATTCTGTGTGATAACTCTTGATGGATAGATCCACTGAATTTAAACTTTGGTTCACGGCTTTCACTTGATCTAAGGAATAAATCTCGTTTCGTGGTCATACTGAAAGAGTAGTCTGTCAGGCTCTTCCGTTACATTCTATCAGACTCTTCTATACTCTCCATTTTATATGTTTATTATGTTAAATCCACCTAATTCCCTATTATTATAAACATATGCAAGTTACTTTAAATTAAATTTGTGCGATAGAAAACCATCACTTTCGGCATAGTTAAGTTGTGATTAAAGTGTTCACTGGTGTCCTGAAACATACTGGAGATTTTCATGTTTTAAGATAGGCAGCTCTTTTCAGTAAAAACAATATTTTGATACGTTACATATGTAATAAATTAAAAATTAAATCAAATGGTATAACTACAGAAAAACAAAGTTTCATGTTATATAAAATACATACTATAACACTACAACACGAAATTTTAACACATATAGAGATGTTCTGCGCTGCAATCAACTCTCTCGTCTAGTCTGATTGAATACAATTATGCAAAGCTCATTTCCCAATTATGTAGCTATTACCTCAAACTCAAGTAATTCCTTTAGTACTCAGCGTGATTACTTGTAGTAAATTGTTATTAGATGGAAATTGCTTACTAGATTTGCCTCCCTACTGCCTTTTACTCCCCGCAGCGCTTTGTAACTTGTGGGACTCAAACTAACTTGAAACGAGAAAACAATTGCATTTTAACACAACCAATAGATTGGAGTGTCGCAGGACCGAATATAACGTAAATAAAGCTTTATAAAGTAACAAAAACATAAAGTTCGTAACATGCGTTTTTTGTTCTCTTAGGACAAGAAGGGTATAAACTGTACTAGTCCTATAAGAACCTTAGCGCTGCTTCCGGAGTGTCAGGATATTCAGGATGGGTAAGGTTGGGGGTAGGGGCCGCCTCCTATCGAGATCCATGAGATAGATTAGAGCACTAATCTCAAAATCGCGTTACCCCGGAAGAAGGGGAGGCCAGCTCTGAACCAGCCTCTCCTGTCAAAGCAGGTAGGGGGTGGCACACCCTTGTTGAGGCTAGCAAGAACCTCTGATACTCTGATACTTAGAGAACGAACCCCACCAACTTCAACAGTCATCTCCACCTATCGAATTACCCTTGCACCCCAGAATATCGGCATTGCTGTTAGTGATGTGCCGCTCCTGGACATCCATAAGGTTGCCCAGTGGTAGCTTCAACTGGAGGGTATAAACCAGCCAGAAATGATCCCTGTTGCGTTTGGGACATGCGTCACTATGCCTCATAACAAAATGTCATATGTCCTCAGTTGGTTTACAACCAAGTTTCTGAGATTTTCTAGTTGTCGTCATGGTTACCCATATGACCATTTTAAATATTACTGTTTTTTCACCTTTTGAGGCCAAAATCAATAGATTTATTCTTTCGGCCAACAAAATTCCCAGGATCTTTTTATCAAGAGTTATTGTACGGAAAGACAGACAACAGCGTGGATTTAAGAAGGATCTTTGTAGACCTTGATGGGAATAATAAATGTAACTCCATTTCACTTTCACTTCTCGGAGTGTCTGAAGTCTGAGACTGTTACAGACACTCCTGGAATCTGTACCCGTCTGTTTAGAGAGTTCGAAATAAGGAGAAATTCAACGCGAACTATTTCCATCCTTTCTACATTAGAGACACCTATACTGACAAGAGATTCTGTCTGGACCCAATAGCCAGCCAGTTATGAGTAGAATCTTTAATGACGTAATCCTTTTTAGTCTCACTGGAATGGTAACATTTTTATTTACTTCACAGATTTGCAGTGGTTACCTTTGTAAACTCTAACTAAATTAGGTTATCGATTTAAGTATGCAGAAGGGAGCTTGCGGAATTTCAAAACTTTTTTATTTCAATTTTTTTTTAAATAAATGCATTCGACAAGGAGGAGTGAGTTAGTTGTTAATAGAATTTGTTTGACGGAATAGCAGTTTTATCTAGGATGCAATTTTCCTTCATTATTTTTAAAGAGTCAAAACTCAATCAATCAATTATTATTGTGGAGACAAGAACAGAGTTAGACTTCAGAGCTAAAATTTTGAACATTCCACTTTAGGATCACAGTCAAAGATAAAATTCAACAAACGTGCATCCTTCATCCATTTTCCCACTTTTCACCTACAGCACCAAAGTCAATCTTTTGAATTGGATTATCAGTGAAATACCAAAATTTCGGTAAAATTCTAAAATTGTTGTAAAGCTAAAAAGCGTTTAAAACGAGCTAATTGAGTGTTGCGGCATTCTTTTTCCCACTGGGCAGCTTGTTGATGAACTTGAAATTCCTGTAAAAGTAATCCTGTACAAATCGAACGTGTTTAAGTTGTATTGTGTGTTATGATGTAATAATATGTGATTTGAACCAATAAAATCATAGTTTATTTGTAAATTTATCGAGTAAGCCCTACATACCTTGACTTCGGAGTATTCTGTTATTACGGGTGAGGGCAAAATCATGAGTTTTAAATTAAGTGAATAAGATTTCAAGCAGTAGCTCATGTAACACAGTACAAAAACACAGGATTTTTACGGTTTGATAAGATTAACTTTTTTCGAGGACAAATTGTCAGAATTGTACAAAATATTCGGTATTTTCGCCTAACATCACTACCATAGAATTAAATTCAATAATGAATTGTGTTTTTAAACTACCTACGTGAGAATATTTGGTTGGCTAAGTTTTAAGGAAACCTATTATTACTCGTGGGGCTGGATGCAAAAACTTCTTTTCTATCTGTGTGTCTTTCCACACAGTATCTTGAAAATGAATTTACCTACGTATCTGAAATTATCCATGAAGCTTCGTTTATTTATAAGGATCATGTCATTCCATGGGATATAGCTGAGCGTTAGCGAATATTTTAATTTCCTCGTAACCGTAATGGCAACGAGAAAATAGCAGAATAAATAAGTTTGTACACTTTTATTATTTAATATATATATATATTATTTTAAATTTATATGAAACCAACTTTAATGAACAAAACCGAAATAAATATACCATGTACCAAGAAAGATTGCATAAAATTGAACATGCAAATTGTACGTGAAACTCGATTTATACAAAACTGAGTTAAATGATGCGTTTTATTCATTTCAATTTCTTGTTATGCAATTGCCTGTCTGTCTATCTGTCTGCGGGACATTTCAAGAATGGAAGGAACTCTATATGTGAAGTTTTGCACGCATCCTCAGCGAATCCTGTTGGGACATGTGTTGCAGCGTACTTCTACCTTGTCACCTTCATCTACTGCTTTCTGTTACCCTCTAAGTATGGAATATCCGCCTCCAAGTATAAAGAAAACTTCCCTGTAAAGAATCCAATCTAGAGCTCACCTTTTATCTTAAACGAGAGACAGAAGGCTGGATGAAGACGAGTTTTGTTTCATTTAAGGCCATCAAGAATTCACGTTTTAATTTATCTGAGAGTGGCAACAAGATGAGCAGAGGCGTATATAGCAGCCAAACTGGGAATTCCAAAGGAAATGTTTAATTAAAATCTAGCAGCATGGACTCCAGCTAAAATCTACTCCGGCTAAAGAATTTGTATAATATTATATAAGTTTCTGCGTAATGATGCGTTTATTACCCTTTATAATAAAAAATGAAATAAAAAACTTATTCCATGAATAGTGAAACGTGATATTACATATTTTGAGAGTAGTTTGTGCTTCATTACTAAGCCCGATTAGTAACAAAAACAAGTATGGGAAAATAAAACAATAATTAAAAAAATTACTTCTGTAAAACAAATTACTTCTGTAAATTAAAATCTGTAAAACATTTTAAGGACAAAATTTAATACAGTGGAATAGTTTTTTAAGACCTTTTTCTAGCCTTAGTATAATGCTCGTATTAAAAGAAAAATTTATACGCAATATTTATGAAATATGTTGAAATAAATCCCTCAAAAATGAAGGAATTATAAAACAACTACTATATTGTTAAAACTAATTCTCTCTTGTATTCGAGTACTGTGTAAAAATTGAATTGGTAAATTTCGATCACATTTTTAAAGCAATAATATTTATACTTTTTCTACACGTAAATTTTCCGTTAGTTTTTGAACATGTGAAAAAGTATGTGGCTCACACATTAAAAACTAGATTGTTTAGCATATCGTAACGCAGTTTTAAAAACGCGTTGCCATATTTAAAGTTCCAAGGATATTTGGGACTCCTCAATGGCCGATATTCAAATCTAAGAACTATCATTGATATAACATTAATGATAATATTATTCAGGTAAATAATCCAGCTCAAGAAGGCTCAATATGTTTTTAGTATAATTCAGTGTTTCATTAACCCTCTGTTAGTTTCTTTGGAATTTACTAACAGTCCTCAATGAAATAATTATGAATAGAGTATTACATAAATCGATATAACCGAATCAAAGGTCCGAACAGAAAATATGAACAAATTGAATGAATTACCGCACAGATGGACTAACCTTTATGCCACTAAATTTGATCGGATTTTTTATTAGACTGAGGCGAAGCTATATATGATGTTTCATCAAGAGCTATCGCACAAACGGACAACGGACAGACAAACAGATGGATATAAGGACTGATCTCGAACCTTTTGACTCCTAAAAGAAAAGCGATCTTCCTTGGATCAAGATGCACCTATTTACCAAATTTCGCCAACAGCCTCTAGAGTTGGGTTACTACCGAGGGTTATTGCACGGACGGACAGACAGATAGACTTTGGGAGTTCATTTGCAAAGGTCACGTGCTTACTACGCTCGTATATTCCTCAAATTGTAGCCACAGGGCGTCGAGTCGTGTTAGGGCCCGGCCTCCCAGTTTTTGTCCCTTCGGCTAGTGTAAATATTGCGTCCCAGAACGTCAAAGGTTACAAATTTAGAAATCCAAAACATAATAAATGGCATGAAAGTCATCTATAGTAAATGCCATGTAATAGTACTGATGCCAATTTCATATAAATATGTCCACTACATTCAGTGTGGACATATTTAGATATTTATATTCGAAAAAAAAATCCTCACAAATTTTCCCATTTACAGTATAAATAGGATTATCATTATTACATGTTTAAATATACCACATATCTTTTTATATCGGACGAAACATTGATGGTTAAAAACTATAAGATAGCCGATATATACGAGTAGCTCTAGAATTTTATCAGCATTTCCTTTTCAATTTGACATAAATCGATAGGCGTAAATATTATCCAAATAAGAAAAGACTATAACATAAATCGCTGGTGGAAAGGTTTTCGAATCAAATGAAAGAGATCTCGGTATCAAGGGATTCCTCTAGAACACAAGTTCTTTTGCCCGGACGAGACTTGTTTACATTTTCCGCTTTATAGCTGCTTACTTATTGCAGTATTTGCCGGAGCTCAATTCCCCGCGGATACAACGCGTTTCTGTGAGCTCTGGGTTTTACACCAAAATGGAATGAAATATGTAAAGTTCGAAACCTGTAAACAGATTCTCAGGCATGCACTTTCCCCAAAGTTTCTACTCGTAATAAGGAATATTTACTCTCAAAATACATGTTCGTTTCAGGAATATTTGAATTTGTCACGATTTTTACTAAAAAGAGATCTGAACAAGATTTTTGTAAATTAAACCGGAAAATAACATTACATATTATTTATGACCATTATTTAGAACATAATACCCAATCACACGGTTATAAACTACTTCAGAGTAAATATATGCAGGGTGTAAGAAAACTCAAACTTTAGGATATTGTTCCATGAACCAAGAGAAGCTAAAAAACTAAGTGCAGTCAATGGCCTATCTCTTTTCGTTTATCGCCTATCCTTTCGATATGTTTTTTAGTTTTATTTTTATTTCAGAAACTAGTAAAGATAAAGAACTTGAATTTTGAACAATTATTTTTATTGTATTCTCAAATTCATAGAATTGTGTATTATAATAACACATTCCAAAAAAAATGTGACTCGGCCAGCAAAATTTTAAAGCTTCGTACCGTAAAAACTAATCGGGTTATGAAACTGTTTTAAGGAATGATTACCGTTGATAAATCTTAATACAACAATTTCTACAAATTAATATTGTAAACATTGCTCAGTAAATAATGTAGATATAAGCTTCTAATGGTTGTAATGCACGGAACAAATTGTCATTGTGTCCTTCTTTACGGCATCTTTTAACAGTGCATTGTGACAGTTAAAAGTTTAGTATACATTATTTATAAACTGATGTTTATTATTTAGGTGTCAAGCTTTTTGTAATTAGATTCAACAAATTTTATTGCTCTTTAAATATTTTCATAATCTTATTAGATTTTACGGTATTAAGTTTTAACTACTTCCAACGTCTGCCATATATGACACTCTAATATAAATTTGTATATGGAATCTGGACTCTGAGAAAAATAAATTTATAATTGTAGTGAATTTGAAACAGTTTTTATCTTTACTGGTTTCTGTAATAAATAATATAAAAAGGAATAAATATAGTAAAAAAGACGTAGACTGTTGAATTTATTAAGCTTTTACCTCATCTAGGTCCAATACCCTAAATGTTATGTAGAGAGTTTTGTTACATCATGTATTATTGACCTTAACTCAACACTTCCAAAGGTCACTTGTTATTTCCGGTACATTTGTATCAGCTCTCGCAAGTGGTTATTGTTGGCATTCTTCCGGTAGATTTGAAGTCAAGAACATTGAAACTATTATTGCCAATCTATGAGTTTTCTGCTCTAACTGTAATCAAGTGCTAAAAAGATTACATTGCAGTGTAGTTGATATAAGTGCCTTGATTGTAATTAAATTATTACTCTATTACTTCTTGGAAACATATTGGCACATTTCTGTAGATTACATTTCTGTTTTAAATAATTTTTTTAGAAAAATAATAGAACAAAATTTGTGTCTTTATTAATATGGTAAAGAAAATTTGTGGAAACGATATTTATTGCACCTGGACCATATACAAACAAGTCTGATTGCACATTTCGTTTGTGGTTTTCGTAGTTAACAACATAAGTCTCTAGTAAATAAGATGAGTCTGAATGATTCTGCAGAAACTAGGTAAAAAAGGGGATAGTTAAAATCAGTAAGGAATTAATTCTAGGTTAGTGTCATTTTTCGTATTATATTTATAGTTTTTAAATGAAATTTAGAACATTTAGAAACATATCATAGGGTTTATATAATTTAAAATAAAATAAAGTGTAAGTTTTTCCTTGTATTAATTGCCATAAATACAGATATATGAATGTTGTAGAAATACTAATGTTTGATTCAATGCAACTGAGGAATTCATTATTGTTTTCTATTATAAGAGTTGGTGGCTACGCGTTCTAAGGCGGCACACTTAAGAGTTTGAGTTTGGGATAGCACTGGTTCAAATCCCCCCCCCTCCCCCGCCCGAAGCTGTGCACTTTTTGTCAGTATTATCCACCTCATACAGTACGGACTGGTACATCATTATCATCTCATCCTGGCCTGAAACAATCTTTCTAGAGCTACTGAATCTACGGAGATTCAGAAAAAGGCATAAGCTTGCAGTTATTTGGCTGAGCGATAATGAAGTCTATCCTTCGAGGGAATGACAAATTTATATTTCTGACTGTCAGCACGATCTCCTGACAACTAACTGCCCTGAAACTTAAATTTAATGACGGATTGTGGCACTCAAAAGGATTTGGCTCAGCGTTAGCGAAGTCTATCCTTCGAGGGAATGACAAAGTTGTATTTCTAACTGTCTGTCAGCACAATCTCCTGACAACTAACTGCCCTGAAACTTAAATTTAATGACGGATTGTGGCACTCAAAAGGATTTGGCTCAGCGTTAGCGAAGTCTATCCTTCGAGGGAATGACAAAGTTGTATTTCTAACTATCTGTCAGCACAATCTCCTGACAACTAACTGCCCTGAAACTTAAATTTAATGACGGATTGTGGCACTCAAAAGGATTTGGCTCAGCGTTAGCGAAGTCTATCCTTCGAGGGAATGACAAAGTTGTATTTCTGACTGTCAGCACGATCTCCTGACAACTAACTGCCCTGAAACTTAAATTTAATGACGGATTGTGGCACTCAAAAGGATTTGGCTCAGCGTTAGCGAAGTCTATCCTTCGAGGGAATGACAAAGTTGTATTTCTAACTGTCTGTCAGCACAATCTCCTGACAACTAACTGCCCTGAAACTTAAATTTAATGACGGATTGTGGCACTCAAAAGGATTTGGCTCAGCGTTAGCGAAGTCTATCCTTCGAGGGAATGACAAAGTTGTATTTCTAACTGTCTGTCAGCACGATCTCCTGACAACTAACTGCCCTGAAACTTAAATTTAATGACGGATTGTGGCACTCAAAAGGATTTGGCTCAGCGTTAGCGAAGTCTATCCTTCGAGGGAATGACAAAGTTGTATTTCTAACTGTCTGTCAGCACGATCTCCTGACAACTAACTGCCCTGAAACTTAAATTTAATGACGGATTGTGGCACTCAAAAGGATTTGGCTCAGCGTTAGCGAAGTCTATCCTTCGAGGGAATGACAAAGTTGTATTTCTAACTGTCTGTCAGCACGATCTCCTGACAACTAACTGCCCTGAAACTTAAATTTAATGACGGATTGTGGCACTCAAAAGGATTTGGCTCAGCGTTAGCGAAGTCTATCCTTCGAGGGAATGACAAAGTTGTATTTCTAACTGTCTGTCAGCACAATCTCCTGACAACTAACTGCCCTGAAACTTAAATTTAATGACGGCTTGTGGCACTCAAAAGGATTTGGCTCAGCGTTAGCGAAGAATTTTACAATGGAGATATGAGTAACCATAAGCACAGAGAAAACCACAGAAAAAAAATTATTAAATGTGTAATCAAATTAAGAGCAATCATTTGACATTTTAAATGTAGCCTAATGAAATGAGGATAGAGTTTACATTTTGCATGCAACTCAGCGAAGACTGTTATTCGATACTTAGTGTAGCGTATTCCCCCCTGCGTTAATGTTGAAGATAATTGTTTCTCGACTATAAGAGCTGTCTTCATGCCACCCTCAATACAGATGCTTCCATTATCCTGCTTCCAATCTTACCTCTGTTGGCGAAATATACTTCTTTCATCCAGAAATGCACTAATATCGACTTTTTCTTTACATTGTGTATTGACCATTAGAACCGATTTAGATACCAGTTTTCATTTCACCTGATACGGAGAAAAATGTTACATTTAATTTATCAATCTATACATTACGGTTTCCCTGTATGTTTAATTTCGTCTAATTTAAATTTCTACGTTAAAAAACCATTTTATTGGAATGAAGGAGGAGGAGCTCTTCTTATTGGAATATAAATTTTCTATTATTTCACAAAAGAAAAAAAAAAACATTTTATTGGAGTTTAATATCCATTCAATGACAAATATAAAATTATTGTTTGGAAAGCAAATGTTACTTTGTATACCTACAGAAATAAAAGAACCCTGTTTTATGGGCAGTACGTCAAGAAAAGGTTTGCAGACTGTCAAAGCATATCTCACGTTCAGCCTTTGTCGATAGTTTGTTACCGATACCTGCTGCTGACAGCTCAGCTCCGTAAATCTGTTAGCAGCGCTCTCTCGGCGGCCTGTTCCTCTACATTTTATAAACATTTACTCTCTCTGCTATCGGTGCGGCGCGGACTCTGATGATAGTTTGTTACCGATACCTGCTGCTGACAGCTCAGCTCCGTAAATCTGTAAAGCAGCGCTCTCTCGGCGGCCTTTTCCTTTACATTTTATAAACATTTACTCTCTCTGCTATCGGTGCGGCGCGGACTCTGATGATAGTTTGTTACCCATACCTGCTGCTGACAGCTCAGCTCCGTAAATCTGTAAAGCAGCGCTCTCTCGGCGGCCTGTTCCCCTACATTTTATAAACATTTACTCTCTCTGCTATCGGTGCGGCGCGGACTCTGATTGACAGGTTTCAAGTCATTTAGCTACAAGTTGTGGCTTAATTTATTTTTACACAAAATATTGTTATACCTTTCCTTGAGAGAAAGGTCCTTTTAAGAAATGTGTTTATTATTATAGTTAATATTTTAATGTGTAAATCATAATAATATTATAACTGCGAAAGTGACTTTATTAGTTTGTTTTGCTTTCTTGCGTAAGTTATTCAACCGATTGTACTAAAGGTCATTTTTATAGGCCTATTCCTATTTAGAAAATCCCTAGGGGCTACGCCTCACTGGTCTTTAATGTAACAAATGTTCCAATATTAGTCTGTTAAGTTGTGAAATATTAATTAGTAGAGCATGTCTAATGTAACTGTTCTTTGTAAACATTGTGTATTATTTTCAATTTGTTTATTTATAGTGAGTACATTATATTAGGAAAACTTATAATTTTCCAAGACGTTTTAGATGTTAGTGATTAGGTAAGTACTAATCGTTCTTAGAAAATATAAAGGATAACATGGTCAGAATTTTACTCCTGAGACTCCCTTTGAAGGCTCAACAAGAAATATGGTAGATGAAAGTTCACTCAACTGGGCTTTCGAACAAATGAACCAATTCCAGCCCTAAATGTTCTAAAATATAAATAATATACTTCAGTTTATAAGGAAACATATGTGTAGTGTCGTTCATGTGCAGGGCTAATTTCTTGCCGTTTTTATTCATTGGGGGGGTTGGTATCTGTAAAGAAAATTTAAAGCTGTTGTGACTCTTTATTAGGATATGAATTTCAGTTAATAAATAAATAATTAAAGAAAATGTATAATATTGTAATATTTTGTTTGGTACAAAATTTTAACTAAGCAATGGGTCGAAAAAATGTATTTACTGTAATGAATTTTAATTTTGGTTACATGAACTCAAAAATATCTTCGGATAGTTCAATTATCACTATTTAAAAGCTAAAAATGTTCAACGGTATCACAAGTTTTTCTTAAACTAAAATTAATAATTGCCTGAGCGTTAGTACAGCCTATCAATCTCAGAGCTGGAAAAATATCATTCCTGTCTGTCAATCTGTCTGTTTGTCCGCACGTATCGAGAAAACAAAGTTACCTGTAGACTAAAAGCTTCCTGACTTATTTTGCATTGCACTCGTTTTATAGATAGGTAAGAAGGAATTATACGTGGTGAATACTAAGTGTCATTAAAGTATACACTACATAATAGGTTGACACATTTTCGTTCTATCTGCCAGGATATGTCAATTTGTCTTTCTATGTCAGTCTATCTGTAGCCTACGCATCAAAGTGACAGAAGCTATAGACTAAGGATTTAGTATGCAGCGAAGCCTGCATGGGATTTATTCTAAATGCAAATCTAAATCAAAGTACGAGAACTTACATCAAGATGATGCGTTACGGAACATAATTTTCTATGAGGTTACAACAATAACTGGATTGTATATTATAGGACAGACAACTGTTATGGTCACGTGCGGTAACGGTTACATCGATGTCAAGTTTCCCAACGATAAGCGTGACCTGGTGAAGGTGAAGGTTACACCTTGGATTAGTGCCTCCAGTGACCTAGTGCTCACTTTAATCCGTGACAAATTCGTTAGTAAACAGTGAAATTCTTCATTGTTCTGGGAGGTAGACAAACTATTTCGTAGGCCGGTAAGTAATCGATTTTTAGAAGAGATTTGTCAATATTTAAAATCGATTAATCATGCCAAATGAAATATTTCCCATACTAACTAACTAGTAACCTGTGCTTACATGCACACATATCAAACAGTTAACACCTTTCAAAGTACGGTAGAGGATTCAAACAAAATCGTAGTTTACACATTTTTTGTCTCTGACGTTCATGATTTGTGTTAAAATTATAAATACATCATACAAAAAGAGAGACGAAGTCCAACTAACCACTTTACCTCAAATTCCTCTTCTGTAAGTAGATTCAATTTGTGATATACACACACTTGAAAGGTACAGGTAAGAGTTTTAGCGATATTTTATAGTATGAACTTATTAACTGTTATTAACTTTTAAAAGTCGCTCTCCTTTTGGCCCGTACTCTATCTGCACCTTTTGGTCACAAACGAGAGCGAAAATCTGTACTGTAAAGCATCAATATTACTTTTTATATTGGTTTATTTAAAAAAAGAAGAGCCTTTGATAATATTGCCTTTAATTTGCTAATTGACCAAAGAATAAAAAGGGAATTTGCCTCTTTTCTTCTAAAAAAAAGAAAAAAAGGTTAAGCACATGGTACATGTATTATACATGCTTGATAAGTCCCGAACAATTACAGGTAAAGCAATACAACTTGTTACATCATTACTGCACCTATAAATCTACTTTTTTTAAGTAACTACCATTTCTTGTCATCCCAGGGGGATTGCCCGCAAGGAGTCGGAAATCTTGAATGAGAGCATAGGTCGCATAGTACATCAAATTAAAGGTCTATATTAGTAGAGTACAATGCTTTAATCCGACCTGAAAAGGAAGAATTACGCTGATTTAAATTTTGAGATATTTACAATGTAGGTCCTGTTTTAGATGGTTTAATATTCTTGTCTGTAAAAGTTAAACTTTGTGAATTAATACTGAACTTAAGAAATAGTGTTTAAGATAGTTATTGACTTTTCACATCAAATATTGTTAGTTTAAAATAATGTACATGTTGAGTTATGCTCACGTTAAATGTTTTGCCGAACTCCTTGTAGACCGTCCTCCATTGGATGTGAAGAGTAAATTTATTTCGAGTGAAATTTTTTACGTCGGATTTTGCATCATTGTACTCTACTAATAGGGACGTTTAATTTGATGTACTACTCGACCTATACCCTTATTTAAGACTTCCTTATGACTCCTTGCGGGCCATCCCCCTGACAGGACAAAAATGGTAGTTAAAAAAATACATTTATAGGTACAGTAGTGATGTACCATGTTTTATTGCTTTACCTGAACTATTATGTCTGTGCTGAACTTTTTTACACCCTGCGTATAATAATAATATCTCACAGTTTACTCGAGTTCCTGATTTATATGTAGCCTATGTTTGACGCGTTTTTTTATCGTGACACATTACGTGACATATTAATTCCAGGTGGTTGAAAGTGGAAACACAATGAATGTAACTATTGTTTCTCACAGAGGAAATATATTTCAATTAAATTTATTATGTTTATTTTCAAAGTAAGTAATATAGCTATTACAGCCAAAGAACGCTGTACTTTACAGCACACGAAGACAAAGTAAAGTTGTATTTTGTAGTAAAATAACCTTTACTCCATGTGTAACGGGAGTAAACAGCTACTTTGTACGACAAGAGGGAGAATTGCACAGTTCGTTTACACAGTGTCGAGTGATAAGCAAATGACCGCGCACAAACCTACTTGTGAACACATTTACGTGCCTTGACAAGTTTACTTATACCTAAAACAACATCGGTTGTTATGTAACCGCACACGATTAGACTTTCAATGATAATTTCCAATACAGTTGTGTTTGTATAAACATCTGTATCTTTGTATAGTTATATGCTAATAATTCGTACTTTCTATGCATGAAAATTGGAAGTAACTCTCAATTTCTAATTCTAGTTTATCTTTGAGCCCTAAATTTGGTATGGAGATCCCAGAACAGGATATATCTCCATGTACCATTTGGAACCAATTCAGTGGGCATATATAAATCAATTACCGTAGATGGATGAAGTCACTCTTAGAAAGAATATTCTAAAATCCCAAGAGAGTCCACGTGATGAAAGAAGTTTGTGGAAACTTTGATTTTAGGGCCAATAGGAGTTACTGAGGTCATATAGTCGAAGATGTTTCAGGCTAGGTTTTAAAACTGTAAGAGCCAGAGACTTCAAGAGGACGGAAACTTCTTAGACCCTGTCAATAGAGAGACTGTAGGTTACTGGCCAGAGTTTCCCGTTGAAACCTGCCTTATAGAGGCCGGAGGCTCTTAGGATTCTCTCTGAAGATTCTCATTTGGTAAGCCTGGTCTTTTTCAGATACCGTGATACTATAGTCGTATGGAGGCTTGTAGAAAAAAGGCTTTGGGCTTAGACCAAAAGATTCAAAAAGTCTGATGTATAAATAAGAAAGTCTTTGATAGTAGCAAACTGAATTATGTCTGTCTAAATATTCTTTTAAGATAAGTATATTGGCCAAGAGGCCAGATAATTATTCAAGATAATAGAGTATACCGTAGGATGTTGAATTAAAATTTATATATTGCAAAAAACTATATGTAAATTTTGCAGTGAAAAATTCAGTGAGTGAAAATATCTTTTTACACTATTAATGTATTGTTTAACTTACACTGGAACAGTTTAAACAATAAAGTACTACAATTTGCAATATAAGTCAACAGCACTTCCAAAGGTCACTTGTTATTTCCGGTACATTTGTATCAGTTCTCGCAAGGGGTGCTGTTATTGTTGGCATTCTTCCGGTAGATTTGAAGTCAAGAACATTGAAACTATTATTGCCAATTTATGACATAAAGTGTTTCTGCTCTAAAAGTATCAAGTGCACATTTTATGTTACAAAACTTCATAGCATTGTAGTTGATATAAGTGCCTTTATTGTAATTCAACTATCACTCTATTAGTTCTTGGAAACATTGCCTCATTTCTGTAGGCTACTATTTCTGTTTTAAACACTTTTTAAGAAAAATAATAGAATGCAATGTGTCTATTTATTCCTATACTAAACTAACTCACAGAAAGCTACATTAATTGCACCTGGACCATCTATATACAAGTCTGATTGTATATCATCTACATTTGCGTTTTGCGGACAGTTGTAGTGAATAACCTACATCTTTAGTAAATAATATGAGTCAGATTGAGTCAGTGATTGTTGGAATAGAAAGGAGGAAGTTTAATCACCATGGAATTAATTTAACAATAATAGCATTTATCGTATATACTTATTGTTTTAAAATAAAGGTTAGAACATTTCGAAACCAATCATAGAGTTTATATAAAAAGTTTGAAAAAACTAGCTAACTAGCTAGGTTTTTGTTTTTGTTGATTTGAATTTTTTTAAATTCAATTTTTTATAAACAAATATCAATTATATATCAATTCCAAGACCAGATCCTGAAACAGGAATTTTTGTTCCATCAAACTGAATTAAAAACAGAAAATTACCAAGACATTACACTTTCCTATTTCAAATCTCCCTTCATGCAAAACTTCAAGTCTATAGGCCAGTTAGAGTTTGAGATACCGTACGGATAAACACACACATAAACAGACGGACAGACATTTTTCCAATCCCTAGAGTGATTTGCTTCATTAACACTTAGGGAATACAGCGTTTAATGGTTCATACTTTAGGGTTATATTCATTGAAACAACTGTTAACTGTAAACAAAATGAAAAGTTTTCCCAGTTAAAACGAGTTTTTATCAACTGTCACTCGTTTTTATGCGGATCATCAATGTGGAATAGTAAAAGGGACTGTTCAAAGGAAGACCGTTTACAGTGAGCGTAGGTAGGCGCCTCATTTCGGTTAAAAGGTGCTCAGCAATCGAGTCACCTATTTGCTACAGTTCGGTTTTTACCACTTCTTTACCACTTTTCTCTCTTCCTTTACTCCCCTCTCCCTCATTCTCACTCTTCCCATCCCACCTCGCCCCTTTCCCCTCCCATCCCTCCCTTGCAACGACGCAATCTAATGGATAAAACGTTTACTGCAAAATAAAAACGTCAAGAAACCTCTTGCTATTTGCAGAGACTTTGAGGAGATTTGGAAGTCACCTACGAAGCCGTTGGTCCTAGCGTTGTGTAAGAGAGGGTTTATTAGCAAAATCCAAAATTAACTCACAAAATATGTTTTTCATCTTTTAAGTTTGACCTTCTTCCCAATCTCTCTCACCCTTACTCTCCATTAGTTTCCTTTTCTCCATCGCGCATCTTAGTCTGTCCTATTCTCATCACCAAAGGAATTTAGGTTCAAAAAACAAGAAGATTAAGAATAAGAATAATTTATTCACACAATAGATCACAAAGGTTTTTTGTGGAAGTCAAAACATCAGTATTAAAAAACAATTATAGAAAAGCAAGACATGGGTATCACGAGAGCCTTATGAAGACTGTAGAAAGCCTTCCCGATCAAGTAAGCCTTTAAATAATGAATTGAAATATTTTACATCATTGTTTGAATTTTGATTACGTTTGGAAGTTAATTGTTAGAGTTAAACATTGCCTATTTACTATTTGCTCGTAACATGATGGAAATTACCTTTTAAGATACAAAGAGAGTAAATCTAATCAGAAATTAAAAACTCTGGGAGAAATATTTCAAGAAAATGTAATAACATTACTTTGTTAATTGGTTGTTCTTCAAGTGAACCCCTTGTAAAATCCAACTTCAAAATATCGGGCCGAACAAGTAATACAATTTTACAAATAAAAAGTACTTAAATATGTTATATTATTATTTAACAATAATAATGGAGACAGGTTTCCCTTAAAGAACATCCAGCCACAACTAAAGAAGTCACAAGTTTCCCTCGCTTATGGGTTCAGCTCTTCCCATTCACGAGGTAGCTTCGCTCTCTTCTACACAAGCATCGCTGTTAACAAGTTCACAGTTTTAAATTTAATGACTTAAGATGGCGTTCCATTAGAAGTTTAGAGAGTAAACATAATTTGTACCATATATTTTAAACACATATGTATGGATTTTTGTTACGACATGTGTAATTTATTTATTTTTATTATTACAGCTGATATGTAATTTGTTTCAGGACTTTGTGAGTTGTGAGATTACAATATGAATAAAAAGTCAAATTATATATGGTTAAAGGGAATAATGAATTTAAATTTAAGTAGAAGGCAGCATCCCGTACTTAACTCAATTTAATTATTAGAAAATTTGTCAGACAAACTGTTTTGTAACTAGTTTATCAGATTATGTGTTAATTTCCCTGCAAGTTCTTCACAGTTTTGCGTTAAATAGTTTTCACTTTTAGTTCAGGACCAGTAATTAAAAGGCATTGTGGTACAGAAGTTCCCTTACATGGTGCCAGTAAATACATAGTACGAGTATGTCAAAGTGTCACGTAACAGGCTTGCTGAGGTTCTATGCAAAGTTCCTAGTCTGTAGCAAGTTCTGTAGAAGATTGTTAACAAATTTATTTATTCTGCTATTTTCTCGTTGCCGTCATTGTTACCCATAAGAACAATGTAAATATTTTCGTTAGCCAGCAAAAAATTATGAGTGACATGCAACAGGATCGAACTTGTCGCTTAAATTCGAAATGTACTGTATTATGTATTTAGTTGTAAAAGTGAAACTTCATTTAAACATTTCTAAAATCTATTGGTCACTTTGATCTCGAGATACCGCTAGGACAGACAGACAGAAACATAGACACATAGAACTGATATTGTTCAGTTCCTTCGCAAGGCTAACGCTCAGCCCTGACTGTCCGACTGTCCAGAGAAATAAAATATCCTTTCAAAGAAATTTAATTACGATTTTATTGTATGACTGAACGATGGAAAATGTCCGAAAAACTCAGTTTCCTTCACAATTCTTCCATTTTTAAAAACAAACTTCAAACAAAGAATATTTTAGATGTTTAAAAAAATAGTTTGATAATACAAATCTAACTACGTAAAAATTGAAAAGCTGAATATCATCAAAATTTCAACATTAACAAGCAACTAAATGACATGATGCCGCTAGAGTTTGCCAATGAATTTGTGTCAAACCGAATAGCAATGCATGGGTTTTCTAAATATGAGAAGTTTGTTATGTACGTTTGTACTTAACATTAAGTAATAATTGTGTACCGTGGTAATTACAGTAAGAGAATATCTGTTCCAGAAATGGCTGGCTGCAGCTCTGATCTTGGTGGTACTCCAGAGATGCAGGGGCTCACTCTACAGACCAACCCGCAGCGATCAGTACTACATGAGTCGCTATGGCAGCAACTATGGGAGCGGTGGTCCCGGGGCAGGTTCTTGGAACATGAGGGGAGGAGTGACTTCCTTCAACTGGGACTCCCAGAGAGATCCACCGTGCTCAAGATGTGGATCTGCCGCATCCAGGGATCCAGAATACCGAGGAAACGGATACGACAATCTCAGTCCGGAGTGGAATTACCGGATAATGATGCTGGCTAGCAAAGGAGGATGGGCTAAAGGCGATCCAGGATGGCAGAAAGAGAACTGGGGAAGACCGCAGGGTGGTTCGTGGACTGGATCTATAAAGCCAGTTGATTCAAGCTGGGGAGGTCAACCACAAGGGCAGTGGGGAGGAGGACAAAGCCAATGGGGGGGAGGTAATGGGGGTCAGTGGGGTGGTGGAGGTCCAACAGGCGGTGGTGGAGGTAGCCAGTGGGGTGGCGGAGGGAGTAAGTGGGGAGGAAGTGGTGCAGGAGGACAATGGGGTGGAAATAATGGAGGAGGGTGGTCACAAAATCAAGGTCAAGGGTGGAATACTGCGCCAGGGTCATCTGGTTGGGGAGGAAGACAACCTCCTACGGGAAGTGGTAAATGGGATGACTCTACTAGGGTTACAGGAGGGGTATTAAATTGGATTGGAGGGCCGTCTGGGCACGATCATAATAGTGGTCACCACCATAGTCATGACAAAGGAAGTGGAAGTTGGGGAAATACTGGTCCAGGATGGAGTAGTGGGGGTGGTAGTAGTAATCCCTCGAGTGGATGGGGAGGAGGAAGTAGTCACACTAGCAATGGTGGATATGCCTCAGGATGGAGTTACAATCATCCTAAAGATTCTCAATCTTGGAATAGCAAAGGGCCACCATCTCAATGGGGGTACAGTATGCCCAGAGATCCAATATCTGCTCAATGGGACCTTATGCGTCCTGGAAATCCGAGCTGGAATCAAGGAGGAGGATGGAACCAGGGTTCTGGAGGAGGGTGGCAACAGGGTGGATCTTCGGGTGGCTGGAGTCAAGGAGGATCAGGCTGGACAGACATACCAACCGCACCAGGCTGGAGCCAAACTCACACACATGGATCAGGATGGAGTCAAAATCAACCCCAAGGTGGATGGTCTCAAAAGCCTAGTTGGGGACAGGGAGGAAATTCAGGCTGGAATCAGGCGGGCTCATCTGGTTGGTCAAAAGGTCCTCCACAAGGTTGGGCTCAAGGTCCTCCACAAACGAAACCAGGATGGGCTACTAGTCAACCGGATCCTGGTTGGAATCAGGGGTCTACTGGACCTGGGTGGTCTTCGAACTCAAAAGGTCAAGGTTGGGGTGGCGGTGGAAGTTGGAGTCAAGGTTCTGGATCAAATTGGAATCAAGGGACTTCAAATTCTGGATGGAACCAGGGAGGGTCTGGGCAAAGCTGGGGTCAACGTCCATCAGGATGGAATCAACCTCCCACGGGTTCAGGATGGAGCCAGGGAGGTTCTGGATCTTCATGGAATCAAGGGTCTGGAGGTCAAGGTCCAACTGCCATTGGAGGTGGAGGCTCCTGGAGTCAGGGGAGGTAGCTCTTGGAACCAAGGACCTCACGATCACGATCACCACGGAGCTCACGATAAGCCTGGAGGTTCCAAGTGGAACTATGGTATACCGACTCCTGCCCCGCGTCCCAGCTGGAGTTATAACGAACCTTTACAGCCTAGTTGGGCTCCCGGCTACAAGGAGTGAGTACTTACGTGTACATTACGTTGTAATGCTTGATTAAAACTAAAATTATTTCTTTTACCCGAGTATAATAGTTGGTCGTTATTTGGATTTCTAAAAATATTCTTAATAAACAGACACATCAATAATTTAAAACTAAAAAACAAAGCTTAATCTCATTTTCTTAAAAATATTTTTGTTACTTTGAAAACATGATTAGCATGTAAATAATTTGTGGTTTTTGAAAAGCTGGTATCAGCATGGATGTGCTAAATATATTTACGTACATTTTTCCAATCCGTTCTGTTGGCTATCGATTATGATATTAAAAGGAATTTACTCGTATATTAGTTTGATTTTTTACCATAAATAAATTTTAACAACATTTTTTCAACACTGAAATAGCCTATTGTAATAGCCTATTCAGATTTTTATTTCTGAATTTGTAACTGTGAATATCGTAGTTAATATGGATGTCCATATTAATATAATTGGTCAAGGCGTCACATTTCGATGCACATTTTGCAGATGTCCACAAAAATGACTTTTTTTGTCAGAAAACGCCAATCATAGTAACGAAGAAAGATGTCATTGCAACCAAAATAGTGTTGAGAATTTAGGTCATACAGGACCCCGGACATCCAGCACTGGAGCTCCTAAAAGACAATCTAGAGTTATAGAATATTGTTTTTTTCAAAACCAACCTCAGTTAAAGAAATATACGTTAAATTATATAGATTGAAACTTACAAAATTGTTGCTGCAAATGTCTCGGCTAAGTTCGTTACCACATTGGTTCGCCATTTTATTTCAACATGGTGGGCGTTCAAGCTTAAAAAAATTTACTCTGTAATTTATGAGGCTAGAGAAAAAGGAATGCTTTAAACATTTACTAGCAGTTTGTTAGGGGAGACTTTAATAAGCCGCTTACACTCGTTACTCGGTTGTTTTTATTAAACAATTCGATATATTATCCAACTTCAATATGTAAAACTCGCACACAATAAGAGTTATAATAAATTACCGTAACCAGAAGAATCTCGTACATTACAATTTTAAAAACATAAATTTTACACTAAAATCACAAAACAAAACAAAAAAATGTTTATAACTTGCCCACCTTGATATTAACGAGTACCGTAACTGTTTTTGTGAAATGGTAGAAAAATTTCTCCCCATTGGTTACCAGGAACTAAACCCACATTTTGAAGCCATTTAAACAAATCTCGTCCCTTGTATGAAATATCTAATATATTTTTCACGTATTTATCGTAATTTCTAAGTCTCAAAATATTGGAAACTTCTTGCTGTTTATTGTTTACATTACATTTACTATAACTTTACTAATAAGTTGAAATAATATGCTAAGTTAAATAAATTTAAATATCGAACTCTTCCTTCGGATAAAAACGTCGACCCATTCGATAAAAACAACCAAATAAAGGGTGTAGGCCGCTTAGTAAACTCTACTCGTTTGTTATTAAACTGTTTTTGTTTCTAGAACGGTTTTCTGTGTATTGAACACGTGTTAAGCCCATGTGAATAAATTATTGTGTTTAAGTTAGAAAACCCTACTTTTTCCGACTGGGTTGGAAGGACTAATTCGTTTCCAAGAGTTTGAAAACTAATCTAACTATTGTTGCAGCGATTGCAGAGGAGGAGTGCACGACCACTCTCACGGGCACGATGACCACGGCAGCTCTAGCCGAAGGGGTGGTGGAGGGGGTAACTACTACGATGACGAACGAGGCAGCTACCCCTCCGGATCGGAGTACGACGCTCGGCGTCGGCCAGCATACAATGGACATAGTGGGGTGGGAGCCGATATCGAGTACCCGGAGCCGTACCACAGACGAAGTAACGGCACCTCGCCCCACCAGGAGGACCAGCAGACCGCCACTGCCACCGCAATCACCACCACTGCCAAGGCGTGACCTCCACATCTCCGGAGCCATCGGTATAGTGCTGTTCTTCAGCGGAGCTTGGTTCTCGAAGAGCCAATTTGGTTTTATTATTCAAGCACCAACCTTTCCTTACTGTCTCTAAATTTTGGTAAACTCAATCTTCAAGGAATGTAGGAACACGATTCCTATGTGAATATTTACAGCCATAATCTAAATGTAATAAAAAATCATTGACATGTTACTATCTATAATGAAAAATTCAGTGGACTTATATCCAATGCAATCAGAGAACAAGTTTGAAATGCCAAGGATGAACATTGATTTTATTTCCATAGTGTAAAAAAGGAGATTCTCTATTCAGAACATTGCAAAGTATATATTTTAGATTTTAAACTAAAAAAAAGACGAAACTGCAGTACCTGTATTACTCGTGGTTTAAACGAAATTATTTTTGATATCAACAAAGTTACGTAACAAGATTAAATTACTTACAAACTACTACAAAAAGATTAGTACTGAACATTTATTCAGGCAGATCCAAATTCTTCAGAAAGGCTCTTCAAATTTATACAAGTGCAATAATGTATTAGGCCTGTTAAATACACTATACTGTTGTAAAGCCAAAGACTAAGTAATATTTATATGTAGCTTTTAATATTTAATAATAGATGTAATTAATTTTATCACGCTCACTGCCAGCTTATGTAGCGCAGGTATGTGATATATTTTAGATACATTTTAGAACATTAAATTACTGTAGTGGCGCTCTGTCATTATTTCTTGTTTCAAGATATACAAGAGATACATTTATACGTATATTTAAGTTAATAAACTGATGTATGAGTACTTTCTACATCTGTTTGAAATTTTATTACATTATAATGTGGGGTACAAGAAAGATATGAGTTGTACGTTATAAAACACTTTTATTGAAGTAGTAATTAAATGAATTATTGTAAGATATTAAAAGTAGTGAGTGATATAAAACAAAATCAAAAATAGCATTATAAGACGCTCGGAGTACCATAGTGTATTACAGGAATATTGAAAACTAATTTATTTGATTTATTGTAAACTTTCTGGCAATGCGAGATGAAGGAAAAGAAGTACATATAATTGTAATGAATATTATATGCTATTTTACGATACTGTCCATGTTACGTAAAACTCTTTCGTAACAACATCCGACTGGCAATAGACGGCTACTTCCTTGTCAAATATTGCTTGTACCGGAACAAATACAATCAAGTCAAAGTTACTACCGACGCACTGCCCCCTCGACTGTATCTCCGCTCTTCATCAGTCAACAGTTCCGTGGCTTACTTCCTGCTGTTCGACATCTTGTTTTCCCCTCCCGGGAAACTTCTGACCGTATTTATTTACACATTTTCTCGAGCCCTCCCGCATTAAATGTCAACGTTTTCGAAATGTTCAGTTGTACGGTTTAAAAATGAAGTTCTTGATTTGAATGTAGTTTAAATTCGTACAATACAAAACAGTGTACGTTTGTGTGCTGCACAAGATTGCAGAATCTTTTTTAATGTATTTCACTGTTTACTTTATCATTAAGTCTGTGATTTTGTAGTCTGTAATGCATAAAATAAATATAAAATGGAGTGAAATACGTGTTATTTTTTTCATTATTGTTGCCTCTCTATACTTTCTACCTTTGTTATTTAATTATACCTAAAGCCTAAACACAGTATCGGGACCATCTTATTATTTTTAAAAAGTTGTAAGGTGGTTTATAACTACACCCCTGATTCCCAATAGATTAAATCGAGATTCCTATTTTGATTTCTTGCAAATCAGAACACCTACAGTATATGCTACGTGTCTTTATTTCCACATAAATATTAGCTTAGCTTTCTATTATTTTGTTTGAAATTATTAGTTAAGTGAAAATATATAATTTTAATAAAACAAATTGACGTCACAGCGAAAAGTTTTCAATTCCATTCTGTAATATTATGAACATATTTTAAATTAATGACTTTGATTTTAACTTTTGGCTTAATGTTATTACGTTTAAATGTATTGTGATGATACGTTTTTATGAAAACTTTTATCACGCTATATTATAACTTATGTCTGTCTGCCTCGAATTGAAGAACATTTCTTAGCTGTTTTTGTTGTTGTTTTTATTCCATCTGGCTCAATTCCTGTAATAAGCAAACAGTTTCTATAAATTTTATAACATTAGTTAAAAATTATAAAACCGTTCTAGTTCAATTTTCAATATTCTGCCGTTCCCCATATTAATACTATCTATAGATACTCCCTGTGTAAATCACCAGCTACTTTATTGTTCTTTTGATGGTAATGGCGATTTGTATTTGTATCATCATCCAGTGATATTAACAAAGATATACCCACATTCTGTGCTAACACATCCTATTAACAAAGTCTTACTTACTCAAAACTTATTTTTAAACTCAAAATATGAAACTATCCTTCATATAAGTCTTAAAAAAGATATGCTCTTCATTTTTTATACTTAGGAGATTATATCGTATAAACTGTTTTGTCTTTAAACTTGAATTATGGATGTATGACTGTATTCGTATAGATATACAGTTGGTTTTGTAAAGGAAATAACTTAACAACTAATATTATAATTTTAAAAACCTATAGGGTTCTCGTAAATAGTTTTCATTTTTCCAAAAACAGTGCTGATTTCAAAATTTAATAGATTAATAAAAAGGAGTGTACGTTTGCAAAACCTAGGCCGCTACGATAAATTCGCATAGTTTAGCAAAAGAAATTATTTAATTTTGTAACCAAAATCCAATTTGTTTTGTAAACACATGTACATGACGGATTCTACATTAAAATAACATAATTTGTTGTAATTTTCTGAAAAAGTATTAAAATCAAAACGGTGTATTGAAATAGCTCTTGACTTTAATTATAAAATAAAAATTGTTACAACCCATACATTTTTTTGTTTATTTGCGTAAAGAGACAATCACACACAATACGCAAAGTTTTTGTGAGAAGATTCAGACTAACACGTGTTGGCCGTGTTGGTTTGTTTACGTAAAACATGTTGATCGTACAAATGATAACCAAATCTTCTTTCTTTCTTTGTTCTTTTCAGAAGCGAGACGTTTATTTCAATGCCCTGTCATAGTAAACATAGAAAACATGTTTTAGTAAAAGTCATACAATCTTTTTAATATCGTAAATCTTATTTATTAAGTAACATGTTTTCCACCTAAAAAACAATTACTACGAAAGCAAAGATTTATTATCTCTTAAAAACCTTTTTACGATACAGTAATTGCATAATTTATCTTTATAATTGTACAAGCTAACTGTATTGAGTTGATAGTTACGTCACCTAACTGTACAACCAGTAATGTAATTGCCTTCATTAGATCAGCTACGTGTTGTAATCATACCATAAGCTACGATCATATAGCGGCTTGCGCTGATCAGTTGGCTACACTGTGGCAGTTTATAATGAGGAGGTTATTCAGTAAGTCTGTTTTATGACGAGGTGAACCACAGTAATATGTCTACTTCTGAATACACACTACTGTAGACGATCCTTATATCGATTGGTATAAGCCATAATTGTACATTATATGTTATTTGGCGTTTTGATTTAGTCAAGTTAATAGCGGTTTAATAAATTTATTCACCATAGATGAGAGAGATGATTGGAGTTAGTTTAGTTACGTAAAATACTTAACAATTTTTTACGTAGTTGATAACAAGGTATGTAACAGCACATATTGCGTAACTTTACTGAAGTTTAATTTAATTCCCATGATGTCCTGCAGACAGACAGACATCACACAGGAAAGAAACTTTTATATCCGTCTGGTAAACAAAAGAGATATTATGTCAGCCTACTCATCAAGTAACGCTCAGCCAAATGTCACGGTTGGAAATCTAGGTAATACGGATAAGATACTTCTCAAAGATGTCTTGCCACATGATAATTTCACAATTTTGTCTATTGAATTAAGTTTCCAGATGTGTTTAAATAATAAAAGTTGCTGTGATATAAATATGACACAACAGAAAAGAGCGGTGAAATAAATTATAGATACCGGTTTTTAACATTTATTTTACATTCTATAACTTTTTTAATACGAATCAGCTACATTTTATGTCTGATATGATTATACTCAGTTTACAAATTTATTTATTCAGCTATTTTGCTCGTTGATATCACGGACTAGCATGCTGCAGCTACCCCAGCCTCGGCAGTAAACAAGAACGATGATGCTGCTGACACCTAGTGGTCTGAGTGAGTGTTACTGACAGATAAATAAGCTTAACAGTCAGTGTTGTTACACCCATATAAGGATATCAATAAACACCGAAATTACAACCATGTATACATAGGTGGATCGAGTAGCTTGAAGTGCATAAATGGTTTTACCACCTATCATCCTCCTACGACTACTGAAGACACCCGTGCAAGAAATTCTTCTGGCGTATTTAGGAAGGCTGGTCGTTGTCTGGAGGATATTAAAGTTAAGTAGTTTTTTTATTTTTTTTTAGTGTGGTTAGAGATTCACTAAGACATCATCAATTATTCAGGAGGGTTCACTGCTGGCTGGTTTATACCTTCCAGTTGACCCAAACAGGGCACAGCATAACCGATGTCACTTAAATCTGGGCAACCTTATGGATGTCCAGGAGCGGCATATCACTAACCGCAAATGTTAAGATTCTGGAGTGCATGGGTAATTCAATAGATATTGTGTACTGAGGGAAATGATTGTTGGAGTTTGGTGGGGTTCGTTGGCTTAGAGTCAAAGGTTCTTGCTAGCCTAGACATAAGGGTTGCCTCCTCCTGTCTGATTTGACCGGAGAGGCTGGTTCTGAGATGACGTTCCCTTCTTCCTAGGGGACATGACTTAAGATAAGTGCCATAAATTCTTCCTTATGGGTATCGACAGGAGGTGGTCCCTATCTTCAACCTTACCCATCCAGAATATTCTGTCACTTCGGAAGCAGCCCGAAGGTCCTTATAGGACTAGGTGCAATTTCTAAGCTTCTTATCCTAAGAGAAAAAAAAACAGTATTAGAAGTTATCAAGTATTATTTATTCAACGAGAACTAAATCAATCAATTGTACATTCTAAATGAATTTGTTTAATCAATAACTAGTTCAAACTATTTCAATTTTTACTAAAAGAGCAGATTAAGTTTATTATTTTTATAAAATGAATAAAAAGTAATTTCTTTTAAATACGTGATGATCTAAGAGTTAAAATTGAGATTTTATAAATCTCAATCTTTTTATAAATCAGTCAAGGCAACGTAAATAATATTTTACACGTTTAAAATGTGTTAAAAAAACTAAAACACAATATACACGAGAGAGCACACACTCGTCACATCATAGTTTTGAATAATACGTAATTACTCTCGAGGGACACTCAAATTCTGTTTAATTATTCGACTCATTACCAACACTATACTTATGATCTTTTCAAATATAAATTACCCCGATTTAGATCTAGTTAAAACGTAAATTCATATAATCGTGTAGTTCATTATAAGAGCGTACTAAACTTTATTTTATCCACAATAGTTTTTGCAAACTTATACTTTGACAACTCCATAATCTGTTACCAGGTATTTTACAAGATCCTTTCTAAAATAATATTCTGTAACTAATACTTATTGTTGTTTGTTATGAAATGAGTTGAATAATTACCCAAATTATTTCATCTACTCACGCAAAATGAGTGCAAGCCTACACAATTTATTACACGACGATTAAACATCGTCTATCCTTGGACTTGTACAAGACAATGACAACACAATGACCTTGAGAACGTTACGCTCTGCGCATGCGCACATCCCGTCATTACAAGCGTCCGTAGAACTCTGCACTGGCCGGCTTGTTGTCTGGATCCGCTGGGAATTAATTATTAAAGCATATTTCATTGTTTCTGGCTGCCTATAAAGCATTTGACAATCTGCATCGAAAAATCATATAATTTAGCTTTTTATACAGCAAGACATGACAATGATTCATACAATATAGATATGGAAAGGACGTTTTCATGGTGGGAAAGGTATGGCGATTGTTGATTTTAGCGTCATTTTAACTTCCGTTTCTTGCAGGGTTATGACTTGACTTCGAGAATATGTTGTCCACGATCATCGAGATCCAAAAACCATCGATATTTTCGTACCGTTTCGACATCAGAAACGTCTACACTACAAAAGAGGTCTCAGCCACCCAGTATAATCTAGATGAAGAGGTGTTCTCATTGTCATGTTTACTCACGATCCCAAAGCACGGCAGAGCAACCTAGTTTTCTACACATAATGTAGCTATGGAGTGAAGAGTTTATTCCATGTAAATGGTGAGTTTAGTCCCATTTCAACTTCCGTTTATTTCAGCCATTGAAATATGATACTATCTCAGACTTGACTCCGGGAATATGTATTCCACGACCACCGAGATCCAAAAACCGTCGATGGACTCTTTGTACCGTTTCGACATCAGCGTCATCTACACTAAAAAAGAACCTTAGCCATCTGGAATAATCTAGATTAAAAGGTGTTCTCATTGTCATGTTTAGACAGGATCTCAAAGCACGGTGGAGCAACCGAATTTTCAACATATAACGAAGCTATAGAGTGAAGAGTTTGTTCCATGCGAATGGAATAACAATAAGAATATTTATTTTCTCTTTCATATAAAATTTTTTTTGAAACAAACAAAAGGAAACATGATGTATAAAACTTAGTGATAAAAAAATAATCATTACTTACAAAATTAAAATAAAATGGTATTTTTCAAATAAATTAGAGGACATCTAAATAAAATTGCATTCTTAATTACTGGCGAGAAAATTTAGGACCTCAGAAGGCTAAGCCTTTTTAGAGGTTACATTTTTAACATTAAATATTAAAATGTGCAGTGCATTACTGAAATTGACCACGCTCGTACATAACTAAAAAAGAAACATACCAGTGCTAAAATAATAACATAAATATTCTTATCGTTCAACATCATAATACCATTTATATTAAATTATATTTGGTGAAATTAAATAAAATTACACAGACATGGACTGTTTTCATAAAAGAAAATGGGGGCTAGAAAATGGTAGGTTTTCGTAAAAAATTTATTGTATGGTTTAGGCGTAACTATTAGTTTGAAATGTTGAATTTAGTTCCATTTCATCACAGAAAAAGGGTTTCTATAGAAATATTTTTTGTCTGGGATTTCACCTTCCGCTTAATATAACGACTGAAATATGACTCTCTCACAGATTCCAGATGTCAAGACAGACGCTGCGCTAAGCGGGCGTGAAACCCAACATTCAATTGTTATATATGTTGTGTCTTCATACTTAAAACAGTACTTTAGTGCACTTATAGTCAAGGAATTGCACTCTAAGAGAAGATTCTCTATTGATTCCATTAAAACCAGGTTATACAATAAAATCTGGTTCTCGGCCTTTGGACTACACTTTTGAATTTAAAGTTCAATTCGATTGTAATATCATAAAAACATAATATAACACATAGCTCTATATTTTCGTTGGTATGTACCGTTTGTAAATTGTAAAGTAAACTATGGAGCATAACTTTGTTTTGATTTACTGCAATTACACTTGGAAAATATGCTCCAGAGGTAATGTGCAAATTGAGTGATTGGTTGTCGATTGCATCCGGGCTTTCGGTGGTCGCGGGACCGCGGCTGTCCGGGGGGTCAGGGTGAGCGAGCTGAGCGACTTATCTGTAACACGAGTTGGAACTTGCTCGGCGATACTACGTTCCTAGGGCCAGTCTGACTTGAACGAACTTAACGATAGGACATACGAGGGCTGCAACTGGGCGGAGCGACTTATCTGTAACACGAGTTGGAACTTGCTCGGCGATACTACGCTCCTAGGGCCAGTCTGACTTGAACGAACTTAACGATAGGACATACGAGCGCTGCAACTGGGCGGAGCGACTTATCTGTAACACGAGTTGGAACTTGCTCGGCGATACTACGCTCCTAGGGCCAGTCTGACTTGAACGAACTTAACGATAGGACATACGAGCGCTGCAACTGGGCTGAGCGACTTATCTGTAACACGAGTTGGAACTTGCTCGGCGATACTACGCTCCTAGGGCCAGTCTGACTTGAACGAACTTAACGATAGGACATACGAGGGCTGCAACTGGGCGGAGCGACTTATCTGTAACACGAGTTGGAACTTGCTCGGCGATACTACGTTCCTAGGGCCAGTCTGACTTGAACGAACTTAACGATAGGACATACGAGCGCTGCAACTGGGCGGAGCGACTTATCTGTAACACGAGTTGGAACTTGCTCGGCGATACTACGCTCCTAGGGCCAGTCTGACTTGAACGTACCGAGTGATAGGACATACGAGCGCTGCAACTGGGCTGAGCGACTTATCTGTAACACGAGTTGGAACTTGCTCGGCGATACTACGCTCCTAGGGCCAGTCTGACTTGAACGAACTTAACGATAGGACATACGAGCGCTGCAACTGGGCTGAGCGACTTATCTGTAACACGAGTTGGAACTTGCTCGGCGATACTACGCTCCTAGGGCCAGTCTGACTTGAACGAACTTAACGATAGGACATACGAGCGCTGCAACTGGGCTGAGCGACTTATCTGTAACACGAGTTGGAACTTGCTCGGCGATACTACGCTCCTAGGGCCAGTCTGACTTGAACGAACTTAACGATAGGACATACGAGCGCTGCAACTGGGCTGAGCGACTTATCTGTAACACGAGTTGGAACTTGCTCGGCGATACTACGCTCCTAGGGCCAGTCTGACTTGAACGAACTTAACGATAGGACATACGAGCGCTGCAACTGGGCTGAGCGACTTATCTGTAACACGAGTTGGAACTTGCTCGGCGATACTACGCTCCTAGGGCCAGTCTGACTTGAACGAACTTAACGATAGGACATACGAGCGCTGCAACTGGGCTGAGCGACTTATCTGTAACACGAGTTGGAACTTGCTCGGCGATACTACGCTCCTAGGGCCAGTCTGACTTGAACGAACTTAACGATAGGACATACGAGCGCTGCAACTGGGCTGAGCGACTTATCTGTAACACGAGTTGGAACTTGCTCGGCGATACTACGCTCCTAGGGCCAGTCTGACTTGAACGAACTTAACGATAGGACATACGAGCGCTGCAACTGGGCGGAGCGACTTATCTGTAACACGAGTTGGAACTTGCTCGGCGATACTACGCTCCTAGGGCCAGTCTGACTTGAACGAACTTAACGATAGGACATACGAGCGCTGCAACTGGGCTGAGCGACTTATCTGTAACACGAGTTGGAACTTGCTCGGCGATACTACGCTCCTAGGGCCAGTCTGACTTGAACGAACTTAACGATAGGACATACGAGCGCTGCAACTGGGCTGAGCGACTTATCTGTAACACGAGTTGGAACTTGCTCGGCGATACTACGCTCCTAGGGCCAGTCTGACTTGAACGAACTTAACGATAGGACATACGAGCGCTGCAACTGGGCTGAGCGACTTATCTGTAACACGAGTTGGAACTTGCTCGGCGATACTACGCTCCTAGGGCCAGTCTGACTTGAACGAACTTAACGATAGGACATACGAGCGCTGCAACTGGGCTGAGCGACTTATCTGTAACACGAGTTGGAACTTGCTCGGCGATACTACGCTCCTAGGGCCAGTCTGACTTGAACGAACTTAACGATAGGACATACGAGCGCTGCAACTGGGCTGAGCGACTTATCTGTAACACGAGTTGGAACTTGCTCGGCGATACTACGCTCCTAGGGCCAGTCTGACTTGAACGAACTTAACGATAGGACATACGAGCGCTGCAACTGGGCTGAGCGACTTATCTGTAACACGAGTTGGAACTTGCTCGGCGATACTACGCTCCTAGGGCCAGTCTGACTTGAACGAACTTAACGATAGGACATACGAGCGCTGCAACTGGGCTGAGCGACTTATCTGTAACACGAGTTGGAACTTGCTCGGCGATACTACGCTCCTAGGGCCAGTCTGACTTGAACGAACTTAACGATAGGACATACGAGCGCTGCAACTGGGCTGAGCGACTTATCTGTAACACGAGTTGGAACTTGCTCGGCGATACTACGCTCCTAGGGCCAGTCTGACTTGAACGAACTTAACGATAGGACATACGAGCGCTGCAACTGGGCTGAGCGACTTATCTGTAACACGAGTTGGAACTTGCTCGGCGATACTACGCTCCTAGGGCCAGTCTGACTTGAACGAACTTAACGATAGGACATACGAGCGCTGCAACTGGGCTGAGCGACTTATCTGTAACACGAGTTGGAACTTGCTCGGCGATACTACGCTCCTAGGGCCAGTCTGACTTGAACGAACTTAACGATAGGACATACGAGCGCTGCAACTGGGCTGAGCGACTTATCTGTAACACGAGTTGGAACTTGCTCGGCGATACTACGCTCCTAGGGCCAGTCTGACTTGAACGAACTTAACGATAGGACATACGAGCGCTGCAACTGGGCGGAGCGACTTATCTGTAACACGAGTTGGAACTTGCTCGGCGATACTACGCTCCTAGGGCCAGTCTGACTTGAACGAACTTAACGATAGGACATACGAGCGCTGCAACTGGGCTGAGCGACTTATCTGTAACACGAGTTGGAACTTGCTCGGCGATACTACGTTCCTAGGGCCAGTCTGACTTGAACGACCTTAACGATAGGACATACGAGCGCTGCAACTTAACTGAGGTGACCTTGACCGCGACTGGATAGTACCGCGTAAGTGAATTACTGATTATGATTGTTCATTTGTACATTGACTCTTACCTTTTGTTTATTTTAGGTGCCCCAATGATTTAATGTGAATTAGCTAAACCAAAGTTATAGTATGGCCATTTAAACATAATATATAAATCGTGTAAGTTTGTCGAAGCCTTTTTTGTTTTTGTTATTTTTGTCCATAGGTGCTCTCAAGGAACTTTTTTGAAATCTATATATATATATATATATATATATATATATATATTCCTCAATATGTACAGATATATCTGTGCCAATTCTTCAATATATTATTGCATCAAATATATTGAAGTAGATAACAAATATGCTGACGAAAACAGAAGTATAAGTAGAGCCTTACTAATAATAACTGCGTGGAAGGTACTTTTATTTTTTCTTGGAATACATTTATTACAAGTCACGTTTAATTTCTTTTTATTTATTTCATTTAAAGTTCTTATTTAGAAGTGTTAACATTCTTAATTTAACTAATCAAATCATGTGAAGTTTTGTTTCATTTTATTAGCAAGTAAGAAGATCCACGAATATGATTTTATTCTCGAGCTTTGGGTATAAGTGTACATATAATATTGATTTTAGTTAAGTTAGATTTATTAATAAATAATGGAGGAGAGTTTAATATCAACACAGGTGTTATAGTATCCTGTGTTTACAAACATAGATTATAGTTCAATTAAAGTGAAACACAAACAATACTAATGGAGTGTTGGATATTGACTTAAATAACAAATTCAATATTCACAGTTTATTCAGTGATTTACTCTAAGCATTTGAAGCGTATTTTTTAATTGAATGTATGCCAACCTTTATTACGTTTTATTTTAACTACCAAGATGTTACGGCATGACAGAAAAAAAACTCGAAAAACTACAAATTTCGCTATATTATTGCACTAATTTAAGTTCAATGACCTTTTGGGCGTGACGGCAGTGTGAGAAATTCTTGCGTGATTTTAGCGATTTTCTAAAGGTAAGTTATAGTGCATGTTTCACATATACTTCCTCAAATTAATACAAATTCATAGATAACATTATGTAGATGGTTAACCACATCCCACGAATATCTGCAATAACTGATGGTAATTAGAACACATTACTATTTCTGAATAACCACATTTCGAGGGTTTTGGTGTAAAAAACATTGAGACATTAAAAAATTATACAAAATGTGAAAAGGTCTCAAGTTTAAAACAATTAACTGATACTTGACGAACTGCATCAAGTCCAGACTGGAGAGAATGAACCCAAGCGATGTGATTTGACAGGTCCAAGAGCACAAACAACACGTCACACACGCACTAGTGAACGAAAAGCAATGCGTTGTATGATACCTTTTTGTAACATTTAACGATGGCAAAAGTCCAAATAGTCCGGTAAAATAAGGATGCAACCTCGGAATGAAAGATAATAAGCTAAAAATTTGCATACGTCTTTATTTTGATGGTATAAAACTTACCTCAAAAGTCTCGTATAATCACGTGTACGCGACTTAAAACATTTAAGGTCAAAGGTCACGAAAATAAATTTTTTGAAAATATCTCGTTTCCCTTACGCTAAATGACTTGGTGGTTAGAGAAATTCTTTTAATATTGTATGTTTGGTAAAAATAAAATAACTATTATTTAGAGAATATATGATTTATAATTAATATCTATAAATATGGTATATTAAATAATAAATAATAATAAAAATTTAATAAGAATGATAATAAAAAAGGGTTCGACGTACATAAAGTTACTACAGACAAACGTTGAAGAGAATTTTCCATTCTACAGTTTCTCTAACCCCCTTCAAAGTCATTTAGCGTAAGGGAAACGAGATATTTTCAAAAAACTGATTTTCGTGACCTTTGACCTTAAATATCTTAAGTCGCGTACACGTGATTATATGAGACTTTTGAGGTAAGTTTTATACCATCAAAATAAAGACGTATGCAAATGTTTAGCTTATTATCTTTCATTCCGAGGTTGCATCCTTATTTTGCCTTAATTTACTGAGTTAAAAATCCAATGATCCTTTCTAACCTTTCATAGTCAATAACAAAAGCTTAATAAAGAATTTCGGAATAATTCAATTTATAAGTACATTTGGTGCATCAGAAGTTTGGGCCTATAAAGTATCACTGAGTACTGTGAGGTATTACCTTTCTCGTGCAAAATTCCAAGGAAATTAGTTTAGTTGTTAGGTCTGTTTAACAAGAGGCCTGACACTTGTAAAATATTTTCCATTGAAATTTAAAGTGAAAGTTTTTGTTCCTAATGAACATAAAACCGCAAGAATAATATAGTATTTACTTGGGGAAATACATTTTAATTCAACAAACAAGTTCTAAGACAATGTCTTGTGAGGTAAATGACAATGATTGTAAAAGATCAAAATAATACAAGATTAATGTATGATAAGGAGCCAGCAAATCACAGTAGAGTCCGGTTGCAGTTACGAATCGGCCACCAAAACAATTGACTAGATTATAAAAAAAATCTACCTTTCAATATGTACAATCAAATCTGACATACAAATAACACATATTATCATATTTATTACAAAATATATGTACAATTCTATATTTGTTTAAATTTTATTTTTATTGTCTAAACTATTTAAAATTGCCGTCATAACTATTTGATTGGTGAACATGTTGCATTAAAGTGCTGCCGCTATATTTTCATTGCTTCACGAGCAATATATTTGGACACAAGATTATCAATACATAAGGAGGACATGGAATGGAAAGGATCAACGATGAAAACAAGGTGCTATTTAAATACAATAAAAAGTGAAATTTTACTCAAAACTGGCACAAGGTTTAATTTGTTTACCTACCCGAATATATCTACAGAATTGGAGTAAATTTTTTGTTGTGGATCTGTAGTTTTATTTTATTCAAGACGTGAGAAACTTGTACTATGGAAACAATATGAATTTGAATCTGTTTAATGAAGATGGATGTTTTGTTTGTTGGTTTTTGCTTAATTTAAATAATATTACTTCCTTGAAATATTTGTGTTTTTCTGTTTCCTATGGTTTGTGATAAAACCCTGATGTATAAAACATACCTAATGATTATTTGAAGGAATCGTTGTTAGTTTCTTTTCAGTTTTTTAGTGCAAGATGAGATTACACCACACAATTTGTCGTGTAACAGACTTCGCTAAGGTTGTTAAAAACATTTAAGTCTTCAGCTCATTTCATACGAAAGACAGACAGGCAACCATACGAAAAAGAAATGTTAACATTCCCCCGACAGATAAGGATAAATTGAGTCACTGAGTTACAGGTATCAGTGCTCTCAGCTAACTTCCATGGTTAGACATGCACCATCATATTATTCATTCTTGCGTATGTAGAAATAAAGTCTACAGATGACATGTTTCTGCAGACAAATTTGTTTATTAAGTTACATTTCATTAGAGAGTGTTTAAATCATAAAAGTTCCGGTGAGCTACTAGAGCTAGAACGCAATAGTGCGCTGAAATCAAGTCTTACCTCCGACGTTTAACATTGAATTTCCACCCCATTATTTTTTTTATTTTTAACCATTAAAAAAAAATGTGACATGTTGAAATCATATATTATTGGACTCAGTTTCTTAAAAAAATGTATATATTCTGATATTATTTCCGTTGCTAGTTTGGTTACCAGTAAAAAATGAATATTGTAATATTCGCTAACGCTCAGCCAAGCCACATGTACCCTCTATATCAGAGTCGCATATGCAAATGAACCATACAAATTTTGTTTCTACAGCCAAAAATCGATATCTGGGCGTTTATAAATAAATATGGGGATATTAAAATTTTGAAGGTTTTTTTACATATAACTTAAAATTATAATTGATAAGTCAAATCAAAAAAGAGCAACTCATATATTACACATATCATTCAGTTACTGTCTCTTTCGGGAATTTACCTTAGGACACGGATATCCATATACATGAAAACTTCAACTAGTTTTACTTATATGTATTTAAAAAATAAGTACTTTTTATTAATGTTTATGAAACCACACAGGTTTAACTGTTGTTTTCTTTGAAAACAATTTTATCAGATTCAAAACTTGAATTTCTTCAATGCAATCATAAATATACAGGGTGGTTATAAATTATTGTACACATTTTAAGATTGAATAAATAAATAACCAATCAACATAAAAACATGGGAATTGTTTTATTAAATTGTAAATTTAAACTAGTTTTATATACTGACTGAAAATTAATAATTGTACACATTACAATAATTATAAAAAGTAGTTATAAAAAGAAAGTAAAAATGTCACTTAAACTGTGGGTGTAAGGTATGATTCTTCTTAATGACTTGTGTTGTGACATAGTCAGCTGGTCAACAATGGATCTTTCCACACCAGCTGTTAATTACAGTTGACTAAACAAACACTAAACTAACCTCAGTATCAAAATGGCTAGTGTGCAAGAAAAAGCAAGGTATGTTCTTTGGTTTCATGAAAGCAGATCTGTAATAACTGTTCAAAGAAGGTTTCGTTTAGAGTATGGACGCAATCCTCCGAGTAACAATTCTATAAAACGCTGGTATAGGCAGTTTGAACAGACGGGAAGTGTCCAACATAGAAAAGGTGCTGGTAGACCTCCAGTTTCTGAAGCTATTGTTGATCAAGTAAGAGAATTGTTTACGAGGAGCCCTGGTAAGTCTACTCGGCGTGCAAGTTTGGAATTAGGATTACCTCGATCAACAGTCTTAAACATTTTGCACAAACACCTTAAGCTCCATCCGTACAAAATTCAGTTATTACATGAACTAAAACCTAACGATAAACTTCGACGCTACAATTTTGCTGTTAGATTACTTGACCTCGTAGAACAAACAATAAACATTGGAGAAAGCAATTTCTTGAAAAAAGTAATTTTTTCTGATGAAGCAACCTTTCATGTTTCTGGTAAGGTGAATAGACACAATTGTAGGATTTGGGGTACTGAAAATCCTCATAATGTTCGAGAACAAGAAAGAGACAGCCCTAAAATAAACGTTTGGTGTGCATTGGCTATAGATGAAGTGATAGGACCCTTTTTCTTTGCAGAACCGACAGTCACTTAAGAGGTATACCTCGACATGCTTGAACTTGTTGCAATACCGCAAATTGAGCATAGACAACCAAATGTTTACTGGCAGCAAGATGGTGCCCCTCCACACTGGGGTAAGGTCCGTGACTACCTAAATGACACGTTTCCTGGTCGTTGGATTGGACGGGATGGTCCAATTCTTTGGCCTCCACGTTCCCCAGACATTACACCCTTAGACTTTTTTTTGTGGGGCTATGTCAAGGACAGAGTCTTCGCCAAAAAAGTTCAAGATATTGAGAAACTCAAGAGTACAGTTCGAGAGGTTATTGGAAGCATAACTCCAGCAATGCTCAGAAACACATGGTGTGAGGTTGAATTTAGACTACAAACTTTGCGTGCAAACCTCGGAGAGCACGTGGAATTAGTTTAGTTTCCTTGTAAAAGTATGAGTAACAGTAATATTTTTGTCCTTCATTGGTAATAAAACTGTTTTAAATTTGCTATTTAATAAAACAATTTCCATGTTTTTAGGTTGATTGGTTATTTATTTATTCAATCTTAAAATGTGTACAATAATTTATAACCACCCTGTATATTTACGGAAATGAACTATTTTATATTTTGTGGACAATAATTTTTCATTCAGAGCTATAGTTCCTTGAATAAAAGTTTAGTGTAGGACTGTAATGAAGTATCTACAACGTTCATGCGGTAGGATCAATGCGCTAGCAGCTACACTGCATTGCTTGTAATACATCAGCAGTAGCAGTATTATACTACAGTAATGACAGTACGTAGTATTGCGGTGTTTATCGCCAGATCCGGGGGTTTGCAAATCATCTCACTCACAGTTACTATATATCGTATTGCTGGGATCAATGACTCGACATTGTTCGACGTTCTATGTTCACATGTTAGGATAAATGCGCTAGCAGCAACACTGCATTGCTTTGTAATACATCAGCATTAGCAGTATTATACGGTAATGGCAGTACGTTGTATTGCGGTGTTTATCCCCAGATCCGGGGATTTGCAAACCACCTCACTCACACTATATATCGCATTGCTGGGATTAATTACACTACATTGACGTGACAAAAGAGTGATCAACAAAATTACTTTGTTACAAGGTGTTAATAAAAAAGGTGTATGGCCAACCTCGGTAAATCTCTGTCACGGACAACCTACCCGTTAGAGGAGTTTTCTTAAAAATTTTGGTGTAAAATTTATTGGTTGAAGATTTTTCAAACCGATGCGCAACATTTGAGGATTTTAACTATGTTAAAAATTTGTCCAACCAGAAAATATAGATGATTCGTATAGGAAGTCGTATAGGAAGTTTATAAGGTATGTTGTTATTAATTGAACGATGATGTTGAATGTAGTTGTTGACCTACAAGGAGATAAGAGTAGGTTTACGAACTTAAAGACATTCTTCAATTATTTCCGGCATACACGTTCCTTTTAATTGTGTGTCTATATGAGATTCATTCTTTCATAGACGTGAGAGATTGCAAGCCTAAAGAAAAGATTATGAGAGTTGAGATGGCTGAGCAGTCTGAGATTTGGATTTTGGATCTGAGTAAGAGATAGCGCAGGTTCAAATCTTTTCTGTGACCGTAGCAACCTTTATCAGTACCATTGACCTGGTACTGTATCGACTCTCACCCTAATTCTGTTTGATAAAATCCTCGCAGTGGTCCATGAGGACAGATAGAATAAAGTTTTAAAAGGTGTCGGCCTCTCCTTGAAAAAAAGGTGGTCTGCGTATGAGGACCATATATAACTGAAAGTCACTGATAAGCCAGTGTGTGCCACATTATTTTGTTAACTTTCAACATGAAAAGGATTAAAAATATTTGCTTTTATTATTTTAAACAAACACCTAAGAAGTATATGATGAGAAAGGAAAACTTCATTTTGTAGGAACACAGACAGTGTCAAATTTATAAATAATGGGAGCTAATTCGTTTACATCTGCATTCTAAAGCATTCAACACACAATATTAACTTCAATTCAAAGGTCCAATTGAATAGTGATGACATTCAGTAAGTGGGGAACTCTGCTCTATGACCTACGTAGTCCCTTATTTAAATGAATGAATGTGTGAGATCAATGATCAGAAATGTTTTGTTTAAAACTTTACTCTAAAAATGTTATTAATTCAAAAAATTTGATTATTGTATGGAGAAACAGCATCTGTACTACCTGAACTACGTTTGTACTTGCATGTAGGTCTAGCTATTCTATTACTCTAAGAAGGAGAGAAATCAGGTAACAAAACCTTTACACAGTCCCGTTTACAGGATTCAATCCATTTCTCCAATAGTGTTAGCCTGCTTATTTTTATATTTGACATTTCAATTTCCTACTTCAAACGCGAAGCCGAGGAAAAAAATTTCGCTGACAGAGTTGTTTTAAAAATACAATAACGTTTTCATGTATTGAACGCATCTTGCAGAGAAAACTAAAGAGTTAAAGTTATTATAAAACACAAAACACTGTCATCGCTGTGTTTGTTTATCAATATCCGTAATACGAACAATTGAAATGGATATTAAAATCTATTTCGTATCCATTTCATATTGAAAAATGTTTTCTTCTTCGATCTAACTAACGATATTCTGTTCAATTTATACGAATTATAAATTAAAAATATTTAAATTAGAGCATAATTTTGCCTCTTCTATTACAAGCGAATGGTGATGTTAATTAACTCCAACTTGAGTTTGCAATATTCCCATATTCCTGAGGATCGCTAAAACCCCCTAGGAGTTTATTTGTGAGGTGTAACTACTTCGCTGGATGTAAACACAATACCTTTAATGCCGTTTGGATGTTATTACAACCTACAAGACAGTTGTCAAATATATTGACCTATTTTTAAAATAAACTTCAAAGCTCTTGAATTTTAAGTAAAGTCCAATTTTAAAATGGTGTAATGTTACCACTATTCACCCTTTTATCGATTTGATTATAAATGCTAAAATTATGCTTTTATACCATAATATATTTTACGAACTAAGGAAGACAGTATTGTAATTTCATTAATATGGGATTTGTATATTTTATAAATAACTGTGAATCATAGCTAAGATTTTTATTATAAGTTAGATTAAACACTATTACTGGGACAGATTTTTAATAATAATGTTAATATTCATTATTTATTATACGTTTTTCAAGATTAACAATCGATTATAAAAATACATAATGGGTGAACGTCACCTTCAAGTGTTAGCTAAAATCCGCTTTACCCTGTAGAACTACTACCCAAAATGCAGCTCTAGCTTCAGGATTATGGGTTCCATCCTACAAACCTTTCTTCCCGCCCTGTGAGCATCAACTCTTTCTTCGCTTTGTGATGTTCTCTGAGGTGAAACTAATGAATATTCATCTTCTTTACTTAAACATTTTAAATTAAACATAAAATGTATTGTGCATAACATTTATTTATTTCGTTTACATTAATTAAATTTGTATAATTGGCAATAGCCGAATTTAACTTTGATAAACATTGAACCACAAAAAGTACTTGTTCTGCCGGGACTCGATTACATGAAATTTAATTCGAAAATATATCAATTTATATTAGGAGACCAATCTGAGGGCATCGCACAATTTTTTATATGTTGACAAAAACGTTGTGTGGTAGAAATAATATATTTCGTTGTATCTGGCAACAAGACGGTTGTCAATTGTATAGTGCATAAACAGCAACAAGCTAGTTGACAGAGAGCTAAATGACGCAACATGCTTTTGCACTACAGTTGACTGTATTGACATCCCGTAGAGTACAAATGATGATACGTTGACAAACTCGATACCACATAGACTTTATCTTGCAATATCAACATGTGGTAGTGATACTTCATTTAGTGATGTTTGGATACAAGACAGATGGGTATCGAGGTATGTGTATAGCAACAAGCTAGTTGACAGACATAATTATTGACACAAAACATGCCTCTCAGTTGACTGTATTGACATCCCGTAGAGTACAAATGATGATACGTTGACAAACTCGATACCACATAGACTTTATCTTTCAATATCTACATGTGGTAGGGAACTTCATTTAGTGATGTTTAGATACAAGACATATGGGTGTATCGAGGTATGTGTATAGCAACAAGCTAGTTGACAGACATAATTATTGACAAAACATGCCTCTCAGTTGACTGTATTGACATCCCGTACAGTACAAATGGTGATACGTTGACAAACTCGATACCACATAGACTTTATCTTTCAATATCTACATGTGGTAGGGAACTTCATTTAGTGATGTTTAGATACAAGACAGAAAGGGTAATCGAGTATGTGTATAGCAACAAAGCTAGTTGACAGACATAAATTATTGGACAAAAACATGCTCTCAGTTGACTGTATTGACATCCCGTAGAGTACAATAATGGTGATACGTTGACAAACTCGATACCACAACCTAGACTTTATCTTTCAATATCAACATGTGGTAGTAGACACTTCATTTAGTGATGTTTAGATACAGACAGATGGTATCGAGGTATGTGTATAGCAACAAGCTAGTTGACAGACAAAAATTATTGACACAAACATGCTTCTGCACTACAGTTGACAGTATTGACATCCCGTACAATACAAATTGATGATACGTTGACAAACTCGATACCCACATAGACTTTTATCTTGCAATATCAACATGTGGTAGTGACACTTCATTTAGTGATGTTTAGATACATAGACAGATGGGTGTATCGAGGTATGTGTATAGCAACAAGCTAGTTGACAGACATAATTATTGACACAACATGCTTCTGCACTACAGTTGACTGTATTGACATCCCGTACAGTACAAATGGTGATACGTTGACAAACTCGATACCACATAGAGTTTATCTTTCAATATCAACATGTGGTAGTGACACTTTCATTTAGTGATGTTTAGATAAGAGACATAATGGGTGTATCGAGGTATGTAAAAAAGCAACAAGCTAGTTGACAAGACATAATTATTGACACAACATGCTTCTGCACTACAGTTGACCTGTATATGGACATCCCGTACAGTACAAATGGTGATACGTTGACAAACTCGATACCACATAGACTTTATCTTTCAATATCAACACATGTGGTAGTGGCACTTCATTTAGTTATGTTTAGATACAAGACAGATGGGTGATCGAGGTATGTGTATAGCAACAAGAGCTAGTTGACAGACATAATATTGGCAAAACATGCCTCTCAGTTGACTGTATTGACATCCCGTACAGTTACAAATGGTGATACGTTGACAAACACGATACCACATAGACTATTATCTTTCAATATCAACATGTGGTAGTGACACATCATTTAGTGATGTTTAGATAAGAGACAGATGGGTGTATCGAGGTTTGTGTATAGCAACAAGCTAGTTGACAGACATAATTATTGACACAACATGCTTCTGCACTACAGTTGACTGTATTGACATCCCGTACAGTACAAATGGTGGATACGTTGACAAACTCGATACCACATAGACTTCTATCTTTCAATATCAACATGTGGTAGTGACACTTCATTATTTTAGTGATGTTTAGATACAAGACAGATGGTTGTAATCGAGGTATGTGTATAAGCAACAAGCTATTTGACAGACATAATTATTGACAAAACATGCCTCTCAGTTGACTGTATTGACATCCCGTAGAGTACAAATGATGATACGTTTGACAAACTCGATACCACATAGACTTTATCTTTTCAATATCAACATGTGGTAGATGACACTGCACCAGTTCATTTAGTGATGTTTAGATACAAGACAGATGGGTGTATCGAGGTATGAGTATAGCAACAAGCCTAGTTGACAGACATAATTATTGACACATCGCCCCAAACAACATGCCTCTCAGTTGACTATATTGACATCCCCCGTACAGTACAAATGGTGATACGTTTGACAAACTCGATACCACATAGACTTTATCATTCAATATCTACATGTGGTAGGGAACTTCATTTAGTGATGTTTAGATACAAGACAGATGGGTGTATCGAGGTATGTGTATAGCAACAAGCTAGTTGACAGACATAATTATTCAAACACAACCTGCCTTCTGCACTACAGTTTGACTGTATTGAATGACCATCCCGTACAGTAACAAATGGTGATACGTTGACAAACTCTGATACCACATAGAACTTTATCTTTCAATATCCAACATGTGGTAGTGACACTTCATTTAGTGATGTTTTAGAATACGAGACAGATGGGTGTATCGTAGAGGTATGATATAGCAACAAGCTAGTTGACAGACATAATTATTGACACAACATGCCTCTCAGTTGACTATATTGACATCCCGTACAGTACAAATGGTGATACCTTGACAAACTCGATACCACATAGACTTTATCTTTCAATATCAACATGTGGTAGTGACACTTCATTTAGTGATGTTTAGATACAAGACATAATGGGTGTATCGCGGTATGTGTATAGCAACAAGCTAGTTGACATGACATAATTATTGACAAAACATGCCTCTCAGTTGACAGTATTGACATCCCGTAAGAGTACAATAATGGTGATACGTTGACAAACTCGATACCACATAGACTTTATCTTTCAATATCAACATGTGGTAGTGACACTTCATTTAGTGATGTTTAGATACAAGACAGATGGTGTATCGAGGTATGTGTATAGCAAAACAAGCTAGTTGACAGACATATTATTGACACAACACATGCTTCTGCTACTACAAAAAAGATTGTAGTTAGGAGACAACATGTATTTGAAAAAAAAAAGCAATTGACGTATTGACATCCCGTACAGTACAAATGGTGTATACGTGACAAAAACTCGATACCACATAGACTTTATCTTTCCATATTCAAACATGTGGTAGTGACACTTCATTTAGTGATGTTTAGATACAAGACAGATGGGTGTATCGAGTAAGATAATAGCAACAAGCTAGTTGACAGACATAATTAATTGACAAAACATGCTTCTGCACTACAGTTGACTGTAATTGACATCCCGTACAGTACAAATGGTGATACTTTGACAAACTCGATACCACATAGAGATTATCTTTCAATACATCAACATGTGGTAGTGACACTCATTCATTTAGTGATGTTTAGATAAGAGACAGATGGGTGTATCGAGGTATGTGTATAGCACCAAAAGCTAGTTGACAGACATAATTATTGACAAAACATGCCTCTCAGTTTGACTGTATTGACATCCCGTAGAGTACAATAATGGTGATACGTTGACAAACTCGATACCACATAGACTTTATCTTTCAATATCAACATGTGGTAGTGACACTTCATTTAGTGATGTTTTAGATACAAGACAAGATGGGTGTATCGAGGTATGTGTATAGCAACAAGCTAGTTGACAGACATAATTATTGACAAAACATGCCTCTCAGTTGACTGTATTGACATCCCGTAGAGTACAATAATGGTGATACGTTGACAAACTCGATACCACATAGACTTTATCTTTCAATATCAACATGTGGTAGTGACACTTCATTTAGTGATGTTTAGATACAAGACAGATGGGTGTATCGAGGTATGTGTATAGCAACAAGCTAGTTGACAGACATAATTGACACAACATGCTTCTGCACTACAGTTGACTGTATTGACATCCCGTACAATTTTAATTCAGTAGATCAATTTTAATTCAGTTTTGCACTTGCTTCACCATTTATCTTTCCAAGGCATTCGTGGTAGAACAATTCTTGTAATAATCGATATATTGAAAAGCTTTCGAGATAAAATATTGTAATTACTTACAGATGTGGATTTCTAAAATAAATTGACATGTTATCAACTTTAATATGATATGTTATTACTATTTTCATTTTTTTAAACATGCTTTGTGATATTTATTTATAATGTGAGTTACTATAAACTAATATTAATTACATCGTGCTTATAGTTAACTAGTACTTACACGCGGCGTCCCACGCAATTACTTAGGCTTTGTACGCGTATGAGCACTTCATACTTGAGTTAATTATAGTTATGACGCCAATATTTTGTTGACTTTCTGCCACGATCCAGAAAATGTGGCACAAAGTGTATATCAATGGTAATTGTACTCCGATCTTAATAATACTTTGTGCTAAAGTTGATTTAACCTTAATTCCTTTCCAATATATATACAGGGCTGAGAAGCGTACTTCTGTCATGGCAACTAAGATGGCTTTGATAATAGTCTCATTTTAAATAATGAATTAGGCTGATTTTACAAACCAAATTTACCTTAAGTTGCAGTGTACACTTTCTATATTAATTACAATGTAATACTTTACAGTGGGATTAGTTTGTTTTACAGTCAACAACTGGCTTGTGTGTTTCATCTAATAAACGTGATTAACATTTACATCATGAGACATTACATGTCCATTTTAGCATTTAAATTTGCTGGAAAACTGGGCACAAGACAAAACTTTCACATTTAGAGTTCTTAAGAGAGAAAGCTCACGTAACTTCACAAATGTGCTCGACGTTGAGTCAAAGGATCACACTTATTTCTTAGTTACAGTTCTGTAACAGCGATAAGACGACTTGAGGAGGAACTTAACTGTACTTCTAATGAAAATTGCACATGTAACTTTTGTACAGAATATAATGATAGACCTTACTCTCCTGTGAATGACATAATGGAATAATGCTTAGATTTTTATAGTTAAACGTTTATTGTTTTCAGATTACAAACAAATAGAGATAAATATAGCAGATTTTTCTAATTGAAATTTAGCAAATCAAGCTCTTTACTCTAATACAGTTTATAAAATACAGTACACGTTCTCTGATTGAAATGTAGGCTATAATATAGTGAAATTCCTACGTTTGCAATTTATTGGCTAAGCTTTAGCGAAGCCACTTGTGTGGCTGAAAACATCATTTCTGTCCGTCTGTATATGTGTTCGCATGATATCAAGAAAACGAACTGACCTGTAAGCTTCACAGTGCACGAAGTTTCAGCTTCATATCTATATGGGGAACTCTGAGCTGAGCGTTAGCGAATAGTTTTACTTTGTGATTATAGATAAAAATTAACACAACGAAAAAAGGTAGAATAAATATATTTTGTAAACAAACCCAATAAGAGATTCAAACATTTGGCATATTAAGACATATGACCCAACTATCCGAATACATACAGCGTCGTTTGATAGTGAATTGCAGTGTAGACATTTATTATTTAAAGATGAAATAATCCTAATTTACGAAATAATATGTATATGTAATTTGGCTAGATATGTCGGAAAAGATTTGGCATAAACCCTTATTTCTTTAAGAATGAGTTTAATGATTTGTAATCTTTGTGTTAACTTCTATTGTATGAGCTATACAGTGTTTTAATCTATACATTTGAATTTTTGCAAGCAGCCTCACCAGTCTGTTTTGTCACGAGAGGTGGCGTACTTCTACCTTGTGTATATTTACAAAGAAATATGGTGTCAACGATTAATAGAGAGAGCGGGAAGAGGTCGGGCAGGAATACACACACTTCCACGTTTAGCGGCTCGGAAGTGGATTATGAACTGCGAAGAGATTCAAAGCAAACAGTCACTCCTCTCTGTAGCAGCTTACGGATGCTGAGTAATAAACATCTTTTGTTGTGTTTGAAGGAAAAGTTACTTCTTACCAATTGTGTCACATGTGGCATAGATTTGGCAATACTTATAACTACACACTTGAATTTGTCATTTAATCTCAAACTGACTGAGGAAATGATCGATCTCTTACGGTTTTGTTATTTAAATGAAATACGTTGAATCCGGTTGTAATGAAATATTCAGTTCATGTTGGAAGTCTGTATTATGTGGTAAGAAATTGTAACTTTTTAATAGCATCCTTACATATTTTAAATCATTGTTATGGTGACTGATAATTACACACATTGCTATTCCAATTTGTATGAAGATTTGTACCCAAAGTTTTTAAAAATAAATTTAAAACAAACTTTTTGAAATTATGATTTTGAGTAACCCTCTTGTGACGGTCCTACACAACTATTACTAATCAGAGTACGTAAAAAAGAATATCTGTAACATAGAAATATCAGAATAATATTGGACACAGATATTTGTCTGTTTTATGTTACGGAATACTTACTGTCTGACAGAAAATATTGTGTCATTTCCAACTGGAGGATTGAAAACTTACTCTTGTCTGTTAAGACACAACATAGATTAAAGGAAATTAATAATACTTTTAAAATGTAAATGTTAAAATAATATGAAAATTTAACCTCTTTCTTCTTGTCGCCTAATCTACTGTAAAGTATTGCTTGCTTTAACTGGTCTATCAACAGAACTTAATATAATTTAATAACACACATAATAATACACCAGTAAACTGATTTTCATTTTACATACTACAGTTTTACGTCATGGTATTATATCCTGCCTTTTCTAAAACAAAGGACAAGTTTAATATTGAAATGTGAAATTATGTACAAGGTAGGAGTGATCTAGATAAACGTGGTAAGTAGCAAGTTTTGTTAAATATATATGTCGCTAATGTAAAAATATATTTTGTAAAAAATTCAAGTTTATCGCTAAAATTTGTTTAGTTGAACTATTTTGTGAATTCTAGCAAGCATAAACTCAATTTAAGCTTTGGCATCTGAAGATAGTGTAGATAAAAAAGTCGTATTACTGCCGATATCCATTTTAGTGGGTTACAATGTTGTAATTTCTTTTGAAAGTTATATTTGAATTGGGTGAGCGTACACAAAGATACATATTATCGATAGTTCATTGTAAATATAATTCTATTACATAATATTAAAACTTTGATTGAATAAAAAAAAAAATAAGAAGACATCTCGTGCATTAACTTACTTTTACTAAAAAAGGTTTTCATATATGTCGTAAATATTTTAATATAAATCAATTTTTGCAATTGAAAGTTTTATAACTAATTGTAACATTAGTGTTGATTGCAATCTATAGATACCTATAAAATCCAAATACCACTGACTGATCCACTCACTCACTCACTCATTCACTCACTCATCGCTCTATCTCAATAACGACAAGACCCAGAATCCTGAAACTTGGCATGGTGGTCGTACTTATGATGTAGATGTGCAATAAGGCTGGGTTTCAAAAATTTCTCTTTTAAGTGGTTGAAACGTGGATAGTTTGCAAACGAATTTTGGGACTCAATTTAGCCAATTTGAGCACTCCTAAAGTACTTTTATAGTTATTTCTCGAGTTTGGAACTGTAAAACCTACTAAAATAAACGTATACTACAGTAAAAGTTAAAGAAATACTTAGGAAAGGCAATATTAGTGTTGTAAAAACATCGCTAAAAGTAGCCAAATAAAACGTTAGTTGGATAATATTGGTATGGCTATTTTTTACATGCAACTTTAAAATCTACTAGAATAAATAGGAATCCATGGAAAATTTTAGAAAATATGTTAATAAGAATGCTATTTATGTTGACGTAGATCAGTGAATGCTGCCAAATAAAACGTTAGTTGAATACGCTCTATTTGAATGTTGTTCTTTTTGCCCTTGGAAAAGTAAGCTCATCAGGGTTCTTGGATTTTAATTATGTTGTAAAATATCGATAAGTGTGGCAAAATAAACTGTTCGCCCGATACGCTCTGTTAAAATACGCTACTTTATAACCCTCTGAAAATAAATTTGTCTGGGCTCATTGCATTATGAAATTGACATCTCTATTGGAATAAATTAGATTCATTCGATAATATATAAAAGTACTAAGAAATAAGTCATAGTTTATGACTATTTGCTCAAAAAACCGTCCGATAACAATGCTCTCATTCACGACCTTTACACAGTTTAATATTGAAATTTACCTTTCTATAATCTATAAATACTATAAATGCTTAATAAACCTGGTATTCATAAAGGTACCAAAATTAAATGGCAAGGAAGTCTCATTTTAACAGAGCGGACCAAATCAAAAGGTGACTTTTGAACACAACCAGTGGTCTGACAGGGGGGGGGGTGGAGGTACGACAGGATGGCTCAGTTGACAACTCATTCATGGAAGAGCCTCTCCGTGCTGCTCGACTCTGTTATCTAGCGATAACGTTGGTACTGTACCCCCGCCCACTATGCCGCGGCCGCCGCGCCGCGCCGCACCGGTCAGGCTACTTGCAGTAAACTACTGATAACAGCTCGACAGTGTGCTGCAGTCCTGGGGTCCGTGGTCAGTCGAGTCCAGTCTCGTGGTTCAGTCCTGTCGCTGCTCTACAGTTCTATACTCTCTGCTGACTATTATTTCTCTGGTTCAGTTTGGAACACAATGTTTTCTTCGCATTACATTTCAGGTTGTTGGTTTTATTTCATCATCCGTTGATTAGTTTTCCTAACACAGTCGTGTTTTAATTTGTTTTAGGAATATCATTTTGGTTTCGTTTATAGATAATTTTGTTTTTTATCTTCCTACCTATTTTTATACTATCCCTACTTTTGAGTTTTTCCTATTTTTTGGTTAGGTTAGGATTTTCTTATTTGTTTTACTTCAGGTTTTCTTCCTTTATGTTTCCCCTTCTCTGTAACTTTTTCATTTTTTCAAAAGAGAACTACTTTGTTTTTCATTTCACATTTAATCTATTTTCCACGCTTTCTATTTTTTAACTGTCGAATCGGACTTTTATGTTGGAACACATTGAAGTAGATAGGGTGATGGTACCTCATCGCATCGTAGCCTGTGGGTACTGATGGGGCGCTTGCTTCTTTTATTCCCTGTCATACCACATGTACGGCAACGTCACCCATGCGCCTCAAATACGAGCAAGCGTTGTAGAATACGTTTGTAACAACTGGCAAAGGTTTGAAAATCTCACATTGATGCGATGTGGCAACATTTATAGAAGTGTTGCTGAATACCGAGCTGACATGTCTCTCCATCACACATTTGCCACTCATTGTGAGGTCCAAGCCGCTGCCTCTGGTCGTATATTATAATGGCGAGATAATTATTCAGCCTGATGAGTATGAGCAGGGAAAGTCCATACTTCGATTTAAATGTTCTGGTAAATCAGTACAAGAAAATTTAAAAAGGAGGAGTTGAAAACATTGAAGCAAAGGTAATGAGAAAAACGGCGAGTTAATAATATGAAAACTCAATTAATTAATTTGCATTTATAGAACTCCTGAAATCCTGCAGTAAGATTCATCAATAATTTTCCCGTAGCGAAGCACGGGTATTCTGCTAGTATTATATAATTTAAGAAGAACATGTTTGGTTGAATCGTAAATATGTTATATAAAAATTGATTACAACTGGAAACTAAACATAATAAACTGAGTTAAAGGCATCACTCAACGCTCTATCTATTATTGATCTATTATTATTTTATCATTTATATTATTAGGTGTAAAAGATTGTACCAACTTGTGTTTATTTTGAAAAAAACATAAGTCATTTCTTTAGTTTCAAGAACCCTTTCAGGACACATTGACTACAGTTGCACAATTCGACAGCAACTGCTATTTCAGCAGGTCACATGTTCTGCAGCAGTGCTGAGTCAAGTTCGTTATCGCAAACAGCGTCAGCACTCAAACAACTTTACTCCTTTGAGTGTATTGTGGAACTTGACAGAATTGTTAACGCCTTTTAGGAAAACAAACATATATACTTTATACATACAACATCTGCAGACCATAGGTTTTTTATTTTGTAGAAACTTTGAAATAGTTTCTATATATTTATATATATGAACGTTTTGTCTGAATGTCCTTTATATACTCAAAAACTATCTGACCGATCAGTATGAAAATGTTTATGTATATGTATTTTTACACGTAGAAGGTTTATATGCTATACCCATTGATGTAACTTACCACTAGGCGGCGCTGCAAAATACAAATGTTTTTTAAGCGCCTGCACATTATACCCTGCAATTACGAGACAGTTACGAATATTAAACAGCGAAACACTATTTGAGAGCGCTAAGTGTTTATGTATATTTCTCTTTAAAATAAATTTTTGTTTGAACTAAAAGCTTGAGTTTCAGACCACTTAAAGTACATGCATGTGTACAATGGCTATAAACAAACACGTTTGACAGATTTTATTGATCAGACAACCATAATCTATTTAATAGTCAATGTTCTCATAAGTTAATAACTCCTGTTAAATAAGCTTCACGTATGGAGCGTAATTTGACCTAGTGGACTGTGCAATGTTGCCAAATCGTGTGCTGAACACTACGGGCCTTCTGAGTCCCTGGTGTGCTGAACACTACGGGCCTTCTGAGTCCCTGGTGTGCTGAAAACACAGTCACACTTTCTTGATACTGTTGGTTGGTTGGTCTTGTAAAAAAGTGTAATGAATGCTACTGCATCACGCTTTTGACACATTCTGTATAAACTAACATAGGTGGTGATTTTATTTAAATTTTGTCAAGTCTCATATTGTATTGGCACTGGATAAAACACTGTGGTGGTGAAATGCTAATATATCTGTAACATATAATTGTGTCTTCTAATGTTTGTTATAAACGTTATATTAGGCCTATTTGGGTAAATTATGATTTTAGCTTAATAAATACCGCTAATATTTTAAATTTTAATGGTAAGTATTTTTCTTAAAGCACATGAAAATGTGATGTCCAGTCAAATATATAGATTTATAATGTTAAATAAAGAAAAATTCTTTTTCGACGAAGTCTTTTAAACAGTGGTTTCTAAAAATACAATTTTATTGGTATGAGGCATGGTAAGAATTTTTGCTGAAGTTTAAAAAAATAGTATAATAATCTGCTACTAAAATTATAATAGTGTCATTAAAACATGCCACTTTACAAGCACGCAGGAACTTTACGCTTCGTTAGTACCTGATAATCTTTTCCAGTAATCCCCTCTAGAAGATATAAGCAGAAGCAGATCCTTAGGGAACTTCTATCTTACAACACTCTGAGTATGCAAACAAAACCCTCTCTTGGGAACACTAATACTTCTATTTTGCTCACGATCCAATTAAGAGCATACTAAACTTTGAAACTAGATGGAGGTGTAATCAATGTATTATGCAGTGTCAGAGAATATAGTTATCTCATTCAGTGTTTATTCTGTACAATTAACGTGTGTTTGTTTATTACTTCTTTATAGCATAGTTACTGGAATATTTTTGAATTACAATAATACGACGTTTTCTAAGAATGAATATTAAATTAATAGTAAATAAAATTGATAATGGACATTGGAAATATTTGGAAATTAATGTTTTACGACACTGAAATAATATATGTTTAAATTAGTACTGGTTCGCCAGCAAATACATTTTTTTAAAGTGCTCGTAAAATAAATTATGACATTGTGATACCATTTTTTAAACCTTTTCCTGTGCCTTTCATACTTGTTTTTCTGTGGTTTGTTAAATATAATCCTATTGTTAAGCGTCAGAAACACTCGAGAGGTTGAAACATTTAATTTATGTCTGTCTGTCTTTTTGTACGCACTTACCTCGAAAACGATCTGACCTATATACTTGTAATTGTGCATAGAGCTTCATTTAAATATTACCAACAATGAGTTCGATGATGCATGTCACTACATGGTGTTAAGCTGAGCATTAGCGAATATGTTTACATTGTTATTATGTGTACCAGAATAAAATTATTTCTAAGCAAGCTCATTACAACAATAGTTGATTTGAACATATGTAGCTTTTATTTATAGAGTAAAAGAAAAAATAATATAATAGAAAGTCGTTGTTAAATTTTGTTACGAGATTTGATTCCAACGCACTCTTGCACTGAAATACCCTCATTCTTACCTCACTTTTTGGGTTTTCTAGATCACTGGAACTTTTATTATACAAATGTATCACATGGCAACAAAGTTTGGAAAATATTTTATCACTAAACATTAAATGTTTTATGAAACTTCATTTCTACATAATTTTACATCATTTCTACTCTATTATAAGTTCTATAATGGAACATCTCCAAACATTGCATTTGACTGAGCGTTTTTGAAGTGTATCACTCAGTAGGCTGTCAAAATTTCACTTGTGTCTGCCGGGGCAATAAAAACAATATTTTCTGCATGATTGTCTGTCCGTCTATATGTCCAGAGGACATCTCGAGAATAAATGATGTTTTTTTTAATCCTCAACGGAGCCTGCTTCACAATGTGTTCTTTAACTTCTGCCTTGTTGGTTAATTAAGCAAAAAATGTTAGATGAATACTTTTTGTTCTGTTAGAGGAGATAACTGCAATTTAAAAAAAGTATCATTTGTCTTGAAATTAACAAGTAATAATTTTTTTCCCAGGATTAACATTTTAGTCCATGCATCATACTGTTAGTTATATATATATATATATATTATAACTATTTAGTTAATATCACAAAAGATCACGAAGTAACCCCTCTGTAAGTTACTACAAAATCTAACTGATCACAGAATAAAGCACGTGTGATGAAACAGTGAGTATTAAACCAGAATCGATGCGAAGTGGCTTGAGTGGCTATTAAACTAAATAACTCTTCTCTCACTGAAAGTTAGAAACATAACAGGTTCTTTCTGGTTTTATTGTTTTTACTCTACTTTTATTTTCAGTAATCTGTATCGTAATTGAATTCTTCAAAGCAACATAAATAACATTAAAAGTCTCCTTTTTTAAAGTTTGCTGACAGATTTATATTTTCCAAGTTTATAATATTGTACCATTAGAAATCCTCCCTTTATAAATTACTCTGCGCAGTACACAAATAATTAGTACTAGAAAAATGTTCATGCCAATTAAAATCTTACTGAAAATATATGCAAGGACGTGACTGATTGTATTAATCCAATTATATATAGTTTTTTAAGGAAATAACATAATTTTAAGAGTGAATTATAAGCATTAGGAAATAAATTTTAGGTTTTTCAACTAGACTAGAAGTACTATAAAATGATCCAGTTTACAAAATCCGTTTAGTCAAATAACACTTTTCATTTTATATCTATTTCGGTAAAGTTTCTAATACAACTAAAAGAGTCTCATGATATTTATAATTATTGTTATGTTAGAGGTAATGAATCTATAATAATTTAATACTATTGTAAGTTTGTCTATGTATTTAATTTTTAAGAGGTAACATGTTGGGTATTTCAGATAAAACAGGGCTTTACAGATCTCATAGTTCTTACAGCGCTAATCGTTTATTACTGATATCTGGTCCTGACACCTGGTAAGTTATTGTTATTGGTCCTGATTTTAAACCGTTCTCGCTTTTTCGTGAACCACATGTGAACCAGACCCGTACAATATTACATTTTCTAAAACTGATTCAATTTAATCTAAATTAATTTCAGAGTACTGAAACAAATTACTCATGTGTTCTAGCACTGTAAACAAATAGTAAAATACCTAATTGAAGCAAAATGTCAAAAACTATTGATGATTATCTTAGCCTTATTTTGACACATTTATGATACCACAGAAATACTTGTAATTGACACTGTCTTATACAATATAGTGCAATAAGAAATAGTAATACTCATTCTCAAAATCATTAAACAGAGTACGAATATTTATAAAAAATATTTCCTTTCAGAAAATGAAATTGAAAATTAAAGGATTGATTCCAACTTCTAAATGTACCACTTTTAGATACTAAACAGAGTTTTTGTATGAATATTTGTAAAAGGATATTTTCTTCCAGCAAATGAAATTGAAAATTAAACAAGTGATTCTAATTTGTAATTATAACACTTTGAAACAAGAGTTAAAACATCTGAGGGGAAGCGTAAACGTTTGCTGAGCGTAATTACTTGTTTGAAAATAATTTGATTATACAGGGTCTAATTTACACACTCCTCTCCCAAACCCGGACATGGACTCGTATGTCACTGCTCGAGAAAGATCCAATTAATTCCAACTCGGGAACCCAACAGTCGCACTTCCGGTTCTCTTAACACAAACACCGCTTCTGTAATCAACATTTATCCAAGATTGACTTACCCAGCTCTGCTTAAAGTTAAATCCAATCGTGGTTTAATTGGGAAGTCCACGTCGATGCGTAAATTTACAGCTTTTGGAACTTCCGGAGGATTCTCGGATAGGCAATAAATTACCGAATACGAACTTGTTCCCAGAATCGATTTAAAATTCCCTTGGCAATTGTAATGGTAATAACAGCGTTTACGTGTGATATCGTTCAATATGACTGTTTGACGTTACAAACGTTGGTTTAGTGTTAATATAATTTCTGAGTGTAATGAATTTATTGTGTAACGCCAGAATATTCTACTCCATCTTTATTAAAATATTGTTAAACCTCATGCAATATTGTGTTTAATTAGCACGGTATTGTGTTTAATCATTGTTTCGTGTAAGATGGCTCTCATTTTAAAGATATAATTAATCCAAATAATTTTTAGTTGTTTTTCAAGTGTAAACTTTGAAGTAATTAAACTATGTATAACACAATAAACTTTAGAAAAAGGAATTAGGTAGATTTGGTGATAACAGAATAGTTATTAACTTACTATTATGGGATTTATATGCACTCTATATCTCTAAAACCGTTCAAAATACAATACAAATTCATAAAAGGTTTAGTAAATATTATAAGCATTCTAAAAAAGTTTTAGTTTTCTTTCTCTAGGTGTATTAAAAACGAAGTTGTGAAGTTTTTAATTTCACCGGGTGCGATTATTCTGAAAATTGGTGTACAAAGAGAGTCAACGTACTGACGCTCGAGAAATTCCTATCACCATTCCAATTGGAATTTACATGTAATCAGTATATCTAAAACTTTTGTAAATATTATATGCATACCAGAACAATTGTCCAATTTATTTTGAACCCTTGAGGGTGAGTTAAGAAGAAAATTTGTATAAGAGCTGCGTTGAGGGCGGTTGCAATAAGCTTATATTGAATACAACATCCACCTTATAGCGCAAAAATAATAAAAAAGAGATCTCAAACTACGTTTAAACTTGCATGCTGGCCTGGCCTTGCTATTACTCTGCGATCGACAGAATTCAAGTAACAAAACCTTTACATAGTCACATTTACAGAATTCAATCTATTTCTCCAATAGGGTTGACCTGCTTACTTTTATGTTTGACATTTCAATTTCCTGCTTCAAACGTGAAGCCGAGGAAAACAGAATCGCTGACAGAATTGTTTTAAAAATCAAATGACTTGTTCATGTTTTGAACGAATGTGGCAGAAAAAAACTAAAGAGTCAATGTTATTATAAAACACTAACACTTCCACCTTTATGCTTTTCATCAATATTCGTAGGCTACTACGGACTATTAAAACTGATATAAAATTTATTTTATTCAGTAAAAGTAAAATATACTTTTATACCATAATATATTCTACGATCTAAGGGAGGCAGTATTGTAATTTCACTAATATAGGATTTTATAAATAACTGTGAATCACAGCTAGAGATTTTATTATTTGAAACACTACTACTGGGACACTATTATTTTGTAATGATAATGTTAAAAGTTTCGTGTACTATAAAGCTATTTAATGATTGTTGATGAAATCATATATTTTTTAAAGATTACCAATTGATTACAAAATGAAATAATAGGGGACCCTCACTTTTAATTGTTATTTGATTTTTCTGATCTGGCTAAAATCCGCTCTACCCTTTACAGCTACTACCCAAAAAGTAGTTCTAGCTGCGGTATTACGGGTCCCATCCTACAAACTTTTTATTCTCGCCCTGTAGCCATTAACTCATTGCTTTGTGTGGTAGAAATAATATATTTCGTTGTATCGGGTGTGACAAGACTGGTTGTCAGTTGTATAGTCTGAGTAAGCAGCAAGAAGCCAGTTGACAAACGCCTGTGTGTGGTAGAAATAATATATTTCGTTGTATCAGGTGACAAGACTGGTTGTCAGTTGTATAGTCTGAGTAGGCAGCAACAAGCCAGTTGACAAACGCCTGTGTGTGGTAGAAATAATATATTTAGTTGTATCGGGTGTGACAAGACTGGTTGTCAGTTGTATAGTCTGAGTAAGCAGCAAGAAGCCAGTTGACAAACGCCTGTGTGTGGTAGAAATAATATATTTCGTTGTATCAGGTGACAAGACTGGTTGTCAGTTGTATAGTCTGAGTAGGCAGCAACAAGCCAGTTGACAAACGCCTGTGTGTGGTAGAAATAATATATTTAGTTGTATCGGGTGTGACAAGACTGGTTGTCAGTTGTATAGTCTGATTAAGCAGCAAGAAGCCAGTTGACAAACGCCTGTGTGTGGTAGAAATAATATATTTAGTTGTATCAGGTGACAAGACTGGTTGTCAGTTGAATAGTCTGAGTAAGCAGCAAGAAGCCAGTTGACAAACGCCTGTGTGTGGTAGAAATAATATATTTCGTTGTATCGGGTGTGACAAGACTGGTTGTCAGTTGTATAGTCTGAGTAAGCAGCAAGAAGCCAGTTGACAAACGCCTGTGTGTGGTAGAAATAATATATTTAGTTGTATCGGGTGTGACAAGACTGGTTGTCAGTTGTATAGTCTGAGTAAGCAGCAACAAGCCAGTTGACAAACGCCTGTGTGTGGTAGAAATAATATATTTAGTTGTATCAGGTGACAAGACTGGTTGTCAGTTGTATAGTCTGAGTAAGCAGCAACAAGCCAGTTGACAAACGCCTGTGTGTGGTAGAAATAATATATTTAGTTGTATCAGGTGTGACAACACTGGTTGTCAGTTGTATAGTCTGAGTAAGCAGCAACAAGCCAATTGACAAACGCCTGTGTGTGGTAGAAATAATATATTTAGTTGTATCGGGTGTGACAAAAACACTGGTTGTCAGTTGTATAGTCTGAGTAAGCAGCAACAAGCCAGTTGACAAACGCCTGTGTGTGGTAGAAATAATATATTTAGTTGTATCGGGTGTGACAACACTGGTTGTCAGTTGTATAGTCTGAGTAAGCAGCAACAAGCCAGTTGACAAACGCCTGTGTGTGGTAGAAATAATATATTTAGTTGTATCGGGTGTGACAACACTGGTTGTCAGTTGTATAGTCTGAGTAAGCAGCAACAAGCCAGTTGACAAACGCCTGTGTGTGGTAGAAATAATATATTTAGTTGTATCGGGTGACAAGACTGGTTGTCAGTTGTATAGTCTGAGTAAGCAGCAACAAGCCAGTTGACAAACGCCTGTGTGTGGTAGAAATAATATATTTAGTTGTATCGGGTGTGACAACACTGGTTGTCCAGTTGTATAGTCTGAGTAAGCAGCAACAAGCCAGTTGACAAACGCCTGTGTGTGGTAGAAATAATATATTTAGTTGTATCGGGTGTGACAACACTGGTTGTCAGTTGTATAGTCTGAGTAAGCAGCAACAAGCCAATTGACAAACGCCTGTGTGTGGTAGAAATAATATATTTAGTTGTATCAGGTGACAAGACTGGTTGTCAGTTGAATAGTCTGAGTAAGCAGCAACAAGCCAGTTGACAAACGCCTGTGTGTGGTAGAAATAATATATTTAGTTGTATCGGGTGTGACAACACTGGTTGTCAGTTGTATAGTCTGAGTAAGCAGCAACAAGCCAGTTGACAAACGCCTGTGTGTGGTAGAAATAATATATTTAGTTGTATCAGGTGACAAGACTGGTTGTCAGTTGTATAGTCTGAGTAAGCAGCAACAAGCCAGTTGACAAACGCCTGTGTGTGGTAGAAATAATATATTTAGTTGTATCGGGTGTGACAAGACTGGTTGTCAGTTGTATAGTCTGAGTAAGCAGCAACAAGCCAGTTGACAAACGCCTGTGTGTGGTAGAAATAATATATTTAGTTGTATCGGGTGTGACAACACTGGTTGTCAGTTGTATAGTCTGAGTAAGCAGCAACAAGCCAGTTGACAAACGCCTGTGTGTGGTAGAAATAATATATTTAGTTGTATCGGGTGTGACAACACTGGTTGTCAGTTGTATAGTCTGAGTAAGCAGCAACAAGCCAGTTGACAAACGCCTGTGTGTGGTAGAAATAATATATTTAGTTGTATCAGGTGACAAGACTGGTTGTCAGTTGTATAGTCTGAGTAAGCAGCAACAAGCCAGTTGACAAACGCCTGTGTGTGGTAGAAATAATATATTTAGTTGTATCAGGTGACAAGACTGGTTGTCAGTTGAATAGTCTGAGTAAGCAGCAACAAGCCAGTTGACAAACGCCTGTGCGTGGTAGAAATAATATATTTAGTTGTATCAGGTGACAAGACTGGTTGTCAGTTGAATAGTCTGAGTAAGCAGCAACAAGCCAGTTGACAAACGCCTGTGTGTGGTAGAAATAATATATTTAGTTGTATCAGGTGACAAGACTGGTTGTCAGTTGAATAGTCTGAGTAAGCAGCAACAAGCCAGTTGACAAACGCCTGTGTGTGGTAGAAATAATATATTTAGTTGTATCAGGTGACAAGACTGGTTGTCAGTTGTATAGTCTGAGTAAGCAGCAACAAGCCAGTTGACAAACGCCTGTGTGTGGTAGAAATAATATATTTAGTTGTATCGGGTGTGACAAACACTGGTTGTCAGTTGTATAGTCTGAGTAAGCAGCAACAAGCCAGTTGACAAACGCCTGTGTGTATGGTAGAAATAATATATTTAGTTGTATCGGGTGTGACAAGACTGGTTGTCAGTTGTATAGTCTGAGTAAGCAGCAACAAGCCAGTTGACAAACGCCTGTGTGTGGTAGAAATAATATATATTTAGTTGTATCAGGTGTGACAAGACTGGTTGTCAGTTGTATAGTCTGAGTAAGCAGCAACAAGCCAGTTGACAAACGCCTGTGTGTGGTAGAAATAATATATTTAGTTGTATCAGGTGACAAGACTGGTTTGTCAGTTGTATAGTCTGAGTAAGCAGCAACAAGCCAGTTGACAAACGCCTGTGTGTGGTAGAAATAATATATTTAGTTGTATCAGGTGACAAGACTGGTTGTCAGTTGTATAGTCTGAGTAAGCAGCAACAAGCCAGTTGACAAACGCCTGTGTGTGGTAGAAATAATATATTTAGTTGTATCGGGTGTGACAAGACTGGTTGTCAGTTGTATAGTCTGAGTAAGCAGCAACAAGCCAGTTGACAAACGCCTGTGTGTGGTAGAAATAATATATTTAGTTGTATCAGGTGACAAGACTGGTTGTCAGTTGTATAGTCTGAGTAAGCAGCAACAAGCCAGTTGACAAACGCCTGTGTGTGGTAGAAATAATATATTTAGTTGTATCGGGTGTGACAAGACTGGTTGTCAGTTGTATAGTCTGAGTAAGCAGCAACAAGCCAGTTGACAAACGCCTGTGTGTGGTAGAAATAATATATTTAGTTGTATCGGGTGTGACAACACTGGTTGTCAATTGTATAGTCTGAGTAAGCAGCAACAAGCCAGTTGACAGAGACCTAATTGACACAACAAGCTTCTGCACTACAGTTGACAGTATTGACATCCTTTAAAAATACGAATGTTGATACGTTAATAAACTCGATACCACATAGGATCTACCTTTTAAAATCAACATGTGGTAGGAATACAATATTTAGTGATGCCTAAATACAAGACAGATCGGCATCAAGCTGCGTGAATAGCAAAAACACAGTTGACAACATAACTGAGACAACAAACTTCTTCACTACAATTGATAATATTGACATCCTGCATAATACAACTGTTGATTAGTTGACAAATTCGATGACACGTAGTCTCTATGTTTTAATATAAAACATGTGTATGTAATTCTATATTTATTAAAGTTTCGATACAAGACAGATCGCCATCGTACTGTGTGAAACTATGGCTAGCGAGCACAATTCAACTTATGTAGGGATGATATAGAAAGAAGAATATACAGACATACTGATATTTTGAAACATCCTGGGATAGAAAAGTCTGTCTATCAAACTAATGTATTTTGACTTATATTTTGACATTCTATGAAATACCATCACAATATAAAATAATACATTAAATATTTTCATAATACGAGGGTAGAGAGAAACAGTTCCGGTACGTAAAAAGTGCTAATGTAACGTTTAATTTCCTGAAGTCTTGATAAGTAACTATTTTTATACAAAAGTTAGTATTGCAGCCTTGACCATTATTCGTGGTGTTTTACGCCCGTCCACAATAAAACTAATGCCTCTAAGGTAAGTAATGAAATATAATTATTTTGCTTTGGAGTGTTTTTTCCGTGAGGCGTAAAAGTTGTTTCTGCAATCCTTTCCGAGCACCAATGTTCTGTTATTATAAAAGAGTTAATAGTTCTTTCTGCTCAGTTGGAAGAATTATGTTGACTTTGCGGTCACTGAAATATTTCTCATGGGATATAAATTATTTTGTCTTGGTCTATTAATTACGGAATTTGAAATTTAAATAAATTGGAAAGGTCATTTTACTGGAATGAAAATGTGTACCAAGCAGCACAATGGCTTAGCCAAAATACTGATCAGATAAATTTTAGTATCTGTTTTGGACTTGTTTTCACCATATCTCTTTCCAAGTTATTCGTGATAAAATAATCCTTATTATAATCGATATGTTCAATAGCTTTTAAGATACATTATTTTAATCACTTACAGATGTAGATGTCTGAAATAAACATTTAATGTTATCAACTGTAATTTGATATGTTATTGTTATTTACTATTTAACAAAATCTTTGAGATATTTGGTTAATATAAAGTGAGTTACTATACAGTAATATTTACGACTTATTTATAGTTAACCAGTGCTTACACACACGGCTTCCACGTAATTACTTAAAGCTTTGTAACGTGTATGATGAGCACTTCAGGCTTGACTAAATTTTATTTATGACACCGATGCTTAGTTGACTTGTTGCCACGATATTTAATTTAAAACGGTCATTGTAATTTACTCCAATCTTAGCAATATTTTGTGCCAAAGTTGATATTGCCTTGATTCCTTCAAGAAATGAATTTAAATACATAGGTATGAGAAGCCTATTTCTGTCTTTTATCAAAGACATCCAAGATGGATTTGATAATAGTCTGATTTAAATTTAATCCATTAGGCTGATTTTATAAACCAAATTTGCCTAAAAAACACATTAAACACATATTAAAGTTTATAGTAATAAAGGCAATAATCTTTAAAATTTGGTTAACTTACCAAATAAAATTTCTTTATTAATTATAATATAGTGGTTTTACAGTAGGATCAGCTTGTTTTTTAAGTCAAGAATGGTATTATGAGTGTTATCTAATAAACGTGATTAAAATTTACATCACAAGATATCACATGTTCATTCTAGCGTTTAATCTGTTGAGAAACTCCGCACAAGACAAAACTTACACATTTAGTCGTTCGTAAGAGATAAAGCTTACGTAGCTTGACAAATGTGTTCGACGTTGAGTCAAAGGATCACACTTATTTCTTAGTTAAAGTTCTGTAACAGCGATAAGACGAGTTGAGGAGGAACTCAACTGAACTTCTAATGAACATTGCACATGTAACTTTTGTACCGAATGTAATGATAAACCCTATATCTCCTGTTAAAGAAATAATTGAATAATGCTTAGATGTTTATGATTAAACGTTTATTGTTTTCAAGTTACAAACCTATAGCGCTAAATATAGGGGACTAATTAATTTTGTGTAAATCAAGCTCTCTGCTGTAACACAGGTTATAAAAAGACAGTACACGTTCTCTGATTGAAATTTATAATTTGGTGCAATTCCTATGTTTGCAATTTGTTTGGTTGAACTTTAACGAAGCCACTTAAACGATAATCTCGAAAAGGAACTAAGCTAAAGATTTCAATTTAAACACTTAGCTTCAGCTTGATTTCTATATGGGGGACAGTGAGTTCATGGAGGCACTTTTCACTTCATGGGATTTAGTCAATACACCAATAAGACATTCATACATGTGGTGTATTAACACACATGTATCCTAACTACCCTAATACATGAATAAAAATCTGATTGTATACCTTCTGTGGCAAGATGTGTAGGGAAAGATTATTATAATTTGTGTAAGTTTAAATAAGTGTAAGTTTATATTTAAACTTTAAATATGGCATGACAACTTATTTCTTCAATAATGAGTTTAATGATTCGTAAAGTTTGTGTTAACTTCTATTGTATGAGCTATACAGTGTTTTAATCTATACATTTGAATTTTTGTAAGCAGCCTCACCAGTCTGTTTTGTCACGAGAGGTGGTTTACTTCTACCTTGTGTATATGTTTAAAGAAATATGGTGTCAACGATTAATAGAGAGAGCGGGAAGAGGTCGGGCTGGTATACACACACTTCCAAGTTTAGCGGCTCGGAAGTGGTTTATGAACTGTGAACAGATTCTAAGCAAACAGGCACTCTTCTCTGTCGCAGCCTATGGACGCTGAGTAATAAAAATTTTTTGTTGTATTTGAACGAGAAGTTACTTCTTACCAATTGTGTCATATGTGACACAGATTTGGGAACTTTTGTGACTACACTCTTTAATTTGTCATTTCATCTCAAACGAACTGGGAAAATGATTTCTAATTGTTCTGTAAGTCAAATTAAAATTCATTGAATAAGTTGTAATGAAATATTTTGTTTATATTGGAAGTCTGTATTATCTTGAAAGACATTTACTTTATAAGAAAGAAATACCTTTATGATCGCATCATTACATATTTAGAATGATTTTTATGATGACTGAAAATAACTTACATTTCTATTCCAATAAAATTGCACAATGAATAGTGTAATATTGAAATGTAAACTTTGCCCAAGATAGTTTGATGCACCAGAAAAACGTGGCGAATAGCAAGTTTTGCTAAATAAAGAGTGTCCCGTAACTCTCTGGAAAAAAGTATTGCTACCATGTCAAGACAAACATATTTTCACCATACAGACAAGATCTGATGCTTAGGTTACCACCTGTCTATATGTGGCTTTAGAAAACACAATTTAATCTTAAAAAGTTAATAAGCTTAATTATACAGTACTAAATTTGGTTCAAATGTTTATGATAAAAAGGCCAATTATAAAAAATAATCATAAAAATAGCGGCTATTAAAAAACTTTTAAACTTGGATTATCGATTCAGGTTCTCAGCGAATATCCAACATTACAAAAACTGAATAAATTTGTATGTATTCTAAATGTATTGCATTCTTTGCAGTGACAATGCTTGGACTAGACTCCAAATAGCTTTTGGGTATTTTCGAACCCTTTTTCCCCCTCTTTTCTTCTTTCTGTCTTTATTTTTCCTTTATACTAATATCTCCCCCACCTGACAAAGAGGACATATTCCAATCTTTGAAACGTTGTTTTATACCTTATGTATTATATAACGATGGCAAATGTCTGAAGTCCTATTTTCCTGTCAAGTGTGTGACGCTGGCATAATTATTCAGTGTATTACAAGTATTACGAGTTCGAGCATGTCAGTATGCCACCCATTTGAAAGTCCTAGGTCTAGAAAGTATGATACTGTTCAAAAGAGCACTTGGCTACCAGTTTTGTGAAATAAAAGTTGCAAAAATTGAATCATAAACTTTGTTATCTGAATGAATCTTGTCAAATACATCCAAAGGAACAGTCTCTAAGTATTTAGATCCTTGAAAGCGATCACAGGAAAAATATTTGAACTAAATATCGTAAAAAATTTGTATAATGTATTGTGAAACTGTATTCACTAAGAATCGAGCTTGGTCTACAAGTCAGGGCTCATCCCCAAGTAGCTAAGAACCTGCTTTATTATAACGACCTTGAGTTTTATTTTTTCCCATACTAAAGTAATAAAACTCATGCCTTTTTAGTGCTTTATGGTTTTCCTAGTACTGTTTTTTCCTTTTTAATAATTAAGTGATGAAGTACAAATAAATATAAGATTATTTTTCAATAATCGATACAAACATTGGAAAGACTAAAAAATCGTATGCATGAGTATAATTATTATATCTTTAAAATCAGATACCTCCGTAATTCTATGACTAAAACTAAGGCCGTAAAAGTACACGAGGTTTAAAATTGTTCTTATGGGCCCTAAATCATATGGTCATCAAGAAAACACGTCTCCTTAAAATAAACTAAACATGGTTAACAACTTGGTAGCTGAGTTTTAATATCCTAACGTCTTACTTCCAAACCGTCATTATGAGTGTTGTTGAAAGAGCGGGGCTTCTTATTACTTCTCTGCCACGCGCCACGACTTACGGATCAGGTGCACTGAATGTTTACATGTCAGATCAGTATACGTTTTGAATTGTAAATAGATTAGTAATCAATTTATAATTTATGTTGGTATAATGTTTAAATATGTGGAACGACATAACTAGAGTTGAAAGTTTCTACAATTCGGTAGTTTGGTGGAAGAGTTGAAAATGCATTCTGACGCTGTCACATTCAGGTGTGTTGGCAGTTTATATTTTCCCAGCCTATCAAGTTGATTGGCTAGTCACATGCAAGGTTACCAAGTACAAAACGTACCCAAAATTTAATAATAGGGCAATTTGAAGTGAATGGTAGTTCCTAAATAACATGTAATATCAATAATAATACAATATATATTTAATAGAATACTGCTATTAAATGACTAGTCAATCTAAGAAACCATTAGTGTTTTTTGTATCAAGCAAAGGGATCATCGATATAGGTTTTTATTGAAATGTATATCTTGGTTAATTGCATGAACCAATATTTTTTCATAATAAAACTGTCACAATGAAACTTATTTAAGATTACTATAACTTAAAACGTTCTATTATAGCATAAAAAGTCAAATGGACTACTGGATGGTCCTTTTACGCATTTGATGTTGTTTGTAAAATTGGAGATAATTTGTATGTTTTTTTTTACTTAAGCATGTAGACTCAGATCATGCGTGTGCAATTTGGTGCTGTAATGTGACCGGGAAATAAAATAATATTTTAATAAATAAATTTAGCGTTAATTTCATTAAAAAATATGTTGATTTTAGGAAAACGGAACAGTCTCTGAAACCATATTGCGAAAATGTACTAAGAAGGATCTGCAGCTACGGCTGTGAAATCCAGAATACTGTTCATTTAACAAGAAATCTGGCTTTACCAGTAGACGCCTACAATCTAATTGCGTAATAAGATAACGATAATGTATTTAATAGGCAATGTTGTCTTGATAACTCCCGTTAAATAGGCTTCACGCTTGGAGCGTAGCGTGACCTAGTGGACTGTGCAATGTTGCCAAATCGTGCGGATTGCAGTGAGGAGCGGAAGAGACTTGGGCGGTTCCACGGGCCTTCTGGATTACTGGTTTGCAGAACACTACAGGCTTTCTGGGACCCTGGTGTGTAGAACACTACAGGCTTTCTGGGACCCTGGTGTGTAGAACACTACAGGCTTTCTGGGACCCTGGTGTGTAGAACACTACAGGCTTTCAGGGACCCTGGTGTGCTGAACAGATTTTTACACTTTCTTATGACTGTTGGTATTGTAAAACAGTGTAAAGAATGGTACTCAATCACGCTTTTTAACATTTTAAACTGTATAAACTGACACAGAGGGTGTATTAAAAAAATAATTATGTTGAATATCATATTTTATTTGCAATGGCTAAAACATGATGGCTGTACAATTATAACACATTTGTAACATATAGGCTAATAGTGCATTTAAATGTTACATAGATTATAACAACTAAATTACGTTTGTTATTGAAGTTATATCAGAACTATCTGGGTAAATTTGGATTTTAGTGTATTAAAAGCCCCTAATATTTTTAATTTTAAAGGTAAGCAATTTTGTTTTAAAAGCATTGAAAAATACGATAGCCAACATATATATATATATAGCCATATATATTCAATATGGCGGCCAAGCAGAGCAGTTGTCTCTATCGAGCTCCCATCTAAACTTAGTTTATTGTTATGTAAAGTGAGTTTCAGTACACTGTTGTGTTTTATTTTGATACAGGAGGCTATTCAAATTAATTACGCAGTTAGATATTGGATAATTGCCTTGTGTAAAGTGAAGTGTTATACTTGGACTGGAAGCCTACTACAACATAACCTCAAAATGTCGACCTGTTCAACTTGCAGTAAATCAATCACAAGAACCCAGCTAAAGATTCAGTGTCATGCTGTGTGTGAAAAACTTAGTAAGGTGGATGTCGAATTTTTCACGGGTGATGGAGGTGCAGTGTGGCGGTGTGCACCTTGTGCGAAGGAAAGGCGGACCAGCCTACGTTTGGAGTCTAGCCTAACACAAGGCTCTTTGACCTTGGAGGATGTTATGAAGGCGATACAGGACCTCAAGGCTCAGCAGGTACAATCTTGTAAAGATTTCAATAACTCTTATGAAGCCTTAAACTCTAAAGTAGATGATAGCCTAAAAGTGAATACAGACCTCTCTGAAAAGTTAAGTAAGTTTATTACTACAATAGAGAGACTAGAATCAGAAAATGTGCAGCTCAAAGTAAAACTGCATGCCCTTGAGTCTAGGCTGGAAGAACAAGAGCAGTATACAAGAAGGAATTGTATTGAAATACAGGGTGTCCCTGTGAGAAATAATAATGTAATGGACACAGTCAAGGATGTTGGCAAAGCTCTTGGGATGGAGATCAAGGAGGAGATGATAGATGCTTGCCATACATTGGGCAAGAGGAAGGATGCTGAGGGACCTCCGGGAATAATTGTAAAATTTGTACGGAGGACTGATGCTGACAACCTTTTAGCAAAACGCCGAGCCAAGGCCCAATTCTCAACTAGACATCTCAACCTGGGAACTGACAACCCTGTTTACCTGAACGAGTCCCTGACGCCAGCGAGGAGGATGCTCTTGAAAAAGGCACGAGACTTTCGACGGACCAACGGATACAAGTGGCTCTGGGTGAGAGGAGGCAAAAATCCTGATGAGAAAAGAAGACAACGGACCAGTAATAAATGTGAAATGCCAGTCTGACCTTGATAGCTTGTAAGTACAGTATTTATGTAAATAGTATAAATAGGAAAATAATTGAGTTTAGTTTTTATTGTTTGTTTATTTTTTAGGATCTGGGTAATTTAGACCAAAAAAATGGGTTAGTTGTTTTGCACCTAAATATTCGTAGCCTTAGAGCAAATTTTGATTCGTTTTTGGTTGAGATGTCCTTGTTTTCGTATTTACCGAAAATAATTATCCTGTCGGAAGTTTGGATTTCTGAGACAGAAAAAACATTGTATTCAATTCCTAATTATAGTTTAATTTTGCAAGCAAATGAAAATTCTAAGTCTGGTGGCATAGCTGTATTTATTAATGATAGCATATCAAATTTTGTAAGATATCCGGTGAGATTTGTGTCAGCTGATGTAATTGATTTTTCTATTGATGTTATGGGGACAAATTTTCATATTATTGCTGTGTACAGACTACACAGTCATACTGCTAATGTATTTGTCAATGAGCTGCAAACTTACCTACGAAAAAACCATATTAGAGCTTGCAAAAACTTAATGCTGATAGGAGACATGAATATTAATTTATTGGATAAGAACAATTTAGTCATAGATGAGTACAGAACAGTATTATCGGAGAACGGAATGGAATCTTTTATTAACGAACCAACTCGCATAACTGAGCGGTCTCAAACATGTATTGACCACATTTATATACGCATACATAATAGAAAAAATATTGAAATTGCAACAGAAGTTATAGAAAACGGCATAACAGATCATTGTATGACAGGTGTTTGTTTACTTAGCAGTGCACCAGCTGCAGATAAGTCCAAGATCAATGACACTCCCACCTATCGCATCAACAATGATGAGCTACTTAGATTATTAGATAATGCTGATTGGAGCAATGTTTTTGATGCGAGAGATGCCAATGTGGCCTACAACCATTTTCATGAAACCTTTAATACTATAATTGAACAAAGTAAATATTCTGTCGTTTATAAGAAACAAATCAAGAGATTAAAACCTTGGATTAGTACAGAAATATGTAAAAAGATCAACACTAGAAATCGTCTCTGGAAAAAATTTAAAAACAATCCAAATAATGAACAATACTGCAACACTTATAAAGAATTTAGAAATAATTTACAAATAGAAATAAGAGATCTTAAGGATAGATATTATAAAAATTTGTTTGAAGAAAATCAGGGAAATTCCAAGGGGACTTGGAGGGTTTTTTTAAACGGAATTACTGGCCAGAAGACTAAATATCCATCTCCCATTATATTGGAACTGCCCAACCTAAAGATAAGTGATCCGCAGGAGGTTGCAAATGAATTTAATAACTACTTTCTCTCAGTGGCGAAAAATATGTGTAATGATATTAAAAAGCCCGATAATTTCAGTAAAAGTCCTTTGAAGAATAGTTTTGAGCAAACAAGAATGACTCATTCCATGTTTTTTGACGCCTGTAACTGAAAATGACCTTTCAAAAATCATTCAATCATTAAAGAGTAACACTGCACCTGGCATTGATGGAATGAGTTCTAAATTGTTGAAAGAAACTTATAAAAAATATGTACATGTGCTAGTTTACATTATTAACCTAACTTTTGAAACAGGAGTATTTCCAGATAAACTGAAAGAAGCGGTCGTAATTCCAATCCATAAGAAAGATTCAAGGTCAATGTGCAGCAATTATAGACCAATATCCCTTCTATCCACAATGTCTAAAGTATATGAGCAAGCAATTAAAGAGAGGCTTATTTCGTATTTAGACCTAATCCAGTTCTTTAGCAAAAATCAATATGGTTTTAGGAAAGGAATCAGTACTGAAGTAGCAATCGTTGACTTTATGGAAAAAGTTTCACATGGTATAAATAATAATGAAAAGGTTACAGGGTTGTTTTTAGATATTGCAAAGGCATTCGATACAGTTAATCACGATATTTTAATGAAAAAGTTACATGATTGTGGTATAAGAGGAATCGTCTATAAATTATTTGAAAGCTATCTGAAAAATAGAAGGCAGAGTGTTAGGGTAAATGGCCATTTAAGTGGTTTTGGAATTATACATTGTGGTGTTCCTCAGGGTTCGGTGCTCGGTGCAATATTGTTTCTAATATATATAAATGATCTCTGCAATGGTAAATTCAAAGGGCAAATTATATCTTTTGCCGATGATACAGCCCTAACCTACATTTCTAATGACATTAATATAATAGAGTATCAAATTAAATCTGATTTAGACTGTCTTGGATGGTGGTTCATTGAAAATCATATGATACTGAGTGCTGAAAAAACTAAATACGTCAACTTTGGCCTAAGAGGAAACGAAGAATTTATCAATGGAATTACTTATAAGTGCCCTGATTGCTTAACTGAGGCTAATGAGTGTGCATTGTACTGTAAAGAAATATGTGGAAGTCAGTCAATAAAATATCTTGGAATTATTCTTGACTCTGATCTCAGTTGGAAAACCCACATTATGACCCTCAAAAATAAAATAAATAACATATTGAGAATATTTTATTTTGTTAAAAATCTGTGCAATGGGGCTACTTTTGAGAATGTTGTATTTTTCTTTAGTGCATAGCAGACTACAATATGGATTAATAAGCTGGGGTGGGACTTATGTCACAAACTTAAAAACCATTGATAGTATTGCAAAAAAAGTTTTTAAGGATAGTATGTAAAAAACCACCTGACCACCCATCATCTCCTTTATTCTGTCATCAAAGAATTTTCAATTTGAGGCAGTTATATGTTTTCAAAGTATTGAAATTGTTTTTTGTTAAAAGCCGAAACTGTAATTCAATGGTTGTATATAAACAGAAATTACGAAGCTCAAATGATATCTATGTTCCGAAGCCGAAAACGACCTTTTTCACTAAAACATTTTGCTTTCTTGCTCCAAAGTTTTATAATAAGTTACCTAACAATATTAAAGAAGTAAATAGTTTGAATTTATTTCATAAACTAGTCAAAAACTGGGTTTTGGAAATAGAGAGTATTGAGTCTCTCTTGTTCAATATTGTCACTTAGTCATGATGTATGTGAGATTTTATTTAAAGCCCTATCATGATTGTTTATAAGTATATTGTATTGTATATTGATTGACTAATTGTATGTACTACGAAATAAGAAAACTTCGTCTTACCGTAGACTAAATTCTCACAGCACAACCACTGCACTTATCAAACATCCAAATTTTAACTAATCACAACACACTATAACACTCAAAACACATCACATAATCATATAATGTATCACATAATTTTAGGTTATTATGCATTATCTACTCAGGACAGGTTGTGAACAGTTTGAGGTTGACGGTTCCAAAATAATTATCTTATCTATCAGCTGCTGATTTCTCAGTATGGTCAGGGAAAGATGGGGAGGGAACAAATCTTATTGAAGTTACGTAGAAGAACTATAATTTATGTTCACACAAAGCTTTTATTTTGTACTTTCGAAATTAAACATTGTTCCTTTTCTATTCCTGTTTATTATTCTCTACAAATAGATCTTTAATTCTGTAACCAATTTAGCCTATAACAAGATGTAATTTTAAGCTTGTGGTGTACCAACTGTATCTGAGTTTAGATTATTTAATAAATTTTGTTTCTTTGATTATTTTGTAATAACTTTCTGCTACCGCTTTTACAATGTAAATTGAATGTGTAATTCTCCAATCAGGCTAAGCCTTGGAGATTTCTCTTTCTCTTTCATACAAAACTATTGGTTAATGTACATAGTGTATCTATTTTATTTGTTATTTGTCTAATTTTAAACTATAGTCTTAAGTTTGTAATCAAGGACAGACTGGTATTATGAATGAATTGTGTATACATATATATGTAAAATGTAAAAGAAAGAAAGAGAAATAAAGAAAAAAAAAAAAAAAAAAAAATATATATATATAATGTTAAAAAAATAAACGTTTTCTATGAAATATTACCAAACAATGCTTCATGTTTTATGTAATGTTTTCAAAGCATTGCTATGACATGTTAAGAATTTTTGCCATAGTTAAAAAACCACTATAATAATCTCCCACTATACATTTATAATAGTGCCATTAAAACATGCAATTTTACAAGCAAGCAGAGTTTTTTACATTATTTTATAAGGATAAAAATATTATTATTATTGAAGCAAATATAAAAATTCAGTTCGTTATTCATACAAGGAATTTTACGCTTCGTTTTATCTGATAATCTTTTCCTGTAATCCTCTGTAAAAGATATAAGCAGAAGCAGATCCTTAGGGAACTTCTATCGTACAACACTCTGAGTTTGCAAACAAAACCCTCTCTTGGGAACACTACTACTTCTATTTTGCTTACGATCCAATTAAGAGCATACTAACTTTGGAACTAGATGGGAGTGTAATAAATGTATTATGCAGTTTCAGAGAATATAGAATTCAGTGTTTATTCTGTACAATTAATGTTTCTTTAGTTTATTACTTTTTTTATGGTAAATGGCTTATGTTTGATTAGCAATAGTCCGTTTTCTATGATCTAATATTAAATTAATAGTAAAAAAAGCTAATCAATATTTGCCATATTTGAAAATAATGTTTTACAACACAGAAGTAATCTGGTTCCTCTACTCATGTTTCGTCAGCCATTTTACGTCGTTTTACAAATGCCATAATAACAAATATTAACATTGCGATACCATTTTTAAACCTTATTTATATACCATCTAGACATTTTTAATGTTGTTTATTAAATATAATTATATGGTTTATTATTAGTTATGCTTCAGAGAAAACTCGAAGGGGTGGAAAGATTGAATTTATGTCTGTCCATTTGTCTGTTTGTACACACCTATCTCGAAAACGAACTGACCTAATATACTTGTATTTATGCATGAAGCTTTAACATTAGTAACAATGAGTTCGTTGATGCATGTTATTCTATGGTGTTTGGCTGAGCATTAGCGAATTTTTTAAATTGTTATTACGTATTTGGAATCAATTAATTTCATAACAAGCACATTAAAGAATAGGAGACTTGAACATATGTGACTTTTATTTACAGAGTAAAAAAATAAAAAAATAAGACAAAAGTGCAAGTGAGAGATCCGGGTTCGAATCCCGGCGGAGCAAGTACTTTTTGTGATTCAATGTTTATTGAAAAAATTAAATTCGGCTATTGCCATTTATACAGATTTAATTAATGTAAACAAAAGTCATTTGACAGGTATTTGGTCTTCCGATCATATGTTAGTTTGGTTATTTAAACGCATATGTGACAGGTATGGCCAAATACAAAATAATTGAATCGAAAAAAAGTGAGGGCTCTGTGGTGTAATGGTAGCACATTCACCCGGCAAGTGAGAGATCCGGGTTCGAATTCTGGCAGAGCAAGTACTTTTTGTGATTCAATGTTTATTAAAAAAATTATATATATATATATAATATATATATATATATATATATATATATATATATACAGGGTGGTTATAAATTATTGTACACATTTTAAGATTGAATAAATAAATAACCAATCAACTTAAAAACATGGAAATTGTTTTATTAAATAGCAAATTTAAAACAGTTTTATTACCAATGAAGGACAAAAATATTACTGTTACTCGTACTTTTACAAGGAAACTAAACTAATTCCACGTGCTCTCCGAGGTTTGCACGCAAAGTTTGTAGTCTAAATTCAACCTCACACCATGTGTTTCTGAGCATTGCTGGAGTTATGCTTCCAATAACCTCTCGAACTCTATTCTTGAGTTCCTCAATATCTTGAACTTTTTTGGCGAAGACTCTGTCCTTGACATAGCCCCACAAAAAAAGTCTAAGGGTGTAATGTCTGGGGAACGTGGAGGCCAAGAAATTGGACCATCCCGTCCAATCCAACGACCAGGAAACGTGTCATTTAGGTAGTCACGTACTATCTTACCCCAGTGTGGAGGGGCACCATCTTCCTGCCAGTAAACATTTGGTTGTCTATGCTCAATTTGCGGTATTGCAAAAAGTTCAAGCATGTCGAGGTATACCTCTTTAGTGACTGTCGGTTTCTGCGAAGAAAAAGGGTCCTATCACTTCATCTATAGCCAATGCACACCAAACGTTTATTTTAGGCCTTTCACTTTCTTGTTCTCGAACATTATGAGGATTTTCAGTACCCCAAATCCTACAATTGTGTGTATTCACCTTACCAGAAACATGAAAGGTTGCTTCATCAGAAAAAATTACTTTTTTCAAGAAATTGCTTTCTCCAATGTTTATTGTTTGTTCTTCGAGGTCAAGTACTCTAACAGAAAAATCGTAGCGTCGAGGTTTATCGTTAGATTTTAGTTCATGTAATAACTGAATTTTGCATGGATGGAGCTTAAAGTGTTTGTGCAAAGTTTTTAAGACTGTTGATCGAGGTAATCCTAATTCCAAACTTGCACGCCGAGTAGACTTACCAGGGCTCCTCGTAAACAATTTTCTTACTTGATCAACAATAGCTTCAGAAACTGGAGGTCTACCAGCACCTTTTCTATGTTGGACACTTCCCGTCTGTTCAAACTGCCTATACCAGCGTTTTATAGAATTGTTACTCGGAGGATTGCGGCCATACTCTAAACGAAACCTTCTTTGAACAGTTATTACAGATCTGCTTTCATGAAACCAAAGAACACACCTTGCTTTTTCTTGCACACTAGCCATTTTGATACTGAGGTTAGTTTAGTGTTTGTTTAGTCAACTGTAATTAACAGCTGGTGTGGAAAGATCCATTGTTGACCAGCTGACTATGTCACAACACAAGTCATTAAGAAGAATCATACCTTACACCCACAGTTTAAGTGACATTTTTACTTTCTTTTTATAACTACTTTTTATAATTATTGTAATGTGTACAATTATTAATTTTCAGTCAATATATAAAACTTTTTTAAATTTTCAAATTAATAAAACAATTCCCATGTTTTTATGTTGATTGGTTATTTATTTATTCAATCTTAAAATGTGTACAATAATTTATAACCACCCTGTATATATATATACATATATATATATATATATATATATACCGATATTTTCGGCCGAGTAAAACTATTTGAAAACTGCCAGCGGCCGAATTTATCGGCCTCTTCCTTTTGGCTTATAGCGCAGCTATTTAACCACAAATGTAATTCTTATAACATAAAAATAATTGCTAAAGAGTGTTTTTATTTCATAAAATATCAGTTATTACGAAAATCTTACTTTATATAGTACGCCATGTAGAAGAACGACGTAATTTTGTGGCTGTTGGTACACCCAGACATGAATCGTTACTTGACATTTTGCTTCTACTGATTACTAGATTAGCGTAGTTCTTCAATATAAAACAGGAATTGTCTTATCGCAAACCCGTCCCCAACCTCAGACAGAGGTCAAAGTCGAGCGGTCTAGTAGATAACGTGATTGCAGAGTCCCGCCGCGCGGCCTGCCGTAATCGGGATTCTCGAGAAAGATAAGATAAGATAACAGCGACAAAAATACCGATCACAGTACTTGGAAATGCTTGTTGATTGATGGAATGTTAGTTCTGTTACTCAACTACATCGTTTTACAACGTTCTAAGTTAATTGAAAAAGGTTTAAGCGTTGGGGGCATATAACGGAATCTGACCCCATTGATAATCGTTGTAAGTTTGTAATTTTTGTAATTAAAGAGTTGTTTTTTCGTTCTATCAGGTTTGTTTCTATAAATTTATATTTTTTGTGTTCTTCATACTGATGCGGTCGGTATAATCCTAAAGTACCCAATTTTTATTGCCATTGTTTCTCTTCAATCTTCTGTATCCAACTTCATTTGTAAGTATAATATTATAATTTATTTTCTAACTTTAAAGGCTCTTTGTAACTATAAAACCTATTTATTAGTTTAATTTTCTTTCCAATAACAACATCAAAAAGAGAATTTAGTGTAAGACTAGTAATGTTTACCAATTCAAGCAAGTATTTGGAACCACATTGATAAAATTATGAAAATATGAAAAAATTTGCGTTGCCGCGGCGATTCAGTGTTATAATCATTATAACTTTATTTTCCAATATTTTTTTGTAATCTTTTTGAACATTGACTCTCAATGACATTGTAAACATAAAACAAACATTTATTTTCTCCCATTATAGTATTTATAAGGTGTTTTGCAATACGAAAAAAAACTTTTTTGAACATTTTTAAATTTAATTAATTAATTTAAATAGTTTAATTAATTTGAAGTGGTTTTTAAGTTATATAAGTTATAGTACATTTCATTACGTTCAAAACAAAACAAAAATCATGATCCTAGATAGTTAAAAAAGAAAGTTATTATCGTTTTTGGTTTACCTATGCGAAATGCTCATTTTAGGCCTGGTAGTACAGGTAGGCATATGGTAGTTTGGCTTGGCAGTCTTCAGATACAGGTAACTTAAACTGCCTGACAGACTTTAAACATAAAATAGAAATATAGCATGGCAGCCAAAGATATATATATATATATATATATTATATATATATATATATCTATGAATCAAATAAAAATTTTCTTGAGTTACAATTATGATTGAACAAAGCAAGGAAAGCACGTGTGAAGAAATGGCAAAATGGCGAGTATTGAACCAACAGAAATGTGGAGTGTCTTGAGCACCTATTAACCCGAATAAGCCTCTCTTTGCTCTCTGTCTTTCTCCCTCCCCCCTCATTCCCTCTCTCTCTCTCTCTCTCTCTCTCTATCTCTCTCTCTCTCTCTCTCTCTCTCTCTCTCTCTCTCTCTCTCTCAGAGAATGAACTACTGTTTCATTATCACTTTGTTGATATTTTGTTTACTTCTCTGACAGTTTGTGGTAACTCTCTCAAAGAATACAGCAAGTAAACCACGTTTGAATAAATGACTGGAATTAAACGATGGATTGACTTTAGGATCTATTAACCCGAATAAGTAATATAAGTATAGTAACTTCTCTGTAAGTTACTACAAACTCTAACTGATCACAGCAAGTAAAGGACATGTGAGTGTTAAACCAGAACTGATGTGAAGTGGCTTGAGCAGCTATTAAACTGAATAGGCCGCTCTTTTCTCACTGAAATACAGTTTCATTCTGGTTTTATTGTTGCTACTCTAATTTTTTTCCAGTAATCTGTATGGTTATTTTTATTCTTAAACCAACTCCAATAATTTTACTTACCATCAGTATTTACACAAATTATAATAGGATTGGTTCACTATGTGTTTTAAATATACAAGGTGGTGTTACAATATGCAAAGCTAACAGCCATATTGGAAAAGAGTGGTAGTTTTAATATATTATTGGATGCACATATTTTTAAATACATACGTCTGATAAAATGAAAAGTTCCCTCATTTAAATTTTGCTGTCAGATTTATATTTTCCAACATTATAATATTGTACCAATAAAAAGGATCCCTTTATAAATTATTGTACGCAATACACAAATAATCAGTACTAGAAAAATGTTTATGCTAATTAAAATCTTACTGAAAATAATATATACAATGAAGTGATTGATAGTAGAGTTCTAATTATATGTAGTTTTTTTAAAGCAAATAACAAAATTTTAAAACTAGAAGTGATATAAAGTGATCCTGTTTTTAAAATCTTTTACAATAGTATTATCATATTTTACGACTGTTTATGTACTTAACTTTTTTAAAGATAAAGCAGGGTGTTACGGATCTCCTAGTTCTTACAGCGCTGATCGTTTATTACTGATATCTGGTCCTGACACCTGGTGAGTTATTGTTATTGGTCCTGATTTTACACTGTTCTCGCTGTTTCATATATGTAGACCAAAACCATACAATGTCATGTTCTAAAAATGATTCAAATTTAAACAGAATTAATTTCAGAGTAATGAAACAAATTATTGTAAGTAAATTTTAGAATATCTAAATGAAAAGCCAATGTTGAAAAAAATTGTCGTTCTCATGTTTCTTATATCTTGTTTTTTATTTGACACACACACACACACACACACACACACACACACACACACACACACACACACACACACACACACACACACACACATATATATAATATAGCGCAATAGGAAATAGTTATACCCATCATTGTAAATGACCAAAAACAGAGGTTTATGTATGACTATTCATAAAAGGATATTTCCTTCCAGTAAATTAAATTGAAAGTTAAAGGAATGATCCCAATTTATAAATACGTACAACACTTTCAAACACGAATTAAAACATCTGAGGGGAAGAGTAAACATTTGCTGAGCATAATTACTTGTTTGAAAATAATTTGATTTTGCAGCGTCTAATTTACACACTCCTCTCCCAAACCCGGACATGGACTCGTATGTCACTGCTCGAGAAAGATCCAATTAATTCCAACTCGGGAACCCAACAGCCGTACTTCCGATTCTCTTAACACAAACACCGCTTATTTAATCAACATTTATCCAAGATTGACTTACCCAGCTTTGCTTAAAGTTAAATCCAATCGTGGTTTAATTGGGAAGTCCACGTCGTTGCGTAAATTTACAGCTTTGCGAACTTGGAGGATTCTGGGATAGGCAATAAATTATCAAAGCAGAAATGTCCCCAGAAATGATTTAATATTAATTGTTAACATATGTTTTGAAAATGTAAAAACACTAACAGTTTTAAAATGTGAACTTGTTAATTATGATTGTACAATCACAAAAAACATCATTAAGTGAGTGTGAATTTATTTACTGAGTGTAATAAATTATAGAGTGTCGTCAGAAATTTCTACTCCATATATATCTCACTTTTTATGTCTTATTTTAAATCATGTAATCAGTGTCATGTAAGATGTCTCATTTAATATAGACATATAGTTAGTATGAATCCAAAGTGATTTAGTTATTTTTGTTTAAAGTGTACACTTTTTAATATTTCAACTATTTTGTATAAATAGTATACATGTTAAGAATTGTTCTTAGTAACATATAAAAATCCGGCTCAGTTGCAAGAAGTAGTTAGATTTTGTTACAAGTGACATGTATTATAATAGGATTTATATGCAATCTATATCTTTAAAACAGTTCGAGATACCAAGTACACTATCATTGCACACATTACACAAATATTTACACAACTTTTTGTAAATATTATATGCATACCAGAACAATTGTTGTAATTTTTTTTGCTATTGAGGATGAAATTAAGGAGAAAATTCCGGTAAGACATGCGATGAGGGCGATTGCAATAAGTTTGTTTTGTATACAATATCCACCTCATAGCGGAAAAATAATAAAAAAAGAGTTCTCAAACTACGTTTATACTTGCATGCTGGCCTGGCCTTGCTATTACTCCGCAAACGACAGAATTCAGGTAACAAAACCTTTACATAGTCCCGTTTACAGAATTCAATCTATTTCCCCAATAGATTTGACCTGCTTACTTCATATTTGGCATTTCAATTTCCTACGTCAAACGCGAAGCCGAGGAAAACAGAATCGCTGACAGGGCTGTTTATAAATAAAATAACGTTTTCATGTATTGAACGTATCTGGCAGAAAAAAGTAAAGTTGAAGTTATTACAAAACGCAAAACACTTTCATCACTGCGTTTTTTAATAAATATCTGTAATACGTACAATTAAAATTGATATAATATCTATTTCTTTAAATATGTTTTCTTCTTCTATCTAACTGACAATATTCTGTTCATAAATAAGATTTAAATTAGAGTATAATATTTCCTCTTCCAATACAAGTGCATGGTTATGTTAATTAATTCCAACTTGAGTTTGTGATATTCCAGTATTTTTGAGGACCGGAACAACCGCCTAGGAGTTTATATGTGAGGTGTAACAACTTCGCTGGATGTAAACACAATACGATTGATGTTATTTAGATGTTATAACAACCTACGTCAGATATAGATTGACCTGTTTTTAAAATAAACTTCAAAGCCCTTGAATTTGAAGTAAAGTACAATTATAAAGTGATGTAATATTAACACTAATGTACTGTGCATTATCATGTAATTATGATTTGATTTTAAATGCTTAAATATACATCTATTGCAAGAATATATTCAACGAACTAATGAAGACAGTAATTCACCAATATAGGAGGTTGTATATCTTCTAAATAACTATAAATCATAGCTAAGGATTTATTATGCCTAAGATTAAACTCTATTAGTGGGATAATTTTGTAATAATAATTTTTATATTTTGAAACACTTTTAGGCTATTTACAGATTTTTAATTAAACCATATTTCTTCAAGATTATCAATCGATTAAAAATTGAAATAGTGGGAGAAAATCACCTTCAAGTGTGATTTGATTTTTCTGATCTTGCTAAAATCCGCTTTACCCTTGTACAACTACAACTCAAAATGTAGTTCTAGCTGAGGTATTATGTATGTATTCCATTATCCAAACCTTTCTTCTCGCCCTGTAGGAACCATCTCCTTTTTACTTTTTGATGTTGTTCTCTGAGGTAAAGCTAATAAAATGTCTATATTCTTTAGTTAAACCTTTTAAATTCAGAATGAAATGTATTATGCGTAGCTTGTATTTATTTCGAAAATTATTCATTTTATACTAGGGGACAGATATGAGGGCTTCACACAACTTTTCATATGTTGACAAACACCTGTGTGTGGTAGAAATAATATATTTAGTTGACAATACTGGTTGTCAATTGTATAGTCTGAGTAAGCAGCAACAAGCCAGTTGACAGATACCTAATTGACACAACAAGCTTCTGCACTACAGTTGACAGTATTGACGTCCCGTACAGTACAAATGATAATGATGATACAGTATGTTGACAAAGTCGATAACACATGGACTCTATCTTTCAATATCTACATGTGGTAGTAATACTTTATTTAGAGATGTCTATTATAACAAGACAGATCGCCATCGTACTGTATAAACTATGGCCTACCGAGTTCAAATTAACTTTATATACACAAAACTCATGGGGATGGTATTGAAATGAGAACATACTGACATTTCGAATCATACTGGTATTAAAAAACGTCTTGATCAATCAAAACGTAACAAAATTATTTTGGGCCACCTAAATATTTCCACATTCTATAAACCACCAGTACAATATTAATAATAGACTGATTTGGTCCGAATTACGTAAATATGAGGATAGAGATATTGTACGAATGGTTCCTTTATCTCAAAAATGGTAATTTAATTCTTAATTTCCTAAACCCTGAATAAGTGGATAGGTACCTAGTTTTATACAATATCGACAGTTTTGATGGTTAAGACGTTAGTTCGTATTGCAGCCTTGATCATTAGTCGTGATGAATCACGCCCGTCCACAATGTAAAATAATGCCTCAATATAAAATGAGTTAGGTAATAAAATATAATTTTTCTATTTTGGAGTGTTTTTCCGCAAGGCGTAAAACTCATTCCTGCAATGTTTCCGAGCAACACTTTTCTGTTATACAATTGTTAATAATTCTTTCAGGTCAGTTCGAATAATTATGTAGGTTTTGTGTTCACAAAAATATTTCTCCTGAGATAAATTATTTTGTCTAGGTTCATTAATTACGGAATGTAAAATTTAAATAAATTAGAAAGGTCATTTTGCTGCAATGAAAACAGTGTATCATGTACGCCAATAGCCCTTACCAAGATACTGATCAGATCAATTTTAGTACCAATTTTGGACTTGCTTCAGCATTTCTCTTTCCAAGGTATTTGTAACAGAACAATGCTTATTGTAATCGATATATTAAAAAGCTTTTTAAATACAATGTTGTAATTATTTACAGATGAAGGTATCTGAAATAAAAATTGTATGTTATCAACTGTTATTAGATATGTTATATTTGTAACTTTTTCACAACATGTTTTGTGATATGTGGTTTATAAAGTGATTTACTATAAATTACTATTATTTACATCGTGTTAATAGTTAACTAGTAACTTATATGCGGCTTAACGCGCAGTCAAAGTAAAAAGCGTAAAGTAAAGATGTCCTATTTTACCAGGAGAAGTTAGAGCTAAAAAAGTCCTCTATAACACGTAATTAACCTTAGACTTACTTACATAATTTCTTAATGACTTAGGCTTTATACGTGTATAAGCGCTTCAGGCTTGAGTTAATCATAATTATGACGCCAATTTTAGTTGACTTGTTGCCACGATCCAGAAAATATGGCACGAAGTGCATATGAATGGTCATTGTAATTTACTCCGATCTTACCATTTTTTGTGCATAGGGTGAACTTGCCGTATTTTCTTATAAAGAAATATAAATAAATACACAGGTCTAAGAAGCCTACTTAGACCCTTAATATGGGTTTTATAATAGTCTGATTTTAATAAATGCTTTAGGCTGGTTTTATAAACTAAATTTACCTAAAACATAATACACATATAGTACAGTTGCAGTAAAACGGCAAAAATCTTTAAAATTTGATGAATTTATAAAATAAAAGTTCTTTATTGATTATAATATAATAGTTTTTAGTTGGACCAGCTTGTTTTTAAGTCAAGAAAGGCCTTATGTCTGTTATCTAAACAGACGTGATTAACATTTACAAAAAGACATCACATGTCCATTCTAGCATTTTAATTTGTTGAGAAACTTGGCACAAGACAAAACTTACACATTTAAAGTTTTTAAGAGAGAAAGCTCACCTAACTTAAAAAATGTGCTCGACGTTGAGTCAAAGGATCACACTTATTTCTTAGTTACAGTTCTGTAACAGCGATAAGACGAGTTGAGCAGGAACTTAACTGTACTTCTAATGAACATTGCACATATAACTTTTGTGTCGAATATAATAATAAACTGTGCTTCTCCTGTTAAGGCCATAACTTAGATATTATTATTTAACTTTTACCGTTTTCAAGTTTCAAAAAAATAACGCAAAATATAGCAGACGTTTCTAATTAAAATTTGTTAAATCAAGATATTTACTGTAAGAGAGGTTATACAGAACAGTACACGTTGTCAGGTTGAAATTTATAATTTAGTGAAATTCCTATGTTTGCAATTTGTGCTTTAGCGAAGCCACTCGTGTGAATAAAATATCATTTCTGTCTGTCTGTATATCTTTTGCAAGATGTTCCGAAAACGAACTGACCTGTAAGCTTCACATTGTGCACGAAGCTTCAGCTTCATTTCTATATGGGGAACTCTGAGTTCATGGAGGTACTTTTCACTCCATGGGATTTGGCTGAGCGTTAGCGTATAGTTTAAATTGGCCTTATTGCAAAATATTAGCTCAACAAAAAAAAGAAAAAATAAATAAATGTATCAACAAAACAAATTAGACCAAAAGGAGATTCATACTTGAGACACATCTAACCGAAATATCGCAATACATACAATATCGTTTTTAGTAACTTGGTGTGTAATTACTTATTATTTAAATACTAATATGAAACTTATTAATGAAAAAATATGAATATATAATGCGGCAAGATATGTCTGGAAAGATTACATAATATTTAAACTTTAAATTTGGCATGAAACCATATTTCTTTATGGATGAGTTTCATGATTCGTAATCTTTGTCTTTGTGTCAACTTCTTTTTTGTATGAACCATACAGAGTTTTAATCTATACATTTGAATTTTTGCAAGCAGCCTCACCAGTATGTTTTGTCATGAGAGGTGGCGTACTTCTGCATTGTGTTTATGTTTAAAGAAATATGGTGTCAACGTTTAATAGAGAGAGCGGGAAGAGGTCGGACTGGAATACACAGACTTCCGACTCGGAAGTTTAGCGACTCGGAAGTGGTTTATGAACTGTGAACAGATTCTAAGCAAACAGGCACTCTTCTCTGTCGCAGCTTACGGACGCTGAGTAATAACCATCTTTTGTTGTGTTTGAACGAGAAGTTACTTCTTACCAATTGTGTAATATGTTGGATTTGGGAACTCTTATAACTGCACACTTTAATTTGTCATTTAATCTCAGATTAACTGAGAAAATTATCTGTAAATGGTTTGTAAGTTAAATTAAATTCGTTGAGACGGTTTTAATTAAATATTCAGTTTATATTGGAAATCTATATTATCTGGAAAGAAATTTTACCTATATGATCACAACCTTACATATTTTGAATCATTGTTATGACGACTCAAAATTAAATACAATTTTGATAAATATAAATGTAAAACCAACTTTTGAATTGATGTTTTTGAGTAACCTTCTTGTGACTAACTAAGTTCTAAACAACTATTCCTTACGAAAATATTGTGTCGTATCCAACTGGAGGATTTAAAACTTACTCTTGTCTCTAAAAGACACCAACATAGCTCTTAGTTGAGCCTTTCGCCTAGTCTATTACAAACAACGTCTTCATCCACTCATTTGATTAAGTGCACTATGACATATATACCACTTTTTAACGCAAGTGATCCAGTCCCCCAGTCACAGCTAGTCAAGTATTACTTGCTTTATATTTTCTATCAACAGAACTTAATATAATTGAGTGGTAATATAATAATACACCATTAAACCGATTCATGTTTTAAATGCTACTGTTTATCGTCATGGTATTGTGTCCTACCCTTTCTAAAATAGAGGAGAATTGTAATATTGAAATGTAATAATATGTGCAAGGTAGGATTTTTGCTAAATATAGCCAAAAATACAAAAACTAAATAAACGGCAGCTCTCAACGTTGGCCATGTCCTTTCACAGTAAATATGCTCTAAATAATTTTTTTTATTTGGTGTACATAATTTTGGTGTCATTAGATGTTTGATAATATCTTTTAAAAGCTGTTTTCTTGTAGTTGTTGAGAAGAACTGCTGATGTTTAAGGTATTCAAAGTTCTTATGCCGTTATTTTGTAAATACTAATGGTAATTTAATGACATTTCTTTCACTGACTGGCTTTGTTATCATAAACATTTGAGACAAATGAAGTATAAGTAAACCTATTAGTTTTTTAGATATTAATTTTGTAATTAAAAAGCATATACAGACAGATGGGAAATTAAGCATTAGAGATGTTCATGCGGTGAAATATGTTTGTCTTGACCTGAGCAACGGCGAGTCATACCTTTGTCCAGAGAGTTATGGGACACTCTGTATATATTGCTTATGTAACAATATATTTTATAAAAAATTCTAAGTCTATCGCTCAATTTTGTTTCGTGTTATCTTCCTCGTGACAGGCTTCACTAACTCTCAGCCAAATACCATCGAGGGTCAGGCAGTATCATTGTTAATGATCTAGAAATGATCTTGTACAGAAAAAGTGGTCTTACAAATTTCAAGACTATAGCTCAATTGGTTGTTTAGAAATTTTTTGAGCTATAACGATCTCATAATTTGAGACCTGTTAATATATAAAATATTTCACCGTAAAAAATATACCATGGTTTCCACTAATTTGGTATATTCATGTTCGGTTCTTTAAAATCATGGATTACAATAAGTAATTGCCATTTTCAAGAAGTTTTCGCCATGAAATGTTCTTGGAAAAAACTATATTCTTTCAAATTTGAATTTGGTCTTTTTGCCACCATTTTTTTAATTATAACAAAGCCATAACCTCAGTTTGAGTTTGCGCACCTAAAGATAGTGTAAATGCAAACTTCGACTTCCTGTCGACACTCCTTATTGCTTTTAGTGGTTTAAATTGAAATTTCATTAGAAAGATATTTTTTAATTGGGTGAGCATTCATTATCAGTAGTTCATTGTGAATACAATTATCTTATTAATACTAAAACTTGATTGAACAACAGAATCAGAAGGTATCTCGTACATTAACTGACTTTTATAAAAAGGTGTTCTTATTTGGTGTAAATATTTTCATATAAATTAAATTTTTTACAGTTGAACGGTTTATGACTGGTTGTAAATTTAGTGATTATTTACGATATTATGTAGTTCAGAAAGAATATTTTTAGTTGAATCCTAACTATTTTATTAAAAAATTGATTGCTACTGGAAACGTAACTTAATAGACTGAGTTAAAGGTATCAATTAAAGTGCTATTACTAATTAGAGTGTTAAATATTGCAATTAGAAACGAGTTGTATTTCCTTTGCAAAACAGAAATTATTTATTTCTTAAATTTCAAGAACCCTTTCAGAACACATTTTCTACAGTTTGCACAATACGGCAGCAACTGCTACTTCAGCAGGTCACATGTTCTGCAGCAGTGCTGAGTCAAGTTCTTTATCACAAACAGCGTCAGCACTCAAACAACTTTACTCCTTTGAGTGTATTGTGGAACTTGACAGATCTTTTAACGCCTTTTAGGAAAACAAACATATATACTTTATACGTACAACATCTGGAGACCATAGGTTTTTATTTCGTAGAAACTTTGACATCATTTGTCTATGTTTTTAATCATTTGTCTACATCGGGAACAGCTATTTATATATAAAAGGATCATTTCTTCTATTTTGCAAGTAGTTATTATGCTAGTCAATATTATTTTAAGAACATGTATACTTATAGCCAAATATATATATATATATATATATATATATATATATATATATATATATATATATATATATATATATATATATATATATATATAGGGAATTCCAAATATGTAACTCTATCTCTCTCCTTCCATTTCTCAGGTCGTATGATATTTATAATTGTTTATTAGTTTGCAATATTTAAAGATAAGTGTGTGCCGTGGGCATAAGTAGTCAGGTTATTTCAAGTATTACGAGTTCGAGCACGTAAGTATGGCACGAGGTTTGAGCTTCCTAGTTTCAAGAAAGAATGAAAGTGTTCACAAGAACACTGGGTTGTCTTGTTAAATAGAAGTCGTAACAAATTTAATGATAGATTTAGTTGTCTGTACGAATCTTATCAAAGGCATGCAAAGGTACAGCCCCAAAGTATAAAATCCGTGAAAAATCTAAGGCTGCGAAACTCTATGAAAGCGATCACAGGTATCTTTGAACTAAGGATCCACTAAGGATCGAGATTTGTCTCCAATTCAGGGCTTAACCCAACTAGCCTACTTGTACCTAAGGACAGGATTTATTATAACTACCATGATTTTTTTTCCCCATAAGAAAAGTGCGCTCTTAGCGCTTTATGGGTTTTAGTACAGTTTTCTCTATTTATAATTAAAATTGAAGTACAAATAAATGTAAGATTCTCCTGCAATATTCAACTCAAAAATTTAAATAACTAAAAAAAAATTTGTATGAGTATTACAATTATATATTTAAAATGAGATACCCCCCCCCTTAATTCTATGCCTAAAGTAATGTCGTAAACTAGTATTAGATTTAACATTGTTCTTACGGGCCCAAATTAATATGGCCAACACGAAACACGGCTCCTTAAAAAATCTTATCACCAAATCGTCATTATGAATGTTTTTGAAAAGAGCGGGGCTTCCTATTATTTCTCTGCCATATGCCACGAGTTTCGGGTCGGGTGCTACGAAAAGTTTACATATGTCAGATAAATAAACATTTTGAATTATTGTAAATTGAATAGTAATCAATTTATAAGTTATTTTGGTATAATGTTTAAGTATGTAGAACGAAATAAATAGAATTGAAAGTTTCCAACAATTCGGTAGTTTGGTGGAAAAGTTGAAATGCAATCTGACGCTGACACATTCAGTTGTGTTGTCAGTTTATATTTCCAAGCATACCGAGTTGATGGCTGGTCACATGCAAAGTTACCAAGTACAATCGTATTCAAGAAATAATAAAAGAGCAATCATAGTGAATGATATTTCTTAAATAACATATAATAATAATCAAACAATGTGTTTGTATTGACTAGTAAATCTAAGAAACGGTCAGTGCTTTACTTACTAAGCAAACCGATATATCGATGTGGGTTTTATTGAAATGTATATATTGGTTAATTGCATTAATCAAAATTTGTTCAGGACAAAACAGTCCCAGTGAAAAGTTACTAAGATTAATGCCACTTAAACCTTTCTATTTTTGCATAAAAAGTCAAATGGACTGATAAATAAATCTGTTAACTATTTGATGTTGTTTTCAAAATTAGAGTTACTTCATAAGTTTCTGTTGTACTTATGCTTATAGAATCACATCGTAGGTGCGCAATATGGTGTTTAAGTGTGATCGGGAAATATCAGAAAATGAGAATTCACATACGAATGCTCATTTAATTGTCATTAAAAAAATGTTAGCACTAATTTAATTATACAATTTTTTATTTTAGGAAAACGTACTGAAAACAAATTGCGAAAACTTGTCAAGAAGGATCTGCAGCTATGGCTGTGCAATGTCGAATACTGTTCTTTTACACAAGAAATCTGGCTTTACTAGTAGACGCCTACAATTTACTAGCATAATAAGACAACTAAACTGTATTTAACAGGCAATGTTTCACATGATAACTCCCGATAAAAAGACTCAACGCTTGGAGCGTAGTGTGACCTAGTGGGCTGTGCAATGTTGCCAAATCGTGCGGATACAATGCAGAGCGAAAGACCCCGGCGGTCCTATTGGTCTTCTGAGTTCCTGTTGTGCTGACATTATGGGCCTAGTGGGCTTGTGCAATGTTGCCAAATCGTGCGGAGGAAACAGTGAGGAGCGAAAGACCCCCGGCGGTCCTATGGGTTATCAGAGTCCCTGGTGTGTTGAACACTACGGGCCTTCTAGGTCCCTGGTATGCTGACACTATGGGCCTAGTAGGCTGTGCAATGTTGCCAAATTGTGCGGATACAGTAAGGAGCGAAAGACCACGGCGGTCCTATGGATCTTCTGAGTTTCTGGTGTGCTGACACTATGGGCCTAGTGGGCTTGTGCAATGTTGCCAAATCGTGCGGATACAATGAGGAGCGAAAGACCCCCGGCGGTTCTATTGGTCTTCTGAGTTCCTGGTGTGCTGACACTATGGGCCTAGTGGGCTTGTGCAATGTTGCCAAATCGTGCGGAAACAGTGAGGAGCGAAAGACCCCCGGGGGTCCTATGGGTCATCAGAGTCCCTGGTGTGTTGAACACTACGGGCCTTCTAGGTCCCTGGTGTGCTGACACTATGGGCCTAGTGGACTGTGCAATGTTGCCAAATCGTGCGGATACAGTGAGGAGCGAAAGACCCCGGCGGTCCTATGGATCTTCTGAGTTTTTGGTGTGTTGCCACTATGGGCCTAGTGGGCTTGTGCAATGTTGCCAAATCGTGCGGATACAGTGAGGAGCGAAAGACCCCCGGTGGTCCTATGGATCTTCTGATTTTCTGGTGTGCTGACACTATGGGCCTAGTGGGCTTGGGCAATGTTGCCAAATCGTGCGGATACAGTGAGGAGCGAAAGACCCCCGGCGGTCCTATGGGTCATCAGAGTCCCTGGTGTGTTGAACACTACGGGCCTTCTAGGTCCCTGGTGTGCTGACACTATGGGCCTAGTGGACTGTGCAATGTTGCCAAGTCGTGCGGATACAGTGAGGAGCGAAAGACCCCGGCGGTCCTATGGATCTTCTGAGTTTCTAGTGTGCTGACACTATGGGCCTAGTGGGCTTGTGCAATGTTGCAAAATCGTGCGGATACAGTGAGGAGCGAAAGACTCCACCGTCCTATGGATCTTCTGAGTTTTTAAATTGATTTTGATTATTGGAAATTTTGATTTCTTCATACAGTTCAAAACAGTGAGGAGCGATTTCTTCATACAGTGAGGAGCGAAAGACCCCGGCGGTCCTATGGATCTTCTGAGTTTCTAGTGTGCTGACACTATGGGCCTAGTGGGCTTGTACAATGTTGCCAAATCGTGCGGATACAGTGAGGAGCGAAAGACCCCGGCGGTCCTATGGATCTTCTGAGTTTCTGGTGTGCTGACACTAAGGGCCTAGTGGGCTTGTGCAATGTTGCCAAATCGTGCGGATACAGTGAGGAGCGAAAGACCCCCGGCGGTCCTATGGGTCATCAGAGTCCCTGGAGTGTTGAACACTAGGGGCCTTCTAGGTCCCTGGTGTGCTGACACTATGGGCCTAGTGGACTGTGCAATGTTGCCAAGTCGTGCGGATACAGTGAGGAGCGAAAGACCCCGGCGGTCCTATGGATCTTCTGAGTTTCTAGTGTGCTGACACTATGGGCCTAGTGGGCTTGTGCAATGTTGCAAAATCGTGCGGATACAGTGAGGAGCGAAAGACTCCACCGTCCTATGGATCTTCTGAATTCTAAACCAGCACACCGCCCTCGTGAATGCCTATATAGAAGAACTGGCTGCTAGGCACCACATCTCTGTCCTAGATATGAACAGACTGCAGCGGAAGCACTTCACGAGGCACGGGATGCATCTTCACACTAGAGGGAAGTGGCAGCTGGCCAGACTCGTCGTGGAGGCTCTTGGCGGGTTGAGCGTCTCGCCTGCTGCGGCCAGGAAGGCTGAGGTTGTTCCTGACACCCTCATTGCTGTCCCACCAATGCTGCCGCCGCCGCCGCCACCATCGTCACTGCCGCCGTCACTGCCACCCCCGCCGCCGCCACCACCGTCGCTGTCGCCGTCACTGCCACCGCCGCCGCCACCGCCACCGTCACCGCCACCGTCAGACTCTATACAGTTGACTCCAGGGCCCCCGATGCCGACTATATCTTGTGACGACGCCGTGAAGGAAGATGAAAGAAACGGGCCCTGTTGTCCATTCTGCAGCTTCAAATTTACAAGAGCAAAGAATTGAGACTGTTTTTTTAGGGACCCCTCTTTAAATCAGCGGACAAAATTGGCAAAGAATCGCCATCAAAAACGAACAAACTCTAAAATTTACAAACAAATTGAACTGAAACTGCTTCATCAAAATGCTCAATTCGCAACCAACAAATTGGAAGAAATTCAACTCATGTGCGAGGATCTCAAAACAGATCTTCTTGTTGTCACTGAAAACGGTTTCAACAGTGATAACATCGCACTGTGCAAAATTCCAAATTACAAATTGGCTTCCGCGTACTGTAGACCCTACTCCAAAGGAGGAGGGGTTGCTATTTTTATAAAACAAAATTTCACGTTTGCCCCCTTTCCGATCCAAGAATCGCTCGAAAAAGATTATGAAGCAGTCGGAATCAAAATTCAAACAGACAAATCAAAATTAGTAGTAATCGGAATATATAGGTCTCCCAGTGGAAACGAAGATATTTTTTTCTCAAAATTCGAACAATTACTGACAGACCTGACTGATCAACATCAGGAATATGTCGTGATGGGGGATTTTAACATTGACGCGTTGGACAACACACACCATTCCACAGTTCGATTAGTTGATTTACTTAGGTTCATTCGACCTGGAGTTGTTAGTCAAAACTCCGACGAGAGTGACGGCTACAACCCAATCAGCTATCGACAACATCATCACCAACCATCCAAGTGTCGCGGTGTCTGTGGTAAACACAGCTATATCTGACCACTACGGGCAAGAAGCTGTCGTCAGTGGAATGAAACTTGAAAGGGAGCCCAAAATTAACCAAACAATAAGAGACACAAGGCCAGAAAACATCGCTCACCTCAACACTTCCCTGTCAACAGAAAAGTGGAGTTTCCTTCACTCTTCTCAATCTGTAGAGCAGCAGTTCAAAATATTTAACGACGTCCTAAATTTCCATATTAACACATGCTGCCCTACAAAAACGATTAATATTTGCGAAAAAAAGTCAAAAAACAGATGGATCACAAAAGGTATTCTGGTCTCGAGAGAGAAAGTGAAATTTTTCTCTGAAATTAACAAACGTACTTGTAATGAAAATTTTCAAAACATTCTTCAAAAAATACAAAAAAATTTACAGGAAAGTGATCCAAGCTGCGAAAGCATACGATGTCTCCAAATCTATTCTATATTCTAAAAATATTTCAAAAACAACTTGGGACATCATTAATAATAAAACAAAAGTTAAAAAACAAATAAAAATTAAAAATGGGAATATACTTGTGGAGGATGGAACTGAGGTTGCCAATCAGTTTAACGAATTTTTCGCATCCGTTGCTGTTGGGCAAAGTCCTCGGCCGTCTGAACCGCAAGTACGTCCCTCGCGAAGACAGAGTCCAGCAGCCTCAAATGTTGCTGACGCCTGTCACTGAGGATGAGCTTCACCGAATTATTCAGCAGCTCCCAGCCATAAAGTCAAATGATCTTAATCTAATGTCCACATGGCTCATCAAACAATGCTGCAAGCATTTGGTGAGACCTTTAAACAAAATTGGTAAATTCTTCATTCCAAACAGGAGTTTTCCCCTCCCTCCTGAAAATTGCAAAAGTTGTTCCAATTTTCAAAAAAGACGATCAATTTTCAATCAATAACTATCGGCCTGTCTCAATTTTGCCAGTATTGAGCAAAATTTTGAAAAGCTTTTTCTCAGAAGAATGCTTCAATTTTTGGACAAAATACAGTCAGCTCTCATATGAACAATTTGGATTCAGAAAGGGCAAATCGACGACAGACGCAGTAGTGAGTCTTGTCGATATGATTGTAGAGGGAATAGAATGTCGGAACCACACAATGAGTGTGTTCTTAGACTTGTCCAAAGCATTCGACTGTGTTGACCATAGCATACTGCTCGACAGACTTGGGTCCCATGGCATCAGAGGCGTGCCCCTTAAATGGCTTAGCTCATTTCTAAGTCATAGATCCCAAGTTGTCCAAATATCAAATCAATTGTCAAAACCAATAGAACTGAGGTACGGTGTTCCCCAGGGATCCATTCTCAGTCCTGTGCTTTTCCTGCTTTATGTCAACGACATAGGATCATCACTTCTGCATGGAGGACTAATGCAGTATGCTGATGATACGACTCTCTGTTTTAGTGCAAGATCAAGTGAAGTGTTGGAACAACAGGCCTTTGTTGACATCAATAACTGTGTACAATACTTCCAAAGCCTCAATCTCACAACAAACTCCTCAAAATCCAACGTTTTAAATTTTGCCTTGCGCGATGTAGGCAACCATTGTGGATCTGCCGTCTTGTTAGCTGATTCCACACTGGAAGAAGTCCTCTCTTCAAAATTCCTAGGAATACACCTTGATCGAGGGTTGACTTGGAATGAACACATCAATCATGTTTGCGCAAAAAATTTCCTCAGGCATTTATGTCTTGAGATCCTTAGCAAAATACTGCCCAAGTCAGGTACTGATAACGGCGTATTATGGCTTAATTTACCCCCATTTGTCTTACGAAGTGGTCCTGTGGGGAGCGTGCGCAAGCTCTCAGTTTCAGAGAGCATTCAAACTCCAAAAAAAAGCTATTCGAATAATTGCAAAAAATAAATTCAGAGAGTCGTGCAGGCAAGCTTTTAAGGAATTACAGCTGTTAACTCTCCCGTGTCTGTACATTTTAGAAACCACTTTGTTTTGTATGTATAAGTGTGCGTTAACCAGAGGCCGGGACATACATACGCATGAGACACGAGGTAGAGAATTACTACGAAACTGCAAGCCACAGAACAGTGGTTTTTGAACACCTGCCCTCGCAGGCAGGTATTAATTTTATTAACAGACTGCCAAATTCAATAAAAAATTCCCCAACGCCCAAGGCGTTCAAAAAGGCGCCTTAAACATCTCTTGGTGTCACAAGCATTTTATAATGCAGGGGAGTTTTTGGCATTTAACTGGGAGACCGCCCAATTACATGACTGATTCTGCTGCTGTTTAAAGTGGGATATATTGGCGAAGGATGAAAGGTGCATAAGTGTAAAATTGTATGTGTAAATGAGAATTTTGTGGCATGAATGTAAAAAATTTTAGATTAAAATTTGTGACGTTTGCTATTACAGTGTAATATTGTCGCTGCAATAAAGCTGATTTGATTTGATTTGATTTGATTTGAATTTCTGGTGTGCTGACACTATGAGCCTGGTGGGCTTGTGCAATGTTGCCAAATCGTGCAGATACAGTGAGGAGCGAAAGACCCCCGGCGGTCCTATGGATCTTCTGAGTTTCTAGTGTGCTGACACTATGGGCCTAGTGGGCTTGTGAAATGTTGCCAAATCGTGCGGATACAATGAGGAGCGAAATACCCCGGCGGTCCTATTGGTCTTCTGAGTTCCTGTTGTGCTGACACCATGGGCCTAGTGGGCTTGTGCAATGTTGCCAAATCGTGCGGAAACAGTGAGGAGCGAAAGACCCCCCGGCGGTCCTATGGGTCATCAGAGTCCCTGGTGTGTTGAACACTACGGGCCTTCTAGGTCCCTGGTGTGCTGACACTATGGGCCTAGTGGACTGTGCAATGTTGCCAAATCGTGCGGATACAGTGAGGAGCGAAAGACCCCGGCGGGCCTATGGATCTTCTGAGTTTCTAGTGTGCTGACACTATGGGCCTAGTGGGCTTGTGAAATGTTGCCAAATCGCGCGGATACAGTGAGGAGTGAAAGACCCACGGCGGTCCTATGGATCTTCTGAGTTTCTGGTGTGCTGACATTATGGGCCTAGTGGGCTTGTGCAATGTTGCCAAATCGTGCGGATACAGTGAGGAGCGAAAGACCCCCGGCGGTCCTATGGATCTTCTGAGTTTCTAGTGTGCTGACACTATGGGCCTAGTGGGCTTGTGAAATGTTGCCAAATCGTGCGGATACAATGAGGAGCGAAATACCCCGGCGGTCCTATTGGTCTTCTGAGTTCCTGTTGTGCTGACACTATGGGCCTAGTGGGCTTGTGCAATGTTGCCAAATCGTGCGGATACAGTGAGGAGCGAAAGACCCCGGCGGTCCTATGGATCTTCTGAGTTTCTGGTGTGCTGACACTAAGGGCCTAGTGGGCTTGTGAAATGTTGCCAAATCGTGCGGATACAATGAGGAGCGAAATACCCCGGCGGTCCTATTGGTCTTCTGAGTTCCTGTTGTGCTGACACTATGGGCCTAGTGGGCTTGTGCAATGTTGCCAAATCGTGCGGATACAGTGAGGAGCGAAAGACCCCGGCGGTCCTATGGATCTTCTGAGTTTCTGGTGTGCTGACACTAAGGGCCTAGTGGGCTTGTGCAATGTTGCCAAATCGTGCGGATACAGTGAGGAGCGAAAGACCCCCGGCGGTCCTATGGGTCATCAGAGTCCCTGGAGTGTTGAACACTAGGGGCCTTCTAGGTCCCTGGTGTGCTGACACTATGGGCCTAGTGGACTGTGCAATGTTGCCAAGTCGTGCGGATACAGTGAGGAGCGAAAGACCCCGGCGGTCCTATGGATCTTCTGAGTTTCTAGTGTGCTGACACTATGGGCCTAGTGGGCTTGTGCAATGTTGCAAAATCGTGCGGATACAGTGAGGAGCGAAAGACTCCACCGTCCTATGGATCTTCTGAATTCTAAACCAGCACACCGCCCTCGTGAATGCCTATATAGAAGAACTGGCTGCTAGGCACCACATCTCTGTCCTAGATATGAACAGACTGCAGCGGAAGCACTTCACGAGGCACGGGATGCATCTTCACACTAGAGGGAAGTGGCAGCTGGCCAGACTCGTCGTGGAGGCTCTTGGCGGGTTGAGCGTCTCGCCTGCTGCGGCCAGGAAGGCTGAGGTTGTTCCTGACACCCTCATTGCTGTCCCACCAATGCTGCCGCCGCCGCCGCCACCATCGTCACTGCCGCCGTCCACTGCCCCCCCCCCCACCCGCCGCCGCCACCACCGTCGCTGTCGCCGTCACTGCCACCGCCGCCGCCACCGCCACCGTCACCGCCACCGTCAGACTCTATACAGTTGACTCCAGGGCCCCCGATGCCGACTATATCTTGTGACGACGCCGTGAAGGAAGATGAAAGAAACGGCCCTGTTGTCCATTCTGCAGCTTCAAATTTACAAGAGCAAAGAATTGAGACTGTTTTTTTAGGGACCCCTCTTTAAATCAGCGGACAAAATTGGCAAAGAATCGCCATCAAAAACGAACAAACTCTAAAATTTACAAACAAATTGAACTGAAACTGCTTCATCAAAATGCTCAATTCGCAACCAACAAATTGGAAGAAATTCAAACTCATGTGCGAGGATCTCAAAACAGATCTTCTTGTTGTCACTGAAAACGGTTTCAACAGTGATAACATCGCACTGTGCAAAATTCCAAATTACAAATTGGCTTCCGCGTACTGTAGACCCTACTCCAAAGGAGGAGGGGTTGCTATTTTTATAAAACAAAATTTCACGTTTGCCCCCTTTCCGATCCAAGAATCGCTCGAAAAAGATTATGAAGCAGTCGGAATCAAAATTCAAACAGACAAATCAAAATTAGTAGTAATCGGAATATATAGGTCTCCCAGTGGAAACGAAGATATTTTTTTCTCAAAATTCGAACAATTACTGACAGACCTGACTGATCAACATCAGGAATATGTCGTGATGGGGGATTTTAACATTGACGCGTTGGACAACACACACCATTCCACAGTTCGATTAGTTGATTTACTTAGGTCATTCGACCTGGAGTTGTTAGTCAAAACTCCGACGAGAGTGACGGCTACAACCCAATCAGCTATCGACAACATCATCACCAACCATCCAAGTGTCGCGGTGTCTGTGGTAAAACACAGCTATATCTGACCACTACGGGCAAGAAGCTGTCGTCAGTGGAATGAAACTTGAAAGGGAGCCCAAAATTAACCAAACAATAAGAGACACAAGGCCAGAAAACATCGCTCACCTCAAACACTTCCCTGTCAACAGAAAAGTGGAGTTTCCTTCACTCTTCTCAATCTGTAGAGCAGCAGTTCAAAATATTTAACGACGTCCTAAATTTCCATATTAACACATGCTGCCCTACAAAAACGATTAATATTTGCGAAAAAAAGTCAAAAAAAAACAGATGGATCACAAAAGGTATTCTGGTCTCGAGAGAGAAAGTGAAATTTTTCTCTGAAATTAACAAACGTACTTGTAATGAAAATTTCAAAACATTCTTCAAAAAATACAAAAAAATTTACAGGAAAGTGATCCAAGCTGCGAAAGCATACGATGTCTCCAAATCTATTCTATATTCTAAAAATATTTCAAAAACAACTTGGGACATCATTAATAATAAAACAAAAGTTAAAAAACAAATAAAAATTAAAAAATGGGAATATACTTGTGGAGGATGGAACTGAGGTTGCCAATCAGTTTAACGAATTTTTCGCATCCGTTGCTGTTGGGCAAAGTCCTCGGCCGTCTGAACCGCAAGTACGTCCCTCGCGAAGACAGAGTCCAGCAGCCTCAATGTTGCTGACGCCTGTCACTGAGGATGAGCTTCACACCGAATTATTCAGCAGCTCCCAGCCATAAAGTCAAATGATCTTAATCTAATGTCCACATGGCTCATCAAACAATGCTGCAAGCATTTGGTGAGACCTTTAAACAAATTGGTAAATTCTTCATTCCAAACAGGAGTTTTCCCCTCCCTCCTGAAAATTGCAAAAAGTTGTTCCAATTTTCAAAAAAGACGATCAATTTTCAATCAATAACTATCGGCCTGTCTCAATTTTGCCAGTATTGAGCAAAATTTTTGAAAAGCTTTTTCTCAGAAGAATGCTTCAATTTTTGGACAAATACAGTCAGCTCTCATATGAACAATTTGGATTCAGAAAGGGCAAATCGACGACAGACGCAGTAGTGAGTCTTGTCGATATGATTGTAGAGGGAATAGAATGTCGGAACCACACAATGAGTGTGTTCTTAGACTTGTCCAAAGCATTCGACTGTGTTGACCATAGCATACTGCTCGACAGACTTGGGTCCCATGGCATCAGAGGCGTGCCCCTTAAATGGCTTAGCTCATTTCTAAGTCATAGATCCCAAGTTGTCCAAATATCAAATCAATTGTCAAAACCAATAGAACTGAGGTACGGTGTTCCCCAGGGATCCATTCTCAGTCCTGTGCTTTTCCTGCTTTATGTCAACGACATAGGATCATCACTTCTGCATGGAGGACTAATGCAGTATGCTGATGATACGACTCTCTGTTTTAGTGCAAGATCAAGTGAAGTGTTGGAACAACAGGCCTTTGTTGACATCAATAACTGTGTACAATACTTCCAAAGCCTCAATCTCACAACAAACTCCTCAAAATCCAACGTTTTAAATTTTGCCTTGCGCGATGTAGGCAACCATTGTGGATCTGCCGTCTTGTTAGCTGATTCCACACTGGAAGAAGTCCTCTCTTCAAAATTCCTAGGAATACACCTTGATCGAGGGTTGACTTGGAATGAACACATCAATCATGTTTGCGCAAAAATTTCCTCAGGCATTTATGTCTTGAGATCCTTAGCAAAATACTGCCCAAGTCAGGTACTGATAACGGCGTATTATGGCTTAATTTACCCCCACCATTTGTCTTACGAAGTGGTCCTGTGGGGAGCGTGCGCAAGCTCTCAGTTTCAGAGAGCATTCAAACTCCAAAAAAAAGCTATTCGAATAATTGCAAAAATAAAATTCAGAGAGTCGTGCAGGCAAGCTTTTAAGGAATTACAGCTGTTAACTCTCCCGTGTCTGTACATTTTAGAAACCACTTTGTTTTGTATGTATAAGTGTGCGTTAACCAGAGGCCGGGACATACATACGCATGAGACACGAGGTAGAGAATTACTACGAACTGCAAGCCACAGAACAGTGGTTTTTGAACACCTGCCCTCGCAGGCAGGTATTAATTTTATTAACAGACTGCCAAATTCAATAAAAAATTCCCCAACGCCCAAGGCGTTCAAAAGGCGCCTTAAACATCTCTTGGTGTCACAAGCATTTTATAATGCAGGGGAGTTTTTGGCATTTAACTGGGAGACCGCCCAATTACATGACTGATTCTGCTGTTTAAAGTGGGATATATTGGCGAAGGATGAAAGGTGCATAAGTGTAAAATTGTATGTGTAAATGAGAATTTTGTGGCATGAATGTAAAAAATTTTAGATTAAAATTTGTGACGTTTGCTATACAGTGTAATATTGTCGCTGCAATAAAGCTGATTTGATTTGATTTGATTTGATTTGAATTTCTGGTGTGCTGACACTATGAGCCTGGTGGGCTTGTGCAATGTTGCCAAATCGTGCAGATACAGTGAGGAGCGAAAGACCCCCGGCGGTCCTATGGATCTTCTGAGTTTTCTAGTGTGCTGACACTATGGGCCTAGTGGGCTTGTGAAATGTTGCCAAATCTCCCCCCCCCACCCCCCCCCCCCCCCACCCCCCCCCCCCCCCACCCCCCCCCCCCCCCACCCCCCCCCCCCCCCACCCCCCCCCCCCCCCACCCCCCCCCACGAACTCGGTTGTACAAATTGAGATCTCAAAATAGACAAATTGGGACAACCGAGATCTTCTATATTAATAACATTAACACAAAAAATCTGACAGTAAAACTAGTTATAAACTTTTGTTTTTCGTTTCCCTTCACATACACATTTCCGTTTATTTTTAACATTTGAAAATATATCTTTCATTGAATTATACTCTGTAAAACCAGATCCCCAATACAGTCCATGGTATTGTCTCTCCAACCACAGCACCTGTTTTTGTATTTGTGGTGCGAGTTCATGAAAATTACACGGTGGCTGAAATAAATGGAGCTCATATATTTGTGCATCAGTTGAAATAAGAGCAAGTTCTTTTACTATAAATTCATTGTTACTATTTTTAAACCCTTGAAAATCTATTATGAACTCCATCTTCTTCTTCTTCTTCTTCTAGTGATGAGCTGTAAAATCACGTGGTTCTCTGACGTCAATAGACTGCTTCACCATTTGTCGGAATCCATTTTTCTCTAATAAAAAAAAGAAATAATTAATAACAAATAAGTGTTACACTAAATATTATTCTAAGTAAAGTTGATTTTTAATCTTTTTATACTTTTAGAAAGCGTAAGATTGTAAACAATTGTTATTTTACATCTTTAACGTTTTTTTTTTCAATATTTAAAATAAAACAACTGTTAAACAGAGAACTTACGTTAACACCGCAAGGTTTCCGTTTCTCTGCTCAACAGCACTAAGTATATTATTTACAGACTTGTAATTCTTTAAAGTGTAATAGAAAACTTGTGTTAACACCGCAAGGTTTCCATTTTCTATCACACGGACTATAAAGTGAAAGATTACTACTTACTTGTTAAGTGAGAAAGCGAACGAGTAGAAGTCGAAAATTGAACTTGATCAACTCTCTGAAGAGGAGAACGCTAATATACCCATCCAGAACTGACGTTTGAGGTTAAAGGCGAAACACGTGTTGATAGAAAGTTGCAGTTTTAAACATTCTAAAGGTTTAAGGTGACCACGTGTCGACAAAATGTAGTAAACAAGGGTAAATAGAGGACAAATAGCGCTTCATTTAAAATTAAATTGGTTGTTAGATAAAACATTTATCGGAGGTCAGGTCAATTGATATCAAAGCTTAGTATAATGAATATTATACCAATCATCTTCTGTCTTTATTGGGACGTTAACACAAATAAAATTAATACCTCAGTAAAAAGTTATATTTATATTAAACATATATATATATATATACATAAAATTGTTTTTTCTAGTAAATCTTCTGAACTGTTGATTATTTCTGCTCTTCTAACTTTATTAAGACTTAGACACCACGTCTTAAAATTCCTTTTCTTCTCCGACAGTAACATCTTCGACTTCTATATTTGGGTGACTTCACTTCGTACAATTCCTTGTTTCTTAATTCAGCATCATATTCTAGGACACGAATTGTTGTATTCAATCTTGAGATTTCATTATTTAACTGTCCTATTCTATCGATGTATTCCTCAATGTCTTTTTGTAAAGATTCTTTAACATATGCGCAATCATCAGCTTGCAGACAACAGTCATTTGTTTCATTTAAAATTTCAAGTGTGGTCGTGTCATCACTATAGTTGTCTTCATTAAATGTAGAGTCGTTTTCGTCAAAAGAAAAACGTTTCATCACCTTGTTCTGACGGGGCATCATTCATAGTCTCTTCATTAAAAAATGACAACGATTCTTCTCCATCAGATCCACTAGTTGTCTCTTGGCTACTAACATTGAAATAGTTCAAAGTGAACAACGCTTGATGGGGAGATTTAGGTGAGTAATGTAAATCTATCCTTGTTCTGTTTGATATTGCGTGAGCTACAAGTGTACTTCCATTACCCCAGTGTTGTGAAGAGAAATTTTGTTGACTGTACACAACACTCAAAACATAAAGGAAGATTACATACGGCATTGTTACCGACATGATTAACACACATAATAATAATAATAAATCAATAGCGAGTCAATCCATTTATATTCTTACAAAATGCATATTAAGCAGAAAAATATAACTCGAAACACTCTCGAGTCAATCGTACTATAGTGTTAGAAGAATTGTTTTTTTTTTTTGGATAACGTTGCATTATATTATTCATCACCAGAGAAAAAAACCTTATCGGTCTGATGGACTGGTTGGCAGACGCCTGACAGTGATATCAGGTCCATGACCTAGAGGTGAAGAATTCGCGATACGAACCGGCGCGTGCCGATAACGAAACGTAAACAATAGTAGCGACCTCGCGGGCTTATCTAATTGTTATTTAATTGAGGTCAATTGCTTTTTAATTGGGGTCAAGGTTATCTGGCACGTGCTTATCTTAAAATATGCGGAAATGTCAAAGGTTATCACTGATAAGGACCCCCCGCAGAGAGATAACAGGGGTCAAAGGTCCTGTCCCAGAACCTACACTTTATAACTACTAACAAGCCAGTTGACAAACGCCTGTGTGTGGTAGAAATAATATATTTAGTTGTATCAGGTGACAAGACTGGTTGTCAGTTGTATAGTCTGAGTAAGCAGCAACAAGCCAGTTGACAAATGCCTGTGCGTGGTAGAAATAATATATTTAGTTGTATCGGGTGTGACAACACTGGTTGTCAGTTGTATAGTCTGAGTAAGCAGCAACAAGCCAGTTGACAAACGCCTGTGTGTGATAGAAATAATATATTTAGTTGTATCAGGTGACAAGACTGGTTGTCAGTTGAATAGTCTGAGTAAGCAGCAACAAGCCAGTTGACAAACGCCTGTGTGTGGTAGAAATAATATATTTAGTTGTATCAGGTGACAAGACTGGTTGTCAGTTGTATAGTCTGAGTAAGCAGCAACAAGCCAGTTGACAAACGCCTGTGTGTGGTAGAAATAATATATTTAGTTGTATCAAGTGACAAGACTGGTTGTCAGTTGTTATAGTCTGAGTAAGCAGCAACAGCCAGTGGACAAACGTCCTTTTGTGTGGTAGAAATAATATATTTAGTTTTATCGTGTGTGAACAAGAACTGGTTGTCATTTGTATAGTCTGAGTATAAGCAGCAACAAGCCAGATGACAAACGCCCAGTGTGTGGATAGAAATAATATATTTAGATGTATCGGGTGTGACAACACTGGTATTGTCAACAATTTGTATAGTCCTCGAGTAAGCAGCAACAAGCCAGTTTGACAAACGCCTGGGTGTGGTAGAAATAATATAATTAGTTTGTATCGGGTGTGACAATAACACTGGTTGTCAGTTGAATAGTCTAAGTAAGCATCAGCAAAACAAGCCAGTTGACAAACGCCTGTGCGTGGTAGAAATATATATTTAGTTGTATCGGGTGTGACAATAACTGGTTGTCAGTTTGTATAGTCTGAGTAAGCAGCAAACAAGCCAATTGACAAACGCCTGTTGGTGTGGTAGAAATAATATATTTAGTTGTATTAGGTGACAAGACTAGTTGGTCAGTTGAATATTCTGAGTAAGCAGCAACAAGCCAGTTGACAAACGCCTGTGTGTGGTAGATAATAATATATTTAGTTTGTATCGGGTGTGAAAACAGGACTGGTTGTCAATTGTATAGTCTGAGTAAGCAGCAAACAAGCCAGTGACAAACGCCTGTGTGTGGTAGAAATAATATATTTAGTTGTATCGGGTGTGAAAACACTGTTGTCAGTTGTATAGTCTGAGTGTAGCAGCAACAAGCCATTTGACAAATGCCTGTGCGTGGTAAAAATAAATATATTTTAGTTTGTATCGGTGTGACAACACTGGTTGTCAAATTGTATAGTCTGAGTAAGCAGCAACAACATGCCAGTTGACAAACGCCTGTGTGTGGTAGAAATAATATATTTAGTTGTATCATGGTGTGACAACACTGGTTGTCAGTTTGTATAGTCTGAATGAGTAAGCAGCAACAAGCCAATTGACATTCGCCACCTCGCTTCCGTGGACCGTGTGTGGTAGAAATAATATATTTAGTTGTATCAGGTGACTAGACAAGGTTGTCAGTTGAATATTCTGAGTAAGCACAACAAGCCAGTTGACAAACGCCTTTGTGTGGTTAGAAATAATATTATTTAGTTGTATCGGGGTGGACAAAACACTGTGTTGTCAGTATTGTATAGTCTGAGTAAGCAGCAACAACCCAGTTTGACAAACGCCTGTTGTGTGGTATAGTAATAATATTATTCTAGTTGTATCACGTTGTGACAAGACTGGTTGTCAGTTGTATAGTCTGAGTAAGCAGCAACAAGCCATTGACAAACGCCTCTTTGTGTGGTAGAAATAATATATTTAGTTGTATTCAGGGTGTGGACAACACTGGTTGTCAATTGTATAGTCTGAGTACAGCAGCAACAAGCCAGTTGACAAACGCCTGTGTGTGGTAGATAATAATATAATTAGTTGTATGGGGGTGTGACAACACTGATTGTCAGTTGTATAGTCTGTGTTAAGCAGCAACAAGCCAGTTTGACAAACGCCTGTTTGTGTGGTTAGAAAATTATATATTTAGTGGTATCGGGTTTTGTGACAAGACTGGTTGTCAATTGAATAGTCTGAGTATAGGAGGCAACAAGCCAGTTTGGACAAACGCCTGTGTGTGGTAGAAATAATAAATTTAGTTGTATTCAGGTGACAAGACTGTGTGTTCAGTTGAATAGTTCTCAGTAAGCAGCAACAAGCCAGTTGACAAACGCCTTTTGTGTGGTAGAAATAATATATTTAGTTGTTTTATCGGAGTGTGGACAACACTGGATGTCAATTGTATTAGTCTGAGTAAGCAGCAACATAGCCAGTTGACAAAAACCGGCCTGTGTGTGGGTAGAAATAAATATATTTTAGTTGTATCGGGTGTGGACAACACTGGTTGTCAGCAATTGTATAGTCTGAGTAAGCAGCAACAAGCCAATTGACAACAGCCTGTGTGTGGTAGAAATAATATATTTAGTTGTATCGGGTGTGACAACACTGGTTTGTCAGTTGTATAGTGCTGAGTAAGCAGCAACAAGCCAATTGACAAACGCCTGTGTGTCGGTAGAAATAATATTATTTAGTGTTGTATCAGGTGACAAGAACTGTTGTTAGTTGAATAGTCCTGAGTAAAGCAGCAACAAGCCAGTTGACAAACGATCTGTGTGTAGTAGAATAATATATTTAGTTGTATCAGGTGTGACAACACTGATAGTTGTTCAGTTGTATAGTCTGACGTAAGCCAGCTACACAAGCCAGTTGACAAACGCCTGTGTGTGGTAGAAATAATATTATAGTATAGTTGAACTCAGGTGACAAGACTGGTTGTCAGTTGAATAGTCTGAGTAAGCAGCAACAAGCCAGTTGAACAAACGCCTGTGTGTGTAGAAATTAATATATTTAGTTGTATCGGCGTGACAAAACACTGGTTGTCAGTTGTAATAGTCTAAGTAAGCAACAACAAGCCAGTTGACAAACGCCTTTGCGTGTGGTTAGAAATAATATATTCTAGTTGTATCGGATGTGACAACACTGAGTTTGTCAATTGTATATAGTCTGAGTAAGCAGCAACAAGCCAGTTGACAAACGCCTGTGTGTGGTAGAATAGAAATAATATTTTTATTTAGTTGTATCAGTGTGACAACACTGGTTGTCAGTTGAATAGTATCTGAGTAAGCAGCAACAAGCCAGTTGACAAACGCCCGGCCGTAGGTGTGTGGGTAGCAAATAATCATATTTAGTTGTTATCAGGATGACAATACTGGTTGTCAGTTGAATATTCTTGAGTAAGCAGCAACAAGCCAGTTGACAAAACCGCCTTTGTGTGTTAGAAATAATATATTTAGTGTGTAATCAGGTGTGAAAACACTGGTTGTCAATTGTATAGTCTGAGTAAGCAGCAACAAGCGCCATTTACAAACCCGCCTTTTTTTTTTCCTGTGTGTGGTTAGAAATAATATATTTAGTTGTATCGGGTGTGAAAAGCACTGGTTGTCAAGTTGTTAGATTCTGAGTAAGCAGCAACAAGCCCAGTATTGACAAACGCCTGTGTGTGGTAGAAAATAATATATTTAGTTGTATCGGGTGTGACAAGACTGGTTGTCAGTTGAATAGTTCTGAGTAAGCAGCAACATGGAGTAAGCCAGTTGACAAACGCCTGTGTGTGGTAGAAAATAATAATATTAGTTGTATCAGTGACAAGACTGTTGTCAGTTGTAAGTCTGAGTAAGCAGTCAACAAGACTCAGTTTGACAAACGCCTTTGTTGTGGTAGAAATAATATATTAGTTTGTATCGGGTTGAAAACACTGGTTGTCAGTTGTATAGTCTGGAGTAAGCAGCAACAAGCCAGTTTGACAAACGCCTTTGTGTGGTAAAAATAATACTATATTTGATTGTATCGTGTGTAGAAAAGAACTGGTTGTCAATTTGTATAGTCTGAGTAAGCAGTCAACAAAGCCAATTTGACAAACGCCTGTGTGTGGTAGAAATAATATATTTAGTAGTATCGGGTGTGGACAACACTGGTTGTCAGTTGGTATAGTCTGAGTAAGCAGCAACAAGCAATTGACAAACGCCTGTGTGTGGAAAAATAAATATAATTTAGTTGTATCAGGTTGACAAGACTGGTTGGTCAGTTGTATAGTCTGAGTAAGGCAGCAACAGCCACGTTGACAAACGACTGTTTTGGTGGTAAAAATAATATTATTTAGTTTGTATCGGGGATGCTGTGACATCACTGGTTTGTCATTTGAATAGGTCTGAGTAAGTCAGCAACAAAGCAACAAGCCAGTTGGACAAACTCCTGCTGTGTGGTAGAAAATAATATATTTAGTTGTATCGGGTGGTTTGTTGACAAAGACTGGTTGTCAGTTGTATAGTCTGAGTAAGCAGCAACAAGCCAGTTGACAAACGCCTTTGTGTTGGTAGAAATAATATTTTTATTTGTTTTTTTTAGTTGTATCGGGTGGTGACAAACACTGTGGAGGTTGTCAGTTGTATAGTCTGAGTAAGCAGCAACAAGCCAGTTGACAAACCCCTGTGTGTGGTAGAAAATAATATAATATAGTTGTAATCTGGTGTGTGAAAACACTGGTTGTCAGTTGTAATAGTCCCAGAGAGTAAGCAGCAACAAGCCAGTTGACAAACGCCTTTGCGTGTGGTAAAAATAATATATTTAGTTGTATCGCAGGTGTGACAACATTGGTTGTCAATTGTATAGTCTGAGTAAGCAGCAACAAGCCAGTTGGGGGGGGGGACCCAAACGCCTGTGTGTGGTAGAAAATAATATATTTAGTTGTATCAAGTGACAACACTGTTGTCAGTTGTATAGTCTTAGAGTAAGCAGCAACAAGCCAATTTGACAAACGCCTGTGGTGTGGTGAAATAATATATTTATTTGTTCAGGTGACAAGACTGGTGTCAGTTGTAAGTTGTATAGCAGCAACAAGCCAGTGACAAAACTGTGTCGGTAGAAATATCATATATTTAGTTGTATCAGGTGACAAGACTGGTTGTCAGTTTGAATAGTCTGAGTAAGCAGCAACAAGCCAGTTGACAAACGCCTGTGTGTGGTAGAAATAATATATTTAGTTGTATCAGGTGACAAGACTGGTTGTCAGTTGTATAGTCTGAGTAAGCAGCAACAAGCCAGTTGACAAACGCCTGTGTGTGGTAGAAATAATATATTTAGTTGTATCAGGTGACAAGACTGGTTTTCAGTTGTATAGTCTGAGTAAGCAGCAACAAGCCAGTTGACAAACGCCTTTGTGTGGTAGAAATAATATATTTAGTTGTATCAGGTGTGACAAGACTGGTTGTCAGTTGTATAGTCTGAGTAAGCAGCAACAAGCCAGTTGACAAACGCCTGTGTGTGGTAGAAATAATATATTTAGTTTGTATCAGGTGACAAGACTGGTTGTCAGTTGTATAGTCTGAGTAAGCAGCAACAAGCCAGTTGACAAACGCCTGTGTGTGGTAGAAATAATATATTTAGTTGTATCAGGTGACAAGACTGGTTGTCAGTTGTATAGTCTGAGTAAGCAGCAACAAGCCAGTTGACAAACGCCTTTGTGTGGTAGAAATAATATATTTAGTTGTATCGGTGTGTGAACAACACTGGTTGTCAATTGTATAGTCTGAGTAAGCAGCAACAAGCCAGTTGACAAACGCCTGTGTGTGGTAGAAATAATATATTTAGTTGTATCAGGTGACAAGACTGGTTGTCAGTTGTATAGTCTGAGTAAGCAGCATTAAGCCAGTTGACAAACGCCTGTGTGTGGTAGAAATAATATATTTAGTTGTATCTGGTGACAAGACTGGTTTTCGGTTGTATAGTCTGAGTAAGCAGCAACAAGCCAGTTGACAAACGCCTTTGTGTGGTAGAAATAATATATTTAGTTGTATCAGGTGACAAGACTGGTTGTCAGTTGTATAGTCTGAGTAAGCAGCAACAACCCAGTTGACAAACGCCTGTGTGTGGTAGAAATAATATATTTAGTTGTATCAGGTGACAAGACTGGTTGTCAGTTGTATAGTCTGAGTAAGCAGCAACAAGCCAGTTGACAAACGCCTGTGTGTGGTAGAAATAATATATTTAGTTGTATCATGTGACAAGACCGGTTTTCAGTTGTATAGTCTGAGTAAGCAGCAACAAGCCAGTTGACAAACGCCTTTGTGTGGTAGAAATAATATATATTTAGTTGTATCAGGTGACAAGACTGGTTGTCAGTTGTATAGTCTGAGTAAGCAGCAACAAGCCAGTTGACAAACGCCTGTGTGTGGTAGAAATAATATATTTAGTTGTATCAGGTGACAAGACTAGTTGTCAGTTGTATAGTCTGAGTAAGCAGCAACAAGCCAGTTGACAAACGCCTTTGTGTGGTTGAAATAATATATTTAGTTGTATCGGGTGTGAAAACACTGGTTGTCAATTGTATAGTCTGATTATGCAGCAACAAGCCAGTTGACAAACGCCTGTGTGTGGTAGAAATAATATATGTAGTTGTATCAGGTGACAAGACTGGTTGTCAGTTGTATAGTCTGAGTAAGCAGCAACAAGCCAGTTGACAAACGCCTTTGTGTGGTAGAAATAATATATTTAGTTGTATCGGGTGTGAAAACACTGGTTGTCAGTTGTATAGTCTGAGTAAGCAGCAACAAGCCAGTTGACAAACGCCTGTGTGTGGTAGAAATAATATATTTAGTTGTATCGGGTGTGACAAGACTGGTTGTCAGTTGTATAGTCTGAGTAAGCAGCAACAAGCCAGTTGACAAACGCCTGTGTGTGGTAGAAATAATATATTTCGTTGTATCGGGTGTGACAACACTGGTTGTCAATTGTATAGTCTGAGTAAGCAGCAACAAGCCAGTTGACAAACGCCTGTGTGTGATAGAAATAATATATTTAGTTGTATCAGGTGACAAGACTGGTTGTCAGTTGAATAGTCTGAGTAAGCAGCAACAAGCCAGTTGACAAACGCCTGTGTGTGGTAGAAATAATATATTTAGTTGTATCAGGTGACAAGACTGGTTGTCAGTTGTATAGTCTGAGTAAGCAGCAATAAGCCAGTTGACAAACGCCTGTGTGTGGTAGAAATAATATATTTAGTTGTATCTGGTGACAAGACCGGTTTTCAGTTGTATAGTCTGAGTAGGCAGCAACAAGCCAGTTGACAAACGCCTGTGTGTGGTAGAAATAATATATTTAGTTGTATCAGGTGACAAGACCGGTTTTCAGTTGTATAGTCTGAGTAAGCAGCAACAAGCCAGTTGACAAACGCCTTTGTGTGGTAGAAATAATATATTTAGTTGTATCAGGTTACAAGACTGGTTGTCAGTTGTATAGTCTGAGTAAGCAGCAACAAGCCAGTTGACAAACGCCTGTGTGTGGTAGAAATAATATATTTAGTTGTATCAGGTGACAAGACTGGTTGTCAGTTGTATAGTCTGAGTAAGCAGCAACAAGCCAGTTGACAAACGCCTGTGTGTGGTAGAAATAATATATTTAGTTGTATCAGGTGACAAGACTGGTTGTCAGTTGTATAGTCTGAGTAAGCAGCAACAAGCCAGTTGACAAACGCCTTTGTGTGGTAGAAATAATATATTTAGTTGTATCGGGTGTGAAAACACTGGTTGTCAATTGTATAGTCTGAGTAAGCAGCAACAAGCCAGTTGACAAACGCCTGTGTGTGGTAGAAATAATATATTTAGTTGTATCAGGTGACAAGACTGGTTGTCAGTTGTATAGTCTGAGTAAGCAGCATTAAGCCAGTTGACAAACGCCTGTGTGTGGTAGAAATAATATATTTAGTTGTATCTGGTGACAAGACCGGTTTTCGGTTGTATAGTCTGAGTAAGCAGCATTAAGCCAGTTGACAAACGCCTTTGTGTGGTAGAAATAATATATTTAGTTGTATCAGGTGACAAGACTGGTTGTCAGTTGTATAGTCTGAGTAAGCAGCAACAAGCCAGTTGACAAACGCCTGTGTGTGGTAGAAATAATATATTTAGTTGTATCAGGTGACAAGACTGGTAGTCAGTTGTATAGTCTGAGTAAGCAGCAACAAGCCAGTTGACAAACGCCTGTGTGTGGTAGAAATAATATATTTAGTTGTATCATGTGACAAGACCGGTTTTCAGTTGTATAGTCTGAGTAGGCAGCAACAAGCCAGTTGACAAACGCCTTTGTGTGGTAGAAATAATATATTTAGTTGTATCAGGTGACAAGACTGGTTGTCAGTTGTATAGTCTGAGTAAGCAGCAACAAGCCAGTTGACAAACGCCTGTGTGTGGTAGAAATAATATATTTAGTTGTATCAGGTGACAAGACTAGTTGTCAGTTGTATAGTCTGAGTAAGCAGCAACAAGCCAGTTGACAAACGCCTTTGTGTGGTTGAAATAATATATTTAGTTGTATCGGGTGTGAAAACACTGGTTGTCAATTGTATAGTCTGATTATGCAGCAACAAGCCAGTTGACAAACGCCTGTGTGTGGTAGAAATAATATATGTAGTTGTATCAGGTGACAAGACTGGTTGTCAGTTGTATAGTCTGAGTAAGCAGCAACAAGCCAGTTGACAAACGCCTTTGTGTGGTAGAAATAATATATTTAGTTGTATCGGGTGTGAAAACACTGGTTGTCAGTTGTATAGTCTGAGTAAGCAGCAACAAGCCAGTTGACAAACGCCTGTGTGTGGTAGAAATAATATATTTAGTTGTATCGGGTGTGACAAGACTGGTTGTCAGTTGTATAGTCTGAGTAAGCAGCAACAAGCCAGTTGACAAACGCCTGTGTGTGGTAGAAATAATATATTTCGTTGTATCGGGTGTGACAACACTGGTTGTCAATTGTATAGTCTGAGTAAGCAGCAACAAGCCAGTTGACAAACGCCTGTGCGTGGTAGAAATAATATATTTCGTTGTATCGGGTGTGACAACACTGGTTGTCAATTGTATAGTCTGATTAAGCAGCAAGAAGCCAGTTGACAAACACCTGTGTGTGGTAGAAATAATATATTTCGTTGTATCGGGTGTGACAAGACTGGTTGTCAATTGTATAGTCTGAGTAAGCAGCAACAAGCCAGTTGACAAACGCCTGTGTGTGGTAGAAATAATATATTTCGTTGTATCGGGTGTGACAAGACTGGTTGTCAGTTGTATCGTCTGAGTAAGCAGCAACAAGCCAGTTGACAGAGACCTAATGGACACAACAAGCTTCTGCACTACAGTTGACAGTATTGACATCCTTTACAATACGAATGTTGATACGTTAATAAACTCGATACCACATAGGATCTACCTTTTAAAATCAACATGTGGTAGTAATACAATATTTAGTGATGCCTAAATACAAGACAGATCGGCATCAAGCTGCGTGAATAGCAAAAACACAGTTGACAACATAACTGAGACAACGAACTTCTTCACTACAATTGAAATATTGACATCCTGCATAATACAACTGTTGGTTAGTTGACAAATTCGATGACACGTAGTCTCTATGTTTTAATATAAACATGTGTATGTAATTCTATATTTATTAAAGTTTCGATACAAGACAGATCGCCATCGTACTGTGTGAAACTATGGCTAGCGAGCACAATTCAACTTATATAGGGATGATATAGAAAGAAGAACATACAGACATACTGATATTTTGAAACATCCTGGGATAAAAAAGTCTATCTATCAAACTAACGTATTTTGACTTATATTTTGACATTCTATGAAATACCATCACAATATAAATAATACATTAAATATTTTCATAATACGAGGGTAGAGAAACAGTTCCGGTACGTAAAAAGTGCTAATGTAACGTTTAATTTCCTGAAGTCTTGATAAGTAACTATTTTTATACAAAAGTTAGTATTGCAGCCTTGACCATTATTCGTGGCGTTTTTCGCCCGTCCACAATAAAACTAATGCCTCTAAGGTAAGTAATGAAATATAATTATTTTACTTTGGAGTGTTTTCCGTGAGGCGTAAAAGTTGTTTCTGCAATCTTTCCGAGCACCAATGTTCTGTTACAAAAGAGTTAATAGCTATTTCTGCACAGTTGGAAGAATTATGTTGACTTTGCGGTCACTGAAATATTTCTCATGGGATAAATTATTTTGTCTTGGTTTATTAATTACGGAATGTGAAATTTAAATAAATTGGAAAGTTAATTTTACTGGAATGAAAATGTGTATCAAGCAGCACAATGGCTTAGCCAAAATACTGATCAGATCAATTTTAGTATCTGTTTTGGACTTGCTTCACCATATCTCTTTCCAAGTTATTCGTGATAAAATAATCCTTATTATAATCGATATGTGCAATAGCTTTTAAGATACATTATTTTAATCACTTACAGATGTAGATGTCTGAAATAAACATTTAATGTTATCAACTGTAATTTGATATGTTATTGGTAATTAATATTTAACATCTTTTGAGATATTTGGTTTATAAAGTGAGTTACTATGTATTAATATTTACAACTTATTTATAGTTAACCAGTGCTTACACACGGCTTCCACGTAATTACTTTAGGTTTGTACGTGTATGAGAACTTCAGGCTTAACTAAATTTTATTTATGACACCAATGTTTAGTTGACTTGTTGCCACGATATTTAATTTAAAACGGTCATTGTAATTTACTCCAATCTTAGCAATATTTTGTTCCAAAGTTGATATTGCCTTGTTTCCTTCAAGAAATATATATACATACATAGGTCTGAGAAACCTATTTCTGTCTTTTATCAAAGACATCCAAGATGGATTTGATAATAGTCTGATTTAAATTTAATCCATTAGGCTGATTTCATAAACCAAATTTACCTAAAACATATTAAATACATATTAAAGTTTGCAGTAATAAAGGCTGTAATCTATAAAACTTGATTAAACTACCAAATAAAATTTATTAATTAATTATAATATAGTGTTTTACAGTACGATCAGCTTGTTTTTTAAGTCAAGAATGGTATTATGTGTGTTATCTAATAAACGTGATTAAAATTTACATCACAAGATATCACGTGTTCACTCTAGCGTTTAATCTGTTGAGAAACTTGGCACAAGACAAAACTTTCACATTTAGAGTTCGTAAGAGAGAAAGCTCACGTAACTTGACAAATGTGCTCAACGTTGAGTCAAAGGATCACACTTATTTCTTAGTTAAAGTTCTGTAACAGCGATAAGACGACTTGAGGAGGAACTTAACTGAACTTCTAATGAACATTGCACATGTAACTTTTGTACCGAATGTAATGATAAACCCTATATCTCCTGTTAAAGAAATAATTGAATAATGCTTAGATGTTTATGGTTAAACGTTTATTGTTTTCAAGTTACAAACCTATAGCGCAAAATATAGGGGACTAATTAATTTTGTGTAAATCAAGCTCTCTGCTGTAACATAGGTTATAAAAAGACAGTACACGTTCTCTGATTGAAATTTATAATTTGGTGCAATTCCTATGTTTGCAATTTGTTGGTTGAACTTTAACGAAGCCACTTAAACGATATCTCGAAAAGGAACTAAACTAAAGATTTCAATTTAAACACTTAGCTTCAGCTTGATGGGACAGTGAGTTCATGGAGGCACTTTTCACTTCATGGGATTTAGTCAATACACCAATAAGACATTCATACATGAGATGTATTAACACATGTAGCCTAACTATCCTAATACATGAATAAAAATCTGATTGTATACCTACTGTGGCAAGATGTGTAGGGAAAGATTATTAATTTGTGTAAGTTTAAATAAGTGTAAGTTTATATTTAAACTTTAAATATGGCATGACAACTTATTTCTTCAATAATGAGTTTAATGATTCGTAAAGTTTGTGTTAACTTCTATTGTATGAGCTATACAGTGTTTTAATCTATACATTTGAATTTTTGTAAGCAGCCTCACCAGTCTGTTTTGTCACGAGAGGTGGCGTACTTCTACCTTGTGTATATTTACAAGGAAATATGGTGTCAACGATTAATAGAGAGAACGGGAAGAGGTCGGGCTGGAATACACACACTTCCACGTTTAGCGGCTCGGAAGTGGTTTATGAACTGTGAACAGATTCTAAGCAAACAGGCACTCTTCTCTGTCGCAGCCTACGGACGCTGAGTAATAATCATCTTTTGTTGTGTTTGAAGGAAAAGTTACTTCTTACCAATTGTGTCATATGTGACACAGATTTGGGAACTTTTGTGACTACACTCTTTAATTTGTCATTTCATCTCAAACGAACTGGGAAAATGATTTCTAATTGTTCTGTAAGTCAAATTAAATTCATTGAATAAGTTGTAATGAAATATTTTGTTTATATTGGAAGTCTGTATTATCGTGAAAGAGATTTACTTGATAAGAAAGAAATACCTTTATGATCGCATCATTACATATTTAGAATTATTGCTATGATGACTGAAAATAACTTACATTTCTATTCCAATAACATTGCACAATGAATAGTGTAATATTGAAATGTAAACTTTGCCCAAGATAGTTGTGCACCAGAAAAACGTGGCGAATAGCAAGTTTTGCTAAATACAGAGTGTCCCGTAACTCTCTGGAAAAAAGTATTGCTACCATGTCAAGACAAACATATTTCACCATATAGACAAGATCTGATGCTTAGGTTACCACCTGTCTGTATGTGTTTTTAGAAAACACAATTTAATCTTAAAAGTTAATAAGTTTAATTATACAGTACTAAATTTGGTTCAAATGTTTATGATAAAAAGGCCAATTTAAAAAAATAATCATAAAAATAGCGGCTATTAAAAACTTTTAAACTTGGATTATCGATTCAGGTTCTCAGCGAATATCCAACAATACAAAAACTGAATAAATTTGTATGTATTCTAAATGTATTGCATTCTTTGCAGTGAAAATGCCTGGACTAGACTCCAAATAGCTTTTGGGTATTTCGAACCCTTTTTCCCCCTCTTTTCTTCTTTCTGTCTTTATTTTTCCTTATACTAATATCTCCCCCACCTGACAAAGAGGACATATTCCAATCTTTGAAACGTTGTTTTATACCTTATGTATTATATAACGATGGCAAATGTCTGAAGTCCTATTTTCCTGTCAAGTGTGTGACGCTGGCATAAGTATTCAGTGTATTACAAGTATTACGAGTTCGAGCATGTCAGTATGCCACCCATTTGAAAGTCCTAGGTCTAGAAAGTATGATACTGTTCAAAAGAGCACTTGGCTACCAGTTTTGTGAAATAAAAGTTACAAAAATTGAATCATAAACTTTGTTATCCCAATGCATCTTGTCAAATACATCCAAAGGAACAGTCTCTAAGTATTTAGATCCTTGAAAGCGATCACAGAAATATTTGAACTAAATATCGTGAAATTTTGTATAATGTATTGTGAAACTGTATTCACTAAGAATCGAGCTTGGTCTACAAGTCAGGGCTCATCCCCAAGTAGCTAAGAACCTGCTTCATTATAACGACCTTGAGTTTTTTCCCATACTCAAGTAATAAAACTCATGCCTTTTTAGTGCTTTATGGTTTTCCTAGTACTGTTTTTCCTTTTTAATAATTAAGTGATGAAGTACAAATAAATATAAGATTATTTTTCAATAATCGATACAAACATTGAAAAGACTAAAAAATCGTATGTATGAGTATAACTATTATATCTTTAAAATCAGATACCCACGTAATTCTATGACTAAAAATAAGGTCGTAAAAGTACACGAGGTTTAAAATTGTTCTTATGGGCCCTAAATCATATGGTCATCAAGAAACACGTCTCCTTGAAATAAACTAAACATGGTTAACAACTTGGTAGCTGAGTTTTAATATCCTAACGTCTTACTTCCAAACCGTCATTATGAGTGTTGTTGAAAGAGCGGGGCTTCTTATTACTTCTCTGCCACGCGCCACGACTTACGGATCAGGTGCACTGAATGTTTACATGTCAGATCAGTATACGTTTTGAATTGTAAATAGATTAGTAATCAATTTACAATTTATGTTGGTATAATGTTTAAATATGTGGAACGACATAACTAGAGTTTAAAGTTGGGACCCTGGTGTGTTGAACAAATGTTTACACTTTCTTACGATTGTTGGTATTGTAAACGGTGTAAAGAATGCTACTGAATCACGCTTTTGACATTTTAAACTATATAAACTGAGACAGAGGGTGTATTTAAAAAATAATTTTGTTGAATATCATATTTTATTGGCAATGCCTAAAACATGATGGCTGTAAAATTATAACACATTTGCAACATATAATAGTGCATTTAAATGTTACATAGATTATAACAACTAAATTACGTTTGTTATTGAAGTTATATCAGAACTATCTGGGTAAATTTGGATTTTAGTGTATTAAAAGCCCCTAATATTTTTAATTTTAAAGGTAAGCAATTTTGTTTTAAAAGCATTGAAAAATACGATAGCCAACATATATATATATATATATATATATATATATATATATATATATATATATAATGTTAAAAAAATAAACTTTTTCTATGAAATATTACCAAACAATGCTTTAAAAACATGTAATGTGTTCAAAGCATTGCTGTGACATGTTAAGAATTTTTGCCATAGTTAAAAAACCACTATAATAATTCCCACTATAAATTTATAATAGTGCCATCAAAACATGCAATTTTACAAGCAAGCAGAGTTTTTACATTATTTTATAAGGATAAAAATATTATTATTATTGAAGCAAATATAAAAATTCAGTTCGTTATTCATACAAGGAATTTTACGCTTCGTTTTATCTGATAATCTTTTCCTGTAATCCTCTGTAAAAGATATAAGCAGAAGCAGATCCTTAGGGAACTTCTATCGTACAACACTCTGAGTTTGCAAACAAAACCCTCTCTTGGGAACACTACTACTTCTATTTTGCTCACGATCCAATTAAGAGCATACTAACTTTGGAACTAGATGGGAGTGTAATAAATGTATTATGCAGTTTCAGAGAATATAGAATTCAGTGTTTATTCTGTACAATTAATGTTTCTTTAGTTTATTACTTTTTTATGGTAAATGGCTTATGATTGATTAGCAATAGTCCGTTTTCTATGATCTAATATTAAATTAATAGTAAAAAAAGGTAATCAATATTTGCCATATTTGAAAATAATGTTTTACAACACAGAAGTAATCTGGTTCCTCTACTCATGTTTCGTCAGCCATTTTACGTCGTTTTACAAATGCCATAATAACAAATATTAACATTGCGATACCATTTTTAAACCTTATTTATATACCATCTAGACATTTTTACTGTTGTTTATTAAATATAATTATATGGTTTATTATTGGTTATGCTTCAGAGAAAACTCGAGGGGTTGAAGGGATTGGATTTATGTCTGTCCATTTTTCTGTTTGTACACACCTATCTCGAAAACGAACTGACCTAATATACTTGTATTTATGCATGAAGCTTTAACATTAGTAACAATGAGTTTGTTGATGCATGTTATTCTATGGTGTTTGGCTGAGCATTAGCGAATTTTTTAAATTGTTATTACGTATTTGGAATCAATTAATTTCATAACAAGCACATTAAAGAATAGGAGACTTGAACATGTGACTTTTATTTACAGAGTAAAAAAATAAAAAAAATAAGACAAAAGTGCAAGTGAGAGATCCGGGTTCGAATCCCGGCGGAGCAAGTACTTTTTGTGATTAAATGTTTATTGAAAAAATTAAATTCGGCTGTTGCCATTTATACAGATTTAATTAATGTAAACAAAAGTCATTTGACAGGTATTTGGTCTTCCGATCATATGCTAGTTTGGTTATTTAAACGCATATGTGACAGGTATGGCCAAATACAAAATAATTGAATCGTAAAAAGTGAGGGCTCTGTGGTGTAATGGTAGCACATTCACCCGGCAAGTGAGAGATCCGGGTTCGATCCCGGCGGAGCAAGAACTTTTTGTGATTCAATGTTTATTGAAAAAATTAAATTCGGCTATTGCCATTAATACAGATTTAATTAATGTAAACAAAAGTCATTTGACAGGTATTTGGTCTTCCGATCATATATTAGTTTGGTTATTTAAACGCATATGTGACAGGTATGGCCAAATACAAAATAATTGAATCGTAAAAGTGAGGGCTCTGTGGTGTAATGGTAGCACATTCACCCGGCAAGTGAGAGATCCGGGTTCGAATCCCGGCGAAGCAAGTACTTTTTGTGATTCAATGTTTATTGAAAAAATTAAATTCGGCTATTGCCATTTATACAGATTTAATTAATGTAAACAAAAGTCATTTGACAGGTATTTGGTCTTCCGATCATATGTTAGTTTGATTATTTAAACGCATATGTGACAGGTATGGCCAAATACAAAATAATTGAATCGTAAAAGTGAGGGCTCTGTGGTGTAATGGTAGCACATTCACCTAGCAAGTGAGAGATCCGGGTTCGAATCCCGGCGGAGCAAGTACTTTTTGTGATTCAATGTTTATTGAAAAAATTAAATTCGGCTATTGCCATTTATACAGATTTAATTAATGTAAACAAAAGTCATTTGACAGGTATTTGGTCTTCCGATCATATGTTAGTTTGATTATTTAAACGCATATGTGACAGGTATGGCTAAATACAAAATAATTGAATCGTAAAAAGTGAGGGCTCTGTGGTGTAATGGTAGCACATTCACCCGGCAAGTGAGAGATCCGGGTTCGAATTCTGGCGGAGCAAGTACTTTTTGTGATTCAATGTTTATTAAAAAAATTATATATATATATATATATATATATATATATATATATATATATATATATATATATATATATATATATATATATATATAGATATATATACAGGGTGGTTATAAATTATTGTACACATTTTAAGATTGAATAAATAAATAACCAATCAACTTAAAAACATGGAAATTGTTTTATTAAATAGCAAATTTAAAACAGTTTTATTACCAATGAAGGACAAAAATATTACTGTTACTCATACTTTTACAAGGAAACTAAACTAATTCCACGTGCTCTCCGAGGTTTGCACGCAAAGTTTGTAGTCTAAATTCAACCTCACACCATGTGTTTCTGAGCATTGCTGGAGTTATGCTTCCAATAACCTCTCGAACTCTATTCTTGAGTTCCTCAATATCTTGAACTTTTTTGGCGAAAACTCTGTCCTTGACATAGCCCCACAAAAAAGTCTAAGGGTGTAATGTCTGGGGAACGTGGAGGCCAAGAAATTGGACCATCCCGTCCAATCCAACGACCAGGAAACGTGTCATTTAGGTAGTCACGTACTATCTTACCCCAGTGTGGAGGGGCACCATCTTGCTGCCAGTATTGCAAAAAGTTCAGCAATGTCGAGGTATACCTCTTTAGTGACTGTCGGTTCTGCGAAGAAAAAGGGTCCTATCACTTCATCTATAGCCAATGCACACCAAACGTTTATTTTAGGGCTGTCTCTTTCTTGTTCTCGAACATTATGAGGATTTTCAGTACCCCAAATCCTACAATTGTGTCTATTCACCTTACCAGAAACATGAAAGGTTGCTTCATCAGAAAAAATTACTTTTTTCAAGAAATTGCTTTCTCCAATGTTTATTGTTTGTTCTTCGAGGTCAAGTACTCTAACAGAAAAATCGTAGCGTTGAGGTTTATCGTTAGGTTTTAGTTCATGTAATAACTGAATTTTGTACGGATGGAGCTTAAGGTGTTTGTGCAAAATGTTTAAGACTGTTGATCGAGGTAATCCTAATTCCAAACTTGCACGCCGAGTAGACTTACCAGGGCTCCTCGTAAACAATTTTCTTACTTGATCAACAACAGCTTCAGAAACTGGAGGTCTACCAGCACCTTTTCTATGTTGGACACTTCCCGTCTGTTCAAACTGCCTATACCAGCGTTTTATAGAATTGTTACTCGGAGGATTGCGGCCATACTCTAAACGAAACCTTCTTTGAACAGTTATTACAGATCTGCTTTCATGAAACCAAAGAACACACCTTGCTTTTTCTTGCACACTAGCCATTTTGATACTGAGGTTAGTTTAGTGTTTGTTTAGTCAACTGTAATTAACAGCTGGTGTGGAAAGATCCATTGTTGACCAGCTGACTATGTCACAACACAAGTCATTAAGAAGAATCATACCTTACACCCACAGTTTAAGTGACATTTTTACTTTCTTTTTATAACTACTTTTTATAAATATTGTAATGTGTACAATTATTAATTTTCAGTCAATATACAAAACGTTTTTAAATTTACAATTTAATAAAACAATTCCCATGTTTTTATGTTGATTGGTTATTTATTTATTCAATCTTAAAATGTGTACAATAATTTATAACCACCCTGTATATATATATCCCTTTGGCTGCCAGCGGCCGATATTTTCGGCCGAGTAAAACTATTTGAAAACTGCCAGCGGCCGAATTTATCGGCCTCTTCCTTTTGGCTTATAGCGCAGCTATTTAACCACAAATGTAATTCTTATAACATAAAAATAATTGCTAAAGAGTGTTATTACGAAAATCTTACTTTATATAGTACGCCATGTAGAAGAACGACGTAATTTTGTGGCTGTTGGTACACCCAGACATGAATCGTTATTTGACATTTCGTTTCTACTGATTACTAGATTAGCCTAGAACAATATTACGTTAATATAAAACAGGAATTGTCTTATCGCAAACCTCTCCCCATCCTCAGACAGAGGTCAAGTCGAGCGGTCTAGTAGATAACGTGATTGCAGAGTCCCGCCGCGCGGCCTGCCGTAATCGGGATTCTCGAGAAAGATAAGATAAGATAACAGCGACAAAAATACCAATCACAATACCTGGAAATGCTTGTTGATTGATGGAATGTTAGTTCTGTTACAAAACTACATCGTTTTACAACGTTCTAAGTTAATTGAAAAAGGTTTAAGCGTTGGGGGCATATAACGGAATCTGACCCCATTGATAATTGTTATAAGTTTGTAATTTTGTAATTAAAGAGTTGTTTTTTCGTTCTATCAGGTTTGTTTCTATAAATTTATATTTTTGTGTTCTTCGTACTGATGCGGTCGGTATAATCCCAAAGTACCCAATTTTTATTGCCATTGTTTCTCTTCAATTTTCTGTATCCAACTTCATTTGTAAGTATAATATTATAATTTATTTTGTAACTTTAAAGGGTCTTTGTAACTATAAAACCTATTTATTAGTTTAATTTTCTTCCAATAACAACATCAAAAAGAGAATTTAGTGTAAGACTAGTAATGTTTACCAATTCAAGCAAGTATTTGGAACCACATTGATAAAATTATGAAAATATGAAAAAATTTGCGTTGCCGCGGCGATTCAGTGTTATAATCATTATAACTTTATTTTCCAATATTTTTTGTAATCTTTTGAACATTGACTCTCAATGACATTGTAAACATAAAACAAACATTTATTTTCTCCCATTATAGTATTTATAAGGTGTTTTGCAATACATAAAAAAAAACTTTTTTGAACATTTTTTAAATTTAATTAATTAATTAATTAATTTAAATAGTTTAATTAATTTGAAGTGGTTTTAAGTTATATAAGTTATAGTAAATTTCATTACGTTCAAAACAAAACAAAAATCATGATCCTAGCTAGTTAAAAAAGAAAGTTATTATCGTTTTTGGTTTACCTATGCGAAATGCTCATTTTAAGCCTGGCAGTACAGGTAGGCATATGGTAGTTTGGCTTGGCAGTCTTCAGATACAGGTAACTTAAACTACCTGACAGACTTGAAACATAAAATACAAATATAGCATGGCAGCCAAAGAGATATATATATCTATGAATCAAATAACAATTTTCATGAGTTACAATTATGATTGAACAAAGCAAGGAAAGCACGTGTGAAGAAATGGCAAAATGGCGAGTATTGAACCAACAGAAATGTGGAGTGTCTTGAGGACCTATTAACCCGAATAAGCCTCTCTTTTCTCTCTGTTTTTCTCCCTCCCCCCTCATTCTCTCTTTCTCTCTCTCTCTCTCTCTCTCTCTCTCTCTCTCTCTCTCTCAGAGAATGAACTACTGTTTCATTCTCACTTTGATGATATTTTGTTTACTTCTCTGACAGTTTGTGGTAACTCTCTCAAAGAATACAGCAAGTAAACCACGTTTGAATAAATGACTAGCTTTAAACGATGGATTGACTTTAGGATCTATTAACCCGAATAAGTAATATAAGTATAGTAACTTCTCTGTAAGTTACTACAAACTCTAACTGATCACAGCAAGTAAAGGACATGTGAGTGTTAAACCAGAACTGATGTGATGTGGCTTGAGCAGCTATTAAACTAAATAGGCCGCTCTTCTCTCGCTGAAATACAGTTTCATTCTGGTTTTATTGTTGTTACTCTACTTTTTTTCCAGTAATCTGTATGGTCATTTTATTCCTAAACCAACTGCAATAATTTTACTAACCATCAAAATTTACACAAATTATAATAGGATTGGTTCACTATGTGTTTTAAATATACAAGGTGGTGTTACAATATGCAAAGCTAACAGCCATATTGGAAAAGAGTGGTAGTTTTAATATATTATTGGATGCACATATTTTTAAATACATACGTCTGATAAAATGAAAAGTTCCCTCATTTAAATTTTGCTGTCAGATTTATATTTTCCAACATTATAATATTGTACCAATAAAAAGGATCCCTTTATAAATTACTGTACGCAATACACAAATAATCAGTACTAGAAAAATGTTTATGCTAATTAAAATCTTACTGAAAATATATACAATGAAGTGATTGATAGTAGAGTTCTAATTATATGTAGTTTTTTTAAAGCAAATAACATAATTTTAAGACTAGAAGTGATATAAAGTGATCCTGTTTTTAAAATCTTTTACAATAGTATTATCATATTTTACGACTGTTTATGTATTTAACTTTTTTAAAGATAAAGCAGGGTGTTACGGATCTCCTAGTTCTTACAGCAATGATCGTTAGTAGACCTAGCGCCCCTTGCGGACAGGGCTCTGATTGGTCGAGAGGGGGTCACGTGATCCAAGATGGCGGCTAAGCTCCGCCCCCTGCGGGAGAAATTCCCTCATGCGCGGGAGAAATTCCCTCCTCACACTCTTATCCTAGTGTTTTGGGGTGATTTTGGGTGTCAAAATCGTTGTTTTTCGGTAAAATCGGTGATTTGTTGGGTCCGGTGAGGGAGAAAGAAAACGAGGGACGGAGGGAATTCCAATATGGCTGCGCCCATGTATCACGTGATCAAAAAAAACCAATATGGCTGCGCCCACGTAAACATAACCTCACTTTTTCTCGGCGGGAACCAAGATGGCGGCGCCCGTGGCGCGCGCTGGCGGGAAAAATTCCCTAGGGTTCCCCTCACACTACAAAATAATTATTTATATATAATAATAATATAAATAAAAATTAAGTAAGACGTTATCTGAAAGTTTCTGAGTGTGGTTGCGGAACACTCGTACTGTGTATGGAACACAGTACCCAGGTTAAGCATTACCGAGGTATAGGAGTCTGTCCAGTCTGAAACTGGTTGTCACTCCACGACCCGATAATGCCCCGTCCCTTGGAAAGTGAATTTTTGAAACCAATTGAAGAATTTAAAATGGAAAGTGAATTTTTGAAACCAATTGAAGAATTTAAAATGGAAAGTGAATTTTGAAACCAATTGAAGTTAGAGCTGGAGTTACCTCGGGAGGTATATGTTGAACCTCCCCACGATTAACGCTCGGCACGTGGGACATGTGTGTACTCTGTCGGCACAGGTCCGACAGAGAGTATGACCGCACAGCCGAAGAGCAACCGTGGGAAGATTCACCATACACACAGGACACTCAACTTTACGCGGCTGTGACAGAGGTGTCTCCTCGGCGTCCGGGGGTGGAGGAGTGGTGTTATTACGCCTGGCATCCTCCATTCTTTCCCCAACGGATCGTAGGAAATTCTCCAAGTCCTCACGAAGCTCCCGCCAAGTTTCCGGAGCGAGTCTGATCTGTCGCCTATGGTCGGTATCTAGAAAGATGCGACTGGCCGTCCATTGCAGCTCCCGCATCAGTACTCGGATACCGTAGAGGGCCGCAATACATTCCCGCGCCTCCCAATCACTGACCCTGGGCTAAAACAGAAGAAGAAGAAAAATTACATCACTTGTAAACAAGTCATAATGTACAATTCAAGTAATTCAATATCGCGTACCGTAGGCCGAATTTGTGGGAGCTCCGGTGACGGGGGTATTGAGGGGGCGTACTCTGACGACGATAGGAACGTAGAGGCAGACTCCGTTGACGATCCGCCGGCCGGTGAGAGGCCTGAGAGGCCATCATGGGGTGGTACCGGGGAGGGCGGGCGAGTCGGAGGAGTGGGTGACGGTGCGACAGAGGGATTCGCCACTTCCACGACCCTGGGCTAAAACAGAAGAAGAAGAAAGATTACATCACTTGTAAACAAGTCATAATGTACAATTCAAGTAATTCAATATCGCGTACCGTAGGCCGAATTTGTGGGAGCTCCGGTGACGGGGGTATTGAGGGGACGTACTCTGGCGACGATAGGAACGTAGAGGCAGACTCCGTTGACGATCCGCCGGTCGGTGAGAGGCCTGAGAGACCATCATGGGGTGGTACCGGGGAGGGCGGGCGAGTCGGAGGAGTGGGTGACGGTGCGACAGAGGCGTCTACGGAACGGCGCCTCTGAGAGGTGTCATAGCTGTTATCGTCACTGCCCGCAGGCAGTGACCATCCCCAAACGGCTGTCCTCTGAACAGCTGCAGACTGTGATTGAGACAGCAATGCAGGCTGCAGTGAGCTGATCTGTACATATACATACACCCTCAGATATGCTATTTATCACACATCCGTAAATTGTACTTTCAATTGATGGAACTAACCCTTTGATCCAGACTAGTTTCATCCCAGACCTCCTGCGGCTCGTTCAGGCGATCCAGCAGTTCCGAAATCTCCCTATCGTGCTCTTGACTCTCCGCCCGGTCAAGAGCTTCGACAAGGTCGGACTCTGCAAACATCTGTAAAACACGAGGAGAATCATCAGTGTACGCCGCTAACCGTTCAATATCGGTACATAGATGAGAGAATGGTTATTACCTGCCCAAGATCCTCGTCACAGAACTCCATGTAGTCCTCCACACGTCTCTTACAAAAGAAAACAAACCCATTAGTCATAAATTCCTTAAGGTAGTACATACGTAAAGTGTAACACGTAAAATATCACAGTAAAACTCACAATAGGCCTGAAACGATGAGGAGCCAACGAAAAGACATCCTCTATCACGCAGATAGGTCGCGCCGTCTGCAAATAATACAGAGGATATAAAAATTGAAAAAAACCTGTCATATGACGAAAAAAAACAACATTAGTACTATTTTACGTACCGTAGTGGGAATGGGTACCGGCTCACTGCGGGGTCTGGCGGAGTTCTAAAACAATATTTATAAGTTATGCGATACATGTGCTAGACAACAACAACAACAACAGAAAACAAACACGAAACAAACACTCACTTCCTGACCTCTGCGAGACCACCCGCTCGCCGACCAACCTCCACGCGATGTCGATGGTCGAGTCTGCAAATAATTCTGTATCAGTAATAGATTTCATTAAAGTGTAGGCATAACGGTGTTGGATATAAACGTACCAAGTCTATGGCTCCATCATCGTCCCCTGTCCAACCGTTTGTAGACGCCGTCGAGGGTTGTTCCTAAACATTAATCGAACATTACTAAATATATTAGTAAAACAGTATAACATTTACATGAAATTATTGCATGACTTACGTCTTCACTGCCGGCTGATACCACACTCAGGAGTGCGAGAATCAACAGCAACACTGTAGTGTTCCCGATCCTGGCTCTAGGGGCACAACACAGTACTCCCAGCATGACCACGAACATGGTGGTGGCCATGAGGAAGCAGACTATGGCTAAACGTTCACAGTCGGACATGATAGGAAAGTGCAGGATACACACGCGTCCTCTGCTTATATGCAGCCGGACCGCTTCCTGTCACATGTGCTGGTACAAGGTGACCTTCGTTCCACACCACCCATGAGGTCAGGTCTTAGGCGCGTTCTTTTTGTTAACCGAGAGCATCCCCAGTAGGCCTAACCTCTCGGGTGATGAGCCCCAACCATCGCTCATCACAGGTGGTAGCCATTCCATGACAAATTTGCTACCTCCCAACATATTTTTTTGTACCTCACCAATGACAGGACTTCTCAACTCAATGCCGAAACCCTGTCTCTCGGTGAGATACGTTTTATTTTATACTTTATTTTTTATTTTTTTTTATCCTCGCGAGTGTAACAAGTAACTTTACTCGGAGAAGCCTTTCAATGTAACTCGTAAAACACTCGCAAAGACTTTTTATTTTTTTTTATTTTTATTTATTTTACAGCATCTAGAGCGAGGTACATACCCCTGGACTTACGGAGTTTAGGCCTGCCATAGAGGTATCTGTCACACACATACACACACACAACTGCTCCCGGTCTTACGGAGTTTAGGCCTGCCGTAAGAGCAGTTGAAAGCCCCAGGACTTACAGAATTTAGGCCTGCCTTAGGAGCTTACCACTCACTCACCCCACCCCGCTCTAGAGCTTTTTTTAAAGCACAAGCATAAGTGAAGTCACTATTATGTTGAGGTAAAATACAATGACTATCGGAAACGATTGCTTCCTGACTATCAACTACATTTCTATCAACTACGTTATTATGAAAGCTGGACAGAAAGTTGACCTTTTCAAGTCCTTTAGTATATACAGTAGCAAAGGGTTTACAAAGAGCGCGTATCAGCTCCTCATCGTACTCTATACCACCCTCCTCCCACTTGATGTTGTGAAAGTGGCGCTCCAGCCACCGAGCGGTTCTGGCCATTTTAGAATTTAACTCCGCTTTATCGTATGGAGGCTTGAATAATGTGTGCACGAAAGAGATGACTGATTATTACAAACTCTTTTACAATAAATCGATTGTCATTATCTTTAAAAGCGTGAAACTCAACTACCGCCTCCATTTGGCCACCGTTTGAAAAGTTCAATTTCGAGAGACAGCCTGTGAGCTATGCGACTAGGGAGGAGGTCACTGTCACCGTTTTCAATTGCGGTTTTAACAGGCTCCTCAATCAAGAACAGGTCTCTCAATACGATGTGCATCAGTGGGATGTTGGCAATGAACTGATTCCACTCGTGTTTGTTAAGCGTTAATGAATGTTCACCGTCGTAGATGAACACACATTGCTTACCAAATACGTTGATGACCTTGATATCCTCCCCACCATCCGCCTTTACGTAAAACCTATGTGAGGTCTCCAAGGCTAGACTAACGCTATTGAAGTGTTGTGAAAACTCGTTAAACACATCGAATGACCAATAAACGCAACCCTTTTTACCCTTAAACAGTATTCCGAGAGAGTCACCCCGGTTTTTAACAAAACCCACAATCACACACTTTGAAAGATCACAATCAATAAAGTAAACAGACTTAAGAAAAATTCCCGTTAACGAGTTTATAGGCTCCTTGCGTCTTGGGATCCTCGTAGGCTCCAGGTCCATAGCCGTTGATGGGTCCTCCATGGTCTCGGTCTCGGTCTTGTATGACCATACCTTCCACAGTACCCCTTATATACTTTAATCCTCCGAATTTAGACCAATCAGAGACGCGCTTATTTTGACCAATGAGATTTTTTAGCAGGTGGTTCTTCCCCCTCCACCTCCTCCTCCCGTTCGTATGTGAGAGGATCTATCAAAAAAGAGACATAAATTTTGTCACAGTCCCTCACATCCCAGACGTCGCGATGGGATGTTAAATTAGCACAGTCGATGGATCTACACCCTTTAAATTTTCCGTCCTTGTACAAGCAAGCGTATACTCCGGCTTTTATACCCTTTTTATACCCTTTCAGCTTCACATCATCCTCTCTGCAAAATCTAACCCTAATTCTGTCAAAACCCGTCACATCATAAAACGCGCTATTAGGTGTGAAATTAGCACAGTCGAGGTATTTACATGTCTTCATCTTGCCGTGCTTCCACAAGGAAGTGTACACTCCGGCTTTTATACCCTGTCTATACCTATTTAGAGCCTGTTTAATAGGATTATCCTCATCATCCGTGTCGTAGGCCTCGGGCTCATCGTTTACCTCAAAACGAACCTCAATTTTGTTAAAGTCCTTAACATCGTAAAAGTCGGTATAGGATGTAAAATTAGTACACTCGAGGTATCCCAATAATTTCCTCTCTTCTTCTTCCTTATAACCGCGAATGTATAACCGCGCCATCGTTGCGAGAGTGTTCAACACTGGGTAGGTAATGTACGTCGGTGTAGGAGTCGCTCAATTTATACCTAACGATCCCCACCACCACCACCACCACCACTATTACATCATACGTTTTACGTTACCGGTAAGCAGGGTGTACGCCATGTGGGAGTCATGCAAGAGGAGACAGTATGCCGTCGTGTTTGCCGGAAAATTATTTTTCGCCTCAAATTCCAATCTCACGTCTACCGGTCCCGACTTGATCGAATCGTTCTGTTTAGAACAATCAATCACATAGAGTGGTGCGTGGGACTTGAATTTTTCAAAATCAACGGTAGGCGCTCCCGGTTTCTGATAGTACGAGCTTTGGAATCTTGTAAACATCTCGTAAAAAATGCACAAGTCACCGTGGACATTGTCGTAAGGATAATATTGCGAATTCAAATACAGTCTTACATTTGTCAGGTCACAACGGTCAAAAGAAGACGCATCCTTTTTCAGATCATTTTTTCTTCCTGTCTGAAATGCCAAAACAACGTAGCGGGGTTTCTCAATTTGAGAACTCGTTTTTATAGTCCAACTCTGACGAGTCGTTTGTGGTAAAGAGGGGTATTCGTGGATTTCCCAGGATCGAAACGGCAGGTGAATCAGAGTATCTTTCTCAATAACACGCAATAATTTCAATTTGTAACTGTCGGATACAGTAATGTGTGGAACACGCCAGTAGAGCGAGGTTATTTCAAAGTCGAGGTTAGCCGCATCCGTGCTTTTGACCGCGTTAATGTCGGTAGCCGACCTCAAGATAATCAGTTCCTGTCTGACATTGACCACGATCTTTTTATAATCCTCGGCAAAACCCAGCAACAGTTTTAGAGGCACTGAATATGTAAATTCACTGGCCTGACCGGTTTCACCCGGACCTAGCCAACATGCATTCAAGAGACCAGCCTCCTCCTCTTTCCTGATGGAAATCAGTCCTTTTATTGTACTTGTAATACCTACATTTTTCACCCTGTCAACCTCTATACCGCCGATCTCGTACCTTATATCGTCGAATAAAAATGCAATAGCGTTGTTTATTAATGTAACACTGGCCGCGGCCCCATCCGCCTTCTTGGCACGCACTTTTCCGCTGATGTGTAAACTGCTTTCGAACGGTGCTGTAATTATATCCTGTTGACTGATTGGAATCCTGATTTCGTCGTTATTCTTTAGAGTTGACGAGGCGTACGGTTTGTGAGAGTGAAACTCCCAACCGGTTATCGCCTCATCGTACTCGACGGCCGATTCTATCGATAGCAGATCCATACTTAAAACCCAGCGATCTAATAAACTTGATGTTCTTAGGTGTTAACACCGCGGTCTTTTGTGATCGAATGAGGGGAACGGTGTACGGCACTTCTCTAAATACTAGGCCCATTGCCGTTTCCTTATGTGTATACGTAACGATAACGGTTCGTTTCTAAAGTTTATCAATTCACCGGTCTGGTCTTTGAGAGAGACAGCTATATTGTTCACCCTACGGACGTTCACAGGTAAATAGATGACTGTGCTCGGTTTCTCGACTATTTTATACCCTGGAGCGACTTCAGGGTAAAACTCATGCAGCACGTGTCCTTCTACACCGTTTTGAAAGGATCCTCGGGCGATATTACACTCAACACGTATCGTGTTTACCGTCATAATACTGACGGGGAGGTCGGACATGTGGACTCTATTAGGCTCGAGCATTTTCGCGGTGAAACCTAGTACAGGAGCTAGGGATCCCGATATTTCGAAATGTATCGCTTCACTGCACGATACTTCGGACCTTAGAGTGTTATTGTTTGCCTTAAGACTGAACGTCACTCCTCCGTCAATGTGCGACTTGATATATTCTTCAATGTTTTCAATTTCGTACGACCCTTCATCTATTACTATCTCTTTACCGTTTCCGTAGTGAAACTTGTCATTTACACCCTTTTCAATGTTCGGAATTGTATAGTACGTGGACAGGTCAATTAGGCCGATTTCGTACTCCCCATCGCTCAAATCCATTGGTGGAAAGACCTCACAAGATACGTGCGGGGCCACACCGCTAAGTGAAAACATTATTTGCTAGAAACTTCAAACACAAGTGTCCGCAGACTACTGAGTCATCAGACTGTTTACGCTCATAGTTATACTGTACACTGACACCGGACCCAAAGTAAGATACGAGTTCTACCGGCGGTCTCAGATTACCAAAACTGTCAAAGTAGTACACTCTATTTCCTAGTTTCTTATAACAGACCCAGTGCGTTCCTTCACCTCGTGAACTGTCCAGATTTACTATGGCCGACTCGTACAGCCGCGGGGTCTTGGGCAGTGTGTCCCTCATGTATACACCTCGAAAGTTCGGAATATCGAGTAACCTCGCGTAACGGATCAATTCGTGGTTTGTTAGAGGTTTTATCGGTATCGAGATTGTTGTTTTTTTTTTTACAACACCTCTTCCTTTTCCTCACCCCACCACCACCTCCCCTCTTTGGGTAAGGTTTCAGGTAGAGACCTCGCCCTTTTGACTTACCCCTCCCTCGCTTTGTCTTTGTTTTTTTCTTTCTCCCACCCCCAAACGCTGTTTTAGCTTTCATGGCCGCAGTCACTGCTAAGGCCGCAGCCTTTTCTCCTACACTAGCGTCTCCTGATTTCACCCTTTGCCAAGCTCTTCTGGCCAATTCTTTGTCGGCCTCTCGCCGGTGTTCCAAATCCGTATATTTCGAGTACGCTATATCGTGGATTCTACAAAATTCGTCCAACTTATTAATACCCTTCTCGCCACGTGCAAGTCTCTCAGACAACCTGGTGCCTGGCCCGCAGAAACTGTAGTTGGGAAGGTGTAACTCAACTGGTAAAGCGTCAACAGCACGATTTATTATGGTGCCTACAGCGGGCAGTGCGTTTCTCAGCGCGCTGGTCACTATACCTCTGCCCCGCTTGACAGCTCGTTTCACTCTGTTTGATTTACGCTTGTGATTCGCCATTTATATACCGTATCACTTTATACAACTGTTTGAGTAGCGATTCACGCACACAAGTAATCTGCAGTACGTCGAAGATGTCCGCCTCGGATTTCGTGACAGTACCGGTAAACTCGTCAAACTCCAGCACGTAACTGTCTGTTATAAAGTAAATACGACCGTTTATATACCTGAATCCACCCTTTATAGATCCTGGAACACCTGGGAGTACGCTTGAGGTCATCCCTAACATGGTGCCTGTGAGGGTGCATTCGTTCACCTCTACGACAAACTTGTCATCGACAAAGAAGTAGGTCTTACCCATATTACTGTTTAACGCTGCATTGACTTTCTTAATTCTGTTATGTACGATTCTGCTAATGGGTCTTTGATTGGACAGTCTAAGTGACGGGTAATCTATAACGTATAAAGTCCTGTCCACAATCATGACTACGTCTCCGTCCGGTCTCTGGTACACGGCTGAGACATTATTAAAGTTCGACGGTAAGAACGTCAACCACTCTGTAATTATCAGAGGATTGGTAAACTCTTCACGCGTTCTATGGGCTTCGTTCAGGCTGAGTATCCAAACGTATTTACCGTAAAACGCGTACAGTCTGTTTCTCACTACTAAGAACGTGTTGAGTTTGTGTCGTAAATTACAAATGTCCAATTCTGTAGGTGTAGGCGTGGTAGGCCTAGTGGTAGTTGATGTTGTTGTTGTCGTAGTAGTAGTAGTGGATGTTGTAGTGGATGTTGTAGTGGATGATGTTGTGGACGTGGAGGAGGAGGAGGAGGAGGAGGGGACAGGCGGTCCGTACAAAACCTGAATTGCAAGCTGATCGTCTCTGTCCAAATCAAATTCGTACAAGTTGTTGATACCCGATGGCTGGTAATAGGACGGAAACATTACGGATCGTAACACAGACGAATGCTGAAGACCGAGAGCATGGCCTATTTCGTGGACCATCACTGTAAAGAACGAAGTCTTCTCCGGTGCGGGTATATTCATTGTAAAGTCCCAGTCCTCTTCGAAATCAAGGTGTATATCCGATTGGTTCAGCCACGGTCGAGGGAGAAAGGCGTGGCCGAGAACACCGCCTGGACCGTCAAAATCGTAACTGCAAGTGCTTTTAAGGTAGTACGCCACGTGTTTCTTAGGGGAAATCACTACCATTATAGTGGGATTACTGTAACTTCTACGGAATTCGAGAGCAGAGTGCTTGGAGTACAAGGAAAACGCTCTCTCAACGATGTTGGCATACTGGATGCCAGAGCCAATCATGTTCCACGTGACCCGAGTTGAGTTCCATTTAACTAATGGGTTCACGGAAAACGGGGCTATGCCTTCGTCCGAGTTACCGCATCTGGGTGTGTCCATCAGCTTCAGCGTCTCCTCGTTTTCATATCCGGTCACCTGTAGTCCGAACGTCTCCTGAAACCTCGTAATGGCGTCCTTAATATTGTTAGTCAGCGATGTTTCGTTGCTGTTGAGATAGCCGTATTTCTCCAAGTACAACAAAGTTTTATTAGCAGCTATCAGAGGAGATACACACAGAATTAATACCGAGAACCGCATCTCGCCAGGTTCTAAAGTAAACTGACGGTAAAAATGTCAACAACCTACTTATATCTCGATCTCACCACCCTGCTCACCGGGTCCCTAAAGTATGGGTTGACAATGTTGAACCTGATCCACTCGTCTTTATCGGTTAAGTGTATAGCGTCCAGCGTCGGAGCCAGTAGTTTGTACATACCGTAATAGACTTCGCTCAGTACTCTCACTAGGTAATTCACGGTCACCGCGTCACTCATGTCGGTAGGATCTCTCAGATTAGTGATTTTACCGGTTTGCGCGTTCCAATCTTGCACCGCTCTGGTCATGGCGTGTTTTTGAAAGTATTTGAGATTAACAGCTTCACCCTCGTATAGAGGCTCTTCAATCTCGCTCAGACGCTTATGTCCAAAACTCCAATGCCCGTCTTTGCCCATTTGGGGTATACGACTATCTACATACCGTTTAGTCGTAGCGTCCTTAGGCTCGACTGGCCATCCAACGCTGCAGAGTCTGAAATTATTGAAAGTAACGGTAGAATCTCTAATACTCTTGATAGGTGTAAGAGTATGTAGTTGTGACAGAGTGACAGCGTCGTTTAATCCTTCACCATCGCTCAGGTTGATTATTCTTCTCTTTTTAGCGTCTATTATCTCAGTATCGAACGTTAATGTTCTTTTATTTAGCGTTCGCAAGTTGACGGCATCCGCTTCGTTCGTAGGGTTAGCTACGTTAGGTATTCTGTTATTTCTGGCATCGAGTTTATTCACATTTAGTGTCTTGAGCATATACAGGGTCACATCTGTTTTAGTGCCATTTAATTTCTTGTCCAAGGTCTGCAGGTTTATAGCGTCTAGACTCTGCTGGGCGTCGGCCACGTTACATAACCGCTTGCCCTTGATATCGTAATCACCGTCTACCGTTATGCGAAACCCGACCCCAGGAGGGCCTCTTTTACCGGTCTCGCCACCGGTGCGACCAAACTTGTCCACGCTCATTTTGAAACTGTAATCTAAGAGAACATCCTTTACTTTTTATACCAATGCTCTATACCTGGAATTTCCTCTACCACGGATGAGTTTCAACTCCCTCAACTCTTCCACGATGTTTATAATTTCGTTTTTATGACCCGTATTACCCGCCTCAGCTGAACCTATTAAAACCTTTAATCTCTCACACAATTCATTCGGATCGTCGTAATACACGGGATCAGGGTTTGACATGTCCTTGAAGCCTTTGCCCGAGTAAGCTTTGGGAAATAGTTTTGAAATGACAAGTTCGTATTTTGTCGATTTGTTACGGTTTATGGTACTTTTATAATTGTAACCTCTTTTGTGAGCGTGTGTCCTGTTCAATATATCCTTGTAAGTGACCAAATCAGTTTCATCGTAATGTAACGGTGCGCGTTTAAAGACTAATTCGTACAGACCTTTCGTAGGTTTGTAGTACACATCATCTATGACTATACTGCCGTTACTATCGAAATTTAACACTTTGTTTCCAATCATTAGTGTGCCGTTATCATAGCGTGGTCCGTATATGGAATCAATCTTTCTTTGACTGGGAATGTCCTTCATCAGTGACTTCATGTACTTGACTGTAAGTGCATTTTGGAATGTGTTTTCCACCCATTGTGAAGCCTCTAGTTGTCCTTTAGCGGTGGAAAGGATATCGCTTGCTTCGGGTAAAGGTGGATCACTAGTCTCCAGCACTTCGTCGTCCTGTAAGTAAGCGGGTACTCTCGGAGATGATGTTACAGCGGGAGAGAAGAGTTCCTCTTTTATCTCCTGCTGCTCTTCCTCAGGTTCGATTTTTATATTTTCGGAATTCTTGGTTTTCTTTCGCAGTTCAGACAGGAGTGGTTTGTACTGGTTTTCCAGACGTATCTCGGTAGACAGAGTCCCTTATTTAAACTCCTTATACTTTCGCCTGATGGCCGTTCTCAACTTTGATATCTCGGCTGTAAGCTGTTTCTCGTTCCGCTCCATTTTTATCAATGATGTCACCATCTGTCCGTTTAACATTTATATACGCTTTCCTCATTTGCTCAAAAACATGTGATACATCAATACCTCTGCACTCATCGTATCTTGGAACGAAATGAACCTTCACTCTGTCGTCAAATCTTACCTTCTTCTTGTTTGGCTCCATATTGCACACTGACCGTGTCCGTGTTGAGTTGACACTTTTAACTACGGTAGTTCGACTTGTCTGAAAAACATTGCGCGTTTCTTGTATTTTCTAAGGTAGTGTATAATGTCACCAAGTGACGCTACCGTACCCAGTTTCCTGAAGTAGACTGATCTCGGTATTTGCACTTGCGCTCGTGATCTAAATACAAACGTTCTCTTCCATCCGTCTCTCCACTGCGGGATCTCGGCCACCGTGTACTTGTCATTCTCTACCGTCTTATCCATGTACTCTTTTAACCGAGCGATAGGGTTCCTCACCCTACCGTGTATATGGATCAGGTATGAGTTGAGTAGCCAGAACTCACAAGGATTGGCTCCTGTAAATCTCCTCCACGCCTCAAACTGATCACGGTTTGTAATACTATACACTCCGTCCATCAGACTTATTCCGAACATTTCACAGTACATAGGGACAGTTGGTAAGGCCACCTTTAGAAATTCTGAAGTAAAGAGGCTCTGGCACAGATTATTTACAGCCGCAAACTCTTTGTTTCTCTCGCCTCTCGGTAGTCCACGTGGGACCGGCCCGTACGCCACGTTATAGCTGATGTCGCTGTAGCATTTCGAGGCCAATACTTGTCTGTAGATTGTAACGGGTTTCCTAATAGGTATAGTTCGCTCCGTGAGAATGATGCAACGTGAGGTGTGTGGGACTTTACAAGCGTACTCCAACATCTTTATACAGACTTGGGCAAAGTATATACCGCCGTGTGCGTTTCTCAACGGTACAAGCTTACCGAATTGGTCTGGAAACGGTCTGAATCGGGACAAGAGGTTCTGCGATTCCCGCACAGTACACTTTAACATGTCTTCGTGGTATACAACGAGTTCAAACGGTACACCTTTCTCCTGGCTCTTTTTCAAAAATTCTATCCAGATATCGCGGTTATAAAACCGTTCGCTGGACGAAATCATTAACAGAATTACAGGAGGAATGGTTGCACTGTACTGTCCTTGGCGTTTGTGTCTCCAACACCTTCTATTGAAAAGGAAACCGTGTGGTGGTCGTCTGCTACAGTAATTACCGCAAAATTTTTTCTTGTCCGGGTAGTACCACGTACACAGATTTGAGTTGACTTTGTGGAGTCTCTGGTCCGAGAACCCTCTGATGTCGTTATAAGTGTAGATCCTCACCATTATAGATCTTGAACAAAACTGTCTATACCTACTCGGTACCTCCCTTTATCAATGTCATCGTCCTTGCTAATGACGATAAAACCGTGTTTGTCCTTCCACGCCATACTGCACAACTGTTTGAATTTTTCAAATCTCATATCGGTATTGACGTGATCACTGTAAGCGTGGTGTAGATTCATATCATCCTGTTTGAAGAGTATTATGAAATTTGCATTGTCTCTGACCAGCTGTTTCGGTACGTGACTGTAGGTTTGACCGAGATAGAATGTATCTACGTTCTTGTGCCTCCCCATAGCAAAGTAACTGCGGATATTGCCGTGCTTTTCGCAAGCTATATCGTCAAAAATCATCAAAGAGTTTTCCTTAGCCTCGTCCGGTTTAATGACCAGGGAGCTATCGTCGTACGCGAAATACCCTACTTCCTTCGGTATCATTTTAGCCAGTAATTGATAATTTGGTTGGTACAATGACTTTGAAAATACGTACACATTCTCGAATCGTAATCCGTTCGGATCGGTGATCAGATTGAATAACACGTTTGTTTTACCACAGTTTGAAGGACCTACAATTAAACCTCTTATCGAGTCTGGTAAAAGCGGACCGTTTTTGTTTTTGCGACTTAAACCGCTACCTATATACTCGTCCATGTTGTGGACGTTAAACGTCGTGGCTTGCTTTACGAGCTTCATTTTGGTAATGACGGTTCCACGGTATTGCATCATGTTTTATAATTTACTTTCTTTTTTTTAGGTTTAATAATATCTTTGGAGTTTACCCAGCTATTGTGAGTATCGTCAAAACCACGCCACCGCACCAAGACCTTGGAGCCTTTCCGCCGGAGTACTTTATCAACGAGATAGGCATTTCCTGTTGCGGTTCTTATCAGTTCCTGTTCATAGAAACCGCCTTGCAAAATATCACCTCTTATGTCTTGTAATATATACGTTACAGGTTTTGTAGGTTTTATCGCAAATATTGTAAATATTTCATTTGACCAGTTGGGTAGATTTCCTTTTTTAAATACACCTTTGTATTTGCTAATTCTAACCTGATCGCTTACACGGAATTTGGGATTTTTTGTTTTAACCACTTTATTATGTTTATTTATGCGGGCGAGAATCTGTTTTACGTGTTTTCGTCTAACATCTTTTGGTTTCATACCGATTGTCCTGTGCACACTACTGTTGTACTCCTTGACTATGTCTGGTAAAATACTTAACCACTCGTAGCTACCGTGTGCCGTAAATCTCTCGTACATTTTTTCTTTCAGGGTTCTGTTTAGACGTTCCACAATAGAACTTTTCAAATGTGATTGGGTAGAGTAATGGTTAATGCTGTGTTTGTTTAAAAGTTTTTTAACGTGACTGTTGTACCATTCTTTACCGTGGTCCGTTTGAAAGTTTTTCATCTTGTGTTTAGACAGTATAGATTCTAGTGCATGCACGACTTCAGCGCCGGTCTTGTTCTTTATAGGAACGGCAAACGCAAATTTTGAGAAACAGTTTAGCATCGTCAGTATATACTTGTAACCTCTGTTTACTCTCGAGTAAGGTATCATCTCTACAAGGTCGGCTTGATACAGGTCATTAATTCCTTTCAGCGTAACCCTGCGTCTGGGGTAGTTACGCCTAGCCGGTTTGTGCAGTTCTTTCGCTATCGCGTCCATTTTGTAAATGAAGAAAAAATAATCTGTATACCGGTATTTATATTCGTCTAAGTGGTGTGGTTTGGAACACCCACATCGAACACTAGCATGCTCGATGCCCAGGTTAAACAGTATTTGATTTTGAGGACCAGTCCAGAAGTAACTGGTTGTCGCCCGGTGATCAAATACTGTCCCATCCCTTGTTGCTTAGACAATGGAATGATCGCACATGCAACGCCCGGTCGTATAGTAAAAGAGGTGAGTTTTACACAATGCGCACTCCCATAAACTACGCATTGTGTAAAATGTATCTTCCGTGAAGTAATACGTGAACGTCAATCCTTCTTGCCAAAGAACAGCTGAAAGGTCACGAGCACACATATGACAAAGTCTGCGTAGTCTGCGTCCGTCGTAAACTTCTTTGTATCTGACTACCAATTCAAAGCAGTATTCGCGATGTTTAGATTTAATTTCCCGACGGATGGATTCGGGGATCTGGATATGTCGTAAGAAGTCAATACGGTGTCGGGCAATTTGCCGTAGACAAAGATCATAGAGGCTCTTTGGGTTCCACGCCATGATTGAGAATGAAGTGCTCTCCCACTACCACCACCACTGCCTCCACGATTACTCTCCCACCACCACCGATTCCCCCACTGAGACCTCACACTTTGCACAAATATAAGTGTTTACAAGAGTATTTACAATTTTACAGTGATATCAACACTATATACAAGTTTATACATTTTTAATCTGTATATCACCGGTATTTATATTCGTCTAAGTGGTGTGGTTTGGAACACCCACATCGAACACTCGCATGCTCGATGCCCAGGTTAAACAGTATTTGATTTTGAGGGCCAATCCAGAAGTAACTGGTTGTCGCCCTGTGATCAAATACTGTCCCATCCCTTGTTGCTTAGACGGTTTAGCGGAGGCAGTTGCATTTACCTCTCCACGCATTTTTGAGCAGAGACCTTCTGCAAGTCCTACAGCGTAATGTCCTGTCTAGATGTTCAATATCATCGCTAGATAGCAAAAAGTAATATACATTTTCCGCATGGATCAAAACTTCCGGCTCTAGCTCAAGGTTTCTTTCCGTACCGAGAAGGTAACTGTTGGGGGTCATACGGTATCTTATCAAATGAATAATGGAGGCGTTGGGGCGTAGACTTTCAAAATACATCCGGAAGTAAGGTTCTATAGCCAGACCCGTGATGGCACACGTTAGGTCGCAGTAAGAGTGTGAACCTCCAAGTGGTGTGTACAGTACACACTCAGCACTGAGGCAGTCGTATTTACCGTGCTCCTCCATGAGAGCGTCCATGACCGTTCGTGGTACCTCTAAATTCATAAGGGCACGGAAGTCATTACGGAACTGCTTGACCACGGTTTTTTTAGCGAGGTCAAACAGGGAGCGTGGTTGGAATGGTCTAGACTCGGCCATGGTTTGAGTTAGAATGAAACACTCGCACCTCCCCGGCGACATTGACTTGAGGTCATGTGACCTCTCCCTTCCATAAAGCTCTCGCGTTCTGTAACGCAGTCAGTCAGTTACAATGTTGGCAACGGTGCTGGTGGTATTGTGGCAGTACCTCGCCAAGGAGCTACCGCCTCCACCGCCACCGCCTCCTCCGCCACCGCCTCCACCGCCACCGCCTCCACCGCCACCGCCTCCTCCGCCACCGCCTCCATCGCCGACCGCTAAAGGTACGTAATACTTGTTTCAAAAGTTTACTAATGATTTTCAATCAGATAGATACTCAGAGTATCGGATTTTTTTTCAGCATCAGGGTCTCGTGTCCCTTTCGAGGGACCTATAGAAGACTACGACGTCGGGTGGTACTCCGACGAAGAGGAGGACAATGCAATGTTCTTGAAATACTTGGAGGCTGTAGGTAAGTCCTTAAGATAGTCTCTCTCTAGGTCAGGCCGTGCCAGTGGGGTACCTCCAGGGGTTCTGTCGTACGCACAACATTCAGGTCCCAGGGCTTACAGAGTTTAGGCCTGCCTTAGAGACCTTCATTCGTGACCCCAGGGCTTACGGGTTTTACGCCGGCCTTAGAGGTCTCATTCACACACAACATTCAGGTTTACGGGCTGTTAGGCCGCGCCAGTGACCTTCATTCGTGACCCCAGGGCTTACAGGTTTTACGCCGGCCTTAGAGGTCTCATTCACTCGCGCTTCCAGAACCCCTGAAGCTGTCCGGGGCATAGCCTTGTCATGTGCAAGTCTTTAAAAATCAATATATGGAACAGGACTCACGCTTGCGATTGGTGACGGTGATAGTGGGGAGTATGAGGCTCGTGCGTCTTTATAAGTCAGTCAGTTAGTTAGTTAGTGTCAACATGTCAGATGAACAAAGAGTTATTACCTTGACTTTGAAAAAGTTCACTGATATGCGGAAGGCGGGTCTGTGAACTTACGGAGGATCGGAGGAGTGTACTTAGAATAGCAGAGGAGATGCGAGCGAATCGACTAATGGGATCAGAGTGTAGTTACTTGTAAGTTTTTAGCCTTTTACTGTAACCGAATGGTAGAGTTTCATACTTACCTTCGTGTTTGCGTTTTGGTCCAGTCACTTTAAACATTTTAGTCTCTTCTACGGTAATTATGTTTCTGTCTTTAGTACGCCTAATGCGGTTCTCAGTGATCTCTAATGATTGCTTGCTTTCAGAAAGTACCATTTCTTTTAATTTTGAAAAATTTAGTTTTTCACTAGTTTTTAAATTTAGAGTAAGGCCTTTTATTTTACAAACTTCAACTAGTGCGTTTTTATTAGTGGACCAAACAAGATAGGCATAAGTCTTGGGGCCTCCGGAAACAAATTCTACTATGTATGACCCTGGACCATAGTCAATCAACTCGTCGGTCATTTCGCCCAAGTAGTCCCCTGTGGGGACACTGTACAAACCTTCCTTACGTATGTACAATACACTATCGGTATCATAGTAAAGTACTTGTTTGCCTATTCGATCTAAGTAACTGTACAGCTTAAGTCTAGCGTGTGCGGTGGTGAAGGCCGCGAGCACAACGTTTACGGTTCGCAGGGATTCACCGACTTCGTCTATGTTCTGCCAGTTAACAAGGAGGACCTCTTCGTTAATTTCTTGAATGGCGTTTACTTGTGTCCCGGGACTTGTTAGTAATTTAAAAAACTCGTCGGGTTCTCTAATGATGGAAGTTTTAGTTTGGTTCTCCCTCTGTCCGAATTTTCCCCAGAAAGAATTTAGCATCAATTTTGCGAGAGAGCGAAGACCCCCGTTTTTTTCAATTTTGGAAGGGTCAAGTCTGACACCTTCGTGCTCGTAATAATTTTGAATATACACGGCTTTATCCTCTTCTGTGAGGCACCAGGAGGGGTAGCCCGATGCCTCCTGTTTAATTTTTAGAAACTTATTTACAAAATCCGTAAAAAGGCCACCGTCTTCGTAAGTAATAATTTTATAATCCCAAAGCTCGTACATTTCTAAAATTTTGTATCCTTTTTCTACAGCCTTGCGTATTTCCTGCATTGTCCATGTCCCTGTCAATGCTCTTTCTTCGGTGCTATGATTACAGTCCGTGTTTAGCATTTCTAGACCACATGTACGGCATAAAACAAACATTAATTTACCATTCATACGTGTAGGGAGGACGGGGTGGTACAAATTTAGCGGAGGCGATACTTTACATTTTAGGAGTCCTTCGGCCTCCATGCCTCTTTCTCTACACTCCTTGTCACCTACAAAGATTTTTGGATGGGATAAAACATAAGGCAAAAACTTATTGACAAACGGGTACAAGGAGCAAACGTCTACATACTGAATTGTTTCCCCGTCCTCGCACTTGTGGAAGGTTTTAGCATTACCTGTCCTTCCCCCGAAGAAGGCATCTCTGGGATTGAGTGGGAGTGTGTTTAGAATGGGGAGAGAATTTAGATAATCCAATTTTTGTTCTTTCTTTATTTTATTGAATTCACACTCCCACATTTCAATAACTTCGTATCCGGAATTTTGGAGTTTATCTATTTTGGATTTGGTTCTCTCGAACCTTAAGTGCAGGGAGTCTGAGGGATCTTCGGGCAAGGATGCTTCCCTATCGTATCTGAAACATTTAGGACACCCGTGGAAATAACAGCCCTGAAATTCGTATACGCGCTCCCCGTCAAAACCGTCTACTTTCATACCGTCAATTTTTACTTCTCTTTCCCGTCCTGCGTGTTGGATCCTAATACCGCGTTGGTCTTCCTCCCAAGTAAGCCATTGTAAAGCAATAGGCGATTGGTTATCAACCATACGGTATCCGTTCTTTGGGACTAGACCAATAGTGTTGGCTTTGAGAAAATTCCGTCTAAAAACCAAATTACAGGCGCTGGCTATGGTGACGGCTTCCATGAACGGGTCTACGTTACATTCTTTCAAAAACATGTTTCTAAACTTAATACACGCTTGCGCCAGTATCTCCACATCGGAGATACAGTACTCGACCAACTCTTTTTGAAAGTCAAAAACTACATTTTGTTTAAGTTGATCGTTGTGCCAATTTTCGAAATCTTTGTAAGACTTCTCAAACATTGATTCAGGGCAATAGTACTCCTTGGGTGGTATGGGGCCTACATAATTTTGGTTTGCTAAAGTGTTGAAAAGATGAGGGAAGTAACCCTTCTTCTTCTCCGGGGGGAGATCAAAGGCTTTGGGTAGTGCAGAGAGGGCCATGGGGAAATAATTTAGCGAATCGATAAATCGCACATTGTCTAACTCCATAAGTATCACTTTATTGCCACGCATAATTAGCTCTGGAGTGAATTTTGTTTGTTCGAGAACGTACTTTAACAGAAATTGAAAGTCGAAACCCTGACCGTTATGAGCCATTACACATACGTTTTTAAAACTTTTCCTAACATCCATTACATAATCCATGAATCTTACTACAGGGTCTTGTCTAAACACACGAGTGCGGGAGGTACAATTTTGGCAATTTTCCCCACCAATGCATTTCCAACAAAATTGTTGAGAAACACAAAGGTTAACTTTATGAACTCTAGATTCTTCCGTTAAAATTTCATCTTGACGGGTCTCAAAATCAAAGAAAATGAAAAGAAAGTCTTTGGTTTTTGGTTTGTTTGTGTCGACCCGCATGTAACATTGATGGTTCGGGGGCATGAAATCGTTACAGATTTTGCAAAAGACTTCACCGCACACATGTTTTGACTTACGACTGTTGAGAAAGACAAGCCTTTGGCACTGTAAACATTTTTTGACAGACTTGCATCGTTGACTCTTGTGGGCTGCGAAACAGATCTGATTTTTCATGGTCATGTTACAGTCAGGGCATAAAATTCCCCCATGCTCCTCTTTACACGGTGGAGAAACGGTTTGACACGCAGCACAGATATTTGAACATCTGTGTAAACCTTTGTGGTCATAAGGGACATGGCATGCTTCGCAGAAAAAATGGCACGCAAAAGCTGCAGTTAGGCTAGTTATTACATTGTAGTGACCCCTATGGTACAACAAGTTTATTTTGTACTGAGCATCGGAGTTAGTACCTGAAAAATAAACATCTCGGCCTTTACTGTTGTAGTTATAAACTGTAATATTATACTTTTTCAGGTGGTCTTGAAATTTATTAAGTTCGGGGATCCCCGCTCCCTGTTCAGGCATTTGGACCCCGGCTTTCGCCATCAATTTTTCCGCCTTTGTTGTTTGTCTCTGACATCTGTCTTTTTTTATCAATTCATACTCGGGATCTTTTTTAACGTTAGCCTTGGCCACTACCAGCGCACGCGTTAGACACAGATTATCGCTATTCTTAATAACTACGATACCTCTACGTGCTTTACATTCTTCTTTAAAGTTATTATAAAAACCTGGTCTTACTCTACCACTACCTACAGGAAGGTTAATTCTAGTACACTCTACTCTAAACGTATCAGCTGACTTTACGGATTCGGCATTACTTTGAATTATCCCACCAAAAATTTCGAATAAAACATCACTTTTGACTTGATGAACCGGCCGAAACGCTACATAACCCGGCTCTTTGGTTTTCAAATTTAAACTGTGAAGAGTGAAGCCGAGATAGTCGGATTCTGAACAATTCGCTTTCATTTCATCGACTAATTTGGAAAATCCGGTTTTTATCCAGTCAATTTCACTTACGTTATCTGGTACTGTATTAAATTTGAAGGTGGTCTTGGTACCGTAAACTCTGTATCTTTTTACATACGTCTCGTATTTTCCTAGTACTTTTACAGGATCCAGTTCCCTACGAGACTCTGGGTCCACTTCAACAGGTTGAGATTCCATTGCAACAGTAATATATTAAAAAATAATATCTAGATAGGTAATGTTTTATTTATTTATTTTATATTTATATTAGTAATTAGCGAGGTTTTCTTGTCTTGATAATTTTACACAATGTTGTGCAATATCAAGGAACAGAGCGACATAGGTCTTACCTCTTTGACGTTCACCTCCAGACTGGCGAGACAGGGAAATCTCTGCCGACTGTGTAGAACACCGACCAATCAGAGTGCTTGGCGGCTATTTTAGACCAATCAGAGACGCGTTTATTCCGGCCAATAGGAAGTTTGCGGTTGCAGTCGTTACATGTCTGGTTTTTTTTACAGGTAACCGCAAGGGACCCGGAGGCTGACCACGGTGACCACTGATTATGTAGCAATAAATAGCTTATCTTTACTGAGTCGTTTTATTTGAAATCCCCGCCGAGAAAAAAGTGAGGTTATGTTTACGTGGGCGCAGCCATATTGGTTTTTTTTGATCACGTGATACATGGGCGCAGCCATGTTGGAATTCCCTCCGTCCCTCGTTTCTCCCTCACCGGACCCAACAAATCACCGATTTTACCGAAAAACACACCGATTTTGACACCCAAAATCACCCCAAAACACTAGGATAAGAGTGTGAGGAGGGAATTTCTCCCGCGCATGAGGGAATTTCTCCCGCAGGGGGCGGAGCTTAGCCGCCATCTTGGATCACGTGACCCCCTCTCGACCAATCAGAGCCCTGTCCGCAAGGGGCTCTAGGTCTACTATCGTTTATTACTGATATCTGGTCCTGACACCTGGTGAGTTATTGTTATTGGTCCTGATTTTACACTGTTCTCGCTGTTTCATATATGTAGACCAAAACCATACAATGTCATGTTCTAAAAATGATTCAAATTTAAACAGAATTAATTTCAGAGTAATGAAACAAATTATTGTAAGTAAATTTTAGAATATCTAACTGAAAGCCAATGTTGAAAAAATTTGTCGTTCTCATGTTTCTTATATCTTGTTTTTTATTTGACACACACACACACACACACACACACACACACACACACACACACACACACACACACACACACACATAATATAGCGCAATAGGAAATAGTTATACCCATCATTGTAAATGACCAAAATACGTGTAGTGGTTATTTTAGACACTAAACAGAGGTTTATGTATGACTATTCATAAAAGGATATTTCCTTCCAGTAAATTAAATTGAAAGTTAAAGGAATGATCCCAATTTATAAATACGTACAACACTTTCAAACAAGAATTAAAACATCTGAGGGGAAGAGTAAACATTTGCTGAGCATAATTACTTGTTTGAAAATAATTTGATTTTGCAGCGTCTAATTTACACACTCCTCTCCCAAACCCGGACATGGACTCGTATGTCACTGCTCCAGAAAGATCCAATTAATTCCAACTCGGGAACCCAACAGCCGTACTTCCGGTTCTCTTAACACAAACACCGCTTATTTAATCAAAATTTATCCAAGATTGACTTACCCAGCTTTGCTTAAAGTTAAATCCAATCGTGGTTTAATTGGGAAGTCCACGTCGTTGCGTAAATTTACAGCTTTGCGAACTTGGAGGATTCTGGGATAGGCAATAAATTATCAAAGCAGAAATGTCCCCAGAAATGATTTAATATCATTGTTAACATATGTTTTGAAAATGTAAAAACACTAACAGTTTTAAAATGTGAACTTGTTAATTATGATTGTACAATCACAAAAAACATCATTAAGTGAGTGTGTATTCATTTTTAGTGTGAATTTACTTACTGAGTGTAATAAATTATTGAGTGTCGTCAGAAATTTCTACTCCATCTACATCTTACTTTTTATGTCTTATTTTAATCATGTAATCAGTGTCATGTAAGATGTTTCATTTAATATAGACATATAGTTAGTATGAATCCAAAGTGATTTAGTTATTTTTGTTTAAAATGTACACTTTTAATATTTCAACTATTTTGTATAAATAGTATCCATGTTAAGAACTGTTCTTAGTAACATATAAAAATCCGGCTCAGTTGCAAGAAGTAGTTAGATTTTGTTACAAGTGACATGTATTATAATAGGATTTATATGCAATCTATATCTTTAAAACAATTCGAGATACCAAGTACACTATCATTGCACACATTACACAAATATTTACACAATTTTTTCTAAATATTATATGCATACCAGAACAATTGTTGTAATTTTTTTTGCTATTGAGGATGAAATTAAGGAGAAAATTCCGGTAAGACATGCGATGAGGGCGATTGCAATAAGTTTGTTTTGTATACAATATCCACCTCATAGCGGAAAAATAATAAAAAAAGAGTTCTCAAACTACGTTTATACTTGCATGCTGGCCTGGCCTTGCTATTACTCTGCGATCGACAGAATTCAGGTAACAAAACCTTTACATAGTCCCGTTTACAGAATTCAATCTATTTCCCCAATAGATTTGACCTGCTTACTTTATATTTGGAATTTCAATTTCCTACGTGAAACGCGAAGCCGAGGAAAACAGAATCGCTGACAGGGTTGTTTATAAATAAAATAACGTTTTCGTGTATTGAACGTATCTGGCAGAAAAAAGTAAAGTTCAAGTTATTACAAAACGCAAAACACTTTCATCACTGCGTTTTTTAATAAATATCTGTAATACGTACAATTAAAATTGATATAATATCTATTTCTTTAAATATGTTTTCTTCTTCTATCTAACTGACAATATTCTGTTCATAAATAAGATTTAAATTAGAGTATAATATTTCCTCTTCCAATACAAGTGAATGGTTATGTTAATTAATTCCAACTTGAGTTTGTGATATTCCAGTATTTTTGAGGACCGGCAACCGCCTAGGAGTTTATATGTGAGGTGTAACAACTCCGCTGGATGTAAACCCAACACGATTAATGTTATTTAGATGTTCTAACAACCTACGTCAGATATAGATTGACCTGTTTTTAAAATAAACTTCAAAGCCCTTGAATTTGAAGTAAAGTACAATATTGTAAAGTGATGTAATATTAACACTAATGTACTGTGCATTATCATGTAATTATGATTTGATTTTAAATGCTTAAATATACTTCTATTGCAAGAATATATTCTACGAACTAATGAAGACAGTAATTCACCAATATAGGAGGTTGTATATCTTCTAAATAACTATAAATCATAGCTAAGGATTTATTATGCCTAAGATTAAACTCTATTAGTGGATAATTTTGTAATAATAATTTTTATATTTTGAAACACTTTTAGACTATTTACAGATTTTTAATTAAAGCATATTTCTGCAAGATTATCAATCGATTAAAAATTGAAATAGTGGGAGAAAATCACCTTCAAGTGTTTTTTGATTTTTCTGATCTTGCTAAAATCCGCTTTACCCTTGTACAACTACCACTAAAAATGTAGTTCTAGCTGAGGTATTATGTATGTATTCCATCCTCCAAACCTTTCTTCTCGCCCTGTAGGAACCATCTCCTTTTTACTTTTTGATGTTGTTCTCTGAGGTAAAGCTAATAAAATGTCTATATTCTTTAGTTAAACCTTTTAAATTCAGAATGAAATGTATTATGCGTAGCTTGTATTTATTTCGAAAATTATTCATTTTATACTAGGGGACAGATATGAGGGCTTCACACAACTTTTCATATGTTGACAAACACCTGTGTGTGGTAGAAATAATATATTTAGTTGACAATACTGGTTGTCAATTGTATAGTCTGAGTAAGCAGCAACAAGCCAGTTGACAGAGACCTAATTGACACAACAAGCTTCTGCACTACAGTTGACAGTATTGACGTCCCGTACAGTACAAATGATAATGATGATACAGTATGTTGACAAAGTCGATAACACATGGACTCTATATTTCAATATCTACATGTGGTAGTAATACTTTATTTAGAGAACTCTATTATACAAGACAGATCGCCATCGTACTGTATAAACTATGGCCTACCGAGTTCAAATTAACTTTATATACACAAAACTCATAGGGATGGTATTGAAATGAGAACATACTGACATTTCGAATCATACTGGTATTAAAAACGTCTTGATCAATCAAAACGTAACAAAATTATTTTGGGCCACCTAAATATTTCCACATTCTATAAACCACCTGTACAATATTAATAATAGACTGATTTGGTCCGAATTACGTAAATATGAGGATAGAGATATTGTACGAATGGTTCCTTTATCTCAAAAATGGTAATTTAATTCTTAATTTCCTAAACCCTGAATAAGTGGATAGGTACCTAGTTTTATACAATATCGACAGTTTTGATGGTTAAGACGTTAGTTCGTATTGCAGCCTTGATCATTAGTCGTGATGTATCACGCCCGTCCACAATGTAAAATAATGCCTCAATATAAAATGAGTTAGGTAATAAAATATAATTTTTCTATTTTGGAGTGTTTTCCGCAAGGCGTAAAACTTATTCCTGCAATGTTTCCGAGCAACAATTTTCTGTTATAAAATTGTTAATAATTCTTTCAGGTCAGTTCGAATAATTATGTAGGTTTTGTGTTCACAAAAATATTTCTCGTGAGATAAATTATTTTGTCTAGGTTCATTAATTACGGAATGTAAAATTTAAATAAATTAGAAAGGTCATTTTACTGAAATGAAAACAGTGTATCATGTACGCCAATAGCCCTTACCAAGATACTGATCAGATCAATTTTAGTACCAATTTTGGACTTGCTTCAGCATTTCTCTTTCCAAGGTATTTGTAACAGAACAATGCTTATTGTAATCGATATATTAAAAAGCTTTTTCAATACAATTTTTTAATTATTTACAGATGAAGATATTTGAAATAAAAAAAATTGTATGTTATCAACTGTTATTAGATATGTTATATTTGTAACTTTTTCACAACATGTTTTGTGATATGTGGTTTATAAAGTGATTTACTATAAATTACTATTATTTACATCGTGTTAATAGTTAACTAGTAACTTATATGCGGCTTAACACGCAGTCAAAGTAAAAAGCGTAAAGTAAAGATGTCCTATTTAACCAGGAGAAGTTAGGGCTAAGAAGTCCTCTCTAACACGTAATTAACCTTAGACTTACTTACATAATTTCTTAAGTACTTAGGCTTTATACGTGTATAAGCGCTTCAGGCTTGAGTTAATTATAATTATGACGCCAATTTTAGTTGACTTGTTGCCACGATCCAGAAAATATGGCACGAAGTGCATATGAATGGTCATTGTAATTTACTCCGATCTTACCATTTTTTGTGCATAGGGTGAACTTGCCGTATTTTCTTATAAAGAAATATAAATAAATACACAGGTCTAAGAAGCCTACTTAGACCCTTAATATGGGTTTTATAATAGTCTGATTTTAATAAATGCTTTAGGCTGGTTTTATAAACTAAATTTACCTAAAACATAATACACATATAGTACAGTTGCAGTTAAAACGGCAAAAATCTTTAAAATTTGATGAATTTATCAAATAAAAGTTCTTTATTGCTTATAATATAATAGTTTTTAGTTGGACCAGCTTGTTTTTAAGTCAAGAAAGGCCTTATGTCTGTTATCTAAACAGACGTGATTAACATTTACAGCACGTGTCCATTCTAGCATTTTAATTTGTTGAGAAACTTGGCACAAGACAAAACTTACACATTTAAAGTTTTTAAGAGAGAAAGCTCACCTAACTTAAAAAATGTGCTCGACGTTGAGTCAAAGGATCACACTTATTTCTTAGTTACAGTTCTGTAACAGCGATAAGACGAGTTGAGCAGGAACTTAACTGTACTTCTAATGAACACTGCACATATAACTTTTGTGTCGAATATAATAATAAACTGTGCTTCTCCTGTTAAGGCCATAACTTAGATATTATTATTTAACTTTTACCGTTTTCAAGTTTCAAAGAAATAACGCAAAATATAGCAGACGTTTCTAATTAAAATTTGTTAAATCAAGATATTTACTGTAAGACAGGTTATACAGAACAGTACACGTTGTCAGGTTGAAATTTAAAATTTAGTGAAATTCCTATGTTTTCAATTTGTGCTTTAGCGAAGCCACTCGTGTGAATAAAATATCATTTCTGTCTGTCTGTATATCTTTTGCAAGATGTTCCGAAAACGAACTGACCTGTAAGCTTCACATTGTGCACGAAGCTTCAGCTTCATTTCTATATGGGGAACTCTGAGTTCATGGAGGTACTTTTCACTCCATGGGATTTGGCTGAGCGTTAGCGTATAATTTAAATTGGCTTTATTGGGAAATATTAGCTCAAAAAAAAGAAAGAATAAATAAATGTATCAACAAACTCATTAGACCAAAAAGAGATTCATACTTGAGACGCATCTAACCGAAATATCGCAATACATATAATATCGTTTTTAGTGACTTGGTGTGTAATTACTTATTATTTAAATACTAATATGAAACTTATTAATGAAAAAATATGAATATATAATGCGGCAAGATATGTCTGGAAAGATTACATATTTAAACTTAAAATTTGGCATGAAACCATATTTCTTTATGGATGAGTTTCATGATTCATAATCTGTGTACCAACTTCTTTTTTTGTATGCCCTATCCAGAGTTTAAATCTTTACATTTGAATTTTTGCAAGCAACCTCAACAAAATTTGTTGTATCATGAGATGTGGTGAACCTTGTGCATATTTTTAAAGAAATATGGTGTCAACGATTAATAGCGAGAGCGGGAAGAGGTCGGGCTGGAATACACACACTTCCAAGTTTAGCGGCTCGGAAGTGGTTTATGAACTGTGAAAAGATTCTAAGCAAACAGGTACTCTTCTCTGTCGCAGCCTACGGACGCTGAGTAATAACCATCTTTTTTGTATTCGTACGAGAAGTTACTTCTTACCAATTGTGTAATATGTTGGATTTGGGAACTCTTATAACTGCACACTTTAATTTGTCATTTAATCTCAGATTAACTGAGAAAATTATCTGTAAATGGTTTGTAAGTTAAATGAAATTCGTTGAGACGGTTTTAATTAAATATTCAGTTTATATTGGAAATCTATATTATCTGGAAATAAATTTTACCTATATGATCACAACCTTACATATTTTGAATCATTGTTATGACGACTCAAAATTAAATACAATTTTGATAAATATAAATGTAAAACCAACTTTTTGAATTGATGTTTTTGAGTAACCTTCTTGTGACTAAAGTTCTAAACAACTATTCCTTACGAAAATATTGTGTCGTATCCAACTGGAGGATTTAAAACTTATTCTTGTCTCAAAAGACACCAACATAGCTCTTAGTTGAGCCTTTCGCCTAGCCTACTCCAAACAACGTCTTCATCCACTAATTTGATTAAGTGCATTATGACATATATACCACTTTTTAACGCAAGTGATCCAGTCCCCCAGTCACAGCTAGTCAAGTATTACTTGCTTTATATTTTATATCAACAGAACTTAATATAATTGAGTGGTAATATAATAATACACCATTAAACCGATTCATGTTTTAAATGCTACTGTTTATCATCATGGTATTATATCCTACCCTTTCTAAAATAGAGGAGAATTGTAATATTGAAATGTAATAATATGTGCAAGGTAGGAATTTTGCTAAATATAGCCAAAAATACAAAAACTAAATAAACGGCAGCTCTCAACGTTGGCCATATCCTTTCACAGTAAATCTGCTCTAAATATTTTTTTTTATTTGGTTTACATAATGTTGGTGTCATTAGATGTTTGATAATATCTTCTAAAAGCTGTTTTCTTGTAGTTGTTGAGAAGAACTGCTGATGTTTAAGGTATTCAAAGTTCTTATGCCGTTATTTTGTAAATACTAATGGTAATTTAATGATATTTCTTTCACTAACTGGCTTTGTTATCATAAACATTTGAGACAAATGAAGTATAAGTAAACATATTAGTTTTTTAGATATTAATTTTGTAATTAAAAAACATATACAGACAGATGGGAAACTAAGCATTAGAGACGCATGTTCATGCGGTGAAATATGTTTGTCTTGACCTGAGCAACGGCGAGTCATACCTTTTTCCAGAGAGTTATGGGACACTCTGTATATATTGCTTATGTAACAATATATTTTATAAAAAATTCTAAGTCTATCGCTCAATTTTGTTTCGTGTTATCTTCCTCGTGACAGGCTTCACTAACTCTCAGCCAAATACCATCGAGGGTCAGGCAGTATCATTGTTAATGATCTAGAAATGATCTTGTACAGAAAAAGTGGTCTTACAAATTTCGAGACTATTGCTCAATTGGTTGTTTAGACATTTTTTGAGCTATAACGATCTCATAATTTGAGACCTGTTAATATATAAAATATTTCATCGTAAAAATATACCATGGATGCCACTAATTTGGTATGTTCATGTTCGGTTTTTTTAAATCATGGATTACAATAAGTAATTGCCCTTTTCAAGAAGTTTTCGCCATGAAATGTTCTTGGAAAAAACTATATTATTTCAAATTTCAATTTGGTCTTTTTGCCACCATTTTTTTAATTATAACAAAGCCATAACCTCAGTTTGAGTTTGCGCACCTAAAGATAGTGTAAATGCAAACTTCGACTTCCTGTCGACACTCCTTATTGCTTTTAGTGGTTTAAATTGAAATTTCATTAGAAAGATATTTTTTAATTGGGTGAGCATTCACGGAGGAACATATTATCAGTAGTTCATTGTAAATACAATTATATTATTAATACTAAAACTTGATTGAACAACAGAATCAGAAGGTTTCTCGTACATTAACTTACTGTTATAAAAAGGTGTTCATATTTGGTGTAAAATTTTCATATAAATTAGTTTTTTACAGTTGAACGGTTTATGACTGGTTGTAAATTTAGTGATTATTTACGATATTATGTAGTTCAGAAAGAATATTTTTAGTTGAATCCTAACTATTTTATTAAAAAATTGATTGCTACTGGAAACGTAACTTAATAAACTGAGTTAAAGGTATCAATTAAAGTGCTATTACTAATTAGAGTGTTAAATATTGCAATTAGAAACGAGTTGTATTTCCTTTGCAAAACAGAAATTATTTCTTCAATTTCAAGAACCCTTTCAGGACACATTGACTACAGTTGCACAATACGACAGCAACTGCTACTTCAGCAGGTCACATGTTCTGCAGCAGTGCTGAGTCAAGTTCGTTATCACAAACAGCGTCAGCACTCAAACAACTTTACTCCTTTGAGTGTATTGTGGAACTTGACAGATTTGTTAACGCCTTTTAGGAACACAAACATATATACTTTATACGTACAACATCTGGAGACCATAGGTTTTTATTTCGTAGAAACTTTGACATCATTTGTCTATGTTTTTAAATATATGAATATTTGTCTGTATGTATCTTATAGACCAGAGACTGTAATCACGATTATTATGAAAATGTATATGTATATGTATTTTACCACGTAGAAGGATTATATACTAGGAACATGAATGTAACTCACCACCAGACGGAGGTGCAAAATATAACGGTTATCAAAGTGCCTTCATATTAGAAACTACAATTACGTGACAGTTAAGTATATTAAATAGCCAAACACGATTTGGGGGCGCTAAGTTATGATGTAATTTGTCTAAATTGCATTTTGTGTAATAAATTGCTGGTTGTTACATAAAGCTCGAGTTTCATACCACTTTTAAGAAAGTACATGTACGTGCACAATGGCTATTAATAATACATTTTTGGCAGATTTCCTTGATCGTGGCAACAAAGTTAACTCTACATCGGAAACAGCTATTTATATATAAAAGGATAATTTCTTCTATTTTGCAAGTAGTTATTATGCTAGTTAATATTATTTTAAGAATATGTATACTTATAGCCAAATATATATATATATATATATATATATATATATATATATATATATATATATAGGAAATTCCAAATATGTAACTCTATCTCTCTCCTTCCATTTCTCAGGTCGTATGATATTTATAATTGTTTATTAGTTTGCAATATTTAAAGATAAGTGTGTGCCGTGGGCATAAGTAGTCAGGTTATTTCAAGTATCACGAGTTCGAGCACGTAAGTATGGCACGAGGTTTGAGCTTCCTAGTTTCAAGAAAGAATGAAAGTGTTCACAAGAACACTGGGTTGTCTTGTTAAATAGAAGTCGTAACAAATTTAATGATAGATTTAGTTGTCTGTACGAATCTTATCAAAGGCATGCAAAGGTACAGCCCCAAAGTATAAAATCCGTGAAAAATCTAAGGCTGCGAAACTCTATGAAAGCGATCACAGGTATCTTTGAACTAAGGATCCACTAAGGATCGAGATTTGTCTCCAATTCAGGGCTTAACCCAACTAGCCTACTTGTACCTAAGGACAGGATTTATTATAACTACCATGATTTTTTTTCCCCATAAGAAAAGTGCGCTCTTAGCGCTTTATGGGTTTTAGTACAGTTTTCTCTATTTATAATTAAAATTGAAGTACAAATAAATGTAAGATTCTCCTGCAATATTCAACTCAAAAATTTAAATAACTAAAAAAGAATTTGTATGAGTATTACAATTATATATTTAAAATGAGATACCCCCCGTTAATTCTATGCCTAAAGTAATGTCGTAAACTAGTATTAAATTTAACATTGTTCCTACGGGCCCAAATTAATATGGCCACCACGAAACACGGCTCCTTAAAAAATCTTATCACCAAATCGTCATTATGAATGTTTTTGAAAAGAGCGGGGCTTCCTATTATTTCTCTGCCATATGCCACGAGTTTCGGGTCGGGTGCTATGAAAAGTTTACATATGTCAGATAAATAAACATTTTGAATTATTGTAAATTGAATAGTAATAAATTTATAAGTTATTTTGGTATAATGTTTAAGTATGTAGAACGAAATAAATAGAATTGAAAGTTTCCAACAATTCGGTAGTTTGGTGGAAAAGTTGAAATGCAATCTGACGCTGACACATTCAGGTGTGTTGTCAGTTTATATTTCCAAGCATACCGAGTTGATGGCTGGTCACATGCAAAGTTACCAAGTACAATCGTATTCAAGAAATAATAAAAGAGCAATCATAGTGAATGATATTTCTTAAATAACATATAATAATAACCAAACAATATGTTTGTATTGACTAGTAAATCTAAGAAACGATCAATGCTTTACTTACTAAGCAAACGGATATATCGATGTGGGTTTTATTGAAATGTATATATTGGTTAATTGCATTAATCAATATTCGTTCAGGACAAAACTGTTCCAGTGAAAATTTACTAAGATTAATGCCACTTAAACCTTTCTATTATTGCATAAAAAGTCAAATGGACTGATAAATAAATCTGTTAACTATTTGATGTTGTTTTCAAAATTAGAGTTACTTCATAAGTTTCTGTTGTACTTATGCGTATAGAATCACATCGTAGGTGCGCAATATGGTGTTTAAGTGTGATCGGGAAATATCAGAAAATGAGAATTCACTTACGATTGCTCATTTAATTGTCATTAAAAAAATTTTAGCACTAATTTAATTATACAATTTTTTATTTTAGGAAAACGTACTGAAAACAAATTGCGAAAACTTGTCAAGAAGGATCTGCAGCTATGGCTGTGCAATGCCGAATACTGTTCTTTTACACAAGAAATCTGGCTTTACTAGTAGACGCCTACAATTTACTAGCATAATAAGACAACTATACTGTATTTAACAGGCAATGCTCACATGATAACTCCCGATAAATAGACTCAACGCTTGGAGCGTAGTGTGACCTAGTGGGCTGTGCAATGTTGCCAAATCGTGCGGATACAGTGAAGAGCGAAAGACTCAACCGTCCTATGGATCTTCTGAGTTTCTGGTGTGCTGACACTATGGGCCTAGTGGGCTTGTGCAATGTTGCCAAATCGTGCGGATACAGTGAGGAGCGAAAGACCCCGGCGGTCGTATGGGAATTCTGAGTTCTTGGCGTGCTGACACTATGGCCCTGGTGGGCTGTGCAATGTTGCCAAGTCGTGCGGATACAGTGAGGAGCGAAAGACCCCGGCGGTCCTATGGGTCATCAGAGTCCCTGGTGTGTTGAACACTACGGGCCTTCTAGGTCCCTGGTATGCTGACACTATGGGCCTAGTGGACTGTGCAATGTTGCCAAGTCGTGCGGATACAGTGAGGAGCGAATGACACCGGTGGTCCTAAGGATCTTCTGAGTTTCTAGTGTGCTGACACTATGGGCCTAGTGGGCTTGTGCAATGTTGCAAAATCGTGCGGATACAGTGAGGAGCGAAAGACTCCACCGTCCTATGGATCTTCTGAGTTTCTGGTGTGCTGACACTATGGGCCTAGTGGGCTTGTGCAATGTTGCCAAATCGTGCGGATACAGTGAGGAGCGAAAGACCCCGGCGGTCGTATGGGAATTCTGAGTTCTTGGCGTGCTGACACTATGGCCCTGGTGGGCTGTGCAATGTTGCCAAATCGTGCGGATACAATGAGGAGCGAAAGACCCCGGCGGTCCTATGGATCTTCTGAGTTCCTGGTGTGCTGACACTATGGGCCTAGTGGGCTTGTGCAATGTTGCCAAATCGTGCGGAAACAGTGAGGAGCGAAAGACCCCCGGCGGTCCTATGGGTCATAAGAGTCCCTGATGTGTTGAACACTACGGGCCTTCTAGGTCCCTGGTATGCTGACAATATGGGCCTAGTGGACTGTGCAATGTTGCCAAGTCGTGCGGATACAGTGAGGAGCGAAATACACCGGTGGTCCTAAGGATCTTCTGAGTTTCTAGTGTGCTGACACTATGAGCCTAGTGGGCTTGTGCAATGTTGCAAAATCGTGCGGATACAGTGAGGAGCGAAAGACTCCACCGTCCTATGGATCTTCTGAGTTTCTGGTGTGCTGACACTATGGGCCTAGTGGGCTTGTGCAATGTTGCCAAATCGTGCGGATACAGTGAGGAGCGAAAGACCCCCGGCGGTCCTATGGGTCATCAGAGTCCCTGGTGTGTTGAACACTACGGACCTTCCAGGTCCCTGGTGTGCTGACACTATGGGCCTAGTGGACTGTGCAATGTTGCCAAGTCGTGCGGATACAGTGAGGAGCGAAAGACACCGGTGGTCCTATGGATCTTCTGAGTTTCTAGTGTGCTGACACTATGGGCCTAGTGGGCTTGTGCAATGTTGCCAAATCGTGCGGATACAATGAGGAGTAAATACCCCGGCGGTCCTATTGGTCTTCTAAATTCCTGTTGTGCTGACACTATGGGCCTAGTGGGCTTGTGCAATGTTGCCAAATCGTGTGGAAACAGTGAGGAGCGAAAGACCCCCGGCGGTCCTATGGGTCATGAGAGTCCCTGGTGTGTTGAACATTACGGGCCTTCTAGGTCCCTGGTGTGCTGACACTATGGGCCTAGTGGACTGTGCAATGTTGCCAAATCGTGCGGATACAGTAATAATAATAATAATAATAATAATAATAATAATAATCTCTTTATTGCATTCTTTTAACAATTTTTTACATCGTATCGCAATCGTCAACAGTTTTTATAAGTCCATTTACACGAGATCATCCACACATTCACACAACCTCACACTCACAATTCTTGCAATCATTCAGGTCACAATCGCATTGACCTCAGATCCAGCAAACTCAAATATCCCAGCGGCTAGACATGAATTCATCAACAGAGTAGAAAGCCTTGGATTCCAAAAGGAGCTTGAGACGCGTTTTAAATTGATTTTGATTATTAGAAATTTTGATTTCTTCATACAGTACAAAACAGTGAGGAGCGATTTCTTCATACAGTGAGGAGCGAAAGACCCCGGCGGTCCTATGGATCTTCTGAGTTTCTAGTGTGCTGACACTATGGGCCTAGTGGGCTTGTACAATGTTGCAAAATCGTGCGGATACAGTGAGGAGCGAAAGACTCCACCGTCCTATGGATCTTCTGAATTTCTGGTGTGCTGACACTATGAGCCTGGTGGGCTTGTGCAATGTTGCCAAATCGTGCAGATACAGTGAGGAGCGAAAGACCCCCGGCGGTCCTATGGATCTTCTGAGTTTCTAGTGTGCTGACACTATGGGCCTAGTGGGCTTGTGCAATGTTGCCAAATCGTGCGGATACAGTGAGGAGCGAAAGACCCCCGGCGGTCCTATGGGTCATCAGAGTCCCTGGTGTGTTGAACACTACGGACCTTCCAGGTCCCTGGTGTGCTGACACTATGGGCCTAGTGGACTGTGCAATGTTGCCAAGTCGTGCGGATACAGTGAGGAGCGAAAGACACCGGTGGTCCTATGGATCTTCTGAGTTTCTAGTGTGCTGACACTATGGGCCTAGTGGGCTTGTACAATGTTGCCAAATCGTGCGGATACAGTGAGGAGCGAAAGACCCCGGCGGTCCTATGGATCTTCTGAGTTTCTGGTGTGCTGACACTAAGGGCCTAGTGGGCTTGTGCAATGTTGCCAAATCGTGCGGATACAGTGAGGAGCGAAAGACCCCCGGCGGTCCTATGGGTCATAAGAGTCCCTGATGTGTTGAACACTACGGGCCTTCTAGGTCCCTGGTATGCTGACACTATGGGCCTAGTGGACTGTGCAATGTTGCCAAGTCGTGCGGATACAGTGAGGAGCGAAAGACACCGGTGGTCCTAAGGATCTTCTGAGTTTCTAGTGTGCTGACACTATGAGCCTAGTGGGCTTGTGCAATGTTGCAAAATCGTGCGGATACAGTGAGGAGCGAAAGACTCCACCGTCCTATGGATCTTCTGAGTTTCTGGTGTGCTGACACTATGGGCCTAGTGGGCTTGTGCAATGTTGCCAAATCGTGCGGATACAGTGAGGAGCGAAAGACCCCCGGCGGTCCTATGGGTCATCAGAGTCCCTGGTGTGTTGAACACTACGGACCTTCCAGGTCCCTGGTGTGCTGACACTATGGGCCTAGTGGACTGTGCAATGTTGCCAAGTCGTGCGGATACAGTGAGGAGCGAAAGACACCGGTGGTCCTATGGATCTTCTGAGTTTCTAGTGTGCTGACACTATGGGCCTAGTGGGCTTGTGCAATGTTGCCAAATCGTGCGGATACAATGAGGAGTAAATACCCCGGCGGTCCTATTGGTCTTCTGAGTTCCTGTTGTGCTGACACTATGGGCCTAGTGGGCTTGTGCAATGTTGCCAAATCGTGCGGAAACAGTGAGGAGCGAAAGACCCCCGGCGGTCCTATGGGTCATCAGAGTCCCTGGTGTGTTGAACATTACGGGCCTTCTAGGTCCCTGGTGTGCTGACACTATGGGCCTAGTGGACTGTGCAATGTTGCCAAATCGTGCGGATACAGTAATAATAATAATAATAATAATAATAATAATAATAATAATCTCTTTATTGCATTCTTTTAACAATTTTTTACATCGTATCGCAATCGTCAACAGTTTTTATAAGTCCATTTACACGAGATCATCCACACATTCACACAACCTCACACTCACAATTCTTGCAATCATTCAGGTCACAATCGCATTGACCTCAGATCCAGCAAACTCAAATATCCCAGCGGCTAGACATGAATTCATCAACAGAGTAGAAAGCCTTGGATTCCAAAAGGAGCTTGAGACGCGTTTTAAATTGATTTTGATTATTAGAAATTTTGATTTCTTCATACAGTACAAAACAGTGAGGAGCGATTTCTTCATACAGTGAGGAGCGAAAGACCCCGGCGGTCCTATGGATCTTCTGAGATTCTAGTGTGCTGACACTATGGGCCTAGTGGGCTTGTGCAATGTTGCAAAATCGTGCGGATACAGTGAGGAGCGAAAGACTCCACCGTCCTATGGATCTTCTGAATTTCTGGTGTGCTGACACTATGAGCCTGGTGGGCTTGTGCAATGTTGCCAAATCGTGCAGATACAGTGAGGAGCGAAAGACCCCCGGCGGTCCTATGGATCTTCTGAGTTTCTAGTGTGCTGACACTATGGGCCTAGTGGGCTTGTGAAATGTTGCCAAATCGTGCGGATACAATGAGGAGCGAAATACCCCGGCGGTCCTATTGGTCTTCTGAGTTCCTGTTGTGCTGACACTATGGGCCTAGTGGGCTTGTACAATGCTGCCAAATCGTGCGGAAACAGTGAGGAGCGAAAGACCCCCGGCGGTCCTATGGGTCATCAGAGTCCCTGGTGTGTTGAACACTACGGGCCTTCTAGGTCCCTGGTGTGCTGACACTATGAGCCTAGTGGACTGTGCAATGTTGCCAAATCGTGCGGATACAGTGAGGAGCGAAAGACCCCGGCGGGCCTATGGATCTTCTGAGTTTCTAGTGTGCTGACACTATGGGCCTAGTGGGCTTGTGCAATGTTGCCAAATCGTGCGGATACAGTGAGGAGCGAAAGACCCACGGCGGTCCTATGGATCTTCTGAGTTTCTGGTGTGCTGACATTATGGGCCTAGTGGGCTTGTGCAATGTTGCCAAATCGTGCGGATACAGTGAGGAGCGAAAGACCCCGGCGGTCCTATGGATCTTCTGAGTTTCTGGTGTGCTGACACTAAGGGCCTAGTGGGCTTGTGCAATGTTGCCAAATCGTGCAGATACAGTGAGGAGCGAAAGACCCCCGGCGGTCCTATGGATCTTCTGAGTTTCTAGTGTGCTGACACTATGGGCCTAGTGGGCTTGTGAAATGTTGCCAAATCGTGCGGATACAATGAGGAGCGAAATACCCCGGCGGTCCTATTGGTCTTCTGAGTTCCTGTTGTGCTGACACTATGGGCCTAGTGGGCTTGTGCAATGTTGCCAAATCGTGCGGAAACAGTGAGGAGCGAAAGACCCCCGGCGGTCCTATGGATCTTCTGAGTTTCTGGTGTGCTGAATACTCTTCCTTATTACTGTGGGTCTTGTACATTGGTGTAATAAATGCTACTGAGTCACGCTCCTGCCACATTTATACAACTGTGAAAACTAACACATGTGGTTTTTCTTTGGGCGAGTCTCATATTTCTATGACACTGGCTAAAACACGGTGGTGGTAACATGCTAATATATCTGTAACATATATTAGTGTCCTCAAATGTTACATAGATCATGATATAACTAAATTATGTTTGTCATTGGCGTTATGTTAGGCCTATTTATATAAATCTGGATTTTACCGTAATAAAAACCTCTAATGTTTTAAATTTTAATTTTAAGTGCTTTGTTTTAAAAGCACCTGGGATAATGCGTTAGCAACTATGTATATTTATACTTAAAAAAAAATAATAAAATACTCTCTTTCGAAGAAGTCTATTTAAATAATGGTTTACAAAATATAATTTTATTGCTATGACATGTTACAAATTCTTTCCAAAATTTACATTATACTATAATAATCTGCTACTAATCTTAAAATCTTGTCATTAAAACATGCAAATTTACAAGCAAGAAGTTTTTTTATATTGTTTTATAGGTATAAAAACCATTATTATTGAAGCAAATCCAAGTATTCATTTCGTTGTTTATGCAAGAAACTTCACAATTCGTTAGTACCTGATAATCTTTTCCTGTAATCCTCTCTGGAAGATATAAACAGAAGCAGAGCCTTAGGGAACTTCTATCTTACAACACTCTGAGTTTGCAAACAAAATCCCCTCTCGAGAACACTAATACTTCTATTTTGCTCAAGATACAATTAAGAGCATACTAAACTTTGGACCTAGATGGGGGTGTAATCAATGTATTATGCAGTTTCTGAGAATATAGTTATCTCATCCAGTGTTTATTCTGTCATTAAATGTGTCTTTGATTTATTATTTATTGCGTTTTTGTAGTATACTAAGTGGTATATTTTTCATTTACTATAATACGAAGTTTTCTAAGATTGAATATTAAATTAATAGTAAACAAATTATTTAGCAATCTTTGAAAGTTGCTGTTTTACAACACAGAAGTAATCTGGTTAGACTACTCATGTGTCACCGGCAAATAAATGTGTTGCTCTTATAACAAATCAAAAACTTGCGATTCCATCTATTAAACCTTATTGATGTACTTTCTGAATATATTTCTTTTGGTTTATTAAATGCAATTCTATGGTTTATTATTGTTTTAGCTTCACCGAAGATTCGAGGGATAGAAAAAAAATTATTTATGTCTGTCTGTCTGTACGCACCTATCTCGAAAATAAACTGACCTAATATACTTGTAATTGTCCATGGAGCTTCATTTCTATATTACCAACAATGAGTTTGATGATGCATGTCACTCCATGGTGTTAAGCTGAGCATTAGCGAATATTTGTTTATTGTTATTATTTGTACCATAATAAATTAAATTCTAAACAATTACATTACAACAATATGATATTTGAATAGGTAATATTTATTTATAGAGTAATAGAATGGAAAGTCAATGTTAAATTTGCACCTCCTGTTTTTTGGTTGCTAGATTACCGGAACTTATATAAAACAGTAAAAACATTCTGCTGTGAAACCTAACTAACTCGTAACATAAGCAAAAATGTGACTGTATCATGAGACAAGAAATTTTGAATATTTTATCTATAAACGTTAAATTTGACACAAAACTTCATTTTCACATAAAAAAGAATAAGTTCTATAATAGTGCGCATACAACTATAGAATTTGGCTGAGCGTTTTTGAAGTGTATTACTCAGTAGGCTGACATATTTTCACTTGTACCTGCCTGGGGAATTGAAACAATCTGTTCTGTATTAATGCATGTCTGTCTGTATGTCCCCAGGACATCTCGAGAATGAAAAGAGAATATTTGTATTAACCCTCAGCGGATTCTGCTTCACAAGATGTTTTTTAACTTCTAACTTTTTAGATAAAGAAGCAAAAAAAGAATGAGTACTTTTGTGTTGTGTAGGGAAGAGAAATTCAATCATAAAAAAAGTTTTTATTGTCTTGAAATTAACAACTAATGCTTGTTTCCTGGATTACCAGTTTAGTTCAAGCATCACAATGCATCATCATCATTATATATATCATCATCGTATATACATATATACTCTATATACAGGGTGTCAATTAAGCCTGGAACCTCTTTTTTAATTTTTAAACCACAATATAAAAAAAATACCAAAGTTCACACGTGCTTACTGGTGATAGTAACGCATACATCTGCCCAATTACCGACCGGATAATGCCTTTGGGGGACGGTCCACAAGGAGTCAGACAAGATTCTTAAATAGCAGCATATGTTATTTTTGGTATCAAATTAAAGGTCTTACTTAGCAGAGTACAATGCCGCAAACCGGACTTCAAAAGGTGGATTCATTCAGTAGTTATAGCTATTTGAATTTTAAAACAATTGAACAATGTAAATTATTAAGTATTACAAGTAAACACCAATTTGTAAGTACCTGTGATCAAAGTAAGTGTTCAAAATGTTCCCCTACCATCGTCTGGCAATGTCCTAGGCGGTTGTAAAATCCATCCACTGCATTTTGAAGGTAGTCACGAGGAATATCTTGAGCTTCTTGGACTATGACATTTCTTAGGTGCGCCAAATCTCGAGGCTTAGTACGATAAACTTTGTCTTTGAGGTATCCCCAAAGAAAAAAATCCAGCGGAGATAAATCAGGGGAACGAGCAGGCCACTCTACTGCACCATGTCTTCCAATCCATCTGCGAAGGAATATTGTATCCAAGTATTCTCTAACAAGGAGAGCAAAGTGTGGTGGCGCGCCATCTTGTTGGAAATAAATTCTTTGAAATTGTCGACCAAGAGCAGCTTGTAGTGCAGGAATTATCTCATTTTGGAGCATTGCTAGATACGAGTCACCATTTAAATTACCATTGATAAATAATGGGCCCATAATTTGATTTCCTGTAATACCTGCCCAAACGTTAAGTTTCTGTGGATGCTGTGTATGACTATCTGCCACTTTCACATTCTAACAGTAGTTGTGTTATTGGTAATAATTATTGATTCCTGGCTTCGATTACTACATTGTCAGATGATAGGAGGGGAACATTTTGAACACTTACTTTGATCACAGGTACTTAAAAATTGCTGTTTACTTGTAATACTTAATAATTTACATTGTTCAACTGTTTTAAAATTCAAACAGCTATAACTACTGAATGAATCCACCTATACACCCTGTATATAGTATAGTTAATACTTTTGGGTGGGGAGAAGGTTTATAAAATAGTGTACGATAAAATAAAGAAAGAATAATAAAGCCAGCCGTTGATAAGGGTTTGATTAAAATTAATTTTATCTCAAAAGTAACTAAGGGAAAATTGAGAATTACCAATGTAAATTAAAGTTGTACAAGAAGATTATTTTCAACTTTTAATTGCTTTTTAAGCTATTTTCATTAATCATTGTTTTATATAAGTTTTTTAGTATAATTATTTGTTTGGGACACATAATTTAATATCTTGAATACAGGTTTTATTTACTGAAAAAACTAAAGTATCTGCTTAAATGTATCCTTGTATAACATGTATAGTTTTTTATTTTTGCATGTAAAATTATAAACTCGTATTCAGAAATAAAAAAATCATTTATGAATTACTACTTTGTATGAAATCTAACCTTAATATAAGTACGGTATATATATTTATTATCCTCACCTCATCGCTCTTCTACAATTCTTCTATACCCATTCACACTTTACTCCCCTACTGAAATTCTTTAGTTTTCCTTTCCATCTGTAAATGTATTATTATTATTCTTACGGAAAAAATGATTTATGTCTGTCTCTCTGTACTATAGAAAAAATACTATAGCACCTATCTCGAAAACGATCTGACCTATATACCTATATACCTTCTTTATATTATTATTATTATTATTCCATATGTAATATTTCTTTATTATTCCATGTACAATTGGATGCTTCGGTCGTAATTTAACTATAATAGCAACGGGAAATATCAGAAATTGCACTATCTCCCTCTCACTGTCTGAAATACAGAGTCATTCTGACTTTGTTGGTGTTTATTAATTTATCTGACAGTTACCACAATCTCTCAAACAAAGATCGCAGCAAGTAAAGCACGTGTCAAGAAATGGCGAGTATTGAACCAACAGAAATGTGGAGTGTCTTGAGGACCTATTAACCCGAATAAGCCTCTCTTTTCTCTCTGTCTTTCTCCCTCCCCCCTCATTCTCTCTTTCTCTCTCTCTCTCTCAGAGAATGAACTACTGTTTCATTCTCACTTTGTTGATATTTTGTTTACTTCTCTGACAGTTTGTGGTAACTCTCTCAAAGAATACAGCAAGTAAACCACGTTTGAATAAATGACTAGCATTAAACGACGGATTGACTTTAGGACCTATTAACCCGAATAAGTAATATAAGTATAGTAACTTCTCTGTAATTTACTACAAACTGTAACTGATCACAGCATGTAAAGGACATGTGAAGAAAAAGTGAGTGTTAAACCAGAACTGATTTAAGTGGCTTGAGCAGCTATTAAACTAAATAGGCCGCTCTTCCCTCACTGAAATACAGTTTCATTCTGGTTTTATTGTTGTTACTCTAATTTTCTTTCGAGTAATCTGTATGGTAATTTTATTCTTAAAACGAACTGCAATAATTAACTTACCATCAATATTTATACAAATTACAATAGGACTGGCTTACTATACGTTTGAAATATACAAGGTTGTGCTACAATATACAAAGCTAACCGGTATATTTAAAATAGTGGTAGCTTTAATATACTTGATGCAAAAAGTTTTTTATATACCGTATCTGATAACATGAAAAGTTTCTTTATTTAAATTTTGTTGTCAGATTTATATTTTCCATGATTATAATATTGTACCCTTTATAAATTAATTTACACAATACACAAATAATCATTACTAGAAAAATATTTATGCTAGTTAAAATCTTACTGAAAACATATACAATGAAGTGATTGATAGTAGAGTTCTAATTATATGTAGTTTTTTTTAAAGCAAATAACATAATTTTAAGACTAGATGTGATATAAAGTGATCTTGTTTTTAAAATCAGTTTAGTAAAATAAACTATTTTACATTGTATACATTTAGGTAACATTTATAATATAACCAATAGAATCTCATAATATTTTTTTAATTATTGTTATGCCAAAAGTAATGTATCTGAAATATATTAATACTATTGTAAGATTGTTTATGTATTTTACTTTAAAAAGATAAAACAGGGTGTTACGGATCTCCTGGTTCTTACAGCGCTAATCGTTTATTACTGATATCTGGTCCTGACACCTGGTAAGTTATTGTTATTGGTCCTGATTTTACACCGTTCTCGCTGTTTCGTACATGTGAACCAGACCCATACAATATTAAATTTCCTGATAATGATTCAAATTTTATTAAATTTAATTTCAGAGTACTGAAACAAATTACTCATGTGTTCTGGCATTATTAGCAAATTGTAGAATATTTAATTGAAAAACAAATGTTAAAAACTATAGACAATTAATTATCTTATTCTTATTTTGAAAAATTTTTCATAAACCATAGATAGTCTTGCATTTGACTCATATTTATACTATTCTTTACAATAATTAAATAAGTGTTTAGTGGTTACTTTTAGATACTAAACAGTTTTTGTATGAATATTTGTAAAAGGATATTTTCTTCCAGCAAATGAAATTGAAAATTAAACAAGTGATTCTAATTTGTAATTATAACACTTTGAAACAAGAGTTAAAACATTTGAGGGGAAGCGTAAACGTTTGATGAGCATAATTACTTGTTTGAAAATAATTTGATTTTGCAGCGTCTACTTTACACACTCCTCTCCCAAATCCAGACATGGAATCGTATGTCACTGCTACAGCAAGATCCAATTAATTCCAACTCGGAAACCCAACAGCCGCACTTTCGGTTCTCTTAACACAAACACCGCTTCAGTAATCAACATTTATCCAAGATTTACTTACCCAGCCCTGCTTAAAGTTAAATCCAATCGTGGTTTAATTGGGAAGTCCACGTCGTGACGTAAATTTACTGCTTTGTGAACTTGGAGGATTTTAGGATAGGCATTAAATTATCAAATAAACACTTTCAGAATTGATTTTATATTATTATTAACATATATTTTGCAAGTGTAAAAGCACAAACGATTGTTACATGTGATATCGTTCAATATGACAGTATGACGTTACAACGTTTGGCGTTAACACACTTTCTGAATGTAATACATTTGTTAGGTGTCGTCAGAAAATTCTACTCCGTTTCCATTTAAAAAAGGTCCATTTTAAGACTAAAATAAGATCGTAAAAGTTCATGAGGTGCAAATTTGTTCTTATGAGTTATACAATCAAGATGGCTGCCAGCTAAGGAATGACTAGGTAACCTTAAAGAGGTGATACATTCCGTTACATTTTTAGAGCGGTAATATAAATTAATTACTAACTATTTCAGTCATTCTAAGTTAAAGGTCAATACAGCGTTTATGAATATGTGACGACCTTTGTAAAATGTGAAACTCTTGAGGTATCTGTATTGCGTGTTGCGGTATGATGATTAATTATTATGAATTTCTCTTGCATTGGATAAGAATAAATTTTCAGAATCACCATTCCATCCTCCGGTGGTCTGAAAATTCAAGAGCGCTGCAGATGATTTTTGCAAAGTTTTTCCGAAACTAAAGTACCACTTTCCAAAACGCGTAATATAGATTAAAATCGTCTAAATCGATCTAACGTGATACCTGGAGTTATACTTTAATTAATTGAAATCCTAAAACTAAATTATTTCCAGTTCAATGGAACATTTTACAGTCAGACCAAATTTTGATTATTTCAAATAAAAATTTCGATGAGAAAATTTTGTTCTACTACAGATATGTGGATGGCATATTACTATTTTTCAATAGTAATACCCGTCAAGTAGAATTGCTTATTAACTATTTTAACAAAATATATCCAATTTTAAAATTCCTTGTAGAACTTAGGAACTAAAACTACAATCTACAAATATACATCACTTTATAGGGAAAATAAGTTGGAATAAAATATATACAGGTTACCTACTCCACGTTTTTAAACGCATATTCACGAAAATTAGCCGCCTAAAAGTGTATGGTTTATTTTTTTTAAACCTTTTTGTAAATTACAAGAACTATAATAGAGACGTCCATGTTAAAATACATTGCCTCATCTAATGGATACAACAGCAACATAATGGAAAAAAATATAAAAAACAATTTTAAAATATACATATACGTATACATAAATTTCAAACGTAAAGACTCAAACTGTTTTATTTTATACGGAAAACTTCAGTTTAGTTCGCAATGTATTTTTAACGGTATTTTTGGACAGTTTATCTTATCATCAGCTGATAGATAAACCAAATGACAGAACGAACCAGGAAGATAAGCGCACGTGTTTGTGTGTGTTTTATCCCTGTTTAGATTGTTGTGTTGTGTATTTGTAAATTTGTATGATTTTAGAATGTGACAATCTGTTAGGATGGAACTGTTGTGGACATGCAACATCTACATTTAGGAAGTATTTGACAAGGTACCTACATTGTACCACATTTACTGAAAGTGGTGTTTGCTTAGTTGTGTATAAAGCATTATATATATTATTTTATTTAAGGTTATAAATTAGCGATGAACTGAACTCAGAATAACTGAAAAATGACACATATTTTAAGTTTTATACACGGTAAAAAGACATTTATATACCTACGTTCACGTTCTTTTGAGATTCAAGCTTATATTTTTATAAAGGCTAGCCTAACCTGTTTGAGATAATTATATTATTTGCTTAATAGCTTATAAATAACCTATAATTGGTACAAAAAGTGGATTTCATCTCTGAAGGATGTATTTTATACACCCTATGAAGTGTTCTACGATTTAAATGCTTTGGATGCTTGAAAGTGTATGAAGTTAACATAATTGCTTTGGTATGACTTTTAAAAATTTTAACTTACATCTTACATTAGTTACAAGATTATTTATTTCTTAGACGGTGGCTAGTATCAGAAAAAATCCTTAACTAATAAAGTATTAGACCTGGAAATTTCATAGTCTTATGTTTGTGTATGTAAGGGTTCGTAATTTTAAAATATACAGTTATTCCTAATTATTAAGTTTGGATGTTTAGGCTTTGTCCACCAAAAATTTATTTACTAATTATTTTATGTTGTATATACTATCCCGTAACTCTCAGGACAATGGTATACCGTGTTATTGCTTCAGGGCAAGACAAACATTTTCACCATATGAACATAGGTATCCGATGCTTAGTTTCTCATCTGTCTGTATGTGTATTTTGTAAAAACATCAATATCTTAAAAAATAATAAATTAAATAAATTATACTAAACTAGACAGAAATGTTTATAATAACCAAGCCAGTTACTGAAAAGAATATCATGAAATTATCTTTATTATTTTCAAAATGGCGGCCAGTAAAACGTTTAAACTTCGAATTTTTTTCAAACATTGCAAGAATATAAGTTTTTAGAGGGGGTTTTCACAAATCAAATGACGCCAAAATGATTTAAATCTGATTATAAAAAAATGTTTTAGAGCAGATTTACTGTAAAAATACATGGCCCACATTGAGAGCTGCCGTTTCAGTATTGTTGACTATTCGCTGAGAACCTCGAAGATTTAAATAATTTTGCTATCATTAAATTTGTGATAAAATCCTCTAAAATCTGTTATTCTTGCAATGTTCGAAAAAATGCTAGTTTTAAAGATATTTAAAGTTTAAAAGTTTTGAAAATAATCAATATAATTTCATAATGTTGTTTTAGTAACTAGCGTTGTAATAAACATTTGAGCCAAACTTACACTATAGAGTGTCCCGTAACTCTCTGGAAAAATCTTGAAAATACTAAATATCATTTAATGATATATTTTTACTAAGTGGCCTTGTTATCATAATCATTAGAGCCAAAATGGTATAATTTAATTCATTAATTTATGTTCATATGGTGAAATATGTTTGCCTTGACGTGAGTATTAACGTGATATACCTCTGTCCAGAGAGTTACGAGACACCTATATAGTGTAAAACCTATTATAGAACAACTATCTGAATAATATGCTTTTAATTCACTTAAAAGTCATAAGTATTTTTGCAATAGTTACAAATTTTACATAAACATTATCTCTTTCAATAGAAAAATACCTGTGTGACGTAACATTATGTGAAAGCTTTCTTTAGGGATTGTCAAAAGTCTGTGTCACAGTGGCGTAATTTTCGTTGTTTACAGACGTTTTTCTTCGCTCCGACATCTTGTACACATTTTTCACTGTTCCGTGTACTTAAACATTTTCGGAATTGTTAGTTATTACTCTTGTCGGTAATTCTAATCAAAAAACCACATTCTTGGGTATTGCACTTGTTAAGTATTATTGCGTAAATAACTTGTTTTTTTTATTGCCTAATATGAAAAGGCTACTTTTATTGAACAATAATTATGTATATATTTTTTTGGGCAATTTATACTCTATATTTGCCTTTATTTACTAAACTGTATATACTACATTAATTCTATATCTCTTTCTGCGGCCTAGTGCCTACAATACCATTCCTTACTGGATTGAAATATTCACGTACAGTGACAGACCAATGAACCATTGTTTCCCGAATCAGCTGTTTACTGTACACTCACCAACCAATCACAACGGTTGACTTATCAATTGACCACCTTGCAAGCGTAGGCACGCTTGCTCGTTATACTCTCGGTCCCGCCTGGGGCACTTATGTTCTCTCTAGCCACTGCTGACCATACTTACTCTCTCACTTAAAATATTAGTTTATTTCTATTTGTTGTACATTTACATTAACATTAAAGTCAGTGCTCTGGATTGGCAATCTCTACCAGAACGTCTCTGCTCCCGGACACCCGCGTCTACCGTGCTCTACAGGACTGGCCACAGTGTTATGAACTATTCGTTTGCGGTCGTATTGTGCGTTAGTGAATCCGTGAAGGACACCTTCCGTCTTCACGCCTGCCAACAAGACAGCAGCCTATTTCCACACTTACTGATCACAACCTGGCCCTCCACAACAGCAGACTGCGGTTAGGTACCTCTCATGAAAACAAAGGTAACTGTTTATTTTCTGCACTTTATTTGAATATGCACTGTTCATAAACTCATTATGTGTAACCTAGTGAACTCTTGTTAAAATCATTGTATTCGGCGTCTTCACTGCGTAGTGTGAAGTGGTCCTTCTTAATCGAGCCTCTAAAATATTATCTCACGGTTCTCATAACCAAAATTCATTCTTTTCAGCACTCTGTAAAACACAGTGGTTTGATACACTAAAATACTTTGTGTATTTTTGAGGTTTGAAGATCAGTATTACTGTTCATATAGTGAATACTCCAATGGCGTACCTAGGATTTGCCTCAGAGGGGAATGAATCTGATTGAAGAACGCCCCACACCGGGGATTGTTAAATAAATCTGAATAAATTTCAATATAAATAAATTAGATCGGCCCAATTCTAAATAAAACATTTAGCTGGTGTATTTCTAACAGTTCCTCTCACTGTTAAACTGTCTGATTTTTAGGTTTTGTTTTTAGTTAATCTTTTAGACGTTGACAACAAGAGCGGTCCAATTATATTTTGAGGATTGACTCTGTGGTTTGTATGCCAATTTCGTGTACAAGTTTCTTAATAGATTTCCTTTCCAGAAATAATATTTTTTATTTATTATCAACCCAGATAATGTTTGAGCTCAAAACACTATGAGCACTTTTTTAATTTGTATATCACCATTTTACTTCGTTATTTTTCACTGCAACATTAGTTTCCTATTGCCTCACATATGCATTCCATCTTACAGTAAAATAAAATCACAGTTATTGGAATTTTTATTCTTTGTAATGTTGTGTGTTGAGCAGAATTACATCAAACATTCGTGCAGCTGAACAGAATTCCATGAACGTGGCTTAAAAAAATATCGATAAAACGAGGCGGAACGTTAGGTTTGCTGGTTCAGTAGTTAGCTGCCAATACCTGGTTCTGACAGCGTGAGTACTGAGCAGGTAAAGCTTGTCACTACTCAAGCTTATAGCGGCTTTACAGTTCAGGCCACGTGTTGAGCTGACTATCCCTGGTCTAAAATATTATATTTGTTACGTTTTTCGTATTGCTTTTCAGATAGTTTTCTAGTATTGTATAAAATAATGAGTAATATGTATATTTTATCCCAATTAGATGTGTTTCCAAATGGCGAAAGTCGCATCTTTGAAACAAAATATACCTAAGTAAACGTTAGAAGCCGATTGAAGCGTTGCAGTTAAAATGCCTGGTAAAGTTACTATGAGGTTCTTTTGTGTCCATCTCAAGACTATTATTGGTTTTAGTTTTTATTTATGTACAGCAAATTGTAGTAGTAATTAGATTAAACGATATTGTAATATAAACACATGCACTGTTTTAATACTTTATATTTTTTAAATATTTGTATGTTTTTATTTATTATATTAAATTGTATAAATGGCAATAGCCTTATTTAATTTTAATAAACTATTCCCATTTATACAATTTAATGTAAATAAAAGTCGTTTGACAGGTATTTGGTCTTCCGATCATAATATGTTAGTTTGCTTATTTAAACGCATATGTGACAGATACGGCCAAATACAATATAATTGAATCAGAAAAAGTGAGGGCTTTGTGGTGTAATGGTAGCACATTCACCCGGCAAGTGAGAGATCCGGGTTCGACTCCCGGCGGAGCAAGTACTTTTTGAGATTCAATGTTTATTGATTTTTATTTATTATTATATACGTTTTTATCTAGTAAATTATAAACTGGAAAAATTAAGATAAAAAATAAGTATATACTCCGGTTTGGTTTCCTGTACTATGATAAGTGAATATTTTCTTTACATTAACTATTGATAGGTTATTTACAATAAATTTAGTTAAAATATGGAAAGTCAAAATTACAATGCTGGGGTTTCTGGTACAGTATTGTAGTATAGGAATTGAAAATGTAAAGTTTAAGTTAAATTATAAAAATATATACTTTGTTTGAAGGTTATTTTTGACGATGGAAGGATTGTGAAGGAAACAGGATTTTTCCGGACATTTGCCATCGTTCAGTGAAACAAGAAAACAGTAACACTACGTTTCGAGATCTGCAATCTGATCTCTTCTTCAGGTAAAGAACTAATCTAAGCAGATCTCGAAACGTAGTGTTACTGTTTTCTTGTTTCACTGAAAGATGGCAAATGTCCGGAAAAATCCTGTTTCCTTCATAAAAATATAAATAAGTTAATATTTCAGCAGCTAGTTGGTAGCAGTTAGAACAGCAGCATCTTCATCAAGGGTGTTGTTGATCATGTTGGCTACTTTTGAATAGTATAGTAGATTAATTATAGTTTGTAAAACAGGTATATTTTCTCAGTTGTGATGATTAAAAAAATAGTTCATACAAAAATTATGTCTTCAAAAGTAAAAAATGGGTTAAACACCGTCTCATTCTGACGATTCTGATAGTCTCATTATCGTTCTGATGATATACTACAGGTTGGGCCTTACCCAACAATGTATATTCTTCACCACAGGAAAATACTGACTCTGTGGCTTCTCCAACCTAATAAAAGTGTGACTTTTGGTATCCAAACACTGGTTTTAAGACAATAATAGAAAGTTTAGGTCAGTTGCTACATTTAAGTATATTCACTAATAACGCTCACTCAAATGGAGAAGTATGTAAAAAAATTGTTCCTTACTTTGTATAAGGGAATTTTCTTTATAAAATGTATAATTATTTTTTAGAGTACGAAAAAGGAATTTGCATAATCGTCACACAACTATAAGAACAAACAGACCAAACCCAATGTAATGTATGTGTATGTAGGTGTTGTAATGTATGTGTGTTTAATTGACATGTCATACATTACAGGAGCTATGCTCCAACATTATATAATAATTATATGACAAATAAATGATTGATTGATTGATTGAAACTTAATTAAAAACTTTTAAGACCTCCGCCAGGATCGAACTAGTGACCTCTCAGCCAACGAGGCAAAGAATTATCCTACCGCTACTGTGTAAGTCAAAGCCTAATTTGAACGTATTATGGAGTAAGAAAAGAATTAAACCTACAAATTAAAATTGTATAGTGTATCAAGTCATTATATACCTAAAAAAAGCTCTGAGTGTTCTAAACGAAATATTTGCTTTGATGATACCCCGTTGAAACGAGAGGCGTCTTACTGTCGAGGGACTTATCTAAACATGAAACCGAGTCTGTCGCTTGAGATTTGTCTGCATTTTCTGTGTTTAACTGTTTACCTATCAAACAGTAGTCGCTGAGTTATTCTCTGTTGAGGGGATGTAGAAAATTACAAAGAGAATACATGATTTTTATGGAAAATATTGAGTATTATAACGGAAAAAACTAAAAATGTGTATTGAAATTAGAACAACAAGACAATACGTGCTTGTTTGAGATTCACATTAAATACAGAACAAATCATTAACAAAACGTTTTGCAAGGGAAGGTGATATAGCGCTGATACAATCTATCCTTGCCCTTCTCGGTCACACCATGAGGTTGCCCAGGAATGTAAAGTAAATACTCAATCAATGATACGACATTCATACTTTCTCAGTTATTGTAAAGGATTTGTTTTTAACTTTAGTTATAGACGTCAACCTATGATTAGCTGCAAATGTTTAAGTAGAACATTAGTATTATAGGAATTAACCAACCGTGTACCTTACAAATCTACATATATTACAATCAAGATTTAGGATAAGGATAATAACATAGGTCTAGCTCTGTCTATAGCCTCCTAAGGAAAGAAAATGTTAGAGACATAATAAAAGTTCTTATTTAGATTTTTATTTATTACAATTTTTTATTAGTGCTTGAATTACCACTCTGGAATTAGAAAATAAATTCAGAACTTTTTAAAAGCAGTAAAACGTTTAAACTTAAACTGATTAATGAGATTTATCGATTTGGAATGTCTAAAAATGTATAATTATCCTTTTCTTCAAAATATAGGTGCACTACGAGTATATTCAATACCAAGGCCAAGAATGGTTTAACATAAGCCTGCTTAGACTTTATTGATTACGGGTTGAATTATTTAATTGATGATTCTAAATATGAAACAAGTTATACTTAGATAATATACACTAGCCCAAATTAAAAGTTGTCACTATTATAAAAACCGAAAGAGAAAACAAAACTGTACCTAAAATCATTGAAAACCTATATTATACTATCAAAATATAGCAAACGTGTAATTGCTAATCAATGTTATAATTGTCGTAAATTTAGATTGTCTTGAAATAAAATGAAAAATGTATTTATTAGAGGCGAAGTTAGAACTATAAAGTCCTCTCTAACACTTAACCTCAAGATAATATTATAACGTATAATTCTTAATTTTCAAAGAACATTACAATTTCTAGTTTTATTCAAGGCACGTCTTTGAACATAAGTATATTGTTCTTCTTTGATTGTTCAGTAATACACTTTGTGCTGTGGCTGATCAAAAGTGTTTTACAAATAAATACTTTTTTAGTGCAGTGAATTATGGATAGGCGGGCTTATGCCGTAAATGGAAAATTGTGTCCCTTAGATCGATTTTGGTATAGTTACTCGATTAAGTACAGATAAATTGACTTATCGGAGAATAAAAGGCTACTAAAGTATATAAAGAATTAAATACCTTTTTCCGTAAGGCCACATATTAGGTCAAAAAGTTACTCCAAAATTAAACACTGGAGATCAAAATGTAAACTTATTGAACCTTAAAGTATTTCGTGAATATCCAAGGAAAACTTTAACATAAGCTCTAAAAACTTTATTTTACACGACCAACCTTTTTCAGATTTCTCTCATGTAGTTTTTTACGTATAAATGAACTATCAAAATGCCTTTACTTACTAAAAAAGTTTTGAATAGTTACGAAACTAAGATCTTAGAGCAATCTATAACTAAAGCTAATAACGTTAAGTTGTACTGAAATAAAATACTTCCTCCTAAATATTTGCCAACGGAGTTAAAGGTGGATGGAAAAGGGTCGGAAAATCCAATATCAAAGGCAGTGGGTCAGGAATAATTTGACATGATTGTGTTAGCTCCAATATTCACAGCAACATTCGGGCCGAAACCTAAACAGCTGATTTATAGCCAAATATTTAGTTAACTATGCCCATAACACTATATTTAGCGCTTTAGCTTACAATGTGGAGTGGTTTAATTATAAAATTACTTTTCTTTAATTGACAAGGATTTGTTTTAAGAGGAATGAGAAACTATTTTCAGTGCTCAAAGATAATGATTTAGAATGTATTCAAAACAAAAATATAATAACAAATACAAGTACAAATAAAAGTTTTTTTTTCTATTCTGCATGGGCTTGACGCAAGAAGACATTATAAACCCTATTCCTACGTCCTTTATTGTTATGGATGTTTTTTTTTCTCCAAAAATACTTAACCGATTTTGATGAAACTTAATTTTTAATGAAAGAGAGCTGTCCAAGTTTGGTCCCAATTAATTCCTTTAGGTATTCGTCTAGTGTCTGAATAGGGAATCACTTTGGACCTGTTACTTATATAACCATTTGTAGATGCCTGACAAACAAATTGTGGAGATGCGGTTTCTTAAAATTACCACAACTTACCTCAGAGATGTTAGATGACACCACCTTTCGTATTTAGCTTAGAAATATTGCCGACATCAGGGTCCCATATAACGCTCCTCTAGGAGGCCTTTGGAACACAATACGGAAAAACGTAAATGGGTGGTATGGTTTTTCTCAATGAAAATATGCTAGGGAACTTGTCTTCATTCATATTTATGGGTAGCCATATGGAATCCATCCTGGGGCACTCATACATGATTGTGTGTGAGGATTGGAACTTTTATCACTATATACTACATCAAATGCTGTGAGAAGCTTCCCAGTGTGTATTATGGCTCCAGATATCCAGATAGACCACCAGTACGAGTCTTTTGAAGCATGGCATGACGCAAAGATATGGAATAAGTTACCGAGATGTAGTTTACTTTCGATCACAATATCTTTTCTCAGGTTCTAGAAAAGTAATGTTGTTCACAGCATTCCGTATTATGTCTCAGTTTGAGGCATTTTGGGACTGCCATTTCATGTAGAGTGGATGCCATTTCATGTAGAGTGGAAGCCATTTCATGTAGAGTGGATGCCATTTCATGTAGAGTGGATGCCATTTCATGTAGAGTGGATGCCATTTCATGTAGAGTGGATGCCATTTCAATTATTTAAGTGTATTTTTTATTGACTAACACGACCTTTAAAATGATATGTTACAAGACTATAAAGTGCTGTTTGAAAACTTTCAGTTACCCCCCACCCCCCTTTCCACTGAGGATCAACTATTTGAAAACTATCACAACTAGTGTAACCCTTTGTAGCTATTAAGAGCGCGGCAATCAAATTTCACATAGCAAAAATAATAAACACACACACACACACACACACACACACACACACACACACACACACACACACACACACACACACACACACATATATATATATATATATATATATATATGTGTGTTTTCATTATTCAATTTTGTAAATATTTATACACTGTTATCTGAAGAAGTATGCTGACATACGAAAATTTATAAAAAGAGTTTACCAATATTTGGTTTTTTTATTTCTACATGAAGAGAATACATATTGATATATATATATATATATAGTTTTTCACTGAAAAACCAATGTCAAACCTTTATTCAGAGAATTATGTGTTGAGAGTATTTGTGCAGGATCTACTGGTATTACGTACATATAAATGTTAATGTTGAATGCAAAACCCCAATGAAATGTTGACGATTTTCAGGACACGTTTTTAATAAACCAAACCACTCTACTGTAGATGAACGACTCTGAAGTAGTATGTCATCTGTGGTTGAATCATTGAGGTTGTTCCTTGAACTAAAACACATTTTACAATTTTATTTACAGTATCTTCTTGATGTGTAAAACGTTGATTTAAATGTCAACTTAATTTGAATATTGACAAGTTACAAAGAGAACAAAGTAATAGTATAGTTGTTGCAATAGTAAGGTTTCTTTTTACATAACGTTTTCTAAAAATTAAGTTGAAGTGCGCAATATCATCTTTAACATAACGTGTTTCGCCGAGATTGCATGAACAATTTAAAGTATATAGCTTATTTCATTTAGCTACATGTGTTACTATATCATATATTATAATGTCATAATATGTTGTCAGTACAATCATACTCCTCTAAATCAGTTTGCAAACAAACTGAGTACCGTAGTTCGTTTTCAACTGCATTTAACCACCGATTTTCTTGATGCCATCATGGTTATCCATATGACTATGAGTGAACATGTTTACTAAAGTTCAGCTTATCAAACGTAGACTACCATAATCGTCCTCGATGTTCCACATATAAAAATGAAACTTCATGCACATTATAAATTTGGTTAGCTCGTTCTGGACAGACAAATGTTTCCCAGCCACTGCAGTGATAATATACCTCACTAATTCTCAACCAGTAACTTTAATTGTCTTTAATTCCTCTTAAAGGAAAAAAATAATCATGAAAGCTAATTTAATGCCACAATATTATTTATAAGTATAAATGAATGTTAGAAAATTAAGTGTATATATAGGGCTCTGGGTTGGACAAAATAAATTCCAAAAAATCTTTCCATATTATCCTACGGATTAACACACGGTTACATTGAGTCAGACAAGCGTTCACAATTGAATTCTTTCTGTCTTCTACCTTACTGTGTAACAAACATATTTCTGAAAGTTGTGTGTTAGCATTGAATTTTATTTAAGGGGAAATTTGCCTAAATGTTACCGTTGAAATTCAGAGTTTATTTCAGTTTTTTTTTTTTTTTTTTTTTTGCTTTGGGATATTGGGGTGGATTCATAGATCCTCACACGTCAACCTGAGCTTATTGTGTGCCCCTTTGATGTTAGAGGGGTAAGCCTATCTTTGTGCCCTTAATTAGGCTAAGAAGCTTTTCCCCGATACTAGCATCTGGTTCGTCGCCTGGTTGTTTATCACCGAAAAGAGCCCTTCTCCTTGCTCCCCACTCTCTCACAGTCCAGTATTATGTGTTTTGCAGTTCTTCAGACTTATTGCAGAGTCTACACTCCGAGTCCTCATTTCGTAAACCTAGAGTGTTTAGGTGTTTCCTGAAGTGGCCGTGTCCAGTGATCAAGGTAATCACTTGCTTAACCCGATCCCTGCCCAGCCCCATCAGCCATCTGGTGAAGCCGGAGCTAGAATCGGCAAGCAGTCTTTTGCCGAGTGCTTGTCCTTGGTGACTCTGCCTGGTGTGTCTTCCTGGACCATTTGTTTATACTTTGGTAAGCGGCTGACTTGCTTATACCACAACTCGGTTCTGGACCGGTGTATGGCATGCTTGCTCCGCTTTTGGCAAGCCTGTCGGCGCATTCGTTGCCACCTATGCCTGTGTGGCCCGGTACCCAACCAAGACGCACACAGTTGCGTGATCCAAGCTTGCAGAGAGTGTTAAAGCACTCCCACACAAGCCTGGATCCAATGCTGTTGGAGTCAAGAGCTTTAAGAGCTGCCTGACTGTCTGACATTATACAGATGTTATTTCAGCTTACTTCAGTTTTTTCATATAATTTAATTCACTTGCTGACCAGTAACGAAACCTATCACTCACTCAAAAGGATGGACTCGAAATTTGCATTCCTGCCTGTCTATCGGCCTGTTTCTTGGCATGAAATCGAAAAAGAATTGACATAAACACCTTAAACTGTGCATGAAACTTAATTTATACATAGACAAACACGAGTTAGGAATGTAACATTCAACGGAATGGAGATACATTGGACAGGAACTGGAATACCTACTAGTAGTAATTTAGCTTCCACAGCCAGAAGAAGCGAATTAACTCTATTTTAAAGATTTAGTACACATCTAAACACCGTGACTAAAAATTAAACCAATGACACCATGTAGGAAGCGTGGTGTACAATATTGGAAAATAAGGAGTATGGAAGGATAGTTCGATTAGGTTGGCATAATATACTCGAGTGGACAGATCTGCATAGAATTTACACTAGGTAACAATGGTAAAAAAAGGAAAAGTATCTTAGGCTAAACTCAGTTTAAGTTTTCATTCATAATAAATACTAGTCAAGACGTTAAAAGCTTAAATACAGACCTATGTATGTTTTTTTGTTTCTTTTGGGACAAGAAGTAGAAAACTGCACCTAGTCATATAAGGACCTATGCGCTGCTTCCGGAGTGACAGGATATTTTGGATGGAGAAGGTTGGGACTAGAGCCGCCTCGAGATTCACGAGGAAAAGTTTATGGCACTAATCTCAAGACATGTCCCCTGGAATAAAGCAAATCCGGCTCTGAACCAGCCTCTCCAGTCAGGCGGGCAGGGGGTGGCACACCCTTATGTCTACACTGACAAGAACTCTTAGTAAACGGACCCCACCAACTCCAACAGTCATCTCCCGCAGTAGGCCAGAACTATCGAAATACCCTTACACACTAGGATCTCGAAATTTGTAGTTAGTGATGTGCCACTACTGGACATCCATAAGGTTGCCCAGAGTTGCCCATCGGTTTTTGCTGTAATCAGTGTGAGTTCAACTGGAGGGTATAAACCGGCCAGAAGTGATCCCTCTTGGGATACGTATGTCTTTAGTACACATAGTAAAATCTTTATTACTTGAAGTACATTTCGTGATGTAATTTATTGAAAAAAAAATGTTACATTTGCTCAAACCATTGAGTTTTTATTAGATTATTTAATTTTAGTATCTTAAAATGAAAAGTAAGATTAAATTTACCCGTAATAAACATTTTAATTTTGAACTCATTATAAAGTTAAAATAATACAACTGTAGTAGTATTTATGAGCCATGAATATGATTAAATGACAACACATTTTCGGTTACATGTTTATCATTTAGAATTTCTTGATTAGGCTTATCTCCCTCCTGAAAGGTTTTGTCACTAAAAGAATTTGATAGTCCTCTTTCGCTTTTCCAAAATGGCTTGATAGTAAGGAAAGTTAAATTACAAACCTTGCATCATATTAGCCTGAGGCAAGGTATAACTCCTTCCCATGTGACCTACAATGTGAACACATTTTCACATGCCGTACATAATGTTACTATTTCAAAATTTTAACTTAAACCCCGTCCATTTTAGTTCAAAGAAATTAATTTCTCCGACTGTGTTTATAGAATTCGTAACTTCTCTATTTTACCTTCTTTATTAAAGAAGTTGAAATAACAGATTATGTTATTAAGTTATAACTGTTCCACATAGATGTGGTCGATTACATTACACAAACATATCGTGTTGCAATTGTTTTAGGTAAAATTAACTAGTTATAGAAATTCAAACATCAAAACTTACTATGTATGAACTTAAAAAATATGCAATTGAATAAATTTATGACTTATTTATGAACCAATATTCCAGAAATTTTGGCTTTCATATCCAAACCAATCACATAAAAATTTACCTGTAATTATAAATACTATTAATCATTTGTAAGTTAATAACATGATTCTGTTTTCAGTCAAATCGAAACTTATTATCAATGGGCATTTATTCCACAACGGCTAAGAGATTTTACGGAATCAAATAACACTAAAGTAGGTTAGGTTGTATTTAGAATCCTTTCAATATCGAGACAGTTTTCATGACACATAACGTCAAATGGACCACTCACAACGTTTATGAACCTTATCCTGCGGCAATAAGGCAACCCTACTCTCTGTGTGGATATCAGTTTATTCCCCGTCCAAAAATAATTGTTGCTATTTAATGAAATCGTAAACTGCAACTCTGATCCGGTTTTCATAACCTAAAAATTAACACTTTGCGATAAAGCCGGAAAGCATTATTTTGTCTGGAAAATATCTAAGTATTAGTAAAGATTGTTTAATATATTTTTTATCTAATATTAAAATACCTTAATAAAACGGCGTTTTCAAAGAAAAGGTATAAAAAAGTCCAAAGTTATAAAAAATCTATATTTAAATAAATAGTTTCACAATATGATGCTAATTCATCTTTTTATGAAGCAGTTATCAATTAATTATTATCTATGAAAAGAAAAGCCTATTACTATTAAGTCTTATGAATCACCTAAAAATTCTTGTTTGCGTTGTGGGAATGTATATCTGAAAGTGATCTCAAAGAATGAATTAGCACTAATGCTTGGTGAATGAAATAGTAAAGTTCTGCAGAAAATTGTGATTTTTAACTCCACTCCCCCATAACGGAAGTAGAAGCATTTTGTTTGGAGTAAGCTTCTCAGACCTATACGAGTGCATACGAGCGCATATTCTTACAATTTGGGAAAACAAAGGGAAATTAACCATAATTTAGATCTGGAATATAATATTTTTGAACCAGGAATACAAAATCACGCCAGCAAATAAAAACAAGAACTGGGGTCCATTAGCTTCTTGAAGCCCGCCACGGGAAAAATTAGCGGACTCATACTCATAAATTGAAATGATGTGGAGCTATGGAGTTGACTTTTCCTGATTTAAATCTATTTTATAGTTTCAGGTTTTTGTAACTTTCCGCTGTGGTTTACTGGTTTACATTTTGTACAAGGCTTATTATGAGTAGTATTAACTTTTAATGTCTATAAACAAGGGACAAAGAAACAGTTATAAAAATACATATATATGATTCTTTATAGAAACAGAATCAGAAACTGAGCACGTCCGTTTTAATTTATTCAGTGAACAGTTTGACTACCATGAGCAACACAAAAATTGTTACATGACCGCCGACATGTATGGAGATCTGGCGAGTTGGCGGAATACTTAGTTATGCGATATTACATGCATGTCGTTAGTTATGTAGATTTAGTTTTAACATTAGTGTATAATTAAATGATTGTACTACCCACTCCTTTATAAACATTTAAGCTTACGTTTTCTGAAACTTTAAAACTCTAAAATTTAAAGAACTTAAAGTAGACATATATATTTGCAATTTTTAATCTCGTTTAGGTTACCTGGTGTATCTTTTCCCTGCAGTGTTTTCGTATGAAATGTTTCATTCATCAGACAACTTATTGAAGGTATACATTTACTATTTATATTATAAATATATTGATTGCATATGCAAGCACGTTTGGCGCATTTATTAATCTTAGTAATACGTAATATATCCCTTTTGTTTTGTTAATTATAGATTTAAAAATCCTTACGGATTTGAAACTTTATCCAGGGAAGAAATGGTTTAGGGGTCAAAAAGGCAAAGAGCAGTTTTGCTGCAACGTTATCGGATAAATCATGATAGAGAAATCCTAGAAAAAATATCCTCTTGGTAAAAGAAACAATAAAAAACTACATTTTGACTTTGAGGTAAAAAGTTATGTTTGTGTGCCAACATGTGCGAAAAGTATTTCTTTTCGTACCGAAGTCTTAAATTAGTAACTAAAATCCACAGTTACGTAATCCTTTTTCTAGGAAAGAATGTTATTGATTTTGGGGTCACAAATTTAAAGGAAATTTCGTTTGTATAATCTTCAACTCTTTGATACGTAGTTGCTTTGGTTTAGTTATAATTATAAATAACTCTAAGATTTATCTTGCCATTTTATGAAAATTAAATTTGTTCTTACTATAATAACATATAACACTGAAAATGATATTGTTTGGATAAGATATTTACTTAGAAGGTTGATGCCGGTTACATGTACGTTTAGAGGTAACCATAAATTTACACAAGTAAACAATTGATCAGCCAATAATACTTATTTATAATGCACTTAAACGTAGCAGGTTTATAGAATGATAAGTTCAGTTAGTAGAGAAAGCCAAAAACGTTTCAAAAGATCATTACTCCACGTAAAAAATTTGTAAAAGACATGAAAGTATTATTAAAAACTTTTTACAGTATTACACCTAGGTACACAAGTGTAATCAAGTCAAAGATGACCTCTCTGTTGAACAAGTCAGTACAGTCTAAGGCATAGTAATAACACAGACAACTTGAATGCAGTATTTCATCTAATTACACAGGTAATCAAGTTAAAGCTGAGCTCTCTGTTGAACAAGTCAGTACAGTCTAAGGCATAGTAATAACACAGACAACTTGAATGCAGTATTTCATCTAATTACACAGGTAATCAAGTTAAAGATGACCTCTCTGTTGAACAAGTCAGTACAGTCTAAGGAATAGTAATAACACAGACAACTTGAATGCAGTATTTCATCTAATTACACAGGTAATCAAGTCAAAGATGACCTCTCTGTTGAACAAGTCAGTACAGTCTAAGGCATAGTAATAACACAGACAACTTGAATGCAGTATTTCATCTAATTACACAGGTAATCAAGTTAAAGCTGAGCTCTCTGTTGAACAAGTCAGTAGAGTCTAAGGCATAGTAATAACACAGACAACTTGAATGCAGTATTTCATCTAATTACACAGGTAATCAAATTAAAGATGACCTCTCTGTTGAACAAGTCAGTACAGTCTAAGGCATAGTATATAACACAGACAACTTGAATGCAGTATTTCATCTAATTACACAGGTAATCAAGTTAAAGCTGAGCTCTCTGTTGAACAAGTCAGTACAGTCTAAGGCATAGTAATAACACAGACAACTTGAATGCAGTATTTCATCTAATTACACAGGTAATCAAGTTAAAGCTGAGCTCTCTGTTGAACAAGTCAGTACAATCTAAGGCATAGTAATAACACAGACAACTTGAATGCAGTATTTCATCTAATTACACAGGTAATCAAGTTAAAGCTGAGCTCTCTGTTGAACAAGTCAGTACAGTCTAAGGCATAGTAATAACACAGACAACTTGAATGCAGTATTTCATCTAATTACACAGGTAATCAAGTTAAAGCTGAGCTCTCTGTTGAACAAGTCAGTAGAGTCTAAGGCATAGTAATAACACAGACAACTTGAATGCAGTATTTCATCTAATTACACAGGTAATCAAGTTAAAGCTGAGCTCTCTGTTGAACAGGTTTGTGTTTCAAAGTTAGTAATCGCCGTATACGAGTATTGTATACATTGAAACTTACCTCGGAGTAGATTATCTGAATACGTGGAACTAAGCTGAGGTGGAACACCAAATCGATCCATGTGTCTGTCTATGGACAGCACATTCCCATTAACCGTACTTGTACACATATCAATGTACTATGTAATATCCTATGACAATTAAATATGGACTCTTTTATTCTAAAAGCAGTTTTCTGCTTTGTATTCTTGATGGAAGTGAGTAGGTTTTGATGGAAAAGACATTTTTCCTACTTCCACATTTAATTTATTTAAAAGGCGCTTTCGCCGGTTAAGGCATCATCAGTTAGATCTTAAAAATTCATCTTGGATGTTAATTTTATTTTCCTATATACAAAAGACATCATCAACATACCGTAACCAAATTTTGGGTTTATTACTTTTTCAAAAGCAATGTCTTCAAAGTGGTCCATAAATATGTTGCTAATTATTGGGCTGAGAATACCACCCATAGGTAAACCGGATACTTGATTGTAAAATCTATCTTTTAACTGAAAATGGTTGTGGCTAACACATACAGTAATAAGTTCCATTACACAGTTAATAGATAATGTTGTTCTCATAATGAAGTTGTTATCATTAGAAAATCTTTGTCTAATCAAATACAAAGCTTCAGAGACAGGTACATTTGTAAACAGACTATTTACGTCGTAGCTGACCATAATATAATCAATGTTAATATTTTTTATTTTATTGATAAAATCTTCTGAATTATTGATGTAAGAATTAGCTTGTCCAAATAATGGACTAATAATAGGTAACACACATTTTGATAAATTTGATACAGGAGAGTCAAAAGTTTTGTTTTAGAAAGTCTCAAAATAATACTTTACAATTCCAGAGCATATACATTTACCATTCAACATATAGTTATTTGATAGTCCATAGATAATCACTTTTAATTGATCAGTAGTTAGTCATTAGGAATTGAGATAGTCTTGCCGATATTCATTTTCGAGAATGGTAAATTGTAAATCTCTTTGTCTGAATGTAACTTCAATCTCAAATACGGTTGTTGCTTCTTGTAAAGGATATGTTCCAAAGATACAGTATAACCTGAATTTACGCCATCATAGTTTTTGTGTAATCTGAAAGCCGTGATCAGTAAAATCTGTAACAGACACCTTCCTGATCTATATCCTGCAGGTACTCTTCAGAACTTAGGGATACCGTGGGGAAACAAGAAATTCTATCCTTAATCTCATCATCTTTTAAATCAATTAGCTTGAGCCGGGGCTCAGTTTGGACATTTTTTTTGTCTTTTACCGTTCCCACTTTTGTCAGTCGGTGGGGGAGTCACTCCGTCAAAGTATTGATTATTTTCTGCCTGGTTGGACTGATTGGTCGAGGTCAGGTGGTTGACCTTGACTGATTACGGATCAGCTGTTTACCGGCAGCGGCTACTGTTCGGAGCGGTCGGACACGTTCGGGAGAAGCGACTTGATTCTCTGGCTGTTCGCTGCTCGTCCTGATGCCCATGGCTGGCTAATTCTTCTACTTTCTTCTACTTCCCCGTGAGTGCCGTCAACGGGACTGGTGCGGCGAGTCTGCCCAAACAGCACTGGTAAGCTAAAAGCTGCCAGATACTATATCTGGAGGAGGGCCAGTATATTAGCTAGTATTTATTTAGTTTAGTTACATGATCTGAAGGGGAGGATTTCATCTTTAATTCGGATTCGTGGAGGCAACTAAGCCCCCGCCTCTTTCGAAAATTGGCTTTAAATATTTTTTTTTTAATTTTCGGCTACAAACTTGAAACCAAATTACTTTTTAAAAATAGTGGGCCTACAAATTCTACAACCTTTTCCCTCCCCTCAGTTCATAAAAAAAATTACCAGTTAACATTTTTATATTTACTACTGCCGTACCTGAAATTATGTTCTTATATACCAAATTTCTATTTATTATGTTATTTATATATCAAAGTTCTATATTTTATTATGTTATTTATTTGTCAAATTTCTATTCATTATGTTATTGTCAATATTGGAATTTTATCTATTGTTGTTATTAAGTTACGCGGTGCACCGTGGTGCTGCAGTAATTGTATTTTGTGAAAAATGTTTGCCACCTAATTATATCATGTACTGGCAATTTTTTCTCTCTTTGTGTCTCTTCCCACTAGTGGCATGCGGTTGTTTTTTTTATGCTTTGCTCCGAGTTTGGGAGGGGCGCGCTTCCGAGACCTCCTGTTGCGGTTGAAAAGACTTCCGGTGAAGTCTATTTTCGCTAACACGGGACAAAATGGTAGCAGAGCTTGCTTACGTGTTTTTACCCTCTGCGGGCCCGGGGTTTTTGTGTTGCCACTGGTGGTGAGAGGGATGAGTTGAAGTTGTTAGTTTGTGACTTCCTGCACATGTGCCGTCTCGCTGTGCTATTTTTCGCTGATCAACTGGCGAACTGGCTGTCACCCCTCCTGGCATGGCTCGAAAGGACTGGAAAATCATCAGAGCACTATCAGAGATAATCGGCTGCTAACTCCCCTACGACACTCTGAATGAGGTACGAGGGAGGCTGGAAGAGGTCTCACCAAACCTCACTCGTTATGGAGATGCAGAAAACGCCAATTACTTTGCCCAAGCTTCTGAGCTAGCTAAGCTGGCCAACGTGAAGCTGGACTCGAAACCTCTGGATGTAAAGCAGAAGGAGCTGGAAGACTTCTACATGACAGATCCCATCAGCCGGGCGTCCAGTACCATGGCCAAGTGCGTCCAGGCTGTCATCAAGCAGACGCCCAAGCGGCCGGTGCGGAGAGGGGTGAAACCACCACCAGAACGTTCGCAACGGGCGCTATTTTTCTTCACATTAAAAAATCCTTTGCGGAAGTTGTGCATAGATATAGTCGAATGGAAACCCTTCGAATGGTTAATTCTATTCACAATTTTCGCGAATTGCGTGGCACTCGCGGTTTTCACCCCTTACCCCAACAGTGATTCCAACATCACAAACGCTCATTTGGAAAAGATTGAATACATTTTTTTAGTGATGTTTACAGTATAATGCGTAATGAAGATAATCGCATATGGATTTATTGCTTATTCTGGTGCATATTTGCGAAACGGCTGGAACTTACTAGATTTTACAATAGTAGTTATAGGTATGTTAAGCACATTACTACAAAGTTTGTTGAAGGAGGGATTCGATGTGAAGGCGTTGAGAGCCTTCAGGGTATTGCGACCTCTACGACTCGTTTCTAGGGTCCCAAGTTTGCAAGTTGTGCTAAACTCTATCCTTCGTGCCATGGTGCCTTTGTTACATATTGCTCTTCTAGTTATCTTTGTCATTATTATTTACGCGATTATTGGTTTGGAGATGTTCTCGGGTACACTGCACAAATCATGCTACAATAAGACTACAGATCCTGGATCTGCAGGCTTCCAGTGCTCTGTCTACGGCAGTGGTATGATCTGTCATGAAGGCTGGGAAGGACCAAACCATGGCATCACAAATTTTGATAACTTTGGTCTCGCCATGTTAATTGTTTTCCAATGTATCACTCTAGAAGGATGGACTGATGTTTTATACAATAGGATGCACTTGGAAATACATGGCAATGGATTTATTTCATTTCTATGGTCATACTTGGTGCTTTTTTGTGATAAATCTAATTCTTGGTGTCCTCAGTGGAGAGTTTTCCAAAGAAAGAGAAAAACTAAAGCGAGAGGTGATTTCCATAAGTTAAGAGAAAAGCAATAAATAGAAGAGGATCTGAGGGGGTATCTAGACTGGATAACACAAGCGGAAGACATAGAACCAGAGGGAGAGGACCAAGGCAACAATCAGGATGGAAGAAACAAAAACGACCGTGAAACGGAATTTGCTGATAGGTTAGAAGGAGACGAGGCAGAAATCCAGGAATCGTGGTTCAGAAGAAAGAAAAAAGATTTTGATATGGTCAACAGGAGGATGCGGTGTGCTTGCAGAAAGGCAGTCAAATCTCAAGCATTTTACTGGCTCATCATCATTTTAGTTTTTCTCAACACAGGAGTACTTACAACTGAACATTACGGACAACCAAATTGGTTAGATGATTTTCAAGAGGCCACAAATATGTTCTTCATAGCTCTCTTCACTCTTGAGATGCTTTTAAAAATGTACACTTTAGGTTTTCAGGGATATTTTGTTTCATTATTCAATCGTTTTGATTGTTTTGTTGTTATTGGAAGCATATCAGAAATGATTTTAACAAGAACACACTGGATGCCACCATTAGGTGTTTCTGTTTTGCGTTGTGTCACATTGCTCAGGGGTTTTAAAGTTACCAAATACTGGCGATCTTTATCAAACTTGGTCGCATCATTGCTGAACTCAATACAATCTATTGCATCCCTGCTGCTCTTGATCTTTCTGTTTATTGTCATCTTTGCTTTACTTGGAATGCAAGTATTTGGTGGGAAGTTCAACTTTGAGAAAGCAGTGGAAGACAAACCTCGGCAAAACTTTGATAGCTTCTGGCAGAGTCTGCTCACAGTGTTTCAGATACTTACAGGTGAAGACTGGAATGCAGTGATGTATGATGGGATTCAAGCGTAACATGGAGTGGGAGGTTTGGGGATTCTAGCTTGCATTTATTTCACAATCCTTTTCATCTGTGGTAACTATATCCTGCTAAATGTCTTCTTGGCCATTGCTGTAGACAACTTGGCTGATGCAGAGTCCCTTACTGCAATCGAAAAAGAAGCTGATGAAGAGGCAGGAAAGCAAGCAGGAATGGATAAAATTAAAATGGGAGAAGGTGGAGAAAATACTTCTCAACTAGAAGGTGAAGAGCACATGGATGATGATCAAAGAGATTATGACGGGAATATTGATGAGGAAAATGAAGAAATGTCTGTCAAGGATGAAGACACAAGAAGTCACACTAAAGTCTGTTTGGAGGTGGGAGGTAGTGAGCACTATTACGAGGAACAAAATGATAATCAAGTGGTAACAGGCGAACCCGGTGAGTCAAAAAATGGAGAGGACAACCAGAGGAAAAGGTCTGCTTTGCCAAGGCGTGTTTCGGACACCAGCAATGAGTGCCACCAACAATAACAACAACAATAACAATAACAACAACAAATCTTCTTAACCTTTTATGCATCTTTTTATATGCGATATGGAATTTGTTCTTATTCACAAGTTCAGCCACAATTATAATAAATTACCATATACAATAAGAATAAAGTAAACAAACCACACACAATCATTCATGTTTCGAGCTATAAACATGTTATTAAAGATAAGTTTAAATTTCATTTTATTCGATGGTGCCACTTGGGAGCTACTCTTGTAACGATGTAACGTCTATAAACAACAAAAACAACAACACAACAAAGATAAAATAATAATGCAACTAGAACACACCGCCAATTGTGGCCCGTTAAAATGGTTTTGCAACTCCACGGGGACGCCTCGATTCGCGAACATAACAAAGTAACCAATATGAACTCTTTTATACGTTTACTGCTGTACGCGGCCATATAGTTGTGAAAATGCGGTGTTCTACATCGCAGAGAACATTGTTCAACATTGTGTACTGAATATCATTAAATTTATTTATTGTTTGAGTATTTTATTTTTATAATTTTCATGTTCTTTGTACAACATATACAACGGTGTGTCTAGAAATGGTGCAGTAAGTCAAATTCTGTAATATTAATTTTACCAATCGGTATACAACAAACCACTTACATTTGGTTGAATTAACGAAAAGTTCAAAAGAGTATTAATGCAAGTTATAATATAATGTCACTTAAATGTATGTAAACACTGAAAATATTATCTTAACTTTCGGCGTTAATTATTACTATTGGTTTGGTACTTAGATGTCTCATAAACCGATATCGCAGTCCTAGAGAATACAGGTAAAAAATCTTAGTGACTTTTAAATATTATAAATTCATTAACTAAAACAATAAAGTATTTAAATTAAATACAAAATACTTTAAAAAAAGTTGCAATGTATTTTAAACGTTGTAACACTTTCTAGTTTGGATTTACATCATAAGAATATATAAAATGTTTTATAACTATTTGAGGAATTTTATTACCGATCTCACAATCAACTTTGCGTGTGCCTACAGTTATTATTATCTTTTGTTATTGGTTGAGGGTCAGTAAATATTCGAGAAGTAGAAAATAATTTAATATCTATCTATCTGCTTGTACTCAAGATATATCAATAAAATACTCACGTATAGACGTTGTAGTTCGCATGAAGTTTCATTTCTGTAAAGGCAACATAGACTTTGATAGTAATTCAGGCAATATATGAAATTTTGTTGAACGTCAGCAAATATTTTTTAAATATCTCCCTATATATATATATACTCTTCTAAGTACTTTAAAGTGTACACAAAAACAGAAACAAAAATTCAGTGCTCATGTTTAATTTTTGAGTTCACATATTTATATATATATATATATATATATATATATATATATATATATATATATATATATATATATATATATATATATATATATATATATAAGCTCCCTATGTATTGTCAGATTTTATCTGTTATTCTAAGCTAAAAATGAATAATAACTTTTTTCCAATTTCCAATTTGTTTAGCTGCTAGCCGCCATTTTTATTTTTTATCAAAAAATTATCTCTAAAACTAGTAAAGCTAAAGAAAGTAAATTTGACTCATAATTTGTTTAATAGTTAAGAGGAAAATAAAAAAAATGTGTTATTTTCTTTGATATTAAAAAAATAGCGTCTGTTGAAAATATTTAAATATTTTACTTTTAACGAAACTAGCACCATTGGAATTGCAATAAAACTGTTCAAAAAGTAGGTATGTATTAAATCTTTTATAAATGTTCCTGTTTTTTTTATTTGACTTGTTATTTGAAACTAAAATATTTAAATATTTTCAACAGACGCTATTTTTTAATATCAAATAACATAATACAATTGTTCTTTATTTTCCTCCTAACTATTCAAAACTATGTGCCAAATTTGGTTTCTTTAGCTTTAATAGTTTTAGAGATAATAGTTTTTATCATCTAAAAAATGGTGGCTAGCGGATAAACAAAGTTGAAATTGGAAAACTTTTTAATAAATTTTTCATACTTTTTAAATTATAATCACTCATAAAATCTGATTATGCAGAACCAGCTTAACGTTTTTATTTTACCCTGTACATAAGAATACTTATTTAGGTGTAATACATCAAAGTAGAATTAATTTATACTGAGTGGTTGATCCACATACTCCTTTGAATATATACATTATACATAATGGTTATGGATGAAGTTGTGAGGCACGGTTATTTACAAGTTTGGTACTACAACCATTGGCATACTGAAGTTACTTGAAGTCTGTTGACTGTACAGTATAATCTATTGGAAACGCTGAAACTACAGTTTCCTAACTAACTGCAAACATTGTTAGGTTGGCAACCCTGCGACTGTTCGCGAATACGACGGAATACTGAGTGACTACGTAAACCATCTGGTATGTCTCTCTCACTAACATGTGTTTGCTTTTAGTGAGTTAGTGTCGTAGGGTAATTATATTCCTGCAATAATGTTATCTAAGTTATGATATCCAAAGAGAAAAAAGTCTTTTAAAAGGACTTTTCAATATATTTCTGTGCTTAACCTCTTTCGATATTTTTAACACCTTCAATGCTGGTCTATACTGAGAGAAGACAGGTGTAGGTCGTCTATCGCAGTCTACGTGTTAAGATATAATACGGAAAGGTTGAATATACCTTAAAATTTCCTCAATTTAATTGTAAATTATAGAACATAGTGGTGTTATTTCATAGAGTAAACCAATTTATTCTTCAAGAAAAATTCCAATATTGAACTTTTAATCGATCCAAGCTTCTTCCAGCACAATCTTCTAAAAGTATTCAATTTATGTAATATGCTATTATTCCGACTGTGCCGGTGTAGATGTTAGATTTCGTTTTTGTAAGCAAGTTAGAAGAGAAATAATGTCTATTACTTTTTGATTTTAGTCCTACCTTTTTTGTAACAGAATCGAATATTTCTGATGCAAAAAAGACAGATTTTTACGGGTATTTAAAAGCTTGAGTTTATTTTTTCAACCGATTTCTTCAGAGAACTTACTCTTGACTTAACTCTTGTAACGGAAGCGTTAAGATACATTTGAGGCTTCTTTTTTCGAAAGTACTGCATCTGCGATCAGTTTTAAAAGCTTGAACTACTATAGTGTGCAGGTATGGTACATGTTATTATAACTGGCTGGTTAGGATGTATTATTACTATACAGATATACAGGGTTTTCATAAATGAATGGTACAATTTAAACATAAAATAAAAAGAGAACCGTACAAAGTACATTAAAAATATTTATTTCATTAGAATCCTCGTTAAAAAAATTTTATACTGATACATTTAGTACATTTCAATGTGTCCACCACCGATAGCTCTGCAGACATCTAATCTATGGTCGATCTCGGCCCATACACTGTGCAGCATGTCTCTTGTAACCGATGATACTGCCTCATAAATCCTTTCCTTTAAATGAGGTAAATCACGGATCTTCTGAGAATAAGCAATGTTTTTCACGTATCCCCACAAAAAAAAATCGCATGGAGTCAAATCCGGGCTTCTAGGAGGCCATGCTATTGGGCCACCTCGACCTATCCATCTTTGTCCAAACTTGTCATTCAAAGCATCACGAACAAAGTCCTTATAATGGGGTGGCGCACCATCTTGTTGAAAATACACCATATTGACATTATAAAACTCGTCAATTTGAGGAAAACAAAAATTCTCTAGCATGTCCAGATACACATATCAAAATTGCACCATTCATTTATGAAAACCCTGTATATTTCTAATTATATGGAGGATATACAGTTAAATTATTTACAGTTGTATAAACGTACTGGATGTGTGAACAGATTGTAAATACAATACAGTTTGACAAGAGGCACATCTCCATGAGCTCTATTCGTGAATAGTATGAATAGAGAACAACTTTCTCTATTCATACACCTCAATAAAGAAATTCTTTACTAGCCCGTGTGTTATGCATTTGATTTTAGTCTTAATGATAAATTATCTTTGATTTATATTTTAATTAATATAGTCTTTGTTTTTTTTTGTAAGAGTTTTCTAAGTGAAAAATTTAAATGAATAAGAATTTTTATATTGTAGCATCTCAATGTTGTCGTGCACATCAGAAAATACGGATCAGTTTAGTTATACGAAATAAGAGCTAAGTTATAGGACATACCATTTAACACCTACTTTATAAAAGCTTAGTTATAACAGTTAAGTGCTAAGTTACAAGAGCTTAGTTATACGACCCATGAGCTACTGTGTGTTATACGAGCTTAGTTATACCAGTCAAGAGCTAAGTTATACCAGTCAAGAGCTAAGTTATACCAATTTTCTATTTTAGCTAAATCCCGCGCAAATGTAATATTTTAGTGTATTTGAAGACTAGTTTATGTAAAGTGCTTAAATTTTTTATAGTAGCTTAAAGTAACTATTTTCATACAAGTAAAATGCCAATCAAAATAGAACCATTTCAGTAGTTTATTTGTATACCTGACTCACAAGATGTAACACTTCCAAACCTTTTCTTTCGTATTTGTCACATGCAATTAGTTATAAGGTACTTAAAATAAAAACTCACATATTTTATTTCAAAGAAACCTTCTGTACTATAACGAATAGCAATCCAAAAAATCAATAACTAAAACAACAAGGAGACATCTAATAAAATGAAAAAAATCTCATCACATCAAGAAGTTAGAGTTATTCATATGGTTCCAAATATGATTTGATATATACACTGTTTTAAGAATGATTAATAATCAAGAGATAAACAAGAAAAACTAACTGTTTTGATGTGCTATTTTTTACACTAGACGGAGAATTATTTTTTTTCTCCCTCTTCCTGCAATTCTTTTAGAAATATGTTTTACTTTTTCGCCTGTAAGTACGATATATTTTCACGTGAATATATTCTGCTTATACAAGACTGATGAGGTCAAAGGATTTCCAGTTGACCAAACTTATATTACCACCTTTGCCTGATACATAATCAGAATACTGGTAAGTGCATCATGCATTCTCTTCTTTCACTACTACAAAGTACACATTTTTACTCTCCATCCATATTATATGATACAATTATATGATAAAATCCGATGTAAAAAGCAGAAAACTTGTTGGTTTTAGTTTATGAATGGATCATATCTAACATATCTTCATCATTCACCGAGGTTTATCATTAAATTTAGAAAACCATTAATTCTAAACTCAGAAGCCTCATCGCCTTGTGTAAAAAGGTTAACACATCATAATAAATATGATAGCTGTATATTTTGCTTATCGCAAAAATCTGAAGCAGCGCATCATTGCTCGCACGTATTATAATACTTCTAGTACTATTGATTTCAACTCAATCAAGATTGAATTGAAGTTATTAGTTAAGTTAGTAATTCACATGCGACATAGTTATTCTGCTCTGCCCGTAACAAAAGGCCTATGATATCTTCATCAGTTGAAACTTGTTTATTTCTTTGAGTTTTCAGTAACCCCTTAACAAGTAATTTTTTTAAGATTTAAGTTCCATTTTCTACACATTTGTTTTTGTTTCTTTTACCATATGTATAAACATATTTATAATGAGCTCTCTGAACCATTAAACAGTTCATTTAAAGTTAAAGTAATAGACATATATCACTGATTTTCGTACATCACAAATTCTTAATTAAATTAAAGTTTATAAATTTTCTTTGACAATAGAATCGTTGTAAAACTGTTTTACAATCTGTTTTTTATTGTTGTAAAATAAGTTTATAAATAATTAGTCTACAATTTTGAAAGAAATAATTTTCGAGTTTAATCAAAGAAGCGAAGAAGAGATGCACAAATTGTATTTTGCGTCCCCAAGAGAGCACAGATCCAATCAATAATTTAAACAAAGTTGCTGGAAAAAATTACATTGTTCAAATATTGGTTTAGCGCTGCTGTTGTTATATTCGTGTTCCTGCTCCGAAGGACTTTCATCAAGTTTTTTTTTGACCATGCACGGTCTCAAATAATAACATTCTCCACAAGGACCAGTTACCTTCAGTAGTTACGCTATGTTAACAGAATTACTTATGAAGATTTAAAGCGAGGGGAATACGTGTCAACTTGTATGAGTTTCTTTTATCCTATCGTTAAATTTATTTTTGAGGTGTTAAAACTGATTTGATAACTCTAGATAAAACGAGTCTTAAAATAATAAAATATATATTGATAAAAAGGTGAAAAGTACAGTTAATACATTATGAGACAGAAAAGATAGAAAAACTGGACAGTAGCAATAAACCCTCTGTAAAGCCGAGCCTGCGGCACGATAAAGTGTCTTTGTGTCGCTGCGGCAGCTTAGCTTTGGCAGGTCTGACAACTACCTTGTCTCTTCTACTCTGATTAGACCAATGACTCGTATATAAGTATGATACTCTTACTGTATCAAAGTAGAACGTAGTTTGTCCAATATCAGAATTTAATAATTTAAACACATAAAAACCTCTTCGGACCCAATTCTTATTTGAAAAATTATGTGTACAAAACAGTTATAAGATATCTATTATAGCTTTAAATATAATTGTTTAGTCATTTTGACAGTGTAGCTTCAGATGAAATTACCAATAATTTCAGGTTATATCTACTCGGTTTGTAAGATACCAGGTCTGAATCCCTATACAAGCAATGAGTAATTTGGCCAATGAAGACATTGTGATGTTACAAATTATTAAGGACCTTCATATTTTATTTAAAAGAAAGTTATAAAGCTAATTGAAAAAATAGGCTGCCGTAATTCATGTAACAAATCAGGTACTAAATAATATGTATTATATAATTATAACTTCATATATGTTTTAAGATTTACCGATATCCTTTAAGGGTTCAAGAAGACGGTCATTTGATTTAGGAAAAGTATATTTATATAAGTTATTATGCATGATAACGCAAAATAAAAAGTGTTTAGAATACTCTGATAATTTTTAATAATGTTTTTCAAATGTGTTTTTGATATTTTGCATGGTTTGAATTAGTATACCCAATTTGCAGAAACAACATTGTACACTATAAATACCGTAGTTCGTAATACTTTCAGACTAAAAGAGAATATATATTATTTGTATACTAGATTTGGTAACTTTGTTAGCCAGACTTAATCAATGACACCTTTCGTTTCACAAAAAAACTAAAATTAATATTTCTGTAAAGTTTTCAAGTAATTCCAAGCAAAATTTACACATCCTTATTTTTAGATAAATATTTAGGTTTTAATATGGTGGTCGTTTAAAGTTATAGAGTACACAATTGAACCTCTTTAAGTGAATATAATTTTGGAATAATTGTAACTAAATCTAGTCCATGTTTTTGCAAAAGGTTTTATGGTTGTAATATGTAGGTCTTCTAAGTTCTCAAGATTATAGACTTTCTTAAGTTTTCAGATTTTACGATTACATTAACATGACAAAATTGAGGGTTACTGTTCCATCAGTATTGTGCGATTCAAAGATATGTACTAATAATGCATCTTCAGTTTGGCATTTCGACATGATATCTTTATGTGAGATCTACCTTTCTTCCGACTGAGCTGGAAGGGATAATTTGTCTTTCATTATTTTACACTGTAGATGAATCTAATTCGAATTCATTTGGTAGTAAAGCATACATGAGAATAATTAAGGAATAAAAACAATTATTTAGTAATGATTTGTCATTCCCAATTCTCACTCTATCCCTTTTTAAATGGCAAACGATATTTATAAATTGTTATAACATTTAAAAAGTGATAAAACGATAAAATCAATATTTAATTAGATTTTGGTGTGATTTAAATTTAATTGTTTATATTAAGTCTCTGAGTGCACTTCTCACGGAAATCTACAGGTCACGTCGAAATGTCATTCGTCACTCAGATTAAAAAAAAGTCTCAGTGTGTTATGAGATTTACATATATTTATACTAATAATGAATCTTCAGTTGTTAGCAAAGCATACAATAAGAATAAACATTGAATTTATTAAACAAAACTTTGAAGTAATGATTTGGTCATTCCATACTAAGAGTTTATGTAACCTTCTCAAGGAAGTGGTATAATTATGGGTCACGTTGAAACTTCGTCCGACGCTCAGAATAATTTTATTAAAGTAACACATACTTAAAATAATAAAATTCTGCATGTTCTTGAAATATTATTGTAATACAGTGCGAGTCCCTGCTGATGCTTTACTAACAGACATACAAAGATTATGTACTTTTAGAGAGCAAAGCTCTGTAAATCACACCATTTGTGTGTTGCCATAGAGACGTGCTGTTTATATTCATGGCCACGGAATGTGCTGCTGCAGAATATAACTTGCCATCTTTGTCAAGATAAGGAGCTTAAGTTGAAATATAACGTTATCAACTCGGAGGAAGATTTTTCTCAGAAGTACGAGTTTCACGAGTAAAACGGATTGTTGTAGAATATATAAATACATATTTTATATTGAAATAACAATTATATCTGCAGTATGGTATTCTCGCGTGGGGAGGAGTGTCGTCTGCTGTACTGGAACCACTTGCGGTCACGCAAAGAAGTATATTAAGGATCATTTTGAGGAAAAGCCGCAGATATCCTTCTAATCTGTTATATAATTAGTTTCCTGTTTTAAGTGTAAGGCAATTATATATATATAAAATCTCTTTTACTGCATATACAAAAATACAAAGATTTTATTTTTTTATAGCGCTTCACCACAACTATACTACCAGAAATAGAATACAGTTTGGATATCAGATACCAAGACCAAATTGTTCCATAGAAAAATTTAAATCTTTTTACATAGCTCATGTGCTTTATAAAAATCTACCAGAGCACATATTGGAGGCAGAGGGTGGAAGTGTAGTCGAGTACAAGCGTAGGGTGGGTCGGTGGTTGCTCAGCCTGGGTGATGCTGCTGCAGAGGCACTGATTCGTTCCAGTTACCAATAACTTACGAAGAAGCCTGTTAATAGCAAATTATTTGGGAATTTTGTGTAAGTAGGAATTATTATTGTGGGATGTGGTTTGGTGGTGCTGTTGGATTGTTTCCATCCATCTAATAGTAATATGGTGGTTAAGCGGTGCCTAAACTGTATAGAGATGGGTGTGTGTGTGTGTGTGTGTGTGTGTGTGTGTGTGTATGCGTATAATGTATGTAAGTATATGTATATGTATATACAATTTTTACAATAATGTATTTTGTACTACTTAAACAGATCTTTGGTAAATCTTTATGTTAAACTATGGTACACAATTACAATTACGATTAGAATTAAGAACAATTAAGTACAATTAAGAAAAAAGACTGATTGATGGACTCTTCCCCTTACACAGACCTATAGTCTATATGGGGAATTATTCATTTAAATTATGGAAGTGTATATGTTATTGTTTTGTGTGTATGAATAAAAAGATTTTTATTTGATTTGATATGAAGGTGAGATTTTTCGGAAACAACCTTCTATTGGTATATGAGTAACGGAAGAAACGTTATTAAGAATAAATTAAAGAGGAATCTGGTGGTGGGAGCCATTTACAGATAATTATTTTGTGAAAAGTAAGAGAAGGAGATCACATTTTTTGTGTGAATTAGAAACTGCCTACTCTATTTTGAAACCCTCTGAACCTTCCACCTTCTATGATACTGAAGTGTCCTAAATCTTTTGTCTCGAGATAGGTATTCAGGGCAGACCTTGTCAGTAATTAAAAAAATACCCATTTTATCTTTTAGTCTAGTTTTTCTTCACACAATTTAAATATGAATCAAACCAAGTTCTACTTCAACTGCAGGGAATATCTAATTTTAGATAATAAGTAATCTCAGAATAATATTAATTCAAATTTTCGTCATGAGCCATTATTTCATAGAGTTTTACAATAATAATTACAATAGGTTTTTCATTAACAGTCTGTTGTATTTCAAATATTTCGCTTAACCAGAAGAGCACTTGTACTAATGATGACTGAAATTCGAGTTGGCCCTTTACAGAAATTACCTACTCATCGAAGTGACATATGTTGACTTCTTCATTTCATTTTCTTCAATAAGTAACAGGTATTGAAATGTTATTTTATATAACTCCAATGCATAAAAACAAATGTGTTATTTAATAATTCTAGGGTCCTAACTGATTACATAAACCGTCTATTTATGGAATATTATTTTGTTATATAATAATTAATATAAATTGTACCAAAACAAATAGGTTGAAAACTTGCTTTTATTAAAATACAACTGAAATATTTCATGTTCAAACCCCAGAATTCATTTCATAGGCATACAACACAACAAAAAAACTGATCACTCCGGGTGAGAGACATTTTCACCATTTGTTATGAAAGAGGTGTAAAACTTGGATGAGTTCTCTTTAGATCCCAGTGTTTGTTCCAAAGGAACTGAATAAAGCCTTGAAACATAACTTGTTCATCAGGATCTGTTTTATATATTTGTGATCAATAATATTTTATTTCTGTAGACGCGTTTATTAAAAAGACCTTGAATAATTGCTAAAGGAAATATGCTAAGAATGTATACTATTTTGGATATTATAGCATTGACATGTTTATTAATCCCTAAAAACCTGAGGATATATTTTAAATATATTTAATAAAATTAAATAGATTATCTTGCTCAGCTATAGAATCACAAAATAATAATCAGTATTAAGTATCATCATATGATTCCGAGCGAAAGTCATCTACACCAGTTGTTATGAAAGAGGTGTAAAAAGCTTGCATGAGTTATGTTTAGATCTTATTATCTGTTCCCAAGGAAAGGAAAAAGGTCCTGAAATATCACTTCAGGATCTGTTGTATGTATTTATGATCAATAATATTTTATTTCTGTAGACGCGTTTATTAAAAAGACCTTGAATAATTGCTAAAGGAAATATGCTAAGAATGTATACTGTTTTGGATAGTATAGCAATGACATGTTTATTAATCCCTAAAACAACCTGAGTATATATTTTTAAAATAGTTAATAAAAAAGTTTGTTTTAATTAGCTCTAGAAGTACCTAACAATAATCAGTTTTAAATATCATCACAGGCCAATTTTGTTACCTGATTTTAATACTCTTGATCAGAATCCTCATGCCCCATTTACCTCCACAATAAACGCCAAATTTATGTTAAAAAAACGTAACTTACATGCCAGATAAATTAATAGTTCAAACAAGACATGAAGATTAATGAATATAAATTAGTTTATATACAACCCAGTAAATTTACAAGCAGCAAAGGTATGTTATTGAAATATTTAACGAACATATTTCTCCATCTTATTAATCCACAGCTGTAAAAACATCGTTAACTGTAGCAATATCAGCGCGAGATATGTCGTACTGTCGTAACATTTCATGAGCACTTGCATCCAGCTGATGTTATCAAAGTTCTAATCATACCCAGACGTTCCACATTTACTGCTAGAGTTTAACTGTAGCAATATACAGCGCGAGGTATGTCGTACTGTCGTAACATTTCATGAGCACTTGCATCCAGCTGATGTTATCAAAGTTCTAATCATACCCAGACGTTCCACATTTACTGCTAGAGTTTAACTGTAGCAATATACAGCGCGAGGTATGTCGTACTGTCGTAACACTTCATGAGCACTTGCATCCAGCTGATGTTATCAAAGTTCTAATCATACCCAGACGTTCCACATTTACTGCTAGAGTTTAACTGTAGCAATATACAGCGCGAGGTATGTCGTACTGTCGTAACATTTCATGAGCACTTGCATCCAGCTGATGTTATCAAAGTTCTAATCATACCCAGACGTTCCACATTTACTGCTAGAGTTTAACCACTTATCACGTTTTTAAATTTTAAATGTGATTTAAAACCTTCTGGTGTGTAATATTTAGTAATCTATTCTCTATAGATTATTATTATACAATGCTAATCTGAACAGAGAGGTGAGTTTAGCCTATATAATGAAAAATTTATCTGATATATTTTCTTAAAATATTAGTTCATTACAAATATAAACTAAAATATACTAACTAGTTTATTAAGGGTACTTAAGGTGTATATTTAAACTCTAGTATAAAAGCTGTACTATCGCAATATTAACACTGTTGAAGAATAAATAAATTGGTAAGACAAACTCTGTTGTAAACAAAAAAATTACGAATCTAAAAGCCTATAGATTTGTGAATACCTATTTTCCGAAATATACCTATTTTCTTTTGAAGACCTTTGACATTCGTACAGCAATACATAATATAAAAATAAACTTTGTTTTGTAATTATTATACTAGGATTAATTTGAACAATGTTTCAATACACATCTGCAGATATGATTTAAGATTTAAAAATGGTGTCCGTTCACTTCTCGAGATGTTAGTTATATATGTGAGTGACTACGGTGTGTAAGAGCAACGCTACACCAAGCTTTACAATTCTCAAGAGATTCATGAAAGATTGTGTTCATATAAGTCTGGTCATGGATCCTATAACAGTTTTGAGAATTATACAAAAAAACCAAACTTAAGTTATTTAATTAGCTAGACGGTACGGGATTAAACACGATTGCTACATTTATTGAAACTAAACTAAAATATAACAAATAATACTTAGTATAAGATGTTTTAGCACAGCAATTAATCTGTAGTATATTAAGTAATTCTTAGTATAGCAAGTAATCCTTAGTATAAGTAGTAAACGTTAGTATACAATGCAGGCAATAGTATTTAACATGCTCCAAAAGGTATCCACCTACATTCAGAGTGGCGATCATTTTTGAAAATATATTTCGTTATTTTGCAATATTGACTATCCCTTTAAATTTCCTTGACGAAGATTTTTACTCTAAGTACTCTATTGATGCTTTATATCGCACAGAAAAAAGCTTTTTCAGACTAATTGTTATTACATGAAACCTCTTATGTTCTCACGTGTCAAAAACGGGTTTTGGTTTAGTTTGACTGATCCTAACTGTAATAGTTTTTCTGATGACTTTGGCTTTTATATATTTTTCTTCAACCATTCAACTGATTTTGGTTGCAACCGAGGCCAAAAAATCCCAAAAAATGCACAAACAATAAAAATAGAAGTTAAAACAAATCACGGTTTAAAAATCATAATCACCTTCAGTACAATATTGTTGCAGCATTTAAAATGTTTGTGTTGTCTGTACATTTAGTTGCCGAGTCACGTAAATGTAGTCACGCAAATAAATGTATGTTGTGCACATCCTTTGACTTGTGTGTTCAGCCGATTCGTTGTCTGTGGAGTAAGCTGAAAAAACTCTGAGGCAGGCATACAAAATTGCACATAGACAAATTTTTTATGTAAATTCGAACGTATTTTAAAACTTTAAACTATTAAGTAAAAAACGTTTTACCAGGACAAACTCGGTTATTACACAACCATAAATTGGAAATTTGGAAAGTCAAACATAACACACAATTTTTACACATAACTACGAAACATTTACCTCTTTTAGTTAGGTCGGAAACAATGCAGATTATTCAAACAGTTAAGAGGCCAAAGCAGAATATAGAGCTCTAGATTAGCTTTGACTCTTTGAAGTTCATTTATAAATTATTGATTAAGTTAGGCACTGACTGTCTGTAGCACAATAATGCCTGTCCTGCAATTTGGTAGATTGTAATAGGCAATATTTTGGTGTTTATTATTAAGTTTTATGCATATTTTAAAGCTATTATCATGCGATCGCTCGAACTGCAGAAGAAATTATATTATATGTGACAATATGTTACATACAATAATTCTGTAATTAATTGACAAAAGATCATAACTACTATATTATAGAGTCGACATACGAAAAGAAATTAATTTTATATGTTTAAAAGAAAATTAAACCTTATATATCAAAGACAATACAGACTATATAAACCTGCACAATATACAGTCTAGTCTTCTACAACGGTGCTCAGTTCAGTATCCAGATATCTAGGGTCTGCACATACAGAATGGTAGTTTTCATCACTAGGTTAAAGTGGTTGTTTTCGGTGAGTGTTTCAAAATCCAGAGGAAGCTCCTACTTCGGAAAAAACGATCAAGCGTTAAAATACCCATTTGATCCGTCTGATGAACAACTTTTTTTCACATGTAAATGGAAACTCATACGTTTTATTTAAGTTTTGCTGTGTACTAACTGAAAACAGTTATACTGTCAAGTTTGAGTTTCACATTTTTAGCCTACTCATACTGAAATACAACAAAAAAGTTTCAGGTTAGCGCTCTAAAAACTTAAATTGTGCGCCAGCAGAATTTCCAGATCGTGTCACAGTGCGGGCCAAGGAGGTCAGCGTGCAGGAGAGGTAGTGCAAGAGTGGTAATGAATATTCTCACCATAATTTCCCTACGTCGATTGATACATACAGTATGATCAAAATATAACTTTAATATTCACTTCCGTCTTATTTTGAATATGTAAACATTACAAAAATCATAAAATCAAATGTTTTAGACAAAAAAGGTACATATGTGAGACTGAAGTTTAGCTCCAGTTCACCGTCCTCGGAGATCAATGTCTGAAGTCTGACGGTATCACAAAATTAATGCGGCTGCTCCACTGTGCTTATAGATCGTGTCAGTAAGATCGTAGTGCACTCAGTTGTGCATCTCATGAGAAACTTAGAATACCCCTTCACCTAGATTATATTATATTTCATAATATAAGTATTAGATTTTGATATCATAAAATGTATGTACTATGCCGTTTGGAGGGGAAAGTGATTATTGCGCATGTGCAAACCAGGTGTTCTGTGGCTCGCACTGTACAAGGAAACTCAAAACATTAACTTCATTGACTATGCTGACGTATTAAAACCGCTGTTGTTTGTACATTATGACATTATGACCAAAGTGAAACTTTGTATCTTTTCCAGTGAAAATCTAAACAGAAGTTCGAAATATAGTGGTTATTTTATTAAGCATTGCATAGATCATGTTGATACCATTAGGATGTACTACAGAAATGAACCATTGGGAGCACAATGGTTCTTAGATTATATCTTGCATTTCACTGTTATATTCGTTGAAAAATGTGAAAAATATGATAATAATAAAGTAAGTAAGAAATGATAATAGTATATATTAATTTTTGTCTACAAGACGAAAAATAACTTCCGAACCTTAATTAGCTTACGTTCTACAATATAATATATCAAAAAGTAGAACGAAATATGTACCATATTGAGATAATTGTAGATTCATGTTGTAATTACTACTAAGTTGCACAGTTTCAGTCGCTCTTATACAAATTATAAGTTCACTGTCATATTATGAATGTGACAAAAATATTAATTTATAATCTTTTCTCTACGAGACGAAAAATAATTTCCTAACCTTAAATGAGTTTATGTTGTTAACAAAATAGAAAGCACAAAGTACCATATTGAGATACTTGTTGATTCAGGTTCTGATTACTATCAAGTTGTCCAGTTTCACTCTAATTTCTACAAATTATAAGTTCGTTGTTATATTATGAACGTAATGTGTATTATTGGCCAAAACCAATTTTATAAACTCATAAAATATTATATTAACTGTAACTTTAATATAAAAACACATACGTTCTATGTAAAGTAACCACATTCTAATTATTCTCTATGTGTTTGCAGTATAACTGTTACATCAAAGCTGCAATGTCCAAGTCCACATCTCACCACTAAAGAGTAATGCATATTGCGTTTGTTATTGACAGAGTGAAATGGGGCCCATATTTTAAATTGAATAGTACGTGGTCTCTTTTGCTGCTCGATGATGTTTTGACCAAACGTTTGACCGATTCTTTATGATATTTGGTACGAGTGTTCATTTTTTTATTGGTGACTGGCGTAAATGATTATTACATAACTCAGCCCGATAGTTGCATTAGGTATGTTTAGTGGTACATACATTTTATGAAACACACATTTATAATACGTATGTTTATCTGAATCTACGAATAATAAATTAAAAAGACCTTTTTTACACAAAACATGTTCTTCAATAAAATATTTTTAAGAATTGTTATTGTTAATGTTTCTGTATTTAGTCCTAATATAATACGCACATTTATCTGTATAAAAATCATTCACTGACTAGTGGTTCATCATACATTACTTCATATTATTGCTACTGGGTTGTTGAAACTGTAAAAATACGATATTGCTTCATCTATCCCTTGTGATAATGATTGCTGTAACTATTTTTATACTCCTTGTAGAGTCAATCACCAGATCCTTTGCGCAGGAAAAGGACTTGATATTTGAATGTGGTCAAAGTATGCATAGTTTTTTTATACTAAGGTTTATATCTCTTCGTCAGTTAATTCTTTGACAAAGAATTAGAACTCTTCAACTTATAAACGGGGTAAGATCCATCAAATAATTAAGACCAGCCTTATTTCAATTATGGCCATGCAGCAATTGTGACACGCACCATAGCTGGATATAAAACAAAGTCATTAACACATTTACGGTGGCATCGTACAGTAAACGTGTGTTAAATTAAAGCCGCATTTATTTAGCGCTGTCCGGTCGGTAGTTACACAGGATGTATGTGTCAAACAGGTACTTTAATGTCAGACAAAGAGAGTTGTTGAAGCGAATCGCTACCACGTTATTTAATTGTATATTTGTTGTGTTATCCATTACTCTGGACCTTGCAAACATTTAACTTTGATGATTAAACAAAACCACCTACACTTTTGAATTCCCAGAATGATTCAATTCTGTCGGATTATACTTTCCAGTTGAACCTTCACTGGAAAACACGATGTGTCACTTTTCGAGCAAATCCATGGATGTTTTATTTAAGTGCAAAAAAATCAAATTCAATGTGTAAATTTGTGTCCTACTGAACGCAAACATTAGCGAATTTGAAAGGAAAATAACAATTTACTGCTATAGTTATGCCTTACGTGTAATGTATGCCATAAGTAGTTTATGATGATTATGCAATAGCCCATTACAACTTTATAGCTAATGCGACAGAGATATTAATTCATAGACGAGAACTGTTTCCTAGGAAGTGCCCATGGAGTTGTTGAGGAAAATACCATGGCATTTATTAGATGATAATGATGTTTTCAAAGGTAGTGATGTCAATATCTTACTTAAAACGTAAAACCTTTGATAATAAAATACAGTTCAAAATCTATTTGCAGCTATTTATAGAACAAAAAATGCCAACGATAACTCTTCGTTTACGTACGCTTTTTGTTAGGAATAAGTGAATTCCAGAACTGCAATTCCAAGATGATGACCGAAAATTAATTAATGACATAAATCAGAGTATTTATGGCAAATAAAATAAAATCATTTTTATTTTTTTAATATACGCACTTGCAAGTAAAGCATGAGCTAATACGACACAGATTATATACTTAAAATGTTATAAGGATATTGATAATAAAACAATTTTTCAGGTTTTTTCGAAATAAATTAACTCTACTTTAATTTTCAAAATTGAATCCATAAGAAAAATTCTATTTCTGTCTGTCTGTCCGCACATCATCTCGAAATAAAAATTATCTTTAGAATTTTGATTTAATATTCTATAAGTTTTGGGCTGTAATTAGTAAAAACTATTACTTCATACGTGGATGTTACAAAAATACTTAATTCCTTTACAATTATACCCGTCCTGTTAAAACTATATATAACTGTTTTGTAACCATTTTATAAACAAATGAAAAAATTCCTTTTTTCTACCTACTTGTAACAATATAAATACAATATGGGCGTTAATGAATTTTAAGTAATATAATTTAGTTATTGGGTGTTTTGCAATAAAATTAGATTGTACCAGACATAGATACTTTCAAGTTACTACTATTCAAGGTCAACTGTCAAGTCACTAAGAGACTTCTGTTTCTGTAATGTCAGATCTCAATTGGCCCTTAACTGTCTTTGTCTCATTGCTTTTTACCAACATTTACGACCTTAGAAATTATAAACCTTAACATCAAATCATAGAGATGATTTTATTCTGTTCAATTTCAAAGAATGATATCTAATATAATAAACAGAGTGGATTTTAAAGACGTAGTTTTTATTTATTTCTTGTCAGTAAAATATAACTACTCATTAATATTGCATAAATCACTTTATTTTGACAGTTATCAATTTTTGGACACTATTGTGAATCCATCATGTTTGAATTAACTTACTGCTTCAAACGTATACTTAGATTTGCAACGCAAGATTTTGAAATTCTTTGTTTAAAATTTGTTATTGACTAACGAAGATTTGATAGTTTTTCGGTCATTTACAATTGTTATATGTTACAAAACACAATAACCCAACGTTTGGAAGATTGGCATCTATTCTCTTCGTCAGATGGAAGATGTATTAATACATACAAAATGTAAAAAAAACAAAGAAGAAATGAAAGGAAAGTAAATGGTTCAAACATAACCAAAAGCTGCTTGAAGTCCAGTCGAGGCGTTTGAAACTGCAGAGTATCTGATACCAGTACTTCCAACCTTCATCCGTGCTGGTGTGATTGTGATTGTGATTCTCGTACTCGTGATTTATGCTCGGGACTTGCATTCTCTTCAGTGACATCGCCTGGACTAGACTTTAAACAGCTTTTAGGTGTGTTTGAACCCTTTTATTTCCCTTCCTTTCTTTTTCATATTTTTTATTTTTGTATTTATGTACTATTACCTCCCTCTCCAGAAGAAGATCATAGATTAAAATCCTCGAAACGTTGTGTTATAGCATTTGCAAACATATAGCGATGGAAAATTTTGAAATAATAAATTGTATTGGCTATATAAACAATACTATTATGCAGCTTACAACTGTTTACGTTCATCTGAACCGTTCAAAGGACCAGAAATGTATGAAAATATTTGTTACACATATTTTTACAAAAATTTTAAATATATATATATAAGTAGATAGTAATATGGGGTTCCTGGCGCACTTTCGGGAGCCAACCGAAAAGCAATGTAAAATACTGTTCAATGTACCATAAAGGAAGCTGAGAAATAACACAGCAAATCTCAATGAAAAATTAACACGAATCTACAGTCGTTCGTCTCCAAAAGCGATCCAGGATCGGGCACATTAACTATCTACTCTGAGGGAATGAAAAAATTAACCAAATCTATAGCTGTTTGCTTCTACTTTCTTAAGCTGTGCTTTGTAAAATGTTGTCAAATCTGCTACGAATAAAGGATTTATCTTAATAAAAATTTAATCAATTTAAAACATTTTTACTAAAAACATACTTTAATAAAAAACTTTTCTACTAAATAAACAACATGAAACTCACCAAAGTCTCTACAATTTCTAGCATTAAAAACAGTGCAACAAAGATGAATTCAACGAATTACCAAAACATTTTAAAGAACAGTTGATACTTTCCTTAAATGATACAGAATTCAAAAGAACTTGTAAAGTCTTTTGCAGAAAAAAACGTCTAATGGAGTGTTTTACTATCGGCAAAAAACTAAAAAAGTAAGGGATTACATATTTAATATAATTACGAAAGATATTGAAAAGAAAGTAAAAAAATAAACAAACAGAGAGTTTTCATCGTTTTTTTATGACATTTTTCCCATATTATACGTCCTTTCAAGATAATCAAGACTTAATTGATGAATTTCTTAGGAATTTTTGTGAGTATCAAGATTTATCAACACAATTCATTAAAGAGCATTATAGAATTTTTCTTATAGAATATAGCCACATTTTGTGTGAAACAAAAGGTATTACTGTAGATAATATTCCATGTGATTCCTATGAAGAAAGACACCAACTATGGTTATCAAAACAGTACTATGACGTGGGGGAGGGACTGCAAGTTTTAGAGTTAAGACTTTATTCTACAAAGTTAATTGTTATAATTTCTTTATCTTTTAATAGTCTTCTTTCCAGTAACAATCAAGTGTAATTTTTTCATTTTTGTTTAATTCTTTAATCTTTTTCTCATCCAAAACAGTCAAAAATCTGTTCGGCAAGTGTACTTTACAATCTTCCAACTCGGCAATTATTGTAAACCCGAATTTATCTTTTCATTTTCTCCAAATTCAAGATTCTATGTTTCTTCCTTTCTTCCAATTCCATTTAACTTCTTATAACTCTTTAAACTACATTCTCCAATATCATTTAACTCCTTCAAGAACTCCATTTAAATAGAAAAATTTAAAGACGGAAAAAATGAAATTCGCTAACCTTCACTCGAGAAGTCGGGAGAATGTGAGTAAAACCGCATTCTTTTCAAGAGGTTCTTCGTTTAATTTCTCCAAATGTACTATAAAATCATCGAGGATTTCTGGTTCAAAATCATAAACAAATTCAACAACCAGATAAATGAAAAAATACAGGTAATATCTTTTCATAATAAAACGTGTGTGTATCGATACCTACAAACCTAATGTATTTCTTTGAAAAGGAAAATAATTTTGTCAATGGTTCCAAGAGATAAGTAAAAATTTTTTATTCTGTTTTCTAAATTCTGTAACAAATTTTGTTTGCTTCTTGTCTCCATATTGCAATTTTGTAAGCAGGTTATTCAAATGTGTTAATTTATTTCGAAATTTCTTAGGTTTAGGTCTTTCTAACAAAATTTAAATTACAACCTCTACAAACTAAATATCTTTTTATCGATAATTTCTCCTCTATTAGAACACTTGTAACAGTTGGCATTATACTCTTCCATTTAAACAAAAAGATTTTTTTTATAAATGGAGATTATGGAACTAAGTCTGAGCCGAGATATAAATTTTTTCAGCGCAAATGTTTGTGTTTACATTTCAACAACAGGAGATAAATAGAAATAATTTCATTCTATTGTACAACTATTTAGGATATTATGTGTACGATTATAAAGATTATTACGGGAGAAATCGGGATTTTTCAGTGGCGAAAGAGTATATTTTTGAAGTTTTTAGAAGGAATGAAAGAGAATAATATGAACATCATCAATTATTGTAAAAAGACAAAATGAATGATTGTGTCTTTGGTGTAGTGTTGTTAGTGTGCGTGTTTGCGCTATGGGGAATCACATCACATTCAACTTCTACGGTGTCTATTGTTTAGAGACTTGGCCCTTGCACTGCTACTGTCCAACCAAGTTAATGGGCTAGGAGCTGTAATTCGGGTCTTAGACTCTGGAATTTTTTTGTTCCCAAGTCTCAATTTTCTTTGGTAACTACTGTGTAGAAGTTGATGGAGAGATACAATTAGGGAATTTGTGTCGGGGTGTTTTGTAAGTGTAATGTTGTATTAATGAACGATGTGAATGAATGTAATGAACGAATTAAGGAAGAGAAGGAATTAAGGAATGAAGTGGAAAGGTGAGGAAGCAAATGGCGCGCCAACCACAGTTGTCATTACTCGGCTTGTTCTATAGTCATTACACTATGGCCACTCGTGTAAAGAACTTGTCCCCAACCACTGAACGACAACCATGTCTTCCTCAATAAAAAGCGCGCCTGAAGCTCTGGGATTTGAACCCAGAAACCTCAGGCTTTGAAGGCAAGCGTGCTTACCAACTGAGCTACGGAGAGTCTCGAAAGTTATCAGCTATATCTCTGCTATATAAGTTGTTCAATTAGGAGTGCTAGTTTACAAATTTATTAATAATTTTATATTTCAAAAAACCACTCAACCGATTTTAATGAAATTTGGTACACATATAGTAAATACTTAACTCTTTCGACTTAACTTATCCATAAGGGTGAAATCATCCCCTATTTCTTAATATTCATAAAAAAAACAAAAAAAATAATCAGAAAAATCTGGAAACTTCAAAAACAAGCGAGTTCAAACTTAAAATTTCATGAAAATAACAAAATTTTCAAAATCTACCCCAATCATCCCTTATCTTAATACTCTTATATCTCGAGAAACTATTGGAGCTTTTTTGCTGAAATTTGGTATATAGGATCAGTAAATATTAAAGTATTTTTTAAAATCATAACTTCCGGTCCAACCCTTAAGATGACCTTGGAATAGTTTTTTGTTAATATCATCCCCATTTTTTAAGATATTCTTTTGAAATTAAAAATGAATACTTATATCAATGTCTTTAAACAATTCTGTAAAGTTGTAGAATTATCCAATGAATAATATAGACAATAAGACGATTTTTTCAAAAATTTTACTGAATTTCTCTAATATCGTTCTTAATCACATCATAGGCTAAAAATTTCTCAGAAAACCACAACCACATAACAAATCGCGTTTGTAACAGCTTTTTGAAAATCCATATTGATAATTATATCGTTCTTTGAACCAGAAATATTTGTCATACTCTTTGTTGTATCAATGACATAAATAGGTCTATTCGCTAAAAATTCTTTAGGATTGTAATACATTTCCTTATTATTACAGTAAACTTTCTTAAAATCTTGATACATCTGATACATGATTCTGAAAAGACCTCCTGAAATGTTTAAATTTTGTAATTCATCTTGGATAATAAGAAAACCGTTCAATTTTACTCTGATATTTTTTACATCCAAACTATCAAACTTTGAAGGATTTTTTTCTTGATTATTCTGTCTATCTGTTTGAAAACCTATGATAACGAACTTGGGATTGAAGATATTTCTATAAATATTTGTAATATCGAACGAATAAGTTGTTCCGGAAATACCTTTTTGTTCAATACATTGCCAATCTAGAAAAATTAAACATAATGTTTTGACTTTTTGTAATTTCATCAATCAACCTAATTTTACTCATGGTTTTATAATCAATCATTGGAACTCTAATAAAAAAATCTGTAATTGTTATTTTTCCATCAACAGGCATAACATTTCCAGTTGCAGTCTTCAGAATCACATCATTGTCTTCTGCTCTTATAAAACTTAGATAAAATCCTCCTTTATAGATCGGAATAGTAACATTTTCAAAAAATCCTAATCCAAAATGAGATAAATTTCCAGCTGCTTCAAAAAACACCAAATTTAAAATCTGATTCAAAGCCATTAGAAGTTTGAGAAATAACATCACTTTTTGAATACGAAATAGTTCCTTTAATCGTGCTTAATTGGCCACAGTTTTCGACTTCTTCTATCAATTTATTGTGTTTTCTTACTTCAATCTTAGAAAATAAAAACGGTATAAAATTATCGATTAATCTAACATTATCAGTTCCAAGATATGCTTGACCATCTTGTTTTGTTAAAGTTCCAGAAATATAAAACTGAAAGTTAGACGAGCAAAAGTTATCTCCAAAATCAATATTAAAACTCAGTTCTTTTATTCGGTTCATTCAAATGTTGTTTACTAATTGGATAGAAATTTTTAAACTCCGCCCTTTCAATATCACTAGCATATTTTCTGTAGTCCGCCATTTAATAAGAGAAAATTTAGAAATTTTAAACATCATGTATAAGAAAGATATCATTTTTTCATCGATCTAATGTACGTTTTTATAAGAAAAAGATATAAATTTTAGTCATTTTTAATGATCTACTTCGTCATATTCGGGATTCTCTTCCTTAAATTTTGCGATCGATCTCGGTCACATATTTCAATAAAATTTGCACAGGATAGTAACCGCTATCTATAATATTGTTCCAATCAACTGTATCTTTATTTTCATCCAAAAATTTTATACTCAAGTGTTGATAGAGACAAAGAACAGACATATGATCTTTTAATTGATAATGTATATTTTCTTGAATGAACTCTGGGGACAGATTTTGATATTTAGCAATGTTATACCAATTCAATTTGTTTACGTATAATCTCATCATATCTCGGATAATTCATATTTTTGAGAAATATCATCCAATGTTCTTTTTTTTTCAATCTCTTTCGTGTTGCATTATAAAAAGATCGAAAGCACTGTAATGTCCCGCCATCTCTATTTATTAGGAAAAAATTTCAAAATCAAGTTTTTATAAATTGGCTCTTTTTAGCGTTACATTCAGCACATTTTCCAGAAACTCTTTTAAGTCCATTGATGTTTGCATAGTATTTTATATCATTTGTTTCAGTTTTTGCCTTACGCCTCACACAAATATATGAGCGTCATTTATATAAGGAAATTTTATCATGCATAAAACCCTGCGAGAATACCTATTTCAGTAAGATCTTCCTCGAACTTATTAATTTTTTCTTCTAATTTTTGAAATTTGACAGCATAAGAATCATTGTATTCAACAAATTTATGACCAATTATTCTCTCAAAAGTTTTCGTAGCATCTAAACTAAAACTTATCAAAAGACTCTTTTAAATCTAGTAAGTTTTTCATTAATTTCACCAACATCGTCTACTGATCTTTTACTTCTTTCATCAAGTTTTTCATAGACTTCTGTTGTGTAAAATCTTTAACATGCTGTTTATGATTCTCATAATTTTTTGTTTTAGTTCATTAAACATTTTAATAGGATCTTCTAATTGAATCATTACAACAACATCAAATGGATTAATTCCTTTACTAACACTGCTAATTCTTTTTCCTTTAAAATCTAAGGCATTTTTAACATTCGGATCATGTAAATCAACAATATCGATGTTTTCTGATAATTTTAGAGGTTTTAAAATTTGTTCTTTAACAACAACATCATGTTTGTCAATACCAGGTCGAACACCGACAATTCTTTTTTTATTAGCCAAACTAACATAATTCTTTTCAACTTTGATCGCTTCAGTAATTTTATCAGCTTTTTCGATATGAGACATTAAATTGGTAAATATTTTTTTTGCACCATCTTCAAATTCTTTTTTCAATGTTTTTTATTTTATCAGCACTTCATTTGAACTCATGAAATTTGCAAGTTTGTTATCATATTCTGCTTTAAAAATCTTCAATCTCGACAGCAAAAATATCTGAATCTGGAAGGTTTTGTAATAAATTTTCTAACTTGTTATCAAAACTCATTTCTCAAACTATTATCTACATTTTGAATAATTTGTGTTCCAAATACGTCAAAAATATTTTGTGAATCCATATTTATTAAGTAATAATTTGTTAACAACTTCTTTAAAATCTTTACAGTACTCAGTTCATTCAAAAACAAAAACACATAAATGACCACAAATTGGGGGATCTTTATAGTCTTGAATCTGAGAATCATTGTAGTAGACGCTTGATTTTTTCAAATATTTAATCAATTCTATAGGTGGTTTGTCCTCAATTCTTCCATTACGAATCAAAAATAACATGCATTCTTATCATTTTTATAATAACAAAATCAATGCGTTTCACTTCCCATAATCGAGTCTAAATTCACAATTCCACATTCAAATTTCTTAACTTTTTCAGGTAATGTATCTCTCATGAAGATTCCTCTAAAATGTTTAATATTTTTGCATGATTTCTTCCAATTCCCCGAATGTTAAAGGTTTAAATTTTTTTTCAATGTTTGATTTCACGTAAATTCAAAGTTTTTTTCATCTAATCCAGATCCTGTAACATCTTCCAACTCTTTATCTAACCAATTTAAAATGTTTCGAAACAATAGGAATCACATCCTTTTTAACGATTGGAGCAGCTTTACGAACATAAGGAACAACATTTTTAACAACTGGAATATTTTCTCCAAAATCTATAAATCTTTCAAAAGTCCACCATTTTTAAGTTCTTTCAACTGATTATAAGAAAATTCTATTCTGGTTCCTTTATTGTTTTTTCTTATGTTTTTTTCGAGTTTATTGTATTGTCTATTTGTTAAAAATATCTTATCTTCGCCATTTTTTAGTTGATCTATTTTAAATTGAATACTAACGGGTATTTTCTTCTTAAAAAAGCGGATTTTATTTTTTCTTTCTGATTTTTGCTGAAATTTACATTCACCTCCATTTATATAGTTAAAATTTCAAGTTCTCTTCGATTCCCATTCCTAGTTTTCTCTTCAAAAACATTGCTCCAGCTGTTGGAAGCGCAACAAATCTTTCACCTAAACTAGCATCTTTTGATAAAAATCTATCCATTGCTTTATCTTGCAAAACTTTATCTGCTATATGTCTGGAATTTGTGTCTCTATGTTTTGCATAAAAAATATCGTGTTCCCATAGCAGCTTGATCTAATTTATTTATAACCAGGATCTCCTCTTTTTAGTCTTTTTTCGAGTTTTGTGCCAGGCCCCAGATACTGATAAGTTGGTACGTGTAATTCAAAGGTAAATTGTTGATAAAATCATTCAAAAGTCCGCTACCTTCAATCATAGATGAACTTATTGCCGGCAAAACTCGTTTTAAATATTTAATTCCATCAGGTTTTTTCAATCATTTCATCAAGTTTGTTCGAAATAAATCTTTAATCGCTTTCTTTTCGTTCAAAAAATTGTTGTTTCCAGCCTTCTCTTGAGCATAAATATAATTAATAATTCCATCGAGTTTTTTGTCAAATCGTCGATATATCTGTACTCAATCTTATTATCACTGTATTTTTCTCACACCTGATCCTTCGATTCGTTTTTCCCAAATTGGTTTAATCAAATTGAGATATTTTTTACCTTTACTTGACTTTGGTTTCTTAGTTGATGGATCATTATTTTTGTAAATTGAATCAGATTTCCATAAAATTTCAGTATACTTTTTCAAGTCTTCTTCAGAATATAAACCGTCTTTTGGAACATCAGTGCCTGTTAATAATCTCCATAAACCTTGAGTTCCTTCATATGTTTTTTCATTAATAATGATATCATTATGCTCAAAATTCACGGGCAAATTTCCAATCATAAAACTTTTCTTTTTTCTGTCCCAATACAAACCAAATTTATCATCCTTTGCTCTAGGAAGAAAATTTTTTACCAATTTTCACCAATTATTATATCCGTTGTTCCAGGACTTATTGGTTCAACTATGGTTAGAGTCTTCAATGATTCGAGGTCTAAATGGTGTGTGACGATGGTAATTTTGGCAATTCAAACTCAGATTCTGGAATTGAAATATCGGCAAATTGTCGTACAACTGGAACCAAATTCATTAAATTTTGATTATCGCTTAAAACATTTTCAATTTTGCCCTCAACATTTTTTATTGCAGATTGTTACAGGTTGATTAATTTTTTGAATAAATTCTTGTTCTTTTTCATCAATTCGAATCTGTTCTTTTAAATTCTTTGATTAATTTCTTTTCTATTTTGATCAAGTTTTTTTTTGCTTCTTCTGAAGTTACGTTCGCCATTTATTTAGGAAATTTTTGAAAACGTAAACGTGGAACGTGGAAACGTGAACACGAAACGAGAAACACGAAACGTGGAACGTAAAACGTGAACGTGGAACGTAAAACGTGAACGTGGAACGTAAAAACGTGAACGTGGAACGTGAAACACGAACGTGAAACGTAAACACGAACGTAAAACATGAACGTGAAACGTAAAACACGAACGTGAAACATGAACGTGAAACGTAAACGTGAAACATGAACGTGAAACATGAACGTGAAACATGAACGTGAAACATGAACGTGAACGTGGAACGTGAACGTAGAACGTGAACAGATTTACCGTTTTTCTGTTATTTTCATAATGTAAATAAAAATTAAAGATAATATAAAAATAATTGTAACAAATATTTTATCGAGACCACTGAGCAGCATTTATATTAGAAAAATTTATTCAGATATTTACCATTTTTAGGCTTCAAAGTTAGATTAATAGTTAAAAAATCCATAGTCTTCTTTCCAAATTTTATCACACAATTCATTAAAGTGGTTAAAACTCATATCAGATCCCACATAATTGTTGTAAATCTTTCTCGAATAGTGATCGTCTTGCTTAAAAAATACACAACATATTCAGGTTATTTCTTATAATCTTGTTTATCAACCTTTGAAAAGCATTGAGAAAGATAGATACAAGATATGTTTTTGTGACGGGACATTACGAAATATTCCTTAATAACGTCTTGATTTTCTAAAATACAATCATCAAAAAACGATTAACGAATTGGGTTTACATTCGCTTAACGGAAACTATGTCCTCAGAAGCATTATAAAAATGTGATATTTTCTTACTTAAGTTCTTCTCAATATTTTCAAATCTTTCTTGTAATTTTTTATAGGCGTCTTGTTCTAAAGATTTACTAAAAACATACAAATTGGAATAAGGAATCAACCTATTGTAGATAAAATTCAATAATAAAGTTGTTTTTCCACATCCACTTGAACCAACAATTAACAATCTGATTGGTTGATCTTTCTTATTTTCTTCAAACGTTTTGAAGTTTTTATCTGATCTTTTTGCTTTAAAAATTTCTCCATTTAAATAGAAGATTTTCATCTTGAAGCAACGCTTGCGAAAATGAAGCTGTTCAAGTTGACTTCAGAAAGCTCTAAATTAGTTTTAAACTTGGAACATCCTATTCATTTAGAGGATGAATCAAATTATTTCATCGGTTTTAAGCGGTTTTTATTCTGACAATTTTGTAATAAATATTAGTGAAAGTTCTCCTTATTGTATAGGATTTAGTGAGAAGAACATAACAAAATATTATGGTTTAAACAAAGGATATTATACTTTCGATTCAAATTAAAAATTCCCTTAAAAATTATCTGAAAACATTCAAACAATCAGATAAATCTTTAAACTTTGACGAAACAAGTTTTGAAATGCAAAAAAAAAATTATCTCTCTAATAAAATTCAAATAAAATCACCAGTAAGAATAATGTTTTCAGCAATTATTGTAGAATTGTTAGGGTTTGTTCAAGAAACTATTGAGCCAAATCAGGTATATTTAGGAAATAAAACGCCAAAATTTAGACCGTTCGATGTAATTGAAGTGCACTGCAATCTCGTTTGAACCTAGTTTTGAAAATCATACGAACATCTTCATCACAAAGAATCTGAAATTTTGTACACATTTTTCCCAAATGTTGCTTATGGATCAAAAATCAGTGAAAAACCGAATGAAATCGATTATATTCCAATTAGAAAAAATATTAAAAGAATTCAAAAAAAATCGTTCTGACTATTCAAGACTCTGAGGGAAATTTATTAAATAATGAGAGTAAAACAACAATATATTTAAGATTGAAAAAGGAATAAAATGGACCCCCAAAATATAAAAAAAGCTTTCGAAAACATACATTCTGAAGGTAGGGGTGATTCGCCCCCGCCTTCAAACTTTCAAAAAAAACACTGTTTTTATCAATGAATCTGGACTTTATTCTTTAATTTTGAGATCACATAAAAAAGAGGCAAAAATCTTCAAAAATTGGGTTACAAAAGAAGTTTTGCCAAGTATTCGTAAATTTGGTGAGTACAAAACTTGAAAACAAGATTAAATATTTAGAGGACGAAGTTAAACACTTGCAAATTTAAAGATGAAATAAAAACGGAAATAATCGCAAAACAAAGTGTAAAAATTGACTTAATGAAACCAGACCTTGTTTGTAAAGATTTTGCTAAGAAAAAAAACACCATGTTTTTGTATTAATTAAGAAGAATCACCATGTGGGAATATCCTTATTACGTTATCAGAGCTCAAAAGAGAGAAATACCGAAAAGATTGAAAGAACTTGAAATTGATTACCCAGAAATGGAAATTTTATTAAGACAAGGAGATCCAAATAGTATAAATCTCTACAACCAAATGAAAGAATCTTTGAATATTTTATACAACGGAAATCATTTTACTACAAATATGGCAGAATCTCGACTGATTTATAGAATATCTAAATTACACGATGAAAAATGTTTCTAAATTTTACTAAAAACTCTCGATTTATTATATTTGTTTGTAAATGTTTAGCATAACTAGGTAACCATTGTAAAATCTTTTTTTCATATTCACAAGGCAATTTCGTTTTTATAACTTTCGCTGAAAATTTTTTTAGCACAATCTTTGCAAAAAGCATCTTTTCTATCTTTACTATACTGCCAGTTATTAAATTCAGAAATATTTTTAATTTCTTTACAAAAGTAACACTTTTTTCTCTTCTAAAGTTAATTTGTTCATTTTATCGTATAATTCCTTACAATAACAGTCTTTTCTATTCTCTTCTTGACACTTTGTACATTTCTTTTGAGACTCCATTTATATAGAAAAAATTATTACACGATGAAAATGTTACACTCTTGAATTATGATATTTTGTTTGTAAATGTTTTTGATAATTTATTTAACCATTTTATAGTTCTTCCTTCCACATTCACATTGAGTATCTTCATAATATAATCTATGGTGATTCTTCTTTACACAATCTTTACAATATGAGTCTTTCTTATCTCTACTATAGTGATCACTATTAAACTCTGAAATTTTTTTAGTTTCTTTACATTTAAGACATTCTTTATCTTCCAAAGTTAATTTTTCTATTTTTATCATATAATTCTTTTATGATATTCCCTTTCACAATCTTTGCAATTATAATGCATTCCATCTTTCCTATTTTTATCTTTATAAAATTCATTTAAATCTTTAAATTCTTTGCACTTTGTACATTTCTTTTGATGCGCCATTTATATATAGAAAATTTATATTACAGTTTTGACTTTCTCAATTCATATTCATAAAACTTTCCGGTTATTTCTTCATTATTTAAATCTTTTATACTATAAGTTACAGGATCTGTGTTATTAATTTGATAAATCACAAAGATTTCTCTTGACCAATTGTTCTTATATTTGTTCGAAAATGTTTTTGTTTTTTACTAACAATTCTTACATGATTCATTGACTTTAAATTTTAGTTTTCGTGTGAATTTCAGGTGGAACATACTTGAAAACGGTCTCTAATAACTCTTTTTTCTGCATCTTTATCTACGTCTTTAGGCTTCATTTTGATTGTGCTATGAACAGTATCGTTATATTTCTTTACGATTTCTTGAAGAATATCGATCCATTTAAAGTTTTTATTAATCTCAAAAAGAACCTTCATTCTTTCATTTTTGAGTTCTGTTATATCTCTCTACAATACTTGATTTCTCTTCGTTTTCAGTATGATAAATCTTAATGTTGTATTTCCTCAAAACATCGTTAAATTCTTTATTTTTAAACTCTAAACCCTTATCTGTATGAAGTAGGTTAGGAGGTTTGTGATTGATCCTTATGGCATCTTTTACTATATCTTCGAAAGCTTTGAAATATCCTTGCCGTTTTTTCTTTTGATAGCTCTTGACCAAGCATATTTTGAGAAAGTATCAATAAAACATTTAACATATACTTAAATCCATCATTTTGATCTGAATAGTTAGACATTATAACTAAAATCTGCTGCCCATAAATCGTCAATTCCTAATGTTATAATTTTTCTCTTTTTAAACTTTTTTCGTTACTGGTGCATGAATTTCTCGAGCTTCAATCTCTATCTCATCTTTAGTCTTCAATTCTTGCTTAACAGGTTTTTGGATTTGGATTCTTTATAAACTTACTCTTTGTTTGTCTTACATTTTGAACATTTTGCAGCAATTCTATACAATCCATTTTGAGTTTGAACGATTTTTTGAAATCTATATTTTTCGTTTTTTTCTTTTTACACTTGTGACAGTGAATTAAATCATCTTCCATTTACATATCAAAGTTTCCAAGTTTATTTAATTTCGTCTAATATATCAGATTTTGCTTCATTTTTTATAGCCATACGGTACTGTATCGATTCTTATTTTCTAGGACAATTCTCTTATCATCTTTAGCGTTCAGTGCCAGCTTGTTTATGGTAACAGTGTACAACTCATGTTTATAACTTTTGATGACTGTCATCTCCCTAAATTCTTCTTTATCTTCGAACAAACATCTCTTCAAGTTTTCGATATTTATTGTTTTATTTACAACGCTTCTCTTAATTCCTTTACACCTAACTGGGTTTTTATCTAGATATTTGTACGAGTACATCTTAGACCTTAAACCACAAAATTCTTCTAAAAACTTCGCTATTTAACTCATCTTTGAATTTCCCTATTACCTTCTTATTTTTAGTAGTGAAACATTCATGATCTTTTGGATAATCACTTGTATCAAAGTCATCTATATTTCTTTAATAATTTTAAAAGGATCACGTTTCAATTCTAGAAAATAACTGTCTGTATCCATGTAACACAGATTCAAATCTGGATCAAACCTCTTTAATTTATCGTAATAAAAACTCGTACATTAGCAAATTTTGATAGGTCAAGAACTGAAAATCCTATGTAGATCGGTTTTGTTAAATTTAACCTTTTGTTTTATACATGTGGACTCGCTATACAGTTGTCGTCAAAGATAGTGAAGCTTTTGAAGTTCGTTTTCTTGGCCTGTTTCATTGAAAATTCTTCATTTCCTAGTCTAATATCGCATCTATTTCGCACATTTTTCCATACTTTTTCCAAAAACTGAGTTGTTCATCAGCTTATAAAAATCCTTCTCAAAGTCCACTTGTAGCTTTGGTCCTCATATTAGTATTAAAATCAATGTACTCTTTCATAAAAGGCTTCTGATCGAATGCAATAAATCTATTCACATGTTTCAAAATCATACCTTGTTCCAAATAGGAACTTCAAATTTCTCGAATGAACAACGTATTCAGTTTTAATCCAGTAGAGTTGTGCAAAGTTTGTTTTTAAAAATGTTCTGGAGCAAGAGGTAAATCCTTGTGATGTTCGTGTAAATTCGTTGGATATCCAAGATCAACTTCGAGAATATAGCCATAATCTTCGTCGCGCCAGTGAGTTCCAAAATTGTTTCTTTCCATTCTTCAGTTGTGTAAGTTTTTGGATCCATCCACTTGATATCACTAAACGGCAGTTTTTGCATTAGGCCATACCCATAAAGGTTATTAGCATCAACGTATAACAAATAGTTTTCGGGCTTTGTCTTATCGAAATCTTTTCAAATATTTGTTATTTGCTTTCACATATCGTTTAATACACTGAGAAATGCCCCCGCGAATGCCTTTTTCAATCATCAAATACATATTATAATCGTTAATTAGCTGAAGCTCAATTTTCGTTAATTTTAACATTGCGTCCCATGCGAGACTGGGAGCTGTTAGATAGTGTGTGCTGGATCAAGCTTATAGCAATTCAAACAAATATTCCTCTAAAATTTTCAAAGATATCAGCGAGCAATAGAACATCTTGAATGTTATAGAGATCAGAGTAATTTCCTAGATTTTTCTCTTTTAATTTGTTCCAAACATTTAAGTAGTGTTGAAAATCTTTCTCAGATATGCTCTCATCTGTCAAAAGTGAATAGAAATCTTGAATTCTCAATTCTTCTGTGTAATCAAGTTTTTCAATACTGTCGATAAATTCATAGGGAAATATTCCTTTTCCAGATAGAATTTTAAAAATCTCGTCGTCGTCATTTGGCTGTCTTTCTATTATCTCATTCAGTCCATCCTGTATAAAAATGATTTGTATGTTTGAAGTCTTCTTTCTTTAGATTTTTCGCTAATTTTTCAATAGACGAGGCCATGAATCTAAATGTTGTCCACGAAAGAGAATTTTATGAACTTTCTAGGTTTGTCACCATCAAACTCATACCCGTATCCAGAATTTACAGAATAATTTATATATTTTTCATCGGTGTTTGCGATCAAATCAACATTTCCATATTGCTTAGCCAATTCTTTTATGTACAAATGAGTATCGTAATTTGACATATTGTGGCAGAAAACGGGAATATTCTGAGGAAATTTCAAATTTAGATTGCAACATGCATGAGCTGCGCCTCGAATCTTGCCGGTTAAATGACAATGATCTCTCACTTTATTATAACTCTTATCTTTCCAACTATCAGGAGTTAAAACCATACTGAATTGACCCAACATCATAAGCAGACCATTCACAGATATGACAAACGTTTGAATTTTGATACGAAATTTCTTCTTCTTCTGTCAATTTCATAGGTTTCATGTTCTTAGAATTATATTTTTTCGCTATGTATTTCGATAATTTATTGAGTTCTTCAAACAATTTTGTCGGGACGTTTTTCAAATCTTCTTCATTTTTGGCACGATAACATATCGGTTTGTACATGCGATTGGTCACATTCGACACTAAATATAGAGTAAAAACCATAAGGAATGTGCCTCTGAATCTTGGTTGTAGTCGATCTTTGTGGATTGTTCTTGCATGTCGGAATTTTTTCTAATATGCTCTCAAAAAGTCCATATAAATTACGTACGGATGGTTAAATTTCTTTTGATAATTAGTAAATTTAGTTGTTTGACCTGGAAATGGCATAATTGGCTTACAAACTTCATGATTTTTTACAAATTTCTAAGTGATCTGTTAAATCTCCAGATTTGTAAAAAATGGCTTAAACATCTTCTACACAAAAAATTTTCTTTCTTTATGTTTAGACAACTGCGAGAAGAAACAAGCTTATTTAAATCGGTTATCAAAACATAATGAGATTTATCATCTTGTTTAACATACAATAAATCAATGTTTGTTTCAGCGTCATATTTTTCAGAAATTTGTAACGGAACAATGATAATATTTTCATCAAAACTGTAGACATTGATAGACATTGTTGGATACTTATACTTGGAATTGTAGCTTCGTTTTTTCAAATATTTGTATATCTTTCAGAGCCATTGGATACTCAAAACCTGAAAATATTTCGTCATTCACAAATTTTTCGTATTGCTTTACACGTTCACAGTCTCTTTCTGGTTTTTTCAATAGCACATCTTATTGAGTAAAATAAAGCAAAATCATCTCTATTTTTTATATTTATACAAGCTTTTTAATCTTTGATATTCTTTGGTAAATCGATGTATGATCCTGCATTCATCATTTCGTGTTTGTTAAGGCTCAAAACTTAGTTGTTTACAACTTTTAAATGTCCATCCGGAACCTTTATTTGGATTATTCGTTTGTTCTCGATGTGTTAATTTATTAAATTGCTTAGTAATAAAGTCGTTTACGTCTCAAAGATTTCGTCTGCTTTGATAGTAAAATACATTAGACATGTTTGCGGTTCACCATTCACTAAAGTTCGTTCGTATTCACATTCCAAAGAGAGATAGCCCTTCATATTTTTAACATTTTCTTGAAATTTCTCGATTAAAACTTTTAATTTCTGACCGCATAATTGAAAGATAATTTGTAAATTGACATGGAATTGTCGTTCAAGTTTGTTAAAATGTATTGCTTGAAAAGACCGTGTATTGAGGATAAAAACTTCTACATCAATGATATTTTCGGATTTTACTTTAAGAGTTTTTAATCATTTTTCTTCGATCATTTCAGACTTGGTTTTATCGTTAGTACCGATAGCCAACTTTTCAGCTATGAATGAAGTTTTTCATCATTAAATAGGGTCGAGATTTTTCTTTTCAAACTTTGAAATTTCTCTTTAATTCACGTAATTTCTCAATATTAAACATGTTTTTCGTGATCGGCAATTTTATTTTCTCTAGCCCATTGTCTTAAATAATTTAGTTCATTATCGTAAATTTGCTTGTTTTTTTTCGTGACTTTTTAGAATTATAATGACGATCATAGTTTTTTCTTAAAATTTCTATTTTGCAGAACGGACATGATATTTTATCGCGCTCCATTTAGATAGAAAAATTTATTTAACTAAATGGTGAGCTTGTAAACCAACGATTGCGCCTCTCACGGCGTGATATCACTACGGATATGACGCAGGCGAAGCGATTATCGTGATGGTCGGTCTGTAGTAGCACACCTCGACTGTCATTGATACACACCAGCGCAATCTTTCGGAACTAAAATGTCGGTAATGCAGATTTGCTTTTAAGAATAAAAATTGTGTTCCCGTTTACTATTATAACATTTTCTTTTTCAAAATGTTAGATAATTTTACCTATTTTAAATATGCGTACATTTTGTTACTTGTAATTTTCAAATTATATTTTAAATTAATTTCTTAAATTTTTACTTCTCGATTGGATGGTTTGTATTGTGTTGCTGAGTATATATGTCCGCGAATTCGGTTTGGTCGGTTAGGAAGTTTACTTCTGAACTGTTTCAATGCGAGGTGGCCATAGCGGAGAAACACAAGTTCAGAAGTATTCAGATCGTATTCCCGGAACCATTTCTCTATCCGTATCTCGCTCTTCTCTCTCTCTCTAGCCTGAATATAGATCCTAGCCTATAAACGGCAGAAGTGATCGTGTCATAGGCATAAAAAAGAGAGGGAGAGAGAAAGAGACAGAGGGAGGAGAAAAGGTCGACCGAGAACATGGTTTTGCACTTTTTGACTTTGAATTTTTTCTATTTAAATGGAGTTCTTGAAGGAGATAAATGATATTGGAGAATGTAAGTTTAAAGAGTATAAGAAGTTAAATGAATTGGGAAGAAAGGAAGAAACATAGAATCTTGAATTTGGAGAAAATGAAAGATAAATTCGGGTTTACAATAATTGCCGAGTTGGAAGATTGTAAAGTACACTTGCCGAACAGATTTTTGACTGTTTTGGATGAGAAAAAAGATTAAAGAATTAAACAAAAATGAAAAATTACACTTGATTGTTACTGGAAAGAAGACTATTAAAGATAAAGAAATTATAACAATTAACTTTGTAGAATAAAGTCTTAACTCTAAAACTTGCAGTCCCTCCCCACGTCATAGTTACTGTTTTTGATAACCATAGTTGGTGTCTTTCTTCATAGGGAATCACATGGAATATTATCTACAGTAATACCTTTTGTTTCACACAAAATGTGGCTATATTCTATAAGAAAAATTCTATAATGCTCTTTAATGAATTGTGTTGATAAAATCTTGATACTCACAAAAATTCCTAAGAAATTCATCAATTAAGTCTTGATTATCTTGAAAGGACGTATAATATGGGAAAAAAATGTCATAAAAAAAACGATGGAAAACTCTCTGTTTGTTTATTTTTTACTTTCTTTTCAATATCTTTCGTAATTATATTAAATATGTAATCCCTTACTTTTTTAGTTTTTTGCCGATAGTAAAACACTCCATTAGACGTTTTTTCTGCAAAAGAGACTATACAAGTTCTTTGAATTCTGTATCATTTAAGGAAAGTATCAACTGTTCTTTAAAATGTTTTGGTAATTCGTTGAATTCATCTTTGTTGCACTGTTTTAATGCTAGAAATTGTAGAGACTTTGGTGAGTTCATGTTGTTTATTTAGTAGAAAAGTTTTTTATTAAAGTATGTTTTTTTAGTAAAAATGTTTTAAATTGATTAAATTTTATTAAGATAAATCCTTTATTCGTAGCAGATTTGACAACATTTTACAAAGCACAGCTTAAGAAAGTAGAAGCAAACAGCTATAGATTTGGTTAATTTTTCATTCCTCAGAGTAGATAGTAATGTGCCGATCCTGGATCGCTTTTGGAGACGAACGACTGTAGATTCGGTTAATTTTTCATTGAGATTTGCTGTGTTTATTTCTCAGCTTCCTTTATGGTACATTGAACAGTATTTTACATTGCTTTTTCGGTTGGCTCCGAAAGTTGCGCCAGGAACCCCATATTACTATCTACTTATATATATATATATATATATATATATATATATATATATATATATATATATATATATATTATTTTCAAGGTCAAGTTATGGGTGGGAATAACATGCGTTTCTAGCCACGCCAACCAATTGTAAACATCCAATTTTACAAATTTAAATAGAAGCATTTACATGACTTGTTTTAAATGGGAAATTTAATATTGTACTGCAAAGTCTGTTTGAAGTTATTATAAAGTTGTTATTTGTAGAAGAAAAATGTGAAGGATAACGGTTTGCGAAAACTTATGTATGTGCTTATAAAAAACACTGTCCATAAACACGTGAGGAAGTAGAGAACAAATTATAAATTTAAAATGTTATGGTGTTACGTATTACTCCCTTGTTTTCGTAAAACTACTATTTTGTAATTTTTCATCTATAATTCTTCAAAAATATATTTTACCTGAAAGATCTGAGTGTTATAGTTGTGGAAACATTTGTAACTGACCGGAAATAAAGTAATATTCTTTTACATCAGAAACTGCAATAAGTTGACGAAGTCATCATCTAAAGTAATTAAAAATAATTTTTAATAAATAAAAAGGGACTGACTACAGTAACGTTTCCCTCAATAACAAGAAATACTGAAGTACGGACACCAGTTTTAGAATGGCCCAGACGTGAAATATTTACAGGAACAGATACAGACTGAGCCGCTCGTACGTATATCGTTTTGTTTTACAGCACCTTCAGTCGTGAGGTGAATTATATATATTTTAGTGTTATTTAAACATGTTATGCTCAGTCTACGCTTACTCTGTATATGTAAGTGTAAGGATTTTAAGATTTATAAAATATGGAAATGTCCCTGTGTATTGCTGATTTTGGAATATACTGGCCCCCTAAGAATAACTTTGTTTTATAGCAGCTTCTACTGTAGCTAATTTAATTACACTTTACTGAAGAAAACAGGATTTCCGGGATATTTGATATCGTTTAGTAGTACAAAAAAAAACATGTAACACTACGTTTCGATATATGAAGTCTGATCTCTTCTTCAGGCAAATAACAAATCTAACATATAAGGCCTTTTGCTATTGGCCTCTGGTACGTTGTTGGTCGGCGAATACAGATCTATTATAACCTGTATATAGTTCAGTTTAATTAAGCAGTGTTATTGTTTAGTTTTAGTTTAGTGCATGTTTTTGAGTTAGTGAACATGGTGGTTATGAATCCAGACTTAAGTTCGGGACACACATAACCGCACCGTGCCCGACACGTGAATCGGCCGAGTGTCGGTGCGGGCTCGGCACGGTTACAGTGAAGCCACACATGTCCGTACGTAGTCAGAGCGCAACAATCTCACTGTTTTAAACAAGAGCATATTTCTGTTCAATTTCGATGTGAGTGAAGTAAAAAATATTCAGAACATTAATTAATACTTAAGACGAAGAATGTTAATTTCATTGTTGTTATTTTTATTAATTGCTGTGGTGAATGAAACATTGTAATACTGCAGTAAAGTTTGGTACAATTAGCTAGTAAGTAAAATTTGTAAATAACATTATCTTGGTTATATTTTTATCCCTATAATTCTTGTTCATTGTGTTTTCATTGCAGTGAATTTCGGTCAAATACACTATAAACAGTATATTTGGTATTTGTTGTATTAAACCCAAGAGCTTATAGTGTGAGGCCAGAGTTTGCCATGTTACAAGCCTGTATATAATAATTTGTAAAACATAGTAAATATTTACAAATTATATACTGGACAACAATTTTTTCTTGCATAAAAATCTTATTGCAAATAAAATATTTTTATTTTAATTTTTATGTAGGGAAAAGAATAAAAAATAAAAATGTTATAGAAACATTCTAAATATGATCCATACAAAATACCGGAATAAATTTATCAAGTAACTTCAATACATACAAGTTAATTTGAATTTTGCGCAAATAATTATATCCCTGTTATTTCTTAATTAATGAAAACTTTTTTATAGATTTTACATAATTAGAATTTAGTTGTTTAAAATCACTGTTTAAATAACACTCAAATATATATATATATATATATAAGTAGATATGAATTTGGCGGTTCTAGCGCACTTTCGGAGCCAACAGAAAATCAAGGGAAAATACTGTTTAAAGGACAATAAAACTAATCTGTAACTCACGAATGAAAAATTGCCGAATCTATAGCTGTTTGCTTCTACTTTCTTGAGCTGTCAATCAATCTATTTGAAATGTCTGCTATGACGAAAAATCTTCTACTCTACAAAATTGATAGTAACACAGTCTTTATCTTTAATAGTCTTCTTTCCAGTAACAACCAAGTTGTAATTTATCATGTTTATTCAATTCTTTAATCTTTTTTTCATCCAAAACAGTCAAAAATCTGTTCGGTAAGTGTACTTTATAATCTTCCAACTCGGCAATTATTGTAAACCCGAATTTATCTTTCATTTTCTCCAGATTCAAAATTTTGTATTTCTTATTTTCTTCTAATTCCATTAATTTCTTATATTCTTTGATCTTTTAAATCACCAACCTCATTTAATTCTTTTAGTAGCTCCATTTAAATAAGAAAAATTTCTTAACTAAGGTTTGTAGGAGGCAATTTAAATTCTCTATACTACTTTTTTCAATAATTTTAAGTCTTAGTTTACACATTTTTTAAATAATAAATAGAAGAATCTATCACTGTTTCACCAGAAATTGTGCTGATTTCTGTCAAATTCAAGTAAAAATCATTAATTTTTTAAATTCTAAAATTATTGAAAAAATAGTATAGAGAATTTAAATTGCCCTCCTACAAACCTTAGTTAAGAAATTTTTCTTATATAAATGGAGGGTGAAAAAGTAACATGTCCGTTTTGCAAAAAAGAAATTTTAAGAAAAAACTATGATCGACATTATGACTCCAAAATCCATGCCAAAAACAAAGAAATTTACGAGAAAGAACTGAATTTTTTTAAGACAATGGGCTAAAGAAAATCAAATTGTCGATCATGAAAAGATGTACAATATAGAAAAATTGCGTGAATTAAAGAAAAAACTTTAAGGAAAATAAAAAAGATCTCAATCTATTTAATGATGAAAAAATTCAATCAATCGCTGAAAAATTGTCCATTGAAACAAACGATAAAACTAAGTCTGAAATGATCGAAGAAATTGACAAAACTCTTAACGAAAAACCTGAAAATATCATAGATGTTGAAGTTTTATCCTCAATACACGGTCCTTTTCAAGCAATACATTTTAACAAATTTAAACGATAATTCCATGTCAATTTACAAATATCTATCAATATATGAGGCCAGAAATTAAAAGTTTAATAGAAAAATTTCAAGAGAATGTTAAAAATATGAAAGGATATCTCTCTTTGGAATGTGAATATGAACGAACTTTAGTAAACGGTGAACCACAAACTTGCCCAATGTATTTTACTATAAAAGCAGACGAAATATTTGATGTAAACGACTTTATTTCTAAACAATTTAATAAAATTATCACATCGAGAACAGGACAAATCATCCAAATAGGGGTTCAGGATGGACATTTAAAAGATGCAAACAACTAGTTTTGAGCATTAATAAACACGAAATGATGAACGCAGGATCATATATCGATTTACCAAAGAAAATTAAAAATAAAAAAGCTTGTATAAATATCAAAAATAAAGATGACTATTGCTTTATTTATTCTATCCAATGCGCTATTGAAAAAACCTGAAAGAGACTGCGAAAGATCAAAACAATATGAAAAATTTGTAAATGACGAGATATTTTCAGGTTTTGAGTATCCAATGTCCTTAAATGATATACAATCATTTGAAAAACGAAGTTACAATTCCAAGTATAAGTATCCTAAAATGTCTATCAATGTCTATACTTATGACGAAAAACTCAACATTGTTCCATTTACAAATTTCCGAAGTTTATAATGCCGAGTTAGAAATCGATTTATTGTATGTTAAACAAGAAGACAAATATCTCATTATGTGTTGATAACAGATTTAAATAGATTAGTGAGTTCTCAGTTATCTAAACACGAACATAAAAAATTGCTATGTAGAAGTTAGTACATTAGAAGATAGCCATTTCTACAAATCTGGAGATTTAACAGATCATTTAGAAATTTGCAAGCAACATGAAGTTTTGTAAGCCAATTATACCGTTTCCAGGTCAAACAACAACATTTACTAATTATCAAAAGAAATTTTCTCATCCTTACGTTATTTATATGGATTTTGAAAGCATATTAGAGAAGATTCCCACATGCAAAAGCAATCCGCAAAAATCGACTACAACCAAGATTCAGAAGCATATTCCTTATGGTTTTACTCTATATTTAGTGTCAAATGTGACAAATCGCATGTACAAACCTATATGTTATAGAGCAAAAAATGAAGACGATTTGCCTAATGTTCCTGCAAAATTGTTTGAAGAACTTAATAAATTATCGAAAATACATAGCTAAAAAGTATAATCTAAGAATAAAAAACCTATGAAATTGACCGAAGAAGAAGAATTAGCATTACCAAAATTCTAGTGTTTGTCATATTTGTGAATGTGAGGGTTTTGATAATCAAACAAGAAAAAAAGTACGAGATCATTGTCATTTAACAGGTAAATTTAGAGGTTCAGCTCATTTATCTTGTAACTTGAATCTCAAATTTCCTCAAAATATTCCAGTTTTCTGTCACAATATGAGTAACTACGATACCCATTTGTACATAAAAGAATTGGCAAAACAGTATGGTAATGTTGATTTGATCGCAAACACAGATGAAAAATATATAAATTATTCAGTAAATTCAGGATATGGGTATGAGTTTGAAGATGATAAACCAAGAAAGTTCATCAAGTTTTCATTCGTAGATACGTTCAGATTCATGGCCTCGTCTATAGAAAAGTTAGCTAAAAATCTAAAGAAAGACGACTTCAAACATACAAATCATTTTATACAAGATGGACGAATATTGAACGCAATTCTAGATAGACAACCAAATGACGAAGAAGAAATCTTTAAAATTCTATCTGGAAAAGGCATATTTCCTTACGAATTTATCGATAGTATTGGAAAACTTGATTACACAGAACAGCTTGAAAATTCAAGATTTCTATTCACTATTGACAGACGAGAGCATATCTGAGAAAGATTATCAACACTATTTGAGCGTTTGGAACAAATTAAAAGATAAAAATCTTGGAAATTACTCTGATTTGTACAATATCCAAGATGTATTATTGCTTGCTGATATTTTTGAAAACTTCAGAAACATTTGCTTGAATTGTTACAAAACTCGATCCAGCACATTATCTAACAGCTCCAAGTCTCGCATGGGACGCTATGTTAAAATTAACGAAAATAGAATTACAATTGATTAGTGATTATAATATGTATTTAATGATTGAAAAAGGTATTCGTGGAGGTATTTCTCAATGTATTAAACGATATGTTAAAGCAAATAACAAATATTTGAAAGATTTTGATAAGACAAAGCCCGAAAACTATTTACTTTATGTCGATGCAAAACAACCTTTATGGTTATGGTCTTATGCAAAAAACTGCCGTTTAGTGATATCAAGTGGATGAATCCTAAAACATATACAAAAGAAGAGTGGCAAGAAACAATTTTGGAACTCACTGGCGACGAAGATTATGGCTATATTCTCGAAGTTGATCTAGGATATCCAACAAATTTACATGAACATCACAAGGATTTACCTCTTGCTCCCGAACATTATAAAAACAAACTTTGCACAACTTTAACTGGATAAAACTGAATACGTTGTTCATTCAAGAAATTTGAAATTCTATCTGGAACAAGGTATGATTTTGAAACATGTGAATAGAGTTATTGCATTTGATCAGAAGCCTTTTATGAAAAAGTACATTGATTTTAACACAAACATGAGAACCAAAGCTACAAGTGATTTTGAGAAAGATTTTTACAAGCTTATGAACAACTCAGTTTTTGGAAAAAGTATGGAAAATGTGCGAAATAGATGTGATATCAAACTAGGAAATGAAGAATTTTCAATGAAACAAGCTAAGAAAACAAATTTCAAATTGCTTTAATATCTTTGACGACAAACTGTATAGCGAGTCACATGTTCAAACAAAAGGTTAAATTTAACAAACCGATCTACATAGGATTTTCAGTTCTTGACCTATCAAAATTGTTAATGTATGAGTTTTATTACGATAAATTAAAGAAGTTTGACCCCAGATTATGAATCTGTGTTACATGGATACAGACAGTTATTTCCTAGAATTGAAACGAGATCCTTTTAAAATTATTAAAGAAAATATAGATGACTTTGATACAAGTGATTATCCAAAAGATCACGAATGTTTCACTACTAAAAATAAGAAGGTAATAGGGAAATTTAAAGATGAGTTAAATAGCGAAGTTTTAGAAGAATTTTGTGGATTGAGATCGAAAAATGTACTCGTACAAATAATCTAGACAAAAATCCAGTAAGATGCAAAGGGATTAAGAGAAGCGTTGTAAATAAAACAATAAATATCGAAAACTTGAAGAAATGTTTGTTCGAAGATAAAGAAGAATTTAGAGAGATGACAGTAATCAAAAGCTACAAACATGAGTTGTACACAGTTACCATTAAACAAGCTGGCACTGAACGCTAAAGATGATAAGAGAATTGTCCTAGAAAATAAGATCGATACAGTACCGTATGGATATAAAGGCGAAAATTAAAACAGATATTTTAGAAAGAGTTAAACAAAGTTGGAAACTTTGATATATAAATGGAATATGATTTAATTCACTGTCACAAGTGTAAAAAGAAAACGAAAAATATAGATTCTAAGATTGTTCAAACTCAAAACGGATTGTATAGAATTGCAGCAAAATGTTCAAAATGTAAGACAAATAAGAGTAAATTTATAAAGAATCCTTATGAAAAACAAGTAAAGAAAGAATCTAAGAATAAGGAAGAAATCGAGATTGAAGCTAGAGAAATTCATGCACCAGTACGAAAAAAGTTTAAAAAGAGAAAAAATTATAACTTTAGGAATTGACGATTTATGGGCAGCAGATTTAGTTATAATGTCTAACTATTCAGATCAAAATGATGGATTTAAGTATATGTTAAATGTTATTGATACTTTCTCAAAATATGCTTGGTCAAGAGCTATCAAAAGAAAAAAACGGCAAGGATGTTTCAAAAGCTTTCGAAGATATAGTAAAAGATGCCATAAGGATCAATCACAAACCTCCAAACCTACTTCATACAGATAAGGGTTTAGAGTTTTAAAAATAAAGAATTTAATGATGTTTTGAGAAAATACGACATCAAGATTTATCATACTGAAAACGAAGAGAAATCAAGTATTGTAGAGAGATATAACAGAACTCAAAATGAGAGAATGAAAAGTAATTTTTGAGATTAATAAAAACTTTAAATGGATCGATATTCTTCAAAAAATCGTAAACAATTATAACGATACAGTTCACAGCACAATAAAAATGAAACCGAAAGACGTAGATAAAGATGCGGAAAAGGAGTTATTAGAGACCGTTTTCAAGTATATTCCACCAGAAATTCACACAAAAAACTAAATTTAAAGTCAATGATCATGTAAGAATTGTTAGTAAAAAACAAACATTTTCAAACAAATATAAGAACAATTGGTCAAGAGAAATCTTTGTGATTTATCAAATTAATAACACAGATCCTGTAACTTATAGTATAAAAGATTTAAATAATGAAGAAATAACCGGAAAGTTTTTATGAATATGAATTGAGAAAGTCAAAGCTGTAATTTTTTCTATATAAATGGAGGCTCAAAAAAGAAAGTGTACAATTTGTCAAGAATATAAATATTTTGAAGAATTTCATAAAAATAAGACTAAAAAAGGAGGAATAGGGTCTATGTGTAAAGATTGTCGTAGTAAATATGAGAGAGATACTATACGATAAATTAGAAAAATTAACGTTAGAAGAGAAAAAATGTTGCGTTTGTAAAGAAATTAAGGATATTTCCAAATTTTTTACGATTGGCATTATAGTAAAGATAAAAAACATAACACATTGTAAGATTGTGCTAGAAGAATTATTCAAAAACGTCAAAAGAAACCGACTCTTTGCGAGTGTGGACGAATCATTCAATGGTTATCTTATCTTCAAAAACATTTACAGACAAAATAACATAATTCAAGAGTTTAACATTTTCATCGTGTAATAATTTTTTCAAATAAATGGCGAGTCTCAAAAGAAAATTGTACAAAGTGTCAAGAATTTTTATAAGGAAGAGAATAGAAAAGACTGTTATTGTAAGGTTCATGATAAAATGGACAAATTAACTTTAGAAGAAAAAAAGTGTTTACTTTTGTAAAGAAATTAAAAATATTTCTGAATTTAATAACTGGCAGTATAGTAAAGATAGAAAAGATGCTTTTTGCAAAGATTGTGCTAAAAAAAAAATTTCAGCGAAAGTTATAAAAACGAAATGCCTTGTGAATATGAAAAAGAATTCTACAATGGTTACCTAGTTATGCTAAACATTTACAAACAAAATATAATAAATCGAGAGTTTTTAGTAAAATTTAGAAACATTTTCATCGTGTAATTTAGATTATTCTATAAATCAGTCGAGATTCTGCCATATTTGTAGTAAAATGATTTCCGTTGTATAAAATATTCAAAGATTCTTTCATTTGGTTGTAGAGATTTATACTATTTGGATCTCCATGTCTTAATAAAATTTCCATTTCTGGGTAATCAATTTCAAGTTCTTTCAATCTTTTCGGTATTTCTCTCTTTTGAGCTCTGATAACGTAATAAGGATATTCCCACATGTGATTCTTTTTAATTAATACAAAAACATGGTGTTTTTTCTTAGCAAAATCTTTACAAAACAAGGTCTGGTTTCATTAAGTCAATTTTTACACTTTGTTTTGCGATTATTTCCGTTTTGATTTCATCTTTAATTTGCAAGTGTTTTACTTCATCCTCTAAATATTTAATCTTGTTTTCAAGTTTGTACACACCAAATTTACGAATACTTGGCAAAACTTCTTCTAAAACCCAATCTTGAAACATTTCTGCTATCTTCGTTTTTGATTTCAGTATTAAAGAATATATGCCCGGTTCATTAATGAAAAATAGTGTTTTTTTTGAAAGTTTGAAGGTAAGAACGATTCGTTCCCCCCTTCTGAATCTATGTTATCGTAGTTTTTTTTATATTTGTCTTTAACGTGATCTCTAATCGCTTTCATCGTATTTTTAAATTCCAATATTTCTGCAATATCTTTTGCTTTAAACCAAAAATTCATTATTTTCGTCAACAAATGTTAAAATTTCTTTATTATTGAATTTGAGTAGATTCACAACTGACTCCATTTAGATAGAAAAGAAATTTAACTAGTAAGTTTTATTTCGAGAATAAAGGCCCAGATTCATTAACGAAAATAGTATGTTTTTGAATATTTTCTCGGGGTCTATGGGATAGACTCCTGTAATTTATACATTCAAAAGTTGTTTTATCGTCATTATCGACATTATTTATGATAGCTTGCCTCGTGTTTTCATATTCTAAAATTTCTGCAACATCTTTTGCTTTGAACCAAATTTCGTTATTTTCGTCAACAATCGTAAAAATTTCTGTATTATTGAATTTGAGTTGATTATTGAGTAGGTCTCTACAACTGACTCCATTTAACTAGTAATTTTATTTTGAGAATAAAGCCCAGATTCATTAATGAAAACAGTGTTTTTTTTTTTGAAAGTTTGAAGACCGGGGCGAATCACCCCTACCTTTCAGAATGTATGTTTTCGAAGCTTTTTTTATATTTTGGGGGTCCATTTTTATTCCTTTTTCAATCTTAAATATATTGTTGTTTTACTCTCATTATTTAATAAATTTCCCTCAGAGTCTTGTATAGTTAGAGAGATTTTTGAATTCTGTTATTATTTTTTCTAATTGGAATATAATCGATTTCATTCGGTTTTTCACTGATTTTTTGATCCATAAGCAACATTTGGGAAAAATGTTTACAAAATTTCAGATTCTTTGTGTAAATGTTCGGTATGATTTTCAAACTAGGTTCAACGAGATTACAATGTACTTCAATTACATCAAACGGTCTAAATTTTGGCGTTTTATTTCCTAAATATACCTGATTTGGCTCAATAGTTTCTTGAACAAATCCTATAAATCTACAATAATTGCTGAAAACATTATTCTTACTGGTGATTTTTATTTGAATTTTATTAGAGAGATAATTTTTTTTGCATTTCAAACTTGTTTTCGTCAAAGTTTAAAGATTTATCTGATTGTTTGAATGTTTTCAGATAATTTTTAAGGGAATTTTTTATTTGATCGAAAGTATAATATCCTTTGTTTAAAACCATAATATTTTGTTATGTTCTTCTCACTAAATCCAATACAATAAGGAGAACTTTCACTAATATTTATTACAAAATTGTCAGAATAAAAACCGCTTAAACCGATGAAAATAATTTGATTCTTCCTCTAAGTGTATAGGATGTTCCAAGTTTAAAAATAATTGAGAGCTTTCTGAAGGTCAACTTGAACAGCTTCATTTTCGCTATTTAAATGGAGAAATTTTTAAAGCAAAAAGATCAGATAAAACTTCAAACGTTTGAAGAAAAGTAAGAAAGATCAACCCAATCAGATTGTTTATTGTTGGTTCAAGTGGATGTGGAAAAACAACTTTATTATTGAATTTTTATCTACAATAGGTTGATTCCTTATTCCAATTTGTATGTTTTTAAAGTAAAATCTTTAGAACAAGACGCCTATAAAAAATTACAAGAAAGATTTGAAAATATTGAGAAAAACTTAAACAAAAAAATATCACATTTTTATAATGCTTCCGAGGACATAGTTCACTTAAGCGAATGTAAACCAAATTCTTTAATCGTTTTCGATGATTGTATTTTAGAAAAATCAAGACGTTATTAAGGAATATTTCGTAATGTCCCGTCACAAAAAACATATCTTGTATCTATCTTTCTCAATGCTTTTCAAAGGTTGATAAACAAGTTATAAGAAATAATTTGAATATGTTGTGTGTTTTTAAACAAGATGATCATTATTCCAGAAAGATTTATAACAATTATGTGGGATCTGATATGAGTTTTAACCACTTTATTGAGTTGTGTGATAAAATTTGGAAAGAAGACTACGGTTTTTTAACTATTAATCTAACTTTGAAGCCTAAAAATGGAAAATATTTGAATAAAATTTTCTAACATAAATGCTGCTCAGTGGTCTGACAAATCTACTTGATAAAATATTTGTTACAACTATTTTTATATTATCTTTAATTTTTATTTACATTATGAAAATAACAGAAAAACGGTAAATCTGTTCACGTTCTACGTTCACGTTCATGTTTCACGTTCGTGTTTACGTTTCACGTTCATGTTTTACGTTCGTGTTTACGTTTCACGTTCGTGTTTCACGTTTCGTGTTCACGTTTTTTACGTTCCACGTTCATGGTTTACGTTTCGTGTTCACGTTTTTACGTTCCACGTTCATGTTTACGTTTCACGTTAATGTTTTACGTTTCGTGTTCACGTTTTTACGTTCCACGTTCATGTTTCACGTTCGTGTTTACGGTTCACGTTCGTGTTTCGTGTTCATGTTTTTACGTTCCACGTTCATGTTTTACGTTTCGTGTTCACGGTTTTACGTCCACATTCATGTTTTAACGTTTTCGTGTTTCACGTTTTTACGTTCCACGTTCATGTTTTTACGTTTCGTGTTCATGTTTTTTATGTTCCACGTTCACGTTTTACGTTCCACGTTCACGTTTTACGTTTCGTGTTCACGTTTTACGTTCCACGTTCATGGTTTACGTTTCCACGTTCACGTTTCAAAATTTTTCTAATTAAATGGTGAACGTAACTTCTGAAGAAGCGAAAAAACTTGATCAAATCGAAAAGAAATTAATCAAAGAATTTAAAGAACAGATTCGAATTGATGAAAAAGAACAAGAATTTATTCAAAAAATCAATCAACCTGTAACTTCTGCAATAAAAAACGTTGAGGGCAAAATTGAAAATGTTTTAAGTGATAATCAAAATTTGATGAATTTGGTTCCAGTTGTTACGACAATTTGCCGATATTTCAATTCCAGAATCTGAAGAGTTTGAATTGCCAAAATTACCATCTTCAACACCATTTAGACCTCGAATCATTGAAGACTCTACCATAGTTGAACCAATAAGTCCTGGAACAACGGATATAATAATTGGTGAAATTGGTAAAAAATTTCTTCCTAGAGCAAAGGATGATATAAATTTGGTTTGTATTGGGACAGAAAAAAGAGAAGTTTTATGATTGGAAATTTACCCGTTAATTTTGAACATAATGATATCATTATTAATGAAAAAAACATATGAAGGAACTCAAGGTTTATGGAGATTATTAACAGACTATGACGCTCCAAAAGATAATTTATATTCTAAAGAAGATTTGAAAAAGTATACAGAAATTTTATGGGAATCTGACTCAATTTACAAAAATAATGATCCATCTACTAAGAAGCCTAAGTCAAGTAGAGGTAAAAAATATATGAAATTAATTTAAACCAATTTGGGAAAAACGAATCGAAGGATCAGGTTATAAGAAAATACAGTGATAATAAGATTGAGTACAGATATATCGACGATTTGACAAAACTCGATGGAATTATAAATTATATTTATGCTCAAGAAAAGGCTGGAAACAACAATTTTTTTGAACGAAAAGAAAGCGATTAAGGATTTTATTTCGAACAAACTTGATGAAATGATTGAAAAACCTGATGGAATTAAATATTTAAAACGAGTTTTGCCGACAATAAGTTCATCTATGATTGAGGGTAGTGGACTTTTGAATGATTTTATCAACAATTACCTTTTGAATTACACGTACCAACTTATCAGTATCTGGGGCCTGGCACAAAACTCGAAAAAAAGACTAAAAAGAGGAGAGATCCTAGTATAAATAAATTAGATCAAGCTGCTATGGAACGCGATATTTTTCCACACACAAATTCCAGACATATAGCAGATAAAGTTTTGCAAGATAAAGCAATGGATAGATTTTTATCAAAAGATGCTAGTTTAGGTGAAAGATTTGTTGCGCTTCCAACAGCTGGAGCAATGTTTTTGAAGAGAAAACTAGGAATGGGAATCGAAGAGAACTTGAAATTTTAACTATATAAATGGAGGTGAATGTAAATTTCAGCAAAAATCAGAAAGAAAAAATAAAATCCGCTTTTAAGAAGAAAATACCCGTTAGTATTCAATTTAAAATAGATCAACTAAAAAATGGCCGAAGATAAGATATTTTTAACAAATAGACAATACAATAAACTCGAAAAAACATAAGAAAAACAATAAAGGAACCAGAATAGAAATTTTTCTTATAATCAGTTGAAAGAACTTAAAAATGGTGGACTTTTGAAAGATTTATAGATTTTGGAGAGAAAATATTCCAGTTGTTAAAAATGTTGTTCCTTATGTTCGTAAAGCTGCTCCAATCGTTAAAAAGGATGTGATTCCTATTGTTCGAAACATTTTAAAATTGGTTAGATAAAGAGTTGGAAGATGTTACAGGATCTGGATTAGATGAAAAAACTTTGAATTACGTGAAATCAAACATTGGAAAAAAAAATTTAAAACCTTTAACATTCGGGGAATTGGAAGAAATCTGCAAAAATATTAAACATTTTAGAGGAATCTTCATGAGAGATACATTACCTGAAAAAGTTTAAGAAATTTGAATGTGGAATTGTGAATTTAGACTCGATTATGGGAAGTGGAAACGCATTGGATTTGTTATTATAAAAATGATAAGAATGCATGTTATTTTGATTCGTATGGAAGAATTGAGGACAAACCACCTATAGAATTGATTAAATATTTGAAAAAATCAAGCGTCTACTACAATGATTCTCAGATTCAAGACTATAAAGATCCCCCAATTTGTGGTCATTTATGTGTTTTTGTTTTGAATGAACTGAGTACTGGTAAAGATTTTAAAGAAGTTGTTAACAAATTATTACTTAATAAATATGGATTCACAAAATATTTTTGACGTATTTGGAACACAAAATTATTCAAAATGTAGATAATAGTTTGAGAAATGAGTTTGATAACAAGTTAGAAAATTTATTACAAAACCTTCCAGATTCAGATATGTTTGCTGTCGAGATTGAAGATTTTAAAGCAGAATATGATAACAAACTTGCAAATTTCATGAGTTCAAATGAAGTTGCTGATAAAATAAAAACATTGAAAAAAAGAATTTGAAGATGGTGCAAAAAAAATATTTACCAATTTAATGTCTCATATCGAAAAAAAGCTGATAAAATTACTGAAGCGATCAAAGTTGAAAAGAATTATGTTAGTTTGGCTAATAAAAAAAGAATTGTCGGTGTTCGACCTGGTATTGACAAACATGATGTTGTTGTTAAAGAACAAATTTTAAAACCTCTAAAATTATCAGAAAACATCGATATTGTTGATTTACATGATCCGAATGTTAAAAATGCCTTAGATTTTTAAAGGAAAAGAATTAGCAGTGTTAGTAAAGGAATTAATCCATTTGATGTTGTTGTAATGATTCAATTAGAAGATCCTATTAAAATGTTTAATGAACTAAAACAAAATTATGAGAATCATAAACAGCATGTTAAAGATTTTACAACAGAAGTCTATGAAAAACTTGATGAAAGAAGTAAAAGATCAGTAGACGATGTTGGTGAAATTAATGAAAAACTTACTAGATTTAAAGAGTCTTTTGATAAGTTTAGTTTAGATGCTACGAAAACTTTTGAGAATATTGGTCATAAATTTTGTTGAATACAATGATTCTTATGCTGTCAAATTTCAAAAATTAGAAGAAAAAATTAATAAGTTCGAGGAAGATCTTACTGAAATAGGTATTCTCGCAGGGTTTTATGCATGATAAAATTTCCTTATATAAATGACGCTCATATATTGTGTGAGGCCGTAAGGCAAAAACTGAAACAAATGATATATAAAATACTATGCAAACATCAATGGACTTAAAAGAGTTTCTGGAAAATGGTGCTGAATGTAAACGCTAAAAAGAGCCAATTTATAAAAACTTGATTTTGAAATTTTTTTCCTAATAAATAGAGATGGCGGGACATTACAGTGCTTTTCGATCTTTTTATAATGCAACACGAAAGAGATTTGAAAAAAGAACATTGGGATGATATTTCTCAAAAATATGAATTATCCGAAGATATGATGAGATTATACGTAAACAAATTGAATTGGTATAACATTGCTAAATATCAAAATCTGTCCCAGAGTTCATTCAAGAAAATATACATTATCAATTAAAAGATCATATGTCTGTTCTTTGTCTCTATCAAACACTTGAGTATAAAATTTTTGGATGAAAATAAAGATACAGTTGATTGGAACAATATTATAGATAGCGGTTACTATCCTGTGCAAATTTTATTGAAATATGTGACCGAGAGATCGCAAAATTTAAGGAAGAGAATCCCGAATATGACGAAGTAGATCATTAAAAATGACTAAAATTATATCTTTTCTTATAAAAACGTACATTAGATCGATTGAAAAAATTATATCTTTCTTATACATGATGTTTAAAATTTCTAAATTTTCTCTTATTAAATGGCGGACTACAGAAAAATATGCTAGTGATATTGAAAGGGCGGAGTTTAAAAATTTCTATCCAATTAGTAAACAACATTTGAATGAACCGAATAAAAGAACTGAGTTTAATATTGATTTTGGAGATAACTTTTGCTCGTCTAACTTTCAGTTTTATATTTCTGGAACTTTAACAAAACAAGATGGTCAAGCATATCTTGGAACTGATAATGTTAGATTAATCGATAATTTTATACCGTTTTTATTTTCTAAGATTGAAGTAAGAAAACACAATAAATTGATAGAAGAAGTCGAAAACTGTGGCCAATTAAGCACGATTAAAGGAACTATTTCCGTATTCAAAAGTGATGTTATTTCTCAAACTTCTAATGGCTTTGAATCAGATTTTAAATTTGGTGTTTTTGAAGCAGCTGGAAATTTATCTCATTTTGGATTAGGATTTTTTGAAAATGTTACTATTCCGATCTATAAAGGAGGATTTTATCTAAGTTTTATAAGAGCAGAAGACAATGATGTGATTCTGAAGACTGCAACTGGAAATGTTATGCCTGTTGATGGAAAAATAACAATTACAGATTTTTTTATTAGAGTTCCAATGATTGATTATAAAACCATGAGTAAAATTAGGTTGATTGATGAAATTACAAAAAGTCAAAACATTATGTTTAATTTTCTAGATTGGCAATGTATTGAACAAAAAGGTATTTCCGGAACAACTTATTCGTTCGATATTACAAATATTTATAGAAATATCTTCAATCCCAAGTTCGTTATCATAGGTTTTCAAACAGATAGACAGAATAATCAAGAAAAAAAATCCTTCAAAGTTTGATAGTTTGGATGTAAAAAATATCAGAGTAAAATTGAACGGTTCTTATTATCCAGATGAATTACAAAATTTAAACATTTCAGGAGGTCTTTTCAGAATCATGTATCAGATGTATCAAGATTTTAAGAAAGTTTACTGTAATAATAAGGAAATGTATTACAATCCTAAAGAATTTTTAGCGAATAGACCTATTTATGTCATTGATACAACAAAGAGTATGACAAATATTTCTGGTTCAAAGAACGATATAATTATCAATATGGATTTTCAAAAAGCTGTTACAACGCGATTTGTTATGTGGTTGTGGTTTCTGAGAAATTTTTAGCCTATGATGTGATTAAGAACGATATTAGAGAAATTCAGTAAAATTTTTGAAAAAAATCGTCTTATTGTCTATATTATTCATTGGATAATTCTACAACTTTACAGAATTGTTAAAGACATTGATATAAGTATTCATTTTTAATTTCAAAAGAATATCTTAAAAAAATGGGGATGATATTAACAAAAAACTATTCCAAGGTCATCTTAAGGGTTGGACCGGAAGTTATGATTTTAAAAAATACTTTAATATTTACTGATCCTATATACCAAATTTCAGCAAAAAAGCTCCCAATTAGTTCTCGAGATATAAGAGTATTAAGATAAGGGTATGATTGGGGTAGATTTTGAAAATTTTGTTATTTTCATGAAATTTTAAGTTGAACTCGCTTGTTTTTGAAGTTTCAGATTTTTCTGATTATTTTTTTTGTTTTTTTATGAATATTAAGAAATAGGGGGATGATTTCACCCTTATGGATAAGTTAAGTCGAAAGAGTTAAGTATTTACTATATGTGTACCAAATTTCATTAAAATCGGTTGAGTGGTTTTTGAAATATAAAATTATTAATAAATTTGTAAACTAGCACTCCTAATTGAACAACTTATATAGCAGAGATATAGCTGATAACTTTCGAGACTCTCCGTAGCTCAGTTTGGTAAGGACGCTTGCCTTCAAAGCCTGAGGTTCTGGGTTTCAAATCCCAGAGCTTCAGGCGCGCTTTTTATTGAGGAAGACATGGTTGTCGTTCAGTGGTTGGGGACAAGTCTTTACACGAGTGGCCATAGTGTAATGACTATAGAACAAGCCGAGTAATGACAACTGTGGTTGGCGCGCCATTTGCTTCCTCACCTTTCCCACTTCATTCCTTAATTCCTTCTCTTCCTTAATTCGTTCATTACATTCATTCACATCGTTCATTAATACAACATTACACTTACAAAAACACCCGACACAAATTCCCTAATTGTATCTCTCCATCAACTTCTACACAGTAGTTACCAAAGAAAATTGAGACTTGGGAACAAAAAAAATTCCAGAGTCTAAGACCCGAATTACAGCTCCTAGCCATTAACTTGGTTGGACAGTAGCAGTGCAGGGCCAAGTCTCTAAACAAAACAATAGACACCGTAGAAGTTGAATGTGATGTGATTCCCCATAGCGCAAACACGCACACTAACAACACTACACCAAAGACACAATCATTCATTTTGTCTTTTACAATAATTGATGATGTTCATATTATTCTCTTTCATTTCCTTCTAAAACTTCAAAAAATATACTCTTTCGTTGATGAAAAATCTCGATTTCTTCCGGAATAATCTTTGTAATCATAGACAAAATATCCTAAATAGTTTTACAATAGAATGAAATTATTTCTATTTATCTCTGTTGTAGAAATGTAAACACAAACATTTGCGCTGAAAAATTTTATATCTCGGCATAGTTAGTTCCATAATCTCCATTTATAAAAAAAATCTTTTTGTTTAAATGGAAGAGTATAATGCCAACTGTTACAAGTGTTTTATAAAAATAGAGGAGAAATTATTGATAAAAAAAAATATTTAGTTTTTGTAGAGATTGTAATTTAATTTTGTACGAAAGACCTAAACCTAGGAAATTTCGAAATAAACTAACACATTTGAATAATCTGCTTACAAAATTACAATACGGAGGTGAAAAACAAACAAAAATTTGTTACAGAATTTAGAAAACAGAATAAAAATTTTTACTTATCTCTCATAACCCTTGAAAAAAATTATTTTCCTTTTCAAAGAATACATTAGGTTTGTAGGTATCGATACACACGTTTATTATGAGAAGATTTTACCTATAATCTTTCACTATTTGGATATTGAATTTGATTATGATTTTAAGCCAGAAATCCTCGATGATTTTATAGTACACTTGGAAAAGATAAATAATGAACCTCGTGAAAAGAATGTGGTTTTACTCACATTCTCCCCGACTTCTCGAGTGATTGTTAGCAAATTCCATCATTTCCGTTTATAAGTTTTAATTTATAGTTTATTCGTAGCAGATTTGACAACATTTCCAATAGATTGATTCTAAGGAGATTTTACATTAAAACTGCTCAAGAAAGTAGAAGCAAACAGCTATAGATTCGGTAATTTTTCATTCGTGAGTTACTGTTTTTGATTTTTACAGATTCGTTTATTGTCCTTTAAACAGTATTTTCCCTTGATTTTCTGTTGGCTCCGAAAGTGCGCTAGAACCGCCATATTCATATCTACTTATATATATATATATATATATATTTGAAAAACTTATATTTATATTTTAGAGTTTTTGATTGATTTTTCTCGTATTTGAAAATTTAAACTTAAAAATAATAGACTTAAGTTGAATTGCTTCAAAAACACTATTAATCCCTACTCTTAAGCGGGCGGTACCATTACTTGTCATCATAGTTTTTCCGGATCAAACCAAGCCAAAAACTTAGCAAGTCAATTCAGATCATTGTAACTCGCTGTGGAACGTCATCTACAGTCTAGAAATGTTGGATCAAAGAGTTTTAGCAACAGATAATTTTAATAGTTACTGTTTTGCGTTTTGTTAGGGTACAGAATGTGATACACTAATATCACTCATTATGTGGAAACGTGAAATATTAAGTACATCGCTGTCATAAATATTGGTATTTCACTTTGCAATTATCATCCTTCATTGTCTCCAGGGACCCGGTCACTCAACCTCACTTTCATTTTACCGTCACTTCTTGAAAAACCTATTTCTCCAAGTTGGGCTTAAGAAAGTTTCTCAAAGATTAATTGGCATTTGATGCAAAAAAATCAAACTTAAACATTTTCACCTATATCTTGTATATCTTACACTGATAGAGTGGCCGTATATATATATATATATATATATATATATATATATATATATATATATATATATATATAGCAATATACAGTATTAGATATGAATGAAAAATAACTTCCGTATTTAATTTCATGTTTTAAAGAGTTATACTGGTTTCATAATGTACTTAATTACATCGATCAAGAATAAACAATATCGATAAATAAATAAATATTTAGAAGAAACATATACAATTGGTTCAGTTATATTTCCATATTCTATAGTTAAGTTTTTATGGATTAAAATACTTT